>NC_087098.1:11836590-12447954 GCF_963855985.1 Ostrinia nubilalis
AAGAATATGCCGATTTATTTATTTTGCTATTAAGAATTGCTGTGTGAAATGGTCCAAAGATATTTAAAATAAATGTATGCTTAAGCATAGCTCCATAGAAATTTTATAATTTTCCCGACTTTGTAACTGCTTACATAAGCATTGTGAATTTATTGTACTAATAAATGTAATAACTTTTTTTATGCATAGCAAGGCAGATAATTGACCACAGTTGTAGCTTTTTTCATGTACAAAATATTGCCGACAGGTGGAGTTAAAGAGCGAATAGTTTCACAAACTTCTTAATATTCTGTACAGTCAGCGTCAAATAGTCCATGACACGCAAAGTAGCAAAGAGTTCGCAATACCTCTTTGATATAGATATTTAATTCTATGCAGTGCTTTTTTAATAAATAATGTAGAGTAACTAGCTACCAAACAGCTTAACTAGTAATAGGGAAGCAGTCTGGGATTTGATTGGAATATGGTTATGAACTTTTTTGCCACTTTGAGTGTCACGAACTAATTTGACGCTGAGTGTATCTCAAATGACTTGTCTAATTTATTATCCAATAACTTGTGTAAAAGGTAAATTTCGGTATAAAATTCTGTGCACTTTCAGAAACAATTATATTTAGGACTTACTTGAATAAAAACACAAAAATAAAGCCACCATGATCACCTTTGCTCGATACATGTTTACGTATAATCACGTCAAAACGTAAAAGGAAAATGTATCAATATTCCTCTCTCGGCTCTTATAACAGGTTGGACAATTAGTTTTTAAATCTATATGAATATGTAAATGATGTCCGTTTGTTACGTTTTGACGTGTAAACCTATACTTATAGCAAGAGATTTAGAATACGTAAGTATTCCTTTATTTAAACAGTATTTTGACTAAAGGAGCAAAATAAGGATAAAAACAACAATAACAAGTCATTTATTGCAACACTTATAAAACTTATAAAAAACTTTAATGACTGCTAAAGTATTTAACTAATTTTAAATCAAATGTTGTCGTGTGTCGTGTACCTATGTTTATTTTTCCTAATAAGGATAAATAAAAAAGCTAAATATAGCTCATAGATTTTCAATTGTCTCAAACTGTGACACAGTTCACAGAAACAGAAATTTCAAATGGACGAAACCATATGATAAAGTCCGTTTAATGTACAGGTAAAACTCCACCTTTTAAGAAAACTGTGAAGCCTATCTCAAGTCCCATGGGTTATGTAACTTGATTGGTAGAAACATATATTTTCCCACTATAGCATCAGTCGATTGAGGATATATCAACAGAATATTATGTCAATAAATTAGTAAACATCTTATACATTTTCAAGATGGTTTACCCAGTCTGCTTCCCTATTACTAGTAAAGCTGTTTGGTAGCTAGTTACTCTACATTATTTATAAAATTAATGTTATATTAATGTAACCTTGTTGGTGATCAAATAAATAAATAAATAAAATTAGAAACAAGACATTTTTAGTTGAATATGATTTATTTTAGGAGTAGAAACATTTTTCATCGTTAATTTAATTTTCAATATTCATTTCATTAGGCTGGTAACAAAGTAGGTACATAAATTATGAAATAATTTTATTTTCTTATTCAAGTTTAAAATAAATATACGAGTACATTAGAGCAAGTAACTGCACTTAGATGTACTGTTTTCCTTGTTTGGTCTTAAATCCATTATTTTATTTTATTTTTTATTTATGGCACAACTGCAGAGAACAAACAATAACAATACATTAAGGCTGGGTTGCACCATCTCACTTAGACTTTAACAACGTCAAATATCTGTCCAATTCCATACAAAAAACACTCGGTTTATCGTTATAGTCATTGTTAAAGTTAGGTGGTGCAACTCAGCCTAATTAATTATATAAGTTGCATTGATAATTTACATGTTTTAAAATATATTGACTATAAAACGAGCCTTTTTCAGGAAAGCCTCGAATATTGGTGCTTTTAACTGATCCTTAAGCGGCGAGCTATTTGTCGGTATCGGTTCGTAATCTGAAACAATGATTGTAGTTGTATAACAATTATTTTTCATTTAAAATATTCATTATTAAAACTGCTACTACTCCTCATATTTGTGCTCAATTGGCACCACTGGCAAACGGGACTATTCCCACCTCTCGTTCCGAACGCTGCAACTCCTGTGTGGCCAGGATCTACAACTT
Source organism: Ostrinia nubilalis (assembly GCF_963855985.1). Classification (NCBI taxonomy): domain Eukaryota; kingdom Metazoa; phylum Arthropoda; class Insecta; order Lepidoptera; family Crambidae; genus Ostrinia; species Ostrinia nubilalis. Next base: position 11,838,768 of record NC_087098.1, read on the forward strand.
GACCACCAATAAAAACCCAACCAGTGAAGGTCAAGAAGGAAAGTTAAACTTTCATTGGGTCCAATGACAACGCAATTAATCAGAAGAATATAGGAGGAGTTCGATGTTATGGTTCGACTTTTCTGCATTGCAAAGCGGATGACCGGTGACAACAAAGGTTTAGTAAGGCACACTGTCAAGTGACAGGACTTTACTGTATAATGGAGTCAATAGAATTTATATAAATAAATAAATAAATAGCGTCATCCTTGGCAAATGCAAATGCTAAAGTCCTCCTACCACGTGCTCACCAGTTGGCGCCACTATCTTAGCCACTAGCTAAAGTCCGGTCGCCGAGCACATAAAATTTCCTCCAAGGACCCCAAGGACCCCAAGCTACCCATCCTTATCGCTCACGCGTAAATATTTTGCTGTCGCGCTCGCACATTCACTGCGGGCCGCCCATCGCCCAGCCGCGACAGCAATATAATTACGCGCGAGCGATAAGGATGGGTATCTTGGGTTCATTGATTGAAAATCTATCTGCTCGGCAACCGGACTTTAGTTACGGGACCTTACTCTACAGTGGCACGCAACGCTCTAACAAACAATAGCCTTCATTAGCTGGTGGTGTCAAATAATCCCATTGGTTTTTTTTGTAAAAAAACTAGTAAGTAACTAGTTTTGTTTTACTTACCGTCAAAAGGTGAAACAGTTACATTCTTTGGCACAAAATCTATTAAAGATGCCCCATCTGCGGTTACTTCAGCGGTAACTTTCACAGTTTCATTGTCTGTAAAAAAAGGCATCAAACATAAGTAGTACTTACACCCGTATTCACAAACATTACTATGAGGTTTCACAGTGCGCGTGGACGCACAGGGTGACACACGAACTAATCACAGAGCTCTATTTGCTGCTTCACTTAAGCAAGCATCGATTGTGAATGGCGTTATTCTAATCTCAAAGGTACAATCTAATAAGAAATTATAATTAATTTATTGGTTCTTTTAGTCACAGAACTTACTGTATACGAATTCGCAGTTTTCCCCAGTGTTGTTGGCATTTTGTCCACAACTTTCAGACTCAGCTACTATACGCGGACAATTCAAATAGAATTGTAAATCTGAGCCATGTCTGAAAAAAAATGAACTTCAATAGGTATAATAAAAGATACTGGCCAGTATACAGGGTGTCCCAGAAAGTAATGTCAAGCAGATGTAGAGCATCACTAGGGCTACCCAAATCACCGTGACTTTTGATAGTTTTCGAGTTATGATTTTTTTACAACATACAGGATTTGAGTTTACATTCGTGTTATGGATGTAAAAGCTTCTGAATCAGCTAGGCCTAGTATTCATCTAATAATAATAATAAAAAATCAGGCATATCTAGCCTAGCCTCTGGGCTTCGGCTTGACACCACTTTTTGGGACACCCTGTATAAGACTATAATAGGACTCCATAGTGATTAGCTTGATTCTGTCTCTATAGAGGTGGTAACTAAGTAAAACATAATTAGGCTGGGTTGCACCATCTTACTTTAACTTTAACAAACGTCAACAGTCTGTCACGGTAAAATTAGATAGTTAATAAAGCCATCATAATGACGACATCATAAAGGTAGCAGGAAGGCGCTGCATGCAGGCCGCTACCAATCACTGGGGGAGGTTTATGTTCAGCGGTGGACTATTTCCAGCTCTCGTTCCCATCGCTGCAACTCCTGTGTAGCCAGGATCTTCAGCTTGACCGCCAATAGAAATCCAACCAATGAAGGTGACATCCTATAGCTGAAATGATGATGATGATTATGATTGTAAGTTATAATAAAATATTCGTACAAAACGTTCCTCCAAGTGCAGTCCTTGAGTCCAGTTACTGTGACATTTTGTATCGCGACCCTTTGCCCTGATATTACTGTCGATATTTTGTCTTCGTATATGACATCCGTTGTGTTTATTGAGAATTTGTCAGTATCAATAAAAAACCAGATCTGTGTTTGAGGGGCTACTTCTGTAATAATAAAAAAATACTTTAGTTAGACTTAATATTAACCATAGTTAATCCGTTATTACAATACATAAATAATCATTAATATTATTAATTACACGTACGTATCTAATAATAAAAGGACACCTTTTTCTTCCCATATTCTGTCATGCATGGCACGTTTCTTTATACCTTTTTAGGCTGTTTTGAATCTATTTTTTATTCAGTATTCAGTTGATATTTTAAGAAAATTAAACTATGTACTGTGTACTAAATTAATGAAAGAACTTACTTGAATATAGACACAAAAATAAAGCCACTGTGATAATAACGTTTACACGAGACATGTTTGCGTCTACGGCCTTCAAAACTTAGAAGGAAAATATCACTATATATTCTTTCCCGACTCTTATAACAGCTTTAACAGCTTGGTCATTTGTTTTTAATCTTTATTCATATTTATATTACGAAAATAGTTTTGTTTGTCTGTATTTGTTAGATTTGTTAGAGTCAATTAGAATATCTAAAGATGAGAAGAGTTAAGTGCTGAGCCAAGTGAAGATTTATGTGTGATGTACTCGTAGGAATAGACTGTTCTTTAAAGAAGACATGCACTTCATTTTGAAGCAAAATAATAGGTAATTAATAGTGTACATGGTACATGTGATACAGGGCAGGAAACATGCACGTCGATATCGGTTACTTATCGACTTTGTTAATGAGGCTAAGATGCGACTAGACTTCCCCATTAGACCTCAATCCGCGCGGACCAAGCCGTAGGCAGGAGGTAGTATGTAGTAAGGTACAGGTAAAACTTATCCTTTCCGGAGAAATCCGGTATCTTTCAAGTACTGCTACGTAAACGTAAAGTCCAAAAATGGCTCATTCCACTAGAAGTAATTAAATTAATTGACAAAGCAAACTTGATGATGAATTAATGAGATTACGTAATCACATTGTGTACCTCGTGTACGTAACGTACATAGGTAGAGATAGCTCTAGGTACGGAGTTACGAGCAGTACCTCTTTATACAATGGAGTGTCTTTTTATATGACATGTGTATGTTTTATGCTGAGGCAGAAAAGTTCTCGAGTGGCGACCACGAGCCGGAAGACCTAGTGTGGGCAGGCCTTCCACTAGGTGGACCGACGATCTGATGAAGGTTGCGGGAGGTGCCTGGATGAGGGCGGCGTAGGACTGGTCCTTGTGGAAAACCTTGGGGGAGGCCTTTGTCCAGCAGTGGGCGTCTTTCGGCTGAAACGAATGTACGATATGTTATGCAACAAAATATCAACTGTATAGTACACGACCCAAATGTTGCTTACCCCACGGTATCTTTAAAGTCTTAAGTGATAGTAAAAAGGAATGGATTATACTAATTTCCGTAATGCGTATCCTAATTTAAAGCTGAAAGAAGCCCTTATCAGCCGTGAACAGTGACTGAAAGATTGAATATAAATGGATTTTCTGAAGTTTCCACGATAAACGTATACAAATTTGGTCGTTGGGCCGCTCGAGATAAACGAAACTTCCAAAGGAATCGAGTTTTATCAGATTCCCTCGGAATTTGTTCGGCCGAATATATTTAGGTGTTATCTTTCACGCGAACTTCGTCTTTATGTGTTCAGTTTTTAATTCAATTAAGCTTGGTAATGGCCTGTCGAATATGTCAGATTTAAAGCCGGTTAATGATGACGTGAAAGTTGCGGGTGTTATGGCAGTAATTTATTACGCTCATCACAGTAAAATTAATTGTATGAAAATTAATTATTATCGGAAGTCTCAGTTATGATGCCGAGAGAATTAAATACTTATTGACACAAAACTGTCTTTCCTTGGACACATAGAGAGACAACTGCATTATTAATAAACAATACTACCTATTGGTTACTACTTACGAGTAAAACATAATCCTACTCATATTTTGTGAATACTTTTTCATGAATACGAGTTCCATTGTGAAGGGTTTAAAGCAAATTGCCCGAATACCTTGATCCGACGTCATGACGTTGATTATTGTCGAGTAAATTAAATAATTCCAGGAATTCCATTGCAATCATATAGGTGAATTTTTCGTTTTTGTAAAACGACCTACTAAAATTATGCAAATATTTTTTTAAAATAAGTACTGCTTATTGTTTTTTATTTCACAATTTCTACATTCCTAATGTTTAAAAATAGCAATTAAAAATAATCTACGTTTACATTAGTGTCTCAAGTCGGTGGTCCAGTAACAGATTTATTGTCGGACCCAGATTTATACGGTTATGCTAATACAACGCAGCCAGCCTGCAAGTGCATTTAAATCAATGAAAGACTGATCCCGTTAAGCGCCGGTCGTAATTCGCGCGGCGATCGCGAATAACCTGGGTTTACGCGCGACTACGGTGGGCTAGCTCAAGACGACGCAGCACAGAGAATTCTATAGAGAAGCCAATTTAGTTTAATCATCATAATTTCAGCCACAGGATGTCTGGTAATTGGTGAAAATAGGCCGTATCCAGTGACTTCCAGATAGGCCTGTTGGCTGCATCCAGCCTTCCTGCAACCTTTACATATACCTTAATCTGGAGTTTAGCTTGACTGGGCTTTATCCCCATTTAGACCTCTTTTGGTGGTTTTCGTCTGCTACAACTAACCCATACGCTCAACTTTATGTAAACCAAAGAGATACGAAGGTATTAATGTCAATCGACGAAAAAAAAGTCACTAATTACCAATAAATGATAATGATAATGAAAGTGACTCTACCTAATGTATGAGAACTTCTAAGGCCATAATTAGGCTCATAAATTCATAATAAAATTTCCACGGCAAAAGCTAGCTCCAATGAGAGGTACAACAGTAGCAAAAATATAATTCTCACTTAACAATCACAGGCAATATCCATCTGAGCCAATAAACACTCGCGTTCAATTCCATTGTTTGCCGGGACACAGCCCGGTGACACACTTGTTATGATTAAAACAACGAACGTTCGTCAGAATCATCGCAACTGATATTTATTGAAATAGCGACTCCTATCATTCATTGTTTGCGTTTATACGCCCGTTGCATTTGCACAACGGATTTCGGATTTATGCGATGAAATTATGCTTTCGAAAAGTACATTAAAATTTTAATGATCACTCTTTGTGTCCAAAACAAAGCAGAATTTAATGATGCTATTGTAACTATTATGCTGACATAAGAATAAAACAGGAAATCTTAGTATGGAAATATCTAGCTACGCAAATACTCATAATAAATTAATAATGAAGACAATTTTGGCAATTTCTTAAGATAAGAACTATTTATTGGAGTTTAATTCGCATATGGGTTTTCTTTGGTGATAAACTTTTAACGCACAATTGAACCTTTGTAGTTCCACGACATGGCCACAAGCTTTAACATCGCCTCATTCAAGTTTTAAAAATATTTTTTTTGTCTTTATATCAAAACTCTTTTCACAATGACCTTTTGGGGATTCGAAATTTGACTAGAGATTTCTTATTATTTTTAAACACAAAACGGCTCTACGATTTCCTTGTTCCATTTTACTACGCTCCATTTGCGCGGCGAACTTTATGATTATCCTACGAACAATTTAATACAGTGCGCGTCGGACGTTTGAACTTGCTTTGAAATTCGCATTCTTCTCGCAAATACCAGGTGGACATTGTTCCTTACATGGCTTTATTAAAAACATTTGTTAGGCTTAGTTAAACTTCAATAATATTCGCCTGCGAAAATACAGTAGAAAATATCGTTAAGACTGCTTAGTGCCAAAATAAATGATAAAATATTATATCTGAGACTGTCGTAGGCCCCTGTGGATTTATTAATAGTGTATTTAAGGGATTTTTAAGCTGGAAAGGCTAGTTTTTACAAAAATATAGCACCTTATAGCGACTAAAAATAAACATATGGCAGTGTAATCGAAACTATTTTTTTTGCTATCTCTCAATAAAGCAGTATCTAGTGGTTCAAAATTTAGATACTTCTTGAAGAAACTTGCTGTACATTAAATTAATTCCTGAATTACTTCCAAAGATTGTCTCAAAATCTACACACGTAAAGAAATGGTTCTACGGAAATCACAATCTAGGTGCGAAGGTTGTGAAAACATTGAAATACCGCCATCTATCCGGAAACTGGTGAACTACCGCGCTCGAGAGCCTACTTTGTTGTTACACAGCCGAAACGCAACCTTCGTGTCCGCGTACAATATAGAGAAACAAGTTCTCCGTTTTAATTCCAGTATTGGCACCAGTGTATGCTCATTGCGGAAATTACGCGGGAAATTTTAAGGAAGATTTATTTATACATAACACTATGTATTATTTTTAAATATTCGTTTATTTATTTAGTAACGTGTACATAATATAATGTATGTATGCTGTACACTGATTGGTACGTCCGTCATTTTTTTATAGACAGATAAGTCCCAATCCTTAGAAAACATGTCTTATTATGAAATATGTTCCACAAAGTAGCTTTATGCTTCCTTTACGAGCTTAATGTGTAATTAAATACAGTAGGCTCAATCAACAGACCCGAAATAAATTTTAGATTCGTTTCAAAGCTACAGTTTGTTACGAACACTTCTTTCAAAACTTTATGTCAACCTTTTATATTTTCATTTGTAAAGTAGGTAAAAACTGACACACTGTAGAGTGTAAGTAGAGCGTCCATGACGAATGTAGATCGATCCCTATTTCTGAACATGACTACAAAAATATCGATGATTGTAAAAATAAAACGGATCAACCACGTGCCTCGCGTTCTTTCATAACAATTTCAATGGTAATAAAATTAAAATCGTAAACGTTATAAAAGCATTTTACAATAAATTGCGGGATCCCATTAAACGTGTCGGCAAAAACGCGCGCTAGTTGGAGATGATGTGTGGCCCAGTGGGCTGCGTAGACGCACGTCATTGTTTGATAATCCCCACGGGTTGTTGCAAAAAATGTGGGAACAACAACGTTGCAGTTTAGTGAGGCGACTGTTCGACACGCATTTATCGAAAAAATATCAAATTGACTGGGAAATAATTATTAAAAATTCGAAAATAATAAAGGGCATGTAAAATGTTACTCCCGTTCTAGAGTAAGAGTCATTTTATTGAGCAGGCTGAACTGCTCTCCATAACATTAATTTGGTTCAGAGAGTTTTACCAAATCCATTTTACTTAAATGTTTTATCATTTGCTAGGTATGTGCATGCATGATATTGATGCGTATCCTGCGTACTTACGTGTATGTACACTTTATTGACTGGTGATAACAGAATAATAATAAGTACTACGTAAAAGATAAAAAAATACAAAGTTAAAAAGTCGATGATTTTGATGATGATCTCACCTGCAGTTACAAATAGGTACAATGAATTATTTTGAGTTTCGATATCAGTATTTAGGAGCGATTTGAATTCACTTCCTTCAAACATAAACGTCATTATTTCACAAAAAAAGACCACATCTATCGATATTTGAACATCACTACACCAACCCCGAATCCGACCATCAATTCCACGGCATAATAATGACATGCCCACCTCCGTTCGCAATTCAGGGCCCACACGACAATGGCTGGCAAATAACCATTATTATCGTCGCAAGAGCTTGCTCTATTAATATGATAGAGCAAAGGAGGCGATTATTGATGTATGCGCTTTGTGCAATTGGCCGTTTGTTGTGGTTATTTGTAGGGATTTTGGACTTTATGACTTTCGTTTTAAAACAAATCAAAAAGCAGAGTACTGCTTATGTGTAAACATTTTGAGGGTTTACTACCCGTGTGATGTTCTTCTGATTAATTTCGTTGCGGGTCCAATGACAGTTTAACTTTCCCCCGGGACAAAATTGACCTTCACTGGTTGGGTTTTTATTGGCGGTCAAGCTGTAAATCCTGACTACACAGGAGTTGCAGCGGTGGGAAAGAGATGTGGGAAGAGTCCCATAACCGTGTGAGTGAATCCGTTGCAGTTTTCTACTGGTTTTGATTGACGTCAGAGATATGTAAGGAAATGAAATAAAAGGAAACGTTACTCGAGCAGGCCTGTTACTCGATGGTGAATATTGTATGAAACACTTGGATTCTTGAATCATAGGACATTTGAGGATGTCCAGTCAAAACGAACGATCGTGTAGATTTTTTACAATGAAAAACATTATTTGACAATGAATTTACTTGAAATGCGTGGGATTGTAGAACAAAATAATTTAAAAATTCCAGCAAAAACAGCCTCATTGTCCAATATTTTGGTCGCATAAATACTGCGTAGTTCAGTTACCTGGACACACAAAATGCAATGATTTGCGAGTGAATGAATGAAAGTTTTTACAAAAAGCGCGGGATAAACATGAACGTCGAACATGCGCCGTCATAAATCACACAAAGAATGTTTTTTTGAACGATTGTACAATGATCACAACAGAGTATAAATAAAACACGCCTCCTTCCACACAATATTGTACTACGGTCTGTTAGGGTTGCCAAAAGCTAAGGGTCAGCTTCATTTTTTTTTGTTTTATAAAAATGCTCTTACATCTTACCAATATTATTATAGTCGTGAATTAAGCATACTAATGTGTAAATTTTTTACAATTTGGTAATAGACGATTTTTTGGTAATAGACGGAACTAGGCGCATACATAAATACAACAAAGATAGTACTTAAGAAAGTTACAAAAGGGTAAATGTTTAAGTGAATGTAATTTTTTTTTGTGGTCTACAAGCTACAATGCAAGTTGTAAGTTTGACTTTACCAATCATTTTATATAATTACAGTCTAGAATGAATAGCGCCAAACCGTATGGTCTGCCTTTTTTCACAAAGCCAATCAGCCAACTTTTTTTACTTTACCTCAAGAAGTTGGCTGATAGTGGAGGTGGCTCATGCATTAAATTAAATTTTGTTAAAATACCTGTACCAATATAAGTTTATCCTCATTCAAGTCCACTTTAAAGTGATTTCAGGCAGATGATGATTGTAAAATTGGTGATTTTGGAAGGTAAAAACCGTCAATCTGCTAACCCTAGCTCATGACGTTCATTCAATTCAGCTATATCAAAGTTCGCAGCGATAGGATGTAGTCGAAGGAACAAAAGCTAACATCCTTTGATCGCAAAAATAAATACGATTTCACAAACAAAAAATGTTGAGGATAAGTGTTTTATACCGATTTAGTATTATATTTTTCTTGTAAAAGTATGTTTTCATTTGGAATATTCCAAGCATTTTAAAAGGTTTTCCTAGTAACATTCACAATAAAAGTAGGGTTGAATTGAATGTAAGATTTTATTTTTTCATCACAAGCAATTTTCTCTTCTTTTTCTTTGTTATTTTGTGCTTTAACAAAATACCAGCCACTTCTTCAGGTGCAAGGTAAATTTTTAAGTATGATAAACGTATAATAGAACTCGTAATTCTAGTTTTAACACTTGAAAAGCCGTTTCTGTATCGTGAAGGCTTAAAATAAAAAAAAGACCTGACAAAATCTCCAAGTCCAAGGATAACAAATATGTAGAGTCACAGGATTTTATGTATTTAGTCTATTTGAAAGGCTATTTTGTTGGAACTTTTATTGAAACTGTGCTAAAAACTGGATTTAAACTCTGGCATGATTATAAATAATATTGATTGCTTGGATTTCAATATTTTAATCACAGCTTTGAATCCAGTCCTGTGTGTAGATTCATGATTATAATTAATTATTTAATTTTATAATACCTACAGCAATAACCCTCTTTCTGGGGTAAAAATAACAAATCATATCAAAAATTCAGTATCTCGCACGAGCCTCCCAAGTCCTGACAAATTTTCTATTGTTGTCATCTCAAAAACTACCTCTGTTCACTTAAATGTTTCCTTCTAGTTTACTTAAGGGCGAAAAAAATTGCGGTCCACCCAAAGCCCGATTAATCTGCCCGATAAGCGAGCCACAAAGACTCACAATGTGTGCTTAGAGATTTTAGATCCAAGCCGATAAACTTTGAAGCAGAATTTTTGTTGTTAGTTATCAATGATCTTTACAGTAGTGATGTTACGTACGAGGAACGAATATGGACGAATAAAATTGTAAAACAAAAATTGTTTTCGTTAACATTCGAATACATGTCTTGTCTAGCTATTCTAGCTATGGTTAAAAGTCTTTTGCCTGATTTGTGTGTATTCAAATAATTTCGTACTGTTTTCGACTCTAAAATTAATGTAAAATAGCTTTCGCGTACAGAAGCGAATTGTGAAGTTTAGAAACCCTTAATATCCTATCAGACGTCAAATTTAATAATTACTGATTTCCAACTTCGAACTAAATAAAAAAAAAACAATATAAATTAATTTTTGTTTATTAAAATTCCTAATCTAATTTGCTGTATATTCCCCACCGCTGAATATTCGTCATTCTATACAATAAATATAATGTATTCGAATTCGTCAAAGGATCGAGCACATCACTATTTCAGGGTATTTGCGAGCACGTGTTTTGACTGCTCAAAGTGCAGCCGGCACGCTCAAATTGTCTGTTATGGGGTTTTGGAGACCTTATCATGGCTGCATCAGAAAGATCTGGGGCTACTAGCCTTATGGGCTGGAGTTTCTGTAACAAGTCAAGCATTATTCTGTGCATAATAACTTGAATGATGGTATTTCATCATAAAAGTGGGTTTTATAGTAGTTTAACTTGTAAACACTTCGCTTATTCGTACGTTTCTGCCAAAACGTTCATTATCTGACTAAGGCCCAATTCGACCAAACTTTTATCCGAGAATAACTCTTGGTATAACTGGCACATTGACAGTTTAAGTATGGGAAATATGTCAAAATGTCGAATAACTGACGATTTATTCTGAGATTAATATTGACTCTTGTTTGGTCGAATCCACCCTAAGGATTCCACTGCGTGGACTGACGATGTGACCTGGATGTGATAGCAGCAGAATAAGTCATTGTGGAAACAGTACATCGCGTACTTATTCATCGTCTTCGTTTTCATAGACATTATTTAATGTAACTGTAATGTAAATTGTATACGAGTAGTTAAGTACAGCATTACCTGGCCAGTTTATGTTATCATTAAAAACTTTACGAATAAACCATTTTCTCTAGCTTCCATTCGTACAAACAATAGCACTAAAACTATATCAACGCTCATAACTCTAAAAGAGTTTACGACGAAATCCTTCCCAGAACAAAAGTGTAATAACGCGGAGTTTATGTCCGAAATGTTGATATTTGTACAGATTAATTTGTAAGGACTTCGTGTGTGGCTTGATATAAGCACATCAATATAAGCACATCAAGCGAAACTGTGACACCTTATGCACTAGCAATAGAGTTGATTTTGGAACAAACAATCTACAGCCTGTACTGATTTCCGTGATAATGTCCCAAATTGTGTTATAACATTTTTAACGCTACGTCACGATGTCATTGCATTCCTACGTTCCCTTTGTTGTCCTGTGACGCATGATAATCTTAATGTCTAATGGTTTGAAGAATTAAACCCCTGTTGGCCTTAATTAGAGTTGCCGGGTCTAAATGGTATAAGTGTTAGCATCCTTCCAAGAAATGGACCTAGTTGGTCAATTGCTAAGTCTAGTGGACTGCATACAAAGTACTAGGAAAATTAATGAATTTACTGCTTTGTTAGAACAATGGTTTTAGGTACTAAGGCATTTATAAAATGTACCTATAACACATGCAAAAGATGAAGAGTCTTGTCAGAAGCAAAACTCATATGCGTAAGTACATATCTACTTATTACATAAATTTTAATGCAGAGAAATAATTTGTACAGTGTACATGAAACTAGGTATATATTATAATCGATAACTCTATATTGTCCAAAAATTATTGGAATGATTTTACTTACGGCCGAATACTGAAACGCCATTTAAATATTTGACGGCTTCTCAAATAGTTAAGCAGCTCCTAAACTTACATTTCGCATACTCAAAACAATATCTGAGCAGTTCTCAATTTTTAAGCACCTCTCAAATTAAGTTGCACTCAAACGCCACTTAAATGAATTTTCGCATACTGAAACGCCATTCAACGCTAAGCATTACTCAAACAACTGTCAAATCGTCTTAAGCAGCTGTTAAATTTGAGAGTGCTTGCGCGGTATCTTAAATCCTATTCTTATACCTAAATCGACCTAAATAGTGGTAAATAATGTGTGTCATCGTTATCATTTCTTTCGAGCCTCGAGGAAATACCTAGATCTAATCGCAGGAACGCAATAATGCTGAACGCTATTGAAAAATATTATTATAATGACATGCAATTCCGAGCGAGGTTCCGCATCTCTAAAGAAACGGTGTTGTGTCTGGATTCATAATTTGGAAGCTCTTTGAAACCCCGCACCAAACGCCATACAACCAGTGGACCAAATACTTATTATAACCCTACTGTTCTACGCAACGGGAACGTGTACTAGGTGATATCTTCCACATCGAACAGCCAACTGTGCATCGTATAGTGCACAAAGTAACAACCAAAATAGCTGCTATGAAATCGCTTTACATAAACATGCTTATTTCTGAGGAATAATATGGGGACATCGCATAGTAGCATTTCCAAGAGTTGTTGATTTGTCAATTTGATGCTCTGTCAACAATGATAAATGTCAATTGTGGTTACGTTTCGGTCCACGATCGCCACATAATAGATTTCAACAATAAAAAGTATCACCTTTAAAATTATTTTTTTAATTAAATAAAAATGCAAGCATTAATTTTTTTATATGATAAAACGAGATTTATATATAATAGAAACTAAAAATAAACTGTTCTATGTTAAGTTGATTGAGTATATTTCCATAAAAGACAATACATAACCAAACGATGCTGCGTGTAATGAATAAAAAACGTAAAGTTATCATTTGTGTAAATGAAAACATACTTTTTTTGGTAAATGTTGCCAGTAGGTAAACATTTGAGAGCTGCTTAGCTGATCACGGCTTCAAGTCCGTTGAGTGGCGTTTGAGAATACCATTTAAAATTGAAGGATACTTAAATTTAGGAGCCCGTCAGCTGAGTGACAGATTTGAGTAGTGTTTCAGTATTCGGCCGTAAGGCATTTAAGTGACAAACCGAATTAAAAAGACCCCTACGTATTTACTCAAATATTTTTTTAAAAGTAAAAAGAAACTTCAACTATGTAGCTCTCAAATAAAATGCTTTATCAAAATCGTTATTTTAGGCAGCAATCCGAAAAATAAACACGCACCGCGAATTCACGAACAATGGTAATAATCCGTGCAAATATAACGATATCGCCGTGACATCTTCGGAATGCTCACTCTAAGGCGTCATTGTCTGAAACCATTTTTGGTTAAGGGGAGACAGGGGACACATTGTACTGCTTCTGACAGTGTATAAACAGTCTTAGGGTCTATTGTGGTATTAGAGACTTCTCTAATCCAGCGAAAACAATTTCGCGGGTTGTTCCGCGTTATTGTATTCTTCCACGAGTTGTTCTGTTGTCTTCGAGGATTAGTCTTTGTGAGCGATAAGATTCGACAATCTCGGTGTTTTGTCTGCACCGTCGTTTAGGGTATAATCGTAACGGTTGGATAAAATTTTAACACTTGGCGGCGACTTGAGAAGGATGAGTGTTATTCTTCACGTTTACTTCACAGTTTAGAAGCATACATAGAGATAGAGATCAAAACAAAATTTGCTACCGAAATTGCTAAGAACATGTTTTGAATGCAGATTTTTAACTTGACCACAGGTTCTCAAAATAAAAATTAGTCCTTTGAGAATCAAAGAAAGTAAAAAAAAAAACGTTATCTTTAAATTTGAGAAATAAACTAAGTATTAAGCACAGTAATAATGTTTTATCAGATTGTATTTTTTTCTTGTACCTAATTACATAAAATGAAAGATTTTAGTGTAATTAAAAAATACAAATAGGGTGAGAGCCAAACCTTTTATTTTCAAAAGTTAAAAAAGCAACAGTCTTTCAACAAAAAAAAATGCTTTGGACCAAAATTTTACTAGCTTCAAAAGTTTATTACCTTCAGTATGTAATTAACTACTCTCTTAATAGTCAGAGAAAACTCTTTAATGATGTTTTGTATTCTAGCATGCAGCTGACCTAGTTATAAAGGTGTTCATTTTATCAAAAGTCTGTACGTGCCTCGAAAATGGCCTCAACAGATTTAATTTGTGCGCGACGACGTTGCAAGGTATACATTTTAGGTGGCAGAATATAAAGGAGACTTTTAGTCATATTAGACTGAGTGGGAAGATGAGAAGTGACGTCAGAGCTGAGTAAGTTTTAACTAGAGCGTCTTTGTTAAAAATAAAAGCAAGTAGGTTGATGGTTAAGTTTAATATGGATTAAGGTAAGGTAAGGAATCAAAGGTAAGGATTAACACCTTTGCTGCGGCAGTAACTTTCTTATACTTTCCATTCCTTCGGTACAAGGTCAGTAAACCTGGTATTAAAACTTACATTGTGGCGGCACAAGGCTTAAAGACCTTGTAATATTTAAGATATGTTAATTTTATTTTTGGCTTCATGTTAATAGATATTGTGTTTTTTTTCTTTGAATATTAATAATAATGCATTTATTGACATACACCTGAAGGCGTTCGTGAATAACTTGTTTAGTATAAAAATTATAGCTATATTCAAAATACAAGGCTTATGCACCCTGTGCCGCACTGAAGTAGGGAAGTCTGGTGGGTATTCTAGGGATGTGAAATACAAATATCGATAGTTTTAATTAAGTTTTAATAAAAATTTAAAAAAGTAACAAACAAAGATGTTTTAATAATTTAGTCTAAATATTTTACAAATAAGACATACGTGCATAAATACTTAAATAAGCTATATTTAAAGAAAACATATTATTTAATAACATTTAGTTACAACTTCAAATGTGGGTCACGAAAAACTATTTAAATTAGCAATAAATCGTGTAGCAAATTAAATTACAATCAATTTGCAGTTTTGATTTTGTTTGTTTCTCTTGACGCCATGTCGACATGTGCGTTTCTTACGAATGCGAGGCAACACTGGCTGCACGAAGCTAGCGTGGGGTGCGGTACCAGGTGCGCAGGGTACAAGGTGCTTCGACCTGGTTTCGCATTGTGAAGACATTTTATTACTTCCGTGCGGTACCAGGTCTAAAAACCTGGTATTAAGGTAGGTACATCATTGGATTCTATTTTAAGAATACAATATAGATATATATTCATCACTTTCCTACACCGGACCCAATTGAAGTTATGCCTTTCGCACGACAAGGAAGACTATAATTTTCTTAGCCGCACGGTAAGCGAGACGTACACAAGGTCTATAGACCTGGTTTCGCACTCAACGTGTTAAGATAAGTTTTAGGACAATTATGGTCAAGGTGTTAAGGAGATCGACTCTATTAGACGGTCTTGAGTTCGAATCTCCAATCAATTTTATGTAATTTTGACAATACGACTTGAATCAACCTGATTGTATAAAAGTAAATTTGAACGTAATCATGCTTAAAACATGATTACATGCTTCTGCTGTTCTTTAACTGGCAAAAAGTATTTCATGTTTCACCTGCTTTGGTGAAAATAATATGAAAGACTTTTTGTCTATTTGTGTACGTAGCAAATTAATACAAATATGTACTAAAAGTAAAGCTACATATCAGTATTGATTTGCTACGTAAACAAATAGAAAATTATAGACCAAAATAATTACATAAACTGAGAAACGTAGGGCGTCCTTACAACTCCAAGCATTGTTCCAATCCCGTCAATGGCTTAAGGTTCAAAGGTTCACGCATCGAATCAGACTGAACAACAACACAGCCCGAATTCGCGCCCCATCCCGCATCATAGATAATACACGTTTTGAATCAATCAATCTGTCTGCAGCACCATTGAACAGAGTATGCATAACACTGCAATAACCTATACAGGGTGTACTAAGAATCGGTAATTAGATTTGCTTTTAATAATAATTAATATATTTATTTATTTTATTTTATTTATTAGGACAACCAACAAGACAAACACGCATACATGGAATTACTATAACTAAAAGTGCTTAGAAGTAAGTGTTGTCTTAAAAGGCTGCCACGGCATGCAATGTGGACAGTTGCAAATATAAAAACTAAAATATACTCAACATCATAATAGTCACAGTAAATAAAATACGGCTACCATGTGATATAGAGCAGAGTAGAACCACTGACACTTTTCCCTTGGGTGTCACAACAAGAGGCGACTAAGAGACAATTAATGTGTTCAGATCAGGCTTCCCATGTTCCCCAACCCGTCTGGTCAGCATGGGGAGTGTAGACCAAATACTCTACTCATTTAGTTTGTTCGTTTCAGCCAAATGACGTCCACTACTGGACAAAGGCCTCTAGACCATAAAATAATGAATAAATTAATCTATAACCGACGACACGATGAAGGTTCTGGAAGCTATGGATACGGACAACTCAAGACCAAGCGATGTAAAACTCCTTAGTGGAAGCCTATAATACCTTATTGAGTTACACTATTCGTACTCTTAACAGCTATGGTTATTGGGGACTGCGGCTAGACTTCAGCTACTAGCTAGAACACGATTATACGTGCTGATTGCTGTAAAACGGTAGTAAAATTTTCAGATAATATTAAACCATATCCACAAACACCCTGTGTGTCCGATTAATTAGCTTACTGAATGGTGCGTCGTAATTGTGCTCTCTAATGAACCCCAGTCGCAACTCGAATTAATTGTCAAACGTGCTCCGGGTAGCAACGCGACCAATTTCAGCTGACCCCTGCACTATCTCACTTTGGTTGAAAGAATAGGATTTTAAAAACTAAATTTTGTGCACTGGAAAAAAGAAGTCTTATTTGTACAAAGAATTTGAGACAAGTAGCACGAAATGACAAATTGACATAATATAAAAGGTTTGATTTAACTTTTGATTTTTCAAAGCAGTTATTGGGTTCGTTGTGCTCAAGTCAGTTATAGTGGACATTCACAGATTTGACTAGGTTTAAAAAGGTTAATTAGTTATGTTGACAGAACTCATAAAATTACACACATAACCAGTTTACCTATTTGTTCCTAAATGTTATCTTAACAAAAAAATAACTAGACCAAAATTAGGCACCATATTATTTTTGGGATGCCTAAGGTCTGTAAGTTTTGGTCACTGGTTAATATCTGTCGAACGAATTAACCATGAGCAAACTATACACATAATTAAATAATGATAAACACTAATAATTAGATATTCACTAAATGTAATTATTTAATTTTAGGCATTACTATATTCAATATTGAAAAATAAAATGGAAATAGTACATATTTTATCTAGCAAGTCGTTTTTTGGAAAGTTCATTTAACCATTAGATTTTGAACTCTGAAAGGGCCATTATAGTGATGTATTCATAACTTTATTTCAGTGACTAAAATTTTCGTAGATTTAAGCAGAAAACGAGGCATGTAATTCTTATAAGTGAAAAAGTGATCTTTCACCTCATAAGAACTCAGTAAAATCTAATTTTACATAACAGTTTCCTTACTCTTATTCTTTGTTGGCAAAATGTATTTATTACGGCTGAGGTAGAAACTTTCTTATTTATTGCCCACATCAAGTGGGAAACAAAGTTCGTTTAGCCCACTTCGGGCTTCCAAGTTATTACACAAGTTATGATTGGCCGACGTAATCAGATCTAAGTGTGTACTTGTAATTGTCTTTACTGCTACTTTTTTAATTTTTACTTATTTTTCTTCTTCTTTTGTTTACTTAATTGCTACGAAACTGCAGCTACAAAGTAAGTACGTTTGAACGGGTTGCGGATTTGCATTCTGCAAGGAACAAACATTTACAAAATGAAGTTATACTATGCCCTGGTCCTATATAATATGTCTGTATATTATATTATGAGAAAGAGAGCGCTACTATTTGATTACGAAATATTAATTTGCAATTTCTAAGTACTTAAATACTGGTTATAAAACAAAGTTTTTGAGTAATTACCGTTTACAAACAAAGAAAATGTTTTATATCGAATCTTGAAGAAAAATAAACTCATGTAGCAACAATGTAATAGAAAAAATCAACATAATATACATAATATGTATGTTCATAGTTTTGATTTGCCTTTGTTTTGCGTAGAGCCAAGAAAAATAGTACAAAAACTTTTTCACCCTGACCCACATCACTATAAACCAATATTTATGCACGTGTCTTCAAAATATGACAGCATTATAATCCTCATTATTATACCAGCCTGAGAACTATGATCCCAAATTGAACCCTGGAATAATCGTATTAAAAGCTGCTCCGAAGGGATCAGTCATTTTCGTTTCTTGAATTTTCTTACAATCAATTTAAAAGGTATTCAATAAAATACTTTTGTCATAGTATATAATTTATTTTTATCATAATAATATTGAGTAGTTCAAGACATTTAGCACAGTTTCGTACTTTTAAAGACTTAAATGGTGTGATTTTTGTTTGCAGTTTGAGTTATTGGAAACTTATCTGTAAAGAATATGATACGATGATTATGAGTTACAACAATATTATAGTTAATTTAACCCTTGGAGGTAATTTCCGGAGCTTTTTTATCAAGCTGTTGAACATAGTCCTAATATGCCAAAATAATTACAAACAAGACTTTAAGTGAAAAAAAGTTGAGAAAGAAAACTGTCTAAATACCTTTAGAAGCTCTCAGCAGCAGGAACTTACCTGCAAGTGTGACTCAGTTACCTGTGTCTTCCCATGGATGATCCGTCTATGTACCTCATTGTGGCACTTGAAAGGCGCGACCCAAATATTGCTACAATGGCCCGAGAGGCCTGGACAAAGAGCTGCGTATAATTAATGACTGAGACTACGAAATGTCTTGCGACGCGATGAAGTGACACTGGCGCAGGGGCATGCGTGGAGATGACATAAAAATATTTACACAAACCCTTTAAGGGCGGACATTAAGGAACAAGCGCAACCGATAGATTTTATTAAGATATTCTTTCATATTTTAAAGTAGGTGAAAATATTACCTAATCGGCTACTTTTAGCTACGAGTATTGTTACTATAAGAGAAATGCTTCCAAATCTATACAAAAAAGTGCGTCATCATCATTGCCCACAAGACGTCCACTGCTAAACAGGCATCCCTTAATGATTTCCATCTGTTAACTGGGCAACGGTTGGTAGTGGTCTGCATCCAGCGCCTTCCTGCTAATTTTATGAGGTTGTCGGAGGTTATTAAGGAGATATAAAATTAGCCAAACGTAAAAAAATACACAGAAATAGAAAAATAAATTAGGTACACAGTAACTTTCAGTTGTAACAAAAACGATTTTGTTTTCGCGGAAATAACAATTTGAAATTGAAACAGTATGATTCAATAAAATGACGTATTTGTTCATATTTTTAGTATGTACCTACTAGATACTGAGTTATTCTTAGCTTTAATTCATAATAGAATAATGAGTACATAATTATACCATTTACCATTGTTCTTGCCGCTCCATCGCAGCGCTGTTCCCCGTCCCACACCGCCGCTTATATCATCAGATTAAGATAAAACTAAAACAATAATGCTTTTCATTTGCTAGACGCTCTTTATTTCAAGGCACATGAATGGGATAGACAATGTCTTCATATCGTTCGTCGAGATGACGAAAAAATCCGTGTGGGTCGCTTAGTTAGACGTTTTATGTCTTTTGTTGCTAGGTATGTATTAGGGATGTTATGGATATGTCGGTTATGGATACGGTTACGGATATTTTTTTATTTCGGATATCCGAAAGTTTCGGTTACGGTTACGGATATCTGTGCTTTAGAATGCAATTTGCAATAGTTATCCAACACGGTTCATTCATGGCCGCACACTACACATTTTTTTTTCATTTATTATCATTTTACAAAAGAAGTTCTTCAACATTATTACAATTAAATGCATTGGCATAAACCACTGAGGTTTGTTTGCAATGCTAGATGCGTTCAGTCTAATCCGAAACTATCCGAAACTTTTGAATCGGTTACGGCTTCGGATATTTTTTTATTTCGGATATCAGAAAGTTTCGGTTAGGGTTACGGATATCCATAACATCCCTGCTATGTATCGCTATTAAGAAAGGAATAAAACCTCAGTGAGATATTGCCTCGGTCGTTTGCTCTCATTATCTTTGGTCTAGTGCTAGTCAAGTTTTATAGCAACCATTGTAAATAAAACAACGTTTACGATGATCTCTGGACGTCTTTTGTTTTAGCGGACGACAAATAAATTCTATCTGCAGACAGATTAGACTTTAACAAGTTTGAAACTAAATAGACTTAGGCTGAGTTGCACCACCTAACTTTGACCGTAACTTTGACGATAACCGGTGTATTTTGTATGGAGTTTGACAGATTTCTGACGTTTGTCAAAGTTAAAGTAAGATGGTGCAACCCAGCCCTAACTTTTGATTGTAGCTTACTCTAAGTTAAATTTAGCAAGTACTTAATTAATTTCTGTTGCTTATTTAAGATGATTTTATTCAGAATCACCTTGGTTTATATCCGTAAGACTAACCATTGTTAATTTACAACTCTGTTATTAAAGTGTGAAACAATAATGAGAACGCAAACCCTTAGGCAGGATAGAGTCATAATTTTGCTATCTCAGTCGATTAAATTAATATTCCAATGTAGATAAAAATGTAGGTATCATTTCAATTTTATTGCAAACTATTTAGTATAAACAATACCAAGTAAATATGAAGGACTCTACACACTAAGCCCGCCGACAGCCTGACGGCTTGTGTCGGCAGCTTTATTTCAAAACATTATGGTGTGTAGGCTGCATAAATGTTACACTAATTTACAGAACAATCGCTTCTTATTCAGAGGTGGAATTGTGTAAAGCAATCGTTATCATTTGACAGTTTATAACGTACGATAAAATGAGTTAAACAAAGCGTTTGACAGAATAATCGTACGTTATGAACTTTCAAATGATATCGATTGTTTTACACAATTCCACCTCTGATCTGAAACGTACTCATCAATCCCACGTCTCTGTTTGTCAATAAATCTTGTAAGTTAAAAAACTACGAGTAGGTAGGTACCGTCAGCATCAAATAGTTCGTGACGACAGCCAAAGTAGCCAATAAGTTCGCAACACGTCTTTGTTACAATTGGAATAAGGTTTGTCAACTTTTTAGCCACTTTGGGGGTCACAAACTATTTGATACTGACTGTACTCTATCACCGTACAACCACCTCTAAATAAATCACAACCAGCTGCCACTCAACTGGAACATTCCTTTTAAATTCATGAAGTGACTCCAAAATTACTTCCTACAATCAAGGAGGATTCAAACCGCAGAGATTTCACAAACGCTTCCAAGTATTCTAGGTCGGTGTGAAGTCTTCAGCTATTTACGTGCTCTCGCTGCGGCTTCTTAATAAGCAAAGGTGTTTAATTGGCTGACAAAGTGCTTGCGAGGTAATTACGTCTGGGCTGGCAGCGGTTCAAACAACGCGTCAATCTAGTGGTAGTGATAAGAAAGGAGGTATCGATATACAAGGAACATAGTTTTGTTTTTTGCCAGCAGTTGGCAAAAAAAATGTTCTTTCTTAGCACCAGCTGGGTTTGTAATCAGACTCGCAAAATTTTTTGTTGGCAACTCGAGAGAGAGATATTGTTCAAGTGTTTGAAGAGAATAAGTAGATAGAAGTAAAATTATTGAGTTACTAGCGGCCGCCCGCGACTTCGTACGCGTGGATCCCGTTTTACCCCCTTAGGGGTGGAGTTTCGTAAAATCCTTTCTAAGTGGATGCCTACGTCATAACATATACCTGCATGCCTTTCAGCCCGATCCGTCCAGTGGTTTGGGCTGTGCGTTGATAGATCACTATGTCAGTCAGTTAGTCAGTCAGTCAGTCATAATCACCTTTGATTATTAAAATTGTTAAAATATAGGTAGGTGGATACTCGTAATAAGGGTACATTACATAGCTACAGATAATAATCAACTGAATTTATAATTTTCAAGGATTTTCTTAGTTCTAGTTTCACAGACACACCGAGACCGTTGGAAGAAGTTCCAAGAAGAAGAAATGTAATTGAAGATGTTTTTTAGACTGAGTTTCTTCCGCCACTTCTTCTCAGCACCAGTCCATATGTTGTCCCGAAGTGATGATAGGGCAAGCTATATTTGGGACGTGTATAAGTGCCCTGGAAAGGGCCTATGCTACTGAATAAACTATTTGAATTTGAATTAGAAAAGAAGTTGAATAGCTAATGACCGTTTATCGACATTTACAACACTAGCTGCAGGTAAAATTCGCGAACACTTGAAGTGTCAAACAAGTTCATAGAGCGCCGCGTGCGGTCGGGCGCTATTACGCTGTAAGCAATCACCGATGCGCCAGCGCTCCACTTCGATTAGTTCTAAAGCCGAGATATCGCTGAGTTAAACTAACGTCTTGCTTTTGTTGCACCTTCAGGCTTTTTCACGATGATTTCTTAACGATACTAATGGCAATCGCCCTAGGTTTGTACTTTGTATATGTACCTACGAGTACCTATTACCAAAGCCCACCTTTCCAGTTGATTTTTTTATAGACAAGTACGGAGTTGATGTATTATGCATTTTACAGGCCATTCTGCTATTCCGTATCTAAATAACTCAAAGATGACTGATTGACTGACTGACTGACTGACATAGTGATCTATCAATGCACAGCCCAAACCACTGGACGGATCGGGCTGAAATTTGGCATGCAGGTAGATGTTGTGACGTAGGCAATAGGCATCCGCTAATAAAGGATTTTATGAAACTCCACCCCTAAGGGGGTAAAACGAGATCCACGCGTATGAAGTCGCGGGCGGTCGCTTGATTCTAATAAAAATAAAATCCACAGGCACCTAAATACTCTTGCTATCATCATATTAACATTAACAGCATACGCTCGAACTACTCTGATTTAAAATTTTAAGGCCGTTTTTGGTTGTAATTTATACGAGCTTTTCTATACAGTCAACAGCACATTAAACACATTTTTGTTGCAATATTGTATTGTACAGTTGAAAGCTTACCAACTATACAGAGTGAAAACGAATTGAATGAATTATTGTCGAATAGTTCCAGTTTATTCTGTAACCTATTATTGATATCGTTTGAAAGAGCTTGTGAAGCACTTTCAGGATCAGTAATCAGTTTTTCGATATCTTGTATAGTTTAGAAATAATCGAGAGAGATCATTTATCGTTTTCACCCTGTACTGTACATACAGGGTTAAATATTGGCCTATTTACAACTACATAAGATGCACAATGTTTAGGTTGTTTAACCATCATTCGTACTTACGATAAATAATAAGGAATCACGATTCAAACTGATCACATACTCATACGGGGTGTTGATCAAAAGCATCCCTTTGACCACACCCCGGGATAATCGTCAATCCCGGAGTAGTCGGTTGCCACACGCAGACGGAGGCGTCGTTGCGTGTTATGAGGGTACAAATTAACAGTTTAATTAAACTTGCAGCAGCCTTGGGGCAGACCTCTGAAGAGACGTCATCGCGTCAGGAAATACGAGTAGGTAAATTCGTTTGTAATTAACAAATTGATGACAATTTTGAGGGATAGAAACAGATGTAAATTAAGCTAAATATTGGGTATCAAGATGGTATTGACTGCCAATATGGTTAAAACATTGCAGATTTGAATCAGTCTGCCAAAAAAAAAAAAACGATAAAGTACTTTTATTTAAGTTCGATTGTACTAATTCTGACGAAAATAGCAAGTAATGCAGTTTGACCATGGTTCATAGAGGTGCTATAGTTGTATGTAGGTATTATAAACGTCCGTAAATCCGAGTAGGTAGTACTATAATTTTTCATGCAGGTACCTACTTATCATTCACACTGTCACTTTCTCAACACGTTCGTAAGTTAGTATTCATCTTTCAAAAACAAACTTTATTTTCAATACTTTGAAAGTTTAACTTTCGGCCCAATTAAGTTTTATGTAATGAACCCTACACCTGCAAATTGGTCCCGTATCTACAACCGCAATGCTGGCTTAACGTTTACTCAAGATTACGTCAAAATTGGGCCCGGATTAATAACTACCTGCAACCCTGTATAAGGGGATAACTTGCTTGAGACGATGCTAAATTTTAATACCCCCAGATGTTAAGTATGAAGATGATGGTATGGAGAATATGCTATGATGTTAATTATGTTTACTTGGATTGCTCTTACAAATATTAATTAGAAAATGAGAACGACAAAGTTTTGTGCGATTATGATTGTCTCGACTGATTTTACGACACTCCACCCCTAAGGGGGTAAAACGGGGTCCACGTGTACGAAGTCGCGGACGGCCGCTAGTTCTATATGTATACGTTTGTATTTAGTTTTTGTGGTGCATTAAGAAACAAATAAATGAATATTGCACCGATCTGAAAATAAACTTAGATATTTTTAAACGAAATATCCTACAATAAAGGCATTGCTCAAAAAGTTATCGCCCACTATTGTCGACTCCCAAACAATTAATAACCCCGTCGATCTCTTAACTACCGTTATGAAATCCAAATTAATAACCGGAGGTTGAAACACCGTCGATTTCCAATAATCGACCGGCAGATGTCAACAAAGAAGGCAAACTTCCGAAAGAGTTGGAAAGTAATATCGCTCCCACGAGTATACAGTCAATAATAAACAAGGGGCGTTTGATACACTTGTAAACTAATAACTCAGCCCCCAGACCTGCTATGTATTATTAAACAATGGCCTGTGACAAATAAGCTACTGAATAGTGAAGATAAAGCGTAGAATTTGGATGCCTGAAACTGTGATCAATACGAATTATGTTGTTATAATCAGTCATACAAAAAAAAGTTATTTGGGGGAGGCCTGTGTCCAGCAGTGGATGTCTTTCGGCTGAAACGAACGAAAAAACGATAAAAAAAATAAGTTTTCATATTAATAGGTACATATTTTTACACTTTATTTAATGTATTTTTGTTTTTGAGTCAGTACTTTAAAACTCTGCTATTGATTTTTCATATCTGAAGTACAGTGAGCTACAGTGGGCTTCAGCTAGGTACCCATTTCAGTTTTTTCTTTCGCTCTCATCAAATTGTATTTATTTGCGATAGAATAGAACAAGGCAGACGACCAAGACATGGCCGGAAATGGATAGCTGGAACTGCTGCACTGTACTTACTTGAATAGATTGTAGTAGAATTTTAATAACTGATCAGCAACAAATTAATATGACAATAGTACCTACTATTATTTATTATCATTAGTCATTAATAAATAATGAGGTTCTTCTATGCTTTTATTTACGCACAGCTTGGCATAAGATGGGATCAAGAAGGGTGGTTTAATTGAATTTTTGGAAGATGTCACTTGTCCTTAGCGTTCTAGGGAGTATCGTTTTCCGTAGGCTGCTTTATGTTTTGGGTGACAGTTATTTGGTTACACTTTATTTGTTTAGTGAGAAGGGTCATGTTTCATGTAATTTGTATTATGATGGTGCCAAAAATAACGGTGTCAAGTTAATTGATTTTAAGTTACAAATAAAGCGCCAGATAATGAATCCAGTAACATTTTTTATCGATTTGGAAATTAAGCAACAGATTCTAAACGCAGTAGGATACAAATGTTTTCAATTTAGTTTATTCTGGAATTTAATATTTCGCTATAATTTCAACGCGCTCTTTTTCTCAAACTCTACATTTTTTTATAATTTACGAGTATTGATTGATTAACAATAGCAAGTAAGTACTATGTCGATTCCCTATTATTCCATAAGTTCTCATTATTTTAATCGCGTTCGGTGGAGGTTCCCGAACGCGATGGAGGACTGTTGTGGACGCCCTCTGCCCCATCTAGGGGTCAAGTAAGTCAAGTTTCATTTAATAATTCCTCCAAGTTTGACATATAACCCACTAATATTAGTATCGCACAACCACACCGGCTGTTGTCGGATAATGTCATCTCAGCCAACAAAATATTCCCTGAATTTTTACCGCATTTCCAGGGGCCACCAAACCAAAATCGGGGCTAATCCGACCCAAACGAAACATATAGGGTAAGAAAGAAACAAATGTGCCGAGGGTTATTACGGTATTGCGGACGGTGCGATCATAACAGTAATTCACATTTGTGTGATATACGATGTGTGACACGTTGCCTCCTGGCCACCTTCTGGGTTGCCACAGCTTAAAATAATAGAAGGTATTTTTTTCACTATTTGGGAAAGTCAAGAAAACAAGAATAAGTTACCCAACGAGATCTGCCCTTGTGAATGTTGCTTGTATTTTTATCGGCTTCGTCGTCATTTTCACTGTATATTTTTTAATATAATCTTTAGTTATATCTCCACTTTTTAATGATGATTGACACTTTGTGAAACTTATCTTTCGAAGCTTTATTCAGAATACAAAATGTTTTAAATCGTTTAGAATTTTATTTCATCTGCATAAATATGGTATCTTGAGATAAAAAAGTAAAGCACGAGTGTCAGCTGTAAGCTGTACCTTCTATGTTCAGTTACTGAACAGCAATAGATGGCGCTAACAGTAGCCTAACTCGCGGTTTAGTTTCTATCAGCGCCAAGACTTTCCATAATATTTGTTTGTAACAAAGATACTGTTGCTACATTACTCTGTGTGTTAACGACTAGCCCACCTGACCACTAATCTTAGCTGTATTGGCTTGTTAGCGCCACTCCTGCTTTACTACGATTCAGACCCTTTGTTTGTCAATTTTATAGCACATAAGTTATATGACGGCTTGCTCAAATATATTATGGGATGTTTCATAATTTGTACGAAATCGTAGACAGGACAGAAACAAGGAAAAGTCAATGTTAAACTGTTATTTGTCTCTATTTCTAACTGGTTAATCTGGGCATATGGTTCAGCAGTTGAAGTCCTTTGACTGAAATAATGATGGAGATGGAACTGTGTTAACTGTTACTGTTAACAGTTAACAGTAACTGTGAATCACAAGTACATTATGTACTTACAGACGTATTTTTACGTCATAAAAGATTATGATTTACAGATCAAAATATTTCAATACCATGCCAAAAATTATAATAGAGTTCACATTTCTAGAGCTTTATTCATCTTTATTACACAACTAGCGGCCGCCCGCGTCTTCGTACGCGTGGATCCCGTTTTACCCCCTTAGGGGTGGAGTTTCGTAAAATCCTTTCTTAGCGGGTGCCTACGTCATAACATCTACCTGCATGCCAAATTTTAGCCCGATCCGTCCGATGATTTGGTTGATAGTCAGTCAGTCAGTCAGTCACCTTTGAGTTTTATATATTTAGAAGTCAAAAGTTCATACTAAATCTAGTTATCTTTAAAGTTTCGCTTTCCACAACACCGGCCTTGCCTTAATTGTCGACTAAAGCGCTCCTAAGCAATATCAAATTTCCAAAGTTCTAAACTAATATTCCATCGTCTAAAAGGTTGTCTTTGTGAAGTTATTATAAATCAATGAAGCGCCAAATAAGGGGCTTAAATATTGCTAAACTTGCAGAGCAGTAGGTACTTGTGGTGCCGCCAATTACTGAAGGACTCAAACTGCTAAGTTCTAGTGAACCAATAATTTGTCGTTTGCTCAAATTCTTGACAGCGGATTAACTTTGAAATCTTGCGAGCTTATTACCAAGCGTTGGGTACACAAGTTGTTTGAACAAGACTTTAGTGGTTGTCTCCATTTAAAATGTATTTGGAAGCGGTATTTCTAACAAAACCAGTATTTTACCTGCTTTTGATATTTACAAAAACATTTAGGTATGAGTTAGGTAATTGAGTAATGAGAAGTAAATGTTAGTGAACTTCATTATTAGAAATTGACGCATAAGAATTCTGAAATGTAGAGCTTCTTTCTATACGTCCCTTTAGCTTGATATTATGACTATGATATTAGATACGAAAAGTACAATAAATTAGAAACTACATAGGTACTCAAAAACTTTGTGCATGTTATTTCCTGTTGTATTGAGCAATTTTAGTAAGCAGCAATCGGTGCAAGTTTTTACTTTGACGTGATAAAAGAAGACATTATTTTTTCGTCAATTCTTGCTTCTAAACAAACAATAGGGGCGATGGCTTCCCGGTGGGCGCGGCTGAATGAGCTAATTATTTACAATCCGACACGCAACCAGAACTTTGTTCCAAAAAACTGTTACGTGAAATCTCATTTCCTTAGTTTACTTTGTGTCCGTAAAAAACAAAACCCTGTCGTATGTTTTGTGAATTGATAAACTCTTTCGATGACTTTAAATTTGCATTCTGGCCGCTAACGATAATGATATTAAAAAGAATGCTCGGTTTAATTTCAAAATGAGAACGTGGTATTGTTCGACGAGGGCCGACGGGTTCGGTCGCCTGATCGCCTCGCGTGTCTCATGCCAGCCTCAAATTAAAACGCGGGCGATAAGACACCATGCACCTCACGACTGTCGCACGACGCGTCTCTTTTAATTACGCACCCTACGCCATATTAAAATTTATCTACCCCTTTTAAAATTCGAATTCAGAACGGTTAAAAAATAGTTGATCCTTGCGGCCAGTTGGTTGAGTTGAATAAGCGGATTAAACACGTTTGACAGTTGGAACTGCGGCTGGACGTGTGCTTGTCTTTTTCGCTTCATTAAAATACTCGAGAATATTTTCTGAGCAAAAATCCGACAGAATAAAATTAATGATATCGATTAACAGGCGTCGGCGTGGAGATCGCGTGCGGGTGATGCGAAGTGCGACACCTTCGGGGAGCCCGTGTGTGTCAGTTTTAATTGGGCCTCCTTTAGCCTTGTCCCGATCCGGAATGTGATCATCCTTATTTATTTGAGGTCACGGACTCACTTTTGAGTCTATTTGCGTGATCGTTTCAAATAAATCCGTTTCGAGTCTGATTTGTTGATGTAACTTTTAATAGATTTGATAAAATCAGTTTTTTACAAGCTGTTTTAGAAATGTGATACCCATTTACGAAATTTTAAAAGAGGTCGTTCTAAATATAGCAGAAGAAAAACCTTTGGATGTTTTTGTTTCAGCCTTAAAATAGCCTGTACTTTTTTAAACTTAATAGCCGCAATAAGAACCTATAACTACATTTAATTTTACTGTTAGCAGTCATTTTCTTTGATTCGTAGAGTGAACATTATTATTTTTATTAATAACATTAGCTGAGTTAATTAAGTAATAGATGTGTCTTTCTGCTCACAGTGTCATTCTTGAACGAAGTAGAAAGGAACTTTTACCCGAGCAGTAACAGCATTTGACATTGCCTAATTTGATTACACCCAGAGATAATTTGTAGAAGTCTTTCGCAAATTAATAAATTGGAGATGCCATTTTGGTAAGTGATAAATTAATTTTGAAGCAATTAAAGCATATTATAAGTTTGTTTGAAAGTGCTTAACGATAATTTGGCGTGTTAAATAAGAAACACAGTTTGTTTGACTTTTGGTTTTATTGTTGGAGATGTCTAGAGGACGCCAAGTAATTTTAGATGTAGAACGTCGTAACTTATCTTCATTAGACTTTTATTAAATAAGGTTATAAATAACTAAGAGTGAACTAAGAAAAGTTGTCTGCCAAGTATTTTATGTTCTTGTGTTACGAGTAATTCAATTTCCACACAGAGCCTAGAGTTGCGTAATGTTTAGTTTACCGAATAGGTAACGAAGTTCGCCGAGCCAGATATTTTCAAATATTAGGCTAGGTTGCACCATCTTACTTTAACTGAGACAAAAATTGCTGTCAAACTCTATACAAAAAACACTGGTTATCGTTATAGTTACGGTCAAAGTTAACGTGCGACTCAACCTAAAGGTGTCAACCTACGTTCAGAAATTAACATTGCGATTTTATAGAATGAGTTAAAACACATTTTTACTAGCGGTACAAAGTTCCCTGGGACAACTCGTATTTCATAATAAATGCAACCATAAATTAAATTAAATCAATCCTCAGAGAAACGAAATCTTTGTTTATATTTATTTATCTGTGACAAACTATTTTGGCAAATGAAGAGTATTTTCACTAATAGTAAGAAACTCTAAAGCCTGTATTATGAAATGAAGCCCAAGCCGCGAATCATATGCATGCATACCTAAAAAATTGAAGCTTATGTTTGGTCGAATTTCAATACATGAACTCTACAATGAGAAGGAGTTTTCACCACGTTGTTATTCACACTTAATAATAATAAGAAAATCACACGCTTTACGAAGGCCCATAGATTAAATATGGCCGCGATCATCTAATTTCATGGCGCTTGGTCTGTCCAATGGTCGATTACGGGAAGGCAAATTGAACCATTCGTTGTAGGAGCTAGCATCTGTGCTGCCAACTTTGGGCAATTCACCCTGGTTTTGGGGAAATTATGAGGGTGACGGGTAAAATGAGACTTAAAATTTATTGACATCGAATGATTTTATCCAATATTGGGACTGTAAACTTGAAACTATTTACTGATTAATTGGGTTTGTAGAGTATCAATGTAGGAGTATTCTGTGTTAGCTAGCAGCTGAGCATATACATATGTAATGTTAAAAGTCTAAGTGTTTTTTAAAGTGACTCATCATCATCATTTCAGCCATAGGACGTCCACTACTGAACATAGGCCTCCCCCAATGTTTTTTTTTTCTCTTTATTTGGGACAACAAACATTTACATTGAGGGCTTTCCATGTTGATCGATTGGTAGCGGCCTGCCTCCAGCGCCTCCCTGCTACCTTTATGATGTCGTCGGTCCACCTTGTGGGTGGACGTCTCACGCTGCTGAATAATATTTATAACCAATTTAAAAGGACTAAACAACGGTAAGATTTTGTTTTAAAGACAAAATTAAGTGGTAAAAAACAGTGGTAAAAAACAGTGGTAAGATAAAATTCAGAGCTGGCAACATAGTCTAGCGCCGCCTTCTACCTATTGTCTAAATGAGACTGTTATCTTAGTGTTACGTATAATCCCTTCAATGGAATGAGATTCGCCATAATAACTGGATATAGCGAACTTTGTTCTAAGAAGATTCTGTAATAAGCAGATTTTATTCTTTCGTTTTATCTGATTTCGTCTGGGATCTTTGTAATTGAATGTGGAATTATTTTTTGACACGAATGACATTTTGTCAGCTTTCCAATTTTCTGATGGATTTAGTACCTACACCACTGATGAGTCACAATTTATCATGTCAGTTTTGTGATTAAAATGTCAATCAGTCTAAATAATATTCTTAAAACCTGAAACTTCATACTGAATACTCTCGTAGAGAGTTTTCTGAGGCTGGTTCCATACAAGAAACATCGGTAATCGTTATAGTTACGGTTAAAGGCAACTCAGCCTAAAACTTTTATTATTGTAAATTCTGTCGAAATTGCCAATTTTTATTAGACACACGCAGAAAAACTGATCAATTAACACAAACTTTAATAGAATAGTTTAAGTTTTATCTTACACTCTATTACATCAAATTACACTTAAGATTTTTGAATACACTGTTGTTTGCAAGTACTACATAGACTACGTTATCAGATCCTCCAACCCAAGATATATTCGCCATAAAAACGACATGAGGGCTAAGAATTTACGCCGCCCTGTTCTGTATTTTAAAATTACCCAGAAGAAACACACCTCTGTGCAATAAAATTTAGATTTACAACTACGAAAGTCAATAAAGTGTTGTATGAACCCCTGAGGGAGGCAGCACTTACTTGAATGAGGAGCTCCATAGAATGGGGAGACCGAGGTGAGTTGTAACAGAGGAGAGTTTTGGAAACCTAAACTATCTGCGAGCTCGCAACAGCGCGCATTTGGTAGCTTGAGACTTGATGTAAAAACGCCCACTGTAAGAGCTCGATAGCAGTTCATAAGTCCGAAAAAATCGACAATGTCGCAACTCTCTCTATTACAACTTACCTCAGCCTCCTCTTATTAGAACACGTTTCAAGTATAGAGCACGCTTGTGTTTAAATTTCCCTCGAGTGTTACAATATTGAAGGTATGCAATATTGAGTAGATCACCTTTCCAATTTTTAAGTATCTTCCTTGGGTGTAAAGTATTTCTTTACTAAGAAGCATATTTTATGCGTATCTTTTGTTTTTACAAAGCCAAAATATCAGACTACACATTTTTGTGGCAAACTCGCTCTTATTACAACTGCATTAGAAGCCACAGTGTTTAAACATTAACTTTAAAAAGTATGTAAAATGTACGCTAATGACTGTAAATAACTTGCAATCTGAATCAATACACCCACACATTATTAATCAATATTTAAAAAATAACTTCAATTCACTATAAACCTAATACCTAAACATAAAAACATTAATAAGCAGTCATTTATTATTTATTGCAATGAAATAGGTAATTCTACACAAAAGTGTAGACAATTAAACAACAATGAGTTGAAATCAAAAATGTTTTGATATCGCATTCCTCAATCAAGCCGTTGATTGACTTATATGCGTAATCACCGCTTTTATTGCCAACCATAGACAAGGTGTCGTAATAGACGCCATCTTGATGGTTCTATACTCCATGGTTGAAGTATCAAAAACTAAGAAGATTGTGGTTCATCATCATCATCATTTCAGCCATAGGACGTCCACTGCTGAACATAGGCCTCTCCCAATAATTTCCACACTTCCACTTGATTGTGGTTACTTTTGCAGTATTGGTGTGTTGTATAAAATTAAAATAAGATCATGTATGTCTATACTACGGTAGATCAGAGTGTCTAATGCCACTGTTCATTTATAAAGTAATCATCATCATCATTTTAGCTTCAGGACGTTCACTGTTGAACCTCCGCCAATGATTTCCAGATTCGCCGATTGGTAACGGCCTGCTTCCAGCGCCTTCCGACTACCCTGCATGAGGTCGTCTGTCTACTTTGTGGGTGGATAAACGACTGTACTGTACCATACAACCACTACACCAAACCGCCGACTTAAAATCTTTCCTTTTTGATAAGTCTTGTATGAATTTAAAACAAAAACATTATTGCAGGTAAAACTTAATGACAATGTTACTTTCATGGCAGTTATTATATTATTTTATTTATTTTATAGTAAGTACAGTGGTGCAAAATTTACACAAAAATACAAAATTTCGGCATCTAATCTCCAATGATAAGTGGTCTGTACTGTTAGTGGTCAGTCGTGTTTTGATTCACTTCTAAAACAAGTTCCTCGCTCTGCTTATGATATTTTAATAGGCAGTGTTGCTTCCGAACTGTACGTTAAACGCGTAATTAGGGTACCAGCAATAAACAGTAATAAACTTATCTGGCTGTAAAAAACGGTACTACGATATCTTGAGCCGAGGTGGTGCAACGTGGCTTAACATAATTGAGAAAGTTTTATTTTAAGAAAAAAGTCTGCGTTTTACAAGAAAGTGTAATAGAAGATTCAATCAATTTGAGCTTGTTTAAGATCTGAACGATATTCGTCACCGACACTACGAGAGATTATTGATTGAAAGGCTTTGTGATGTAAAAATAAATATATTGTAAAAATAAAATCAAGTTACATTGCTTTTAGTTCAGAGTAGAAAAGTCAAGAGAAGAGAAAAAAGTGACAATCGATAAAAACACATAAAAGAAAAAGAAGTTTCTCGCCAGCCAGGCGACTGGCCAAGGAGTTTGGTCGTACATTTGCGACCTCTACAATTTTACTAGGCCGTAACATTAGACAGACCTGTACAAGATCTGTGTTCTACAAGAAACTGTAATAGTCGATTCAACTTTAATTAAAACTTGTGAATGAATGAATTTTGATACGTAGAGCTGAATCTCTACATATTTTGGAGTTGTTTTAGAATAGTAGCTACAACTGATCTTCGAAATATGGTTCCATGTTGTCCCACGATTTTCTTAAGCGTATTTTATTTTCAATAGACATGACCTAAATAATAATGTTCTGTGTAAATATTAATGTTAGTATTTATTCTGAGACGGATGTCACAGATGTGATGCAGATTGTGAAGTGTTTTGTTAAATAATGAGTTTACATAAAAATATTTTAAAATAACAGTCCATTAGATAGTAAGAACTCTCAGGTAAATCTTTGTCATAGAAATAAACTTGTGTAAATCCAGTGCTAGTTACTAAACCTACTTTTCAATCACACATCGTGTTTTCCTTTTTATTAACAACTTTGGGTGATGTACAAAAATAATCCGTACCTATCTATCTTAATCAATAAAACATAAACCCAGTTATTCAAACCGATCACTTCAATCAATAAACGTATATTGCAACGGAAGTCCTAGATCAAGCGCATTATCTCATAAATCCAGTTAAAATAAACTATCATCAAACGAATCTGAAATCAAATTGATAGTGTTTGGAACGTGTCACAGTTAAAATTTATTTTTATTAAGCGAGTGCGAGCAAATGAAACTAGCAAATAAAATGGATCGCGTAAACAAATGGGGCTTGCTACTTATTATTGGAATCAGGCTGATAGGGACTGGCACTATTGATAGAGACTATCGAGGTCATGGAGACCGATGAAAAAAATATACCTTACTTGATAACTATGAAAAGGCTGGTGGCTTGAACAATCCTCTATATTTTTTATAAAAATGTTAGAAAAGTTTGGATTGTTTTGTTTCTCTACTAGTACCTCCTTATTGAGCCTGATGATATATCAATCTGTGTCTCTTAGTTGAGAGTCAAACCCTCAAGATCGAGAGGGTTACTATTTTACTGTTTGACCGAAGGACCTAATAATAAGCGGTGAAAACATTTTTTTTTATTCTGTCCCAAAAGACATCCTGAACCTTATCGTCTGAATTATGTATACTACATATGATAGGGGCGACAATGCCAACCTAAACACTGTGGTATACGCTTATGTAGCTTCCATTTTTTCAATCAATGAATAGTCTGATGTGTAATGTTCATTCAATAGACATAGTTCAAGAAAAACTCAGTCTTCATCAAGGTTGGTAATAATAGCTCACAGAGATTATATAGGACAACTTCAATGGAGTAAAAACATCGAATTGTAAACAAACTCTCGAACTCTATACGGGCGGAATAAATCAAAATCCCTTTTGAAGCTGTATCAAGGGGCTCAGGAACATCTGTTAATAGATGAAGTAACATGTTTTCTTGATGTCAATGTTTTTTTTATTATTTTTGTGTAGAAAGGGTTGATATTTATGAGATTTAAGGAAATACGTAATTTTGATATTTAATATATTGGAACGATACGATTTTATTGTCGGTAATAAATAAAAAAAACATCTTTTTCATAAACATTTAAAATATATATGTATACTAGCTGACCCGGCGAACTTTGTACCGCCTTAGCGTAGCTTTGATGCACTACTTTATTTTGTAAAATGTATACTTTTCAATATTTCTGAGAGATTTTCTTAATATTTTTTTCCGTAAGAACCATCCTTGGACTTCCACAAACATTAAAAAAAAAGAATTATCGAAATCGGTTCAGCCGTTCACACGTGATGCCGTGACAACGCGAAACGGGTTTCATTTTTATATATATAGATTACACAAAACAAATAACAGGTAAAATAATAATAGGGATGTTGTATTTCGTTTGTGTGGTAAAGTATTGCTATAATTTTGTAGGTATAATAACTATCATTATTTTTAGCGACATTCCCGAACTGGAAGCAGCTAGCCAGTTTAACATAGCAGTTGTAGATTCGAATCATGCTGGGTAGGCATTTGCTACCATTGTAATAAGCACTGAAATTGAATAGGGAGTATTATGATTGTAATAGCTCGTAGAGCTCATGGCCGCTGGGACAGAAAAGTTCTCGAGTGGCGACCACGAGCCGGAAGACGTAGTGTGGGCAGACCTCCCACTAGGTGGACCGACGATCTGGTGAAGGTGCCTCGATGCGGGCGGCGTATGACCGGTCTTTGTGGAAAACCTTTGTCCAGCTATGGACGTCTTTCGGCTGAAACGAACGAACGATTATGATTGTATGTTTTAAGTCCCTTTTACAAGGTCTTTTTAGGTTAAAACTACGATATTAATGGAACGTCATTATTTCTTCGGTATGTAATAGCTTTTTACCAGATGTCCGAAGAGATTGGCGTTTAAAAAAACACTCGTGAATTATGAGTGTTGAAATGAGAGCGGAAGACATTAATCATGCGACAGGAACCTGGGGTGATGTTCTCGCTTTCAATTCACACGTCTTTATTGCTGTGCGATAAGCTTTAGAATCGAATAACAAGATCTGAGCTGATTCTGAATGGATCGTTAGGTGTTCGCTTATGCTAGAACGTGGAACTCTTATTGTTGAGTGGTAGGATTCAAATTGGCGCGATCTGATCGGGATGGTGTTATACAGAGTGCGTCAAGTCTATCTAGGAGGGAATTATGCCGGAATGCGTCATTAAGCCGCCCTTCACCTTACCTACAGCAGCGGCCGTCACTCAGTGCGTCTGTCGTCGGACCTTTTTTGAGGACGAAAATATAAAAGTTCATTAGCGACACATCAACACTGTTTGCGTTTTTTCATCCCATTATCTTGTACTGGTAATTATTTATAGCTACACAACTTTTTGTGTTTAAATGGCTATTGGGTTAATAGCAACATTTAGTAACTCGTTAGTTCTAAGGATATCAACCGTCAATCTGTTTCCAATAAAACAAGGTCTCGTTAAAATAGACTTCCAAAGCAGTAATTGTGGCGTGAACTAAATAGGAATTAATTGGGTGGGTGGTTAATTGGTGGTTGACACTATTAACTAACAATTCCAAAGCAGTCTCAGAAATACTTTAATTTAGCCCTGAAACCCTGTTACTATTGGTAAGGTAGCTAATAAATTATTCATTTATTGGTGGTGTTAAGTACAGAGTTACTACGCAATTGGTTCAACAGCCTTCTCCAGTCGCTAGTGCCTTCGCCTGGTGGCTAGGGTGTGCCTGGTGACGTCACCATTTGAAGAATATCGCATCTTTGGTGGTGGTGCTAGTGTAGGCCAACGCCTACTGAAGAATAGCCCTACCAGAGGTTTCTCAGCTCGTGGTTGCTAATTTGGACTACTAACCACAATCTTAAGTAAAGATGATGATGATCCACTGATGATGTCAGTCATGAGCAGTCTGCCCATCATAACTTGTGGGAGTGTGATCTTTGGAAACATGAACGTGATATAATGCTTAATTCAATACAACATACATCTGTTTCCGCAATTTATTACACCGATCTTGTCGCGACAAGGAAAAATTTCCGTGCTTTTAAGCGATTTTGTGAAAAATATTATTGGCAGGTAGTTGCTAATTGCTCATAAGATAGGCCCCCTTAATTTAATTTATTGTCCGTGGTGCATAATCTTTTCTTAAAGGTTTTAAACCTTTGTTTGTCACCTGTCATCCGCTTTGCAATGGAGGGAAGTCGAACCTTAATTTCGAACTCCTCCTATGTTCTTCTGATTAATTTCGTTGCGGGTCCAATGACAGTTTAACTTTCCCCCGGGACAAACTTGACCTTCACCTGGAGCCGGTATTATGTTTTTTAAGGGACGCGCGCTGGTACCTTTTGAGCTTTTCCAGCTTCACCGGGCAAAGCCGGTATCTCAGTAGATGCAGTCATTTTCATGTGGTATTTGTGGTAAAAATAGTTACTAATGTAATTCAAGCTATCTTCAACCGTCTTCAATTCAAATTATACGATAGTCTGGTGTAACTCTCTAAGGTCTGCAGTATTTTGTGGAACTACTCAAGTCAGTGTGATCACGTGCGACCATAAAGGCGCTTTAGGGTGTACTAGAACCGCAAGTAATGTGTCTGCTGTCTTTAATGATATCGATATCGAAGTGGCTAATAATTTAATTAGTTTCAGAATTATAGATGACCGGGACGTGTTCATTGTCGAACATGAGAAATTGGTCTGCTGTTAGTGCTTTTCAACTGAAAGACTTCCACTGTTAAATAATGGAATGTCTTGGTAGATAAAAAATCGAAACGAAAACTGCCTAGTAACAGTCATTTTGCTCTTTAAAATATTCAGAAATTTTTCATGTTTGGAAAAAAGCCATTAAAAACACGTTAATTTACCTCAAATTTTAAAGCTTTCTCATAAATAGGTATATTCCTATTTTAATGAACATTCCAAGTCAAATTTTTCTAAATAATCTTAATAATTAATAATCTTAATAGTGACTGAGTTTCTTGCGCTGCTTCTTCTCAGCACTGGCCCATTTGTTGTCCTGAAGCAGTGGTAGGGTTAATACTGGGACGTGTAAAAGTGCTTTTTTAAGCCTATTTACAGAAATAAATGAGTGTTATGAGTTTTTTTAATTCACGTTGAGTTTGAAATTGATCAATATCGACAACTTTTTTTTGTTAACTTTTCCCAAAAAGCTTTCCGTGTTGTTGTTGCCATCTTTTACCATATCACGTTTTAGTATGAATTACTAGTATTTATTCTGTAGTTTTATTCCCTATTTAATACATTGAAAAATTAATTATTGTCAGTCTTCCGTTAAATCCTAAGCTTGTTTAGGCCGGCTTATCAGATGTGTTGAGCAAGGCGCGCGCTGTCACGAGCACCACGTCACGTACGCGGCACGTGCGGCTCTCCGCATAGAGATGGATCGTGCTGGCTCTCTCTACCTTGTTTTTGGTTACAATTAACTTTATGGATATGATGCAAATTTCATAAGGTCGTCAAAAGTTTAAGTTTTTAGGTACATAATGCAAATTAGCGATGTTGAGATTATTTAATGACGCATATAGAAAGCGCTGGATGCAAGCTGCTTCTAATTGGGGGAGCTACAACACTGTAGCTGAAATTAATAATGACGATGAATAACGTATTTACCCCATAGACCTCTATGGCCTGAAGGAAAATATTTAGATATGGGCTGTCATAGAAATAGAAACTTCATTTTATCTGTGACGTCATGTTATTATGCATCATAATAAAGCATAATATGAACACATTATTCTTAAGTTGTCACTAGCTAAAACCTCGTATTTTTTTCTTGCGATCAAAATCGTAACTATTTCTAATATAAACACTAAAAGCTAGCTAAATGCCTTAATGGTCAGGTTGTACACATTTTGAGACTTCTAGATCTAAATTGACTTTTAAGAAATAGAAATAGAAATAGAAATATTTATTTGTCTTTGAATAGGGTGTACAGAAGGTCGAAAATAACAAAATATGATCACCTATCCAGCCATCAACAATAGCATGCAAATATATCGAAGAAATATTGATATTACATATAATTATTACGGTATTACTTTTTGCTGATTATTCCCTATAGCTTAAAAATTCTTGGAGAGAGTAGAATAATCGCGCGACAAGCCACTTTTGCAATGTGGTCTTAAACTGATTAAAGGACAGTTCTTTAATATCTTGAGGAAGTTTATTATAGATTTGGACACACATGCAGAAACAGTTTTTTTGAATACGAGTACTTTTTGGGATGAACTCAAGGACTAGTCTATTGCAATTCCTAGTATTACGTGGGAAAACGTCTTTGGCTTTTTTGAAAAGATAGGGGTTTTGTTTAACTAGTTTTGCAGCTTCAAGTATATATAGACAGGGTAATGGTAGGATGTTCAAAGACTTGAATAGTGGCTTACATGAATGGTCCGGTGCTATACCACATATTGCCCTAACACATTTTTTTTGAGCTATAAATGCCCTTTGCAAATCAGTACTGTTTCCCCAGATAATCAGCCCATAACGAAGCACTGATTCGACATATGCAAAATAGGCTGTGAGAGCTGTTGTCCTTGTTGCTGTTTTTACTAATTTGTACAGAACAAATGAAAATCTGTTAATTTTATTACAAACCTTGTCTACATGTTGTTTCCAATTTAATTTATTATCTATTTCTATACCCAGAAATCTAACACTATTTGCATGTTTGAGTACTTGTCCTTGATAACTTATGTTCATATTTTGTATAGAATTATTAAAATTGATGTAACATGTTTTGTCAATATTTGTTTTTAAATTATTAGAATTTAGCCAGTTAACAATTGTCATTAATGTTTTATTTATGTCATATTCGTGGTCAAGTATATTAAATTTTTTATTCGTTGTCACTATCACTGATATGTCATCAGCAAAAAGAATACATTTATGGTCAATACAGTATGGGAGGTCATGGGTCATGACTCTATGGAAATAGTCTTTTGTCTGTAACCCTGGCAAGAGGTCGACATAATGATACAGTTTGATGTAACACTGAACTTTCACCTTTCCGTTACGAAGGTACCTACTATTTTAGTCAGGTATTCGTAGTAACAATGCTGCAATGTGGCGAGGACGTGTCATATAATTTCAGTTTATTTTGAGGATTACATAAACATGATAAATACCTTTGTACGGTGCTGACTTTCAAATTAATTTTTAAATAGAGCGCAAGAAAATCTTGTAAAATAATAGTCATGCTTGATGCTCAGTATTTACCTCCCTTTTTAAAATAAACAAAACAAATACCTACCTTTTTCAAAGTAAATGGTATTAAGTTTCAAATTACTCCTATATTTTTTTACTTTAATTTGTTCTGTTATCCCCCAGGGCTTATCAGTCTGCACTGGCTGGGTTTCACTGGCAGCCAACCATGCAGCCATTCTGATTTCTCCCATTTATCTTTAAAAAGAAATACTTTTAACATCTCGATAGAAAATTAAAAATAAAAATCTAATATATTAATATCAGGCATCAGATGATGTATTTTAAAATAAATCTGAAGGCGTTTTGCGTAGGTATCCATTTTGTGGTTAATCCCCGAACAAATTTTCCTAAATTAAGGTTTTAATTTTGTCCTAAATAGCTAGCTGGTGCTATTTATATAAATCGGGCACACAAATCTGTCCATGAACGTTTGATGTAGGTGGTCGATAAGCCAAGTACGTGACTTATTTATATCATGTTGCGGATGACTTGTGCTTTTATAGACAAAAATAGAAAGGTCAAGTGGACAGGCTGTAGAGGAAAATTTTTAAACAGGTGGACAAAATGGCTTAATTTGGGACCTAAATGGTGGGCAGGCAAAAATATACGGGCCATAATTGCTCCGTTGGGAAGGCTAATTCATTATAGTGTCGTGTCAACGTGAAATATTGCGTTCGATTTATTGATATGTTTAGTTGAAATGACTGTTTTGGGTTAAAAGTTCTCAATTTGAACCTACAGGGAGAATGGCTAATTAATACTACATTTAGGCTGGGTTGCACCATCTTACTTTAACTTTGACAAACGTCAAAAATCTGTCAAACTCTATACAAAATACACCAATTAGCGTTATAGTTACGGTCAAAGTTAGGTGGTGCAA
This sequence comes from Ostrinia nubilalis, assembly GCF_963855985.1. NCBI lineage: Eukaryota > Metazoa > Arthropoda > Insecta > Lepidoptera > Crambidae > Ostrinia > Ostrinia nubilalis. The sequence continues at coordinate 11,880,005 of NC_087098.1, forward strand.
CTCAGTCTTGTAATATTGGAGCTACTTAGTAGGTACACTGAAGTTTAGTCCTAATGAGAGAAAGTTCTAATATAGATTTTTACATGGTAGATGAAAACTAAGTATTGTGTGACCTTGATAACTTGATATGGGACAAGCTTACAAAATACTGAAATAAATATTTAGTCGAACAAAAAACATCCTTTACCAATTTGCATGCAATAAAAAGAACAATACACACTACAAATTTAAAGCTCGTTACAAAATTTTAATAACGAATCTTTTTAGAAGGGGAGAAAAATAATCAATTAATCAAATAGTCACCGTGACTTTACAAGCAATTGATGACATTATTAGCTTCCCTTGTAGACCATCGAAGGGCGTATTTCAATTTCGTATAATGCAAATTTAATACGCCCTCTACTACCCTAAGATAGGGTAGAGATGCGCTCTATCTGTTTCCGTACAATGAGAAAAATATATTTCAAGTCAAATTTTGTTTATAGACTTACACTGGCCTACAAATACTTCCTACTTTCTTTGCCAATTTTATAAGTCGGTATTGACTATGCTTTTTTATTAGATTAACATGATAAGTAGATAAAGTAACTGTATGTAATATATTTTTATGAAAACTAGGAATCTTAAAAAAAAATCTCTGAAAGCCATTTAAAATGTTATTTTTAAAATTAAGTAGGTACCTACTTTTTGGTTATTTCAAAGTTGCGGGCAAAAGCTATTGAAAATTTAATTACAAAAAAATGCATAAAAATGCTAAAATTATTTGACGCACATCACTATTTCTTGAACGAAATTGAGCATCTTTGTTTCATCCCAACTAGGGGAGAGGTAAAAAAATAACAATGTGTTTTCCTCCTAAAACAAATTACGTTTGGATGTAGTGCTAAACTGTAAGCCATTAATCTTGATTAATTAAACTTCTGGAATAATGTTGCTTCTCAATTTGAATGGGCGAGCTTATTTGGTTATGGATTAACGAGTGAAGTTTGAAGTTGTTCCCTACTTTAAAAATGCTGGGGGAAGTACACTGCATCTTGATAAACGAAAGAATTTTTAAGATTGAGATGTGCAGCAATAAATTCAGTTTGTTGAATAACACCCGTATTCACAAACGATGCTTGCTTAAGTGAAGCAGCAAATCGAACGCACAACGTTGAATACAGCTCTGTGATTGGTTAGTGTTGATACACGAACACAGGATGACCCCTGTTCGTCCACGCGCACTGTGAGACTTCATAGTAATGTTTGTGAATACGGGCGTGAATGTCTTTCTTTGTAGTCCAGTTAATGTCTTTCTTTGTAGTCCAGTTAATGTAATCTTAATTTCACCAATTCAGGTGGGTGGCTGAAACCAACGCCATAACTTGTGGCAACGTTAAAGATTGTGGCAACGTTAAAGACTGTGGCAACACCATAGATTGTGGCAACACCATAGATTGTGGCAACACCATAGATTGTGGCAACACCATACATTGTGGCAACACCATAGATTTTGGCATGCGTAAATTAGCTTGGTTGATTTTTGTTAATTTTAGTAATGTACAATTAATAAACAATTATAATCAGATTTGCTGTACACATAACAACAAACCGCTCTTAATACCATCATAATGCATGCAAATTAATCCTCACTATCACATTCGGGTATCAAATATCGCGTTACAATAACCATAGCTATGCTATGTCCGGTTCCGCTTCCGGCCGCCATTGATACGGCGTAATGGAGACGCGTATTTGCGATAGCTTGGAAAAGGTCGAGATTTGAGGGTATATTGATAATATATAGGATTATATACTTGGAAAATGTTGTAGAAGACATGTTAATAGGTTGCACAAGAGTGTAGAAAAATATTCGACTTAGAAAAAAAAAACTTTCAGGCTGGGTTGCACCATCTTACTTTATCTTTGACAAAGGTCAAAAATCTGTCAAACTCCATACAAAAACCACGGGTTATCGTTATAGTAAAGCCCAGAACAGACGGTGAAACGCTGCAACGAAACTGCAACTGCTAGTTACTTTTGAGTTGCATCTAAGTTTCTGCCATCGCGTCCGTTGAGAGACCACACATGTGTAGTTTCAGTTTCAGTTTCAGTTTCAGTTTCAGTTTCAGTTTCAGTTTCAGTTTCAGTTTCAGTTTCAGTTTCAGTTTCAGTTTCAGTTCCAGTTTCAGTTTCAGTTTCAGTTTCAGTTTCATTCATCAGAATCATCACAAAATTGCAGTTTCGTTGCAGTTGCGTTTCACCGTCTGTTCTGGGCCTTACGGTCAAAATTAGGTGGTGCAACTCAACCTTAGACTGTCACTGTTTAAAAGGTAGGTACTTACTTGTTTATGAGTAGCAAATTTGAATCTATGTCACCTAAGTCGAGAAATCCAGGGCGGTAATAGACGGCGGTAGATGATGAATGAGTACCAGAGAATAAGTTTCGTTGCAAATCGCACCTTACATCACGTACGTATAACCACAGTGTTTTCATTGATGTGCTGTCGTCCGTACACAATAATGCAAGTAACGTTTCTTCAAGCGTTACTTCACTGACATGACAGTCCCATATCCAATTATTACGAGTGAAGGGTGCTATTAGTACTCGTATTTCTATTTTATCCACAAAAGTCTACTCTACAACGGACCCCTCGAAACTTAACCCTCCAACGCACAACCGTGTTTGGATCTTATCTGCATTGTCGTGCTCTTATAGCCGCCATAACGATGTCAACACATTACGGGCGTGTCTACAGTCGGTACAATAGACCCCGAATGCATTTTTGGGTTAACTTATACGACCGTTAATGGTTTGATATTGTTTGGCAAGACGTTTATGCCTAAATGGCTAGGGTTGTAGAGGGTTATGATTTACAAAATTGCTTGTCGTTGAGTTTGGATTGTAAGCAAAATTCGTCCTTATATACCTACATAGCTCGCAGAATTGCTAAAATCAAGTGGCACATAGCTCGTAGAGACGATGGCCGTTGGGACAGAAGACCACGGGCTGGAAGACATAGCGTGGGCAGGCCTCCTACTAGGTGAACCGACGATCTGGTAAAGGTCGCGGGAGGAGCCTGGATGCGGGCAGCGCAGGACCGTTCATTGTGGAAAACCTTGGGGAAGGCCTTTGTCCAGTCAGTGGACGTCATTTGGCTGAAACGAATGAACGATACCTACATAAATGATAATACACTAGTATTGCTTTGGCTTGTGTAGGCTGTAATACTTGTCCACCTATTTAAAGTGTCGCTGATACTGCTTCAGATAGTGTTCTCAGCGTGATGGCCATGTCAGCCGCCTACTGGATCACTGATATTAAACCAGTCGCAAAGCGTATTTCAATTTGCAGTCTATACTTGTACTGTATGTATTAAAGATGTATCTATAGTTATCAAGTTATCTTAACCAATTATGTACTTAAAAAGACAAAATTAAAAAAAAAATCCATGTCATATGTAAGCAGTATGTAAATAATTATAGTATTTTAGATTTAATGCCAATTAATTTAATAACACGTCGGCATTAAAATTAAATGTACTAAGTATTAGAAAGTACCATTTCTCAACTTTCATTCACTATCACGCCTTCACGTGGTAAATGATAATCCTGAAAACACCAAAAAGCTGATAATAAAACATTACAATGCGGTAAACCATTCCCAGTAAAAGTGTGACTCAAAAACTGCGCAACATGCGATCCACAATCGTATTGTTCTGACCCAAAGTGGGGATTATCTCAAGACAATACTAGCGTAACACCTCAAAAACGTAGATAACATTCAGAAATCAAACTTTCTCATGGTTATGAATGAATCATAACGCAAGGGGAAATATTAAGTGAAAACAATTGAATTTCGTAGAAGTGTTAACCATGGGTCAGATAAGCTCGCCTACCTGAAGGGTTTATTAGTATAAAACCGGATGCATAGTTAATGGAGGGTTAAAAATTTAAATCTATTATGGATTGGGATAGACAATGGAAGTTTGAAGCATGCCAGTCGCCACAGGTTTTTTCGAAGTCTGGTTTTAAGACGTTATCGCGCAATTTTAAAGGTGTTAATAGAGAAAGAAGTTAGATATGTACACAATGATTTTCCGGTCAAAATGTGTTAGTTGGAAAACCAGGTTAAAGTTTGACTTGATAAAATAGTCTGGAAAAGATAGGTCTTATCAGTAAGTTTTACAAAACTCTTAAAAACTTACTAAAAAGTAAGTTTCAAAACTAGTTTGCATTATCTAAAGGCGACTTACTTATTTGAATTTGAAGCAACCTTTGTCTAAAACACTGGATTTGCATTGTAATTTTTAATCAAAAAGTAAAATGTTTGATCGAAAGTAACTATGTATTTCACTCAGTTAACAATGACTTTAGCGCCATCTAGCGTGTGATTGCAAAAATATTATAATAATAATCAAGTGAACAGATTTATATAGGCATTATTAATTATTCTACATTAGCAATTGATGAAGTAGCATAATGGTAAATAGATTTTACAATAAATTAGATACATTATTAAATTATGATATCACATATTTTTGAAATAAGTTTTGGTTCATCATTATTTTTAAAAAGTAACGAGCAAAATAAGTAAAATAACTAAACTCTCTAACTACGTGTTGGTTCGAACATTTAGTCCCGTGATTTGCGGTTTATCCGAGTCAGCCGGACCGCCCGCGTCTGCGGTGTCCCCCGATTTCATTAATGTTCGCTCCATTGCTTTCAAGTGACTCATGCGATTTAAAGTTTTTCCTTTGAACTAGATTGATAATAATGTGTGAAGGTTAAATGTGACACTTTCTTCGTTGGGTTAAGGAACTTTGAGTTGAGGTTCGTTGAATGACGTCCACGGCTGGACAAAGGCCTCCCCCTAGGATTTCCACTCTTGCGCCGTCCGCATTCACCAGATCGTGGAAAGTGTGAAGGTTACATGTAACACTTTTGTCCTTGGAGTAGAGGCTTTGAGGTCTTTATTACCAGAACAACGCTCGCCGATTCAATCTCTGTCAGGTCCTATGTTTGGTATTAAACATTGGAAAGTCTTAATTTTTGCTTGAAATTGTACCGAGTTTTGAAATTCATTAATATTATTTTCGATAGTCCAGCTTTCTCAAATTAATCCCAAAAATTACCATTAACTTGTTCCAAAATATGTATGACTGTATGAAAGTCACATATACTACACTAAAATATCAGAATTCACTAAATAATAAATAACGCAGTATATTCTCGAACTAGCTACTAAATTAATTTCACAATTTAAAAAATGTAACTCAATTGACCTGACAAAACAACTTTTCTTCATTATAATGCAACAAGACTATTATTGTCCCTAAAAGCATGAAACACGATATTTCAATTCTGCAGTCCCTGTAGAGACATTGTTTCTGACGTTGAAAAAATTAGGAAACAATGGAAAATTTTCAACTTACAATTTTGTCCCAGAAAATTTAAAAGCATTTTACTTCAGCAGAGTGTGTTTCGAGTGTATTTGACTTGATGTTAATCAAATGATAAAGTGTTTCAAGTTAAAGATTTGTTTATATGAAAGTACAAAGTAAGCTAAACAATACATGTATAGGTAAAGGATTATATTTCATTTTATTGAAGTTCGACTTCGTAATAAAATATTCTATTCAGTCGTACAATTTTATTAATGTTTACTTTAGCCGTGCAGATTTTTATAAAATTACATTCCAATAAAATCGATCTTACAAAATCTTATACGTAGTTCAAATATGCGGTATCATTCCTTAATATTTTGACTTGTAAAAATAAGTCCTTTATCTCATCATCAAGAGTCCTTCCAATCATAACTTCTCAGAAGAGCTTATTGTATTTCAGATGTCGCTACCAGCCGCTAGATGTCGCTACACGTCTCAACTCTCACAGAGCGCGGAGCTTACGGCGGGCGGGGCGCGGGGAGATTCCCCGCTGGCACCTCCACAAGTCAAGCGCTCAGCTTGACAGTCGCAACGCGAACGCGCCGCGGAAAGGTCGTGCCACACCACGCCACCTTCCGCCACACGCATCTATAACATTTATCACACAAACTATCATCATAACAAAAATAACAAACTTCGTGATCATCACAAAAATATCAACGCGATTTATGGACTGACGACAACAAGGACCACAGTGCAGTGAAATGCTATCTAGTTTTTCTTCAAAGTGTAACACGTACTTTGTTTCGGAAATGGTGATATCGACCCACGGAGAGTGTTTATGAGACATTTTGTAGTGAAATGAAAGATCTGTGATAATGTATGCCGTAACGACTGTTTTGTGTGCGCTGCTGCACATTAGCGCTGCGGTGCTTCCCTACGGCTCGGACAAGTGCGTCCGGGATAGGGACTCGGAGAGTGTTGTTTGCAAGACACGGACTCTTGACGGTGATGGTGACAGTATTTCTTCAGTGACCCCGGATACCACCCGCTTAACCATCGAGTGTAACCATTTACTACTCTTCGAAAGCTCGCTGCGGGCCCGCTACTTCGGCCGTGTTACGGGTCTAACTGACCTCTCTATCACAAACTGCAAGCTTCTACATGTGCCAGACAACACGTTCCAGGATCTCGGCAGACTCAAAAGGCTGAAACTACGCTCAAAGAACTACGAATGGATTCCGACGAAGAATTTGGAGTTATCTTTAAACGCCTTCAATGGATTACCCAAGTTGGAATCGCTGGATCTCGCCCAAAATAACATAAAATTTATTCCATCCGGCGTGTTTTGTCCTTTAGGAAATTTGACTACATTAAACTTGACAAATAACAGAATAAGGACAGTTGGACAACTTGGGTTTGGCCAGGGCTGTGGATTGAACGTTCGCAGTTTGGATTTGAGTAACAACGAGATCAAAACTCTGCCGGATACATCGGAAATACTCAAACTAGGAAGTTTGCGGTATTTATATTTGCAACATAACAATATCACAGACATATCAAACGATGTTTTTAATGGACTACTGATTCGGGTTCTAAACATATCACACAATAAACTAGAAATGCTGCCCGAAGGATTGTTTGCTAATGCACGAGAGTTGAGGGAGCTATATTTGAACGACAATTCGCTCTATGAATTAGGACCAGGCGTGTTCCACCGCTTAGAGGAACTAATTGTCTTAGATTTATCAAGCAATCAACTGACAAGCAACCATATCGACGACGGCACGTTCAAAGGATTGATACGCTTGATTGTCCTAAACTTAGCTAATAACGCCTTGACGAGAATCGGAGAGAAAACTTTCAAAGACTTATTCTTCCTACAAGTATTGAATTTGAAAAACAATTCTATTGGTTATATCGAAGACAATGCCTTCTTGCCATTGTACAACTTACACACATTGAATTTGGCTGAAAACCGTTTACACACAATCGACCAGAACCTATTCAACGGATTATTTGTACTTAGCAAATTGACTCTCAATAACAATTTGCTTGTAAACATCGATCGAAAGGCCTTCAAGAATTGTTCCGATTTGAAAGAATTGGACTTAAGTTCTAATCAACTAATGGACGTTCCCGAAGCTATCTGGGAGTTGTCTTTCTTGAAAACACTTGACTTAGGCGAGAATCAAATATCAAACTTCAGAAACGGCTCCTTCAAAAACCTCAACCAATTAACTGGCCTGAGATTGATTGACAATCAGATTGGAAATCTCAGCGTCGGAATGTTTTGGGACTTACCAAGCTTACAAGTACTCAACATCGCTAAGAATAAAATCCAATCAATAGAACGCGGTACTTTCAGCCGAAATACACAGCTGGAGGCAATACGGCTTGATGGAAACTACTTGTCGGATATCAACGGTGTCTTCTCTTCGCTGGCAAGTTTATTGTGGCTGAATCTATCGGAAAATCATCTAGTGTGGTTCGATTACGCGTTTGTGCCTAGTAATCTAAAGTGGTTGGACATTCACGGCAACTACATCGAACACTTAGGAAACTATTACAAGTTACAAGACGAAATTCGCATAAAGACTCTAGACGTTAGTCATAATCATATAGTGGAAATTTCACCTATCGCAATTCCTAATAGTGTAGAGTTATTATTCATAAATAATAACTTTTTGAACAATATCCATGTGAACACGTTTTTCGATAAGAAAAATCTTACGCGAGTGGACATGTACGCGAACGAAATAGTGCGTTTAGATTTGAATAGTTTGCGTTTGTCAACAGTGCCCCAAAATAAAAGTTTACCTGAGTTCTATATCGGGGGCAATCCGTTCCAGTGCGACTGCTCTATGGAATGGCTGCCGATCATAAACAATATGACTGCTATGCGGCAGTACCCGCGTGTGATGGATCTGGAGAATGTTTTGTGTAAAATGACCAACACTCGCAGTGGAACTCATGTGCCCTTAACTAATCTTAAGACTACAGACTTTCTTTGTAAGTATGAGACTCATTGTTTTGCCATCTGTCACTGCTGTGATTACGATGCGTGTGATTGTGAAATGACTTGCCCTCAAAATTGTACCTGTTATCATGATCCCCTGTGGAATACTAATGTTGTAGACTGTTCTGGACAATCCTCAACGGAAATACCCCAGAAAATTCCAATGGACGCTACCGAAGTATTTTTAGATGGGAATGATATTAGAGAATTACAAAATCATGTATTTATTGGTAGACAAAAAATGAGATCTTTGTATGTAAATAATAGTAATGTAGATAGTATTCAAAATATGTCTTTCGCGGGACTAAACGCTTTACAAATTCTTCATCTCGGTAATAATAAGTTAAAAGAGCTGAAAGGTTTTGAATTTCATCAATTAACTAACTTGAAAGAACTGTTTTTGCAAAATAATCTTATCAGTCATATCGCTAACATATCATTCCTTTCATTAAAATCTTTAGAAATATTACGCCTCGATGGGAACAGATTAGTCGATTTTGGTGTTTGGACTTTTAATAACAACCCCAGTTTAAAAGCTCTGTCTCTTGGCAACAATTTGTGGTCGTGTAAATGTCGCTACCTGCAGGAATTAACTGCGTACCTGGCAGAGAGTGCGCAAAAAATCATTGACATTACTGACGTATGGTGTTGGAACGGAGACGCGAAGCCGCCGCAGAAAAAAGAACTCAATTTGAACGGCACAGCCTGCAGCGATTATTATGCCGATAATTCAGTGATCGGAAACATGCTGGTGTCCAACTATGTTCCCATGATGGTGTCGACTCTCACCGGGTTTATGTTAATTTTATTGGCTCTTGTAGTACTGTTTCTTTTTAGAGATACACTCAGAGTATGGCTTTACACGAACTGCGGTATTCGAGTATTCTCATTCGCTGGAGATTTTGAAGACAGCGAAAAGTTGTACGATGCTTACGTGTGTTATAGTCCGAAAGATGAAGAATTTGTAATTCAGTCTCTAGCGCCCAAATTGGAAGGTGGGAACCCCTCGTACCATCTTTGTCTACATTACAGAGACATTCCACATCACGGGGCCCAATATATGCAATGTGCGCCACCAGTGATAGAAGCGGCGGAAGCGTCGAAACGTATAATAATAATCCTTACGAGAAATTTCATGCAAACAGAGTGGGCCCGATATGAATTCCGTCAAGGGTTGCACGACGCGCTCAAAGGGTGCATTCACAAACTAATCCTAATAGAGGAGTGCACGGTCGTGCCAGATGCAATGTGCGACCCTGATCTGCGACCTTATTTAAAAACAGGGTACCGGCTCAGATGGGATCAGAAAAAATTTTGGGAGAATCTTAGGTACGCGATGCCCAATTCGAGCGGGCATAAAGAGCGAAGTCATAATTATAGGAAGAGTATAAACACTTATACGTTAGACTCATCAGTGCCTAATGGGGGGAATCGTACTTTGCAGTATCCTGATAAGTCGCCAGTATTGGGTGGGCAGGGGGCGAGCGCTCCTCCTGAGTATAACAGAGAGGTGCGTCAGTCGCCTTCTGCTATTAGGCAGACGCAGGGGGTCGTGTACGGTCCTGATGGCAGGCCTATCTCAGATCATATTTATTCGTCAATAGATTCTGATTACTCTTCTTTAGAGCACGGCATGGCCCCCGGCCGGCGGCGCGACATGCGCCAATGGCCGCCGCCACCGCCTCTGGTAGACACTGGCAATACCGTGCAAGGTTACCTAGTCTAAAGGGCGAAGCGTGCCCACCTTCCAGTCATTGTATATAATAGATCTAAACCAATAGTCCGCTGTATATATTGTAATTATTAGCTAGTAAGTGCTATACCAAATCTATGTAATTAAACTATTATTGCCTGTTCGTTATCCTGTGTATAGATTGTAATAAAATTTTAAAGACTGCTGTAGTATATGAGTATTGTAAATAGCAAAAACAAGTGATGATAGTATATTGATAATAGTGATAATGCGTTATTTATACAGATAAAAATAAAGTGATGAAGATTTATAAACTTGAATATCATTTATGAACCCTTTAATTCCATCAGATTTAAATGAACATGACACATTTACAATTAGAATAATAATAAAGCTTATTAGCACAATACATTTTATTTCCAATGCAAAATTATAATACAGTAAACTCACATTTCATTACTCAATTTGTAATATCAATAATTGCCAAATTTTAATCTCAATGTAAAGGCTTATCATTTTAAAATATAAAATAGGCATTTAAAATATTACACAGCAATTCCATTTTGTCACTATTGGGAATAACTATTTATTTTCTACTAAAATCAAAGCAAAAACTCGCTAACAATAGATTAATAACTATAGCAGAGACAATAGGTTCAAATACAATAAAATAAAAGGAAGCTTTAGTGACAAAACGAAAGCATTGTGAAAGTTTGTTGGCACAGTAAAATATTTTGCCTTCGCCTTGGTTTGGATAAGATGTAACTGTCAAAATATTTCTCTACCTGATATTTTGGTAACACTAGGACCAATGTTCTTTGACAAACTTTCTGGTTTGAAGCTACATAGAATAGATGAGTCTTGACAATTTTAGTTAATTATATAATGTTTTGTTATCTTAGTGATAGTGATTTCATAGAACAGTTCATTTAAGTGCACTGATTAGGTAGGTATAACAATACACAATATACATACACACACTTAATCAAATACAATTTTGGACAACCAAAGTGGCTGTACTTTGTTAATGTTTCATCATTTAGAGAGAATGCCACATACCTACTTGAATATTGTTTAAGTATATAATAGTGTTGTACAATTGCAGATTTACATAATTAATTGAGGCTCAGTTGCACCATCTTACTTTAACTTTGACAAGCATAAATAATCTGTTAAACTCCAAACAAAAAGCACCAGTTATTGTTACGGTTAAAATAAGGTTGTTCAACTCAGGCTAAGTATACAAATTGCTAAATTCTAATACATAATAATGTATCTTCATCAATGATGTTGTGATTCATAATAAAATAATTTATATTCATAAAATGTGTAACAATGAAAGGTGACCATCTGGCCTTGTGGTTTACCGGACCAATACAAAACACACGGTAGCAGATTCTACTCCGGGACAGCTGTTTAAGCCATGAGTAGGTAGGTACAATCATAGTTATTTTCAATCATTAAATATTTATATGTCATTTCTATTATCGACTTGACTAACTTACTAATTATAGATATTACTATTAACCCTTAAAAAGAGGCTAATTGGTGACTGAGCTTCTTGCGCTGCTTTTTTCCAGTACTGTGGCCCACTTATTGTTCAGAAGTAGTGGTAGGGTTAAATTAATACTAAGACTTGTAAAAGCGTCTTTAAAAGCCAATTTGCAGAAAATAAATTACATAATTTATGACTATTATTGCAAGTATCTTTAAGTAGGCTCTATATACATAACATGTTTGATACTAGCAGCCGCCCACGACTTCGTACGCGTGGATCCCGTTTTACCCCCTTGGGTTGAATTTTGCAAAATCACATCTTAGTGAGCACCTACGTTCTAAAAAGAACCCCCATGCAAAATTTGAGACTCCTAGCACATGTAGTTTCTGAGATTTTGTGACGAGTGAGTCAGTCAATCAGTGACTTTTATAGATTAGATAGATTTTATTTATTTATTTTATTTATTTATACTTTTGCACAAATAAACTGTACAGTGGCGGAATTAATGCCAGGTGGCATTCTCTGCCAGTCAACCACAGAATTATTTACTCATGGGAGCTTGTAAAACTACGCGTGCTTAAAAAACTTTTGACTTCATAGCTATTCACATTATGTAAGTATAACGTGCTTATCTACGTAAACAAGGCGGTCAATAGTTTAGTATAATCGGATGTTCCTTGGCGCCGCGCCAAAGGCTGAATCTTCCTGCTTTGGAGGAAGTCGCCGAGGACTCCCATTATTAGGTCTGATTCATATGAATGCGCTTCTAGAGAGCTTACAGAAGGTATAATAATGGTACAACATTAAGATGTGTATAATCTAGAGCATTCCCTCGAACATTTCTATGTACTGTAACGTTCTTACGAATGGTATACGGCAGTGTTTTTCAATCTGTGGGTCGCAAGAGGTCGTAAAAACTACCTCAGTAAAAAAAAAAACAATAAAATTATAAAGACAGATTTATCCGAAATCTAATCATGCAAATGCATAATGTTGTATGGATTGAAGTATTCGGTCCCTACAAACATCTTTGTAACATTATAAAATGCATGGAAAAAAAAGCGAATGGTCGCCAAATTTTATATTTTTTCATACTAGGGGGGTCGTGTTATGAAAAATGTTGAAAACACTGGTATACGGGTAAAATGTTTGGTTCGTTAAAGGGTAATACACTAGAACATAATATATCATAGAGCGGCTCGTTGTTCTGTTACAGGTAAATGCTCTAGTCTATACTCATCTTTAGAGTGTACGTTTTTGTTGCAAACTCGCTCTTATTACGACTGTATAAGATGCCAGTGTTTAGCTTGATGTGCTGTCGCCCGTACCTTGTATTTATAAAGTAAAATGAGGTTAAGTGGTTGAAATAAGAGGGAAATTGCGAAAATTATATCATTCGATGTAGAGCACATCAAACTCTACATTCAGTTAAAAAAATAGGTACGAAGTCGAGCTTACTGTCAAAATTCATAGTAACTATTTAACGTTTATTAATCAAAATAATGTCAAAAGTAAATAAATCTTAAGCTACCTCCTTAGTAGTAAAATTAAGGCATTGGCAGATGAAAAAAAAATGACAGATTTAGTTATATTAGTAAAATTTTATAAATAGTTTGTTTAGTGGACTGAAGGTATTATGAATAGGTATTGTATTACACATTACATCATACGTCTTTTCTTATACAAAGATTTTGTATGTGTTAAGTATGACTTTTAATAACGTCATGTTTTTAGTAATCGACGCGAATACGTTTGTACGATTGCGTGCTTGTTCATATAAATTGATCTTCAACGTGCATTTGTTGCTATTTATCTCCTTGCTCAAAGAATAGTAGATAAAAATACCTTTTGCCAACCAAAACAATTGCTAAACCGAACGGTTTTTTCTATAGACTCCACCGGATACCGCATCCGTCCACGCACGTGATTCGGGTAGCCCGTAAGGCGGCTTAGTACACTCACTCCTGGGCCTGCATACTTAATACACTATTAGCTCATACAGCCTGCGCACGGACTAACAATGGACGTTATAATAACGATTTATGTCTGCGCCGTTCAGACATAGCCTGAGTAAAAGAGACAGTTTATTGAATCATAGATCACGTGGTTCAATTTGCAAATGGCTGCCTATTTAATGTACCGTGAGATATGTTCAGGTGACAGTAAAGGATTAGTGATAGAGCTCGCTAGTGTTTGCAGAATAACTTACCAAAAATATTTTATAATAGGTAGAATTGTATTTTTTATAAAAGAAGGAGTAAATTAAATCAGTATGCGATCATCACCTCATTGATACTTACTTTGGGAGTGACCAATGCGTTTACTCCTTACCGTAAAATAACAGCACGCTGCACGCTGTTTTCTTAATCCCTGTATTCTTTAGAAAACATCGGTAGATCATTTTACAATAGAGTACAAAAAAGCCTTTGAATTTTTATTTTATTTTTTCATATTTAGTTTACTTTATTAGTATATTATTATTCCTTTATTTATATTTTTGTCTTAATTTCAAATATTTTTTTACAATGTAAATTACAAAAAAAATATAGTATAAACCAACACATAAATTAAACAATTGCTAAGTTATAAGTAGATGAACTTGCTGTTCTATTCTAGCGTTGAACTTGTCTAGCGAAAGCTCGCCGCGTGTAAGTAATCTTTTCTTGTGCGTTACGCGGCCCGCTCGTGTAGCATTGTTCAGCACATGTCAGATTGCTCTAATTGTATTCTATTGGAGTTTAAGTGGTTGCATTTGTGGTTATATTTAACTTGTAGTCTTATAAAGGTGCTCTGAAATGAAACTGCAGGTACCTGTAGGTAGTTGATTAATTTGTATTTATTATTTATTATAATTTGAAAACGCTTAGGACTCTTATTAAAGAAAATACATATAATTATGTTAGTTAGATCACACAGTTATCAATAAGTCGGAAATGCACCGTTTAGGCAATTTTGTGGCAAGAAAGAAAGTTAATGTTGGCATTCTTTTTTGTTTTAATAAGTGTTTTTTTAAATAATCCACTTGAAATGGTACCATGAATAACACATTGCTATTAAATTAAATGAAAATGTTGCCAATTCGTTTTGTTATTAGACAATTTTTTTTCTTTTCAGAAAACTCATTAAAAATTCAAAAATTAAAACATCGTCCTCACGCTTAATGGACTTTAAAAACTACTTTTATAAAATCGCTTTTAAAATGCAACCCTGTCGCTTTCCATTACCGGGGTGTGTTGTTAAGCCAATCCTGTGATGTAACTTTGTTAAAAACTTCAAGTTCACATTAAAACTGGCAGCTTTGAAATTACTTTTCGCGTTATAAATGCGTCACATACAGATTGATGAAACAAAAAAATGTTTAGACCTAAGAATATTGACGTGTTTTTAAAACAAACGCCAATCAAGTTCCAATTTCAAAACAGTATTTTTTATTTGCTTTTTTATGTTTCTTGCCAGCAAAACGGTATCATTACAACGCACAGTGTGTTATGGGACGGTATAAACGGACATTCTCATTGATTTGATGAAACGTATACAGCTCAGTTATACAAACATGATAGTAAAACTCCCGTTTGAAAATTCCACGTAGTTTTCGCGGTATAAAAATTCAAAGTTACCTATTTTTTTACTTCAAAATTATGCAAAAATATTCTCACTCGTTAACTAATAACATTTAATTCATAATTGTTATAATACTTCATAGAGCTCTTAAAACTACACGTAATAAGCGTATTAAGTGCTTCGTAAACGCATTCAGTTAATTAGGAAAAATGATTTTAGTGATTTTTGTTTTTATTTTTTTTCTCAATTATACCTTAATATATGCAAACATTTTTAATTGCAAGATATAGTCTGATATTTAATCTAATTGTATAAAAAAAATCAGCCTTAAATTCCGTGATATATTTGAGGAAAATCAAATTGAAAATATGCGAAATATAGAATTGTAAATTTCCCATCACTTTTTAATAGCAATATTTCTTTTGGATGTTTAAATATCATCAGCTCGATTGTACCAAATTATTGTATTGACATTCGATTTACATAGGTTTCAAATCGATGAGATAATTATTAAAGGTAGGCTAAATTTGACTTCCTAGATTTGTTTACATACTTTTTTAGTTAGTTACTTACATACAACTTAAGTTAATATAAGAGTGTTAAAAAAGAAAAAAGACTCGACTTTAGAACCTCCTCCTTTTTTTGAAGTCGGTTAAAAACAATGTGAATGTGACTTTTTAGAACCTTCAACACTGTGCACATAACAGGCGGGATTTGAAACTTTTTAGACATGAATTATTCCTTCCAAAATTGTCGATCCTAGACGCGTAAAAATTTTATTAAGACGTTTTATGTTTTTTCTCAAATATATCACGGAGTTTAAAGCTGATTTTATTAATACAATTAGATTAAATATCAGACTATATCTTGCAATTAAAAATGTTTGCATATATTAAGGTATAATTGAGAAAAAAAATAAAAACAAAAATCACTAAAATCATTTTTCCTAATTAACTGAATGCGTTCACGAAGCACTTAATACGCTTATTACGTGTAGTTTTAAGAGCTCTATGAAGTATTATAACAATTCTGAATTAAAGGTTATTAGTTAACGAGTGAGAATATTTTTGCATAATTTTGAAGTAAATAAATAGGTAACTTTGAATTTTTATACCGCGAAAACTACGTGGAATTTTCAAACGGGAGTTTTACTATCATGTTTGTATAACTGAGCTGTATACGTTTCATCAAATCAATGAGAATGTCCGTTTATACCGTCCCATAACACACTGTGCAACGGTATCAACGTCTTGTCAGTCTAGTGAGAAAAAAAGTGAAAATGAAATATTTATTTTTTTAATTTTATTCTGTTCGAAAATTGTTTTAGTTGTAAATAAAACCTTAAAAATACTCGTTTTTTGTTTCTAATTTTGCGCAATATGTAAACCAGTGTTAATTTCAATAGAATAAAACATTGTCCGCTGCTTTGTTTGGACTGGACTAATAAAAACGGTCAATTTTTCTGTCCTAAGCCAAATAACTTTAATACCGAGCTGCCTATGACTGTATTAAGTGTTTTGAGAACCTGAAGTTATCATTGGCTACAAAGTGTAGCTATTACAAAGTACTTTCATAATAACCGGCAGACAGTGGTGACTGAGTTTGTTGCGGCGCTTCTTCTCAGCACTTGCCAAATGTTGGTCTTGAAGCGAAAAAGATTATGAGACATGTATGATTATGACATGTCCTTAAGAGCAAAATATTTAACGATTTGAAAGTACTATTTATTAGTCTATACAAATAAAGAAATTTGAATTCTGGCTTTGACTTTGACATACAAATTAATAGTAAACTAAACCCAAAAAATGTGTAAAAGTTGAGAAATACTTCGATAGTTACTTATTTCATTTTCATCATCATCATCATCATCATCATCATTTCAGCCATAGGACGTCCACTCTGCTGAACATAGGCCTCCCCCAATGCTTTCCACGTTGATCTATTACTTATTTATTAGAAAAATAAGAAGAAAAGTAAGAATTTTAAAATCGGACGATAACGATAGAGGTTACCTAAATAAAATGCCGGTTCCTATAGGCACGGGCCGTTATAAATGCGGGTTTATTTAGCCAGTCATTAATATCCGCGTGGCAGGACAATTTCATGCGACTGTTTACTGTGAATTACAATTGCTAATGTTTGGTCGGCAAGCCAAAATTAGTGATGCGCAAATATTTTTTCATCGATTAGGTGTTGTTACGTGGATTGCCGATGTCGATAACATTGATTGAGTACCTATTATTTCAATAGATTGGTCTTAGTAGAAACATTTTCAGACTTAATATTAAGTTACCCTAAATACTTGTGTATTAACGTAAGTCCTGAAATGACGGTGGAATGAATTCACAGAAGATTAACAGAATCATGTTTTCATCAGATTTATCAGATCAATTCCGTTAAGGAGGTATTATTATATAAATTTAGAATCACTCTTAGGTTTTCGATTCGAATCACATCATTATCATGCGAGAATCAAGGCGTATTGCCAAAAAAATAATTGTACCAACCGAGTTGAGAACTTCCCCCTTTTTGTTGAAGTCGGCTAATAATGTAGGTATAATTTCATTACGCACACTTCAGAGCCTTTGTGTGTACAAAATTTGCTTAAATACTTTTTTTTTCATTTAAGTATTAAAGGAAGAACAATAGTTACGATAACGACTTATCATTACTGAACTTATCGACAGGAATATTTAGGCAGCTCTAAATGAAATGAAATTGTTGCAACGGTCGCGAGGATGTTTTTGTTTTGATTTCGACAAACCAAACTTTTCTTATTTGTACAGCGGGCCGGGTATGTGGAAAATGGTAGAAATTCCTACGTTCGGATACATTTGAGTGGATTGTTACGTAATACGGCGCGAGATTAGTGACTTTACTGAAGACCTTTAGTGCGGATGAAAGGGACGTCTCTTTTTATTGGATTTGGAGAAATGATTTTAGTTTTAATATCCATTTGCACAGTTGCAAGAGTAGCTCAAAAAATTAAAATGATTCTACTATTTCAACTATACAAATAAAATTATGATTTCATAGTACTTATTTACCAGATTAAGAGTAATAAAGTAATAAAAGATACTTCTAAGCTTGATTTCTATGACTTTAAAGTGACCAAAACGTAAAATCTAGGCGTCATACATGTATCTTATCATAATATGTAGTTCTTAAATCATTTATATCCTAATAGATGCTACCCGGCTTTATCAGGAATTACATTTTTCCCGAGACTGATCTAAAGACTGTTTGCTCTACTACGTCATCAAGTGGTCATACAAACGACTGCAAATTAGCGTATACATTTTTGTTTGCAAAAACGCCCCTATCACAATTAAGTAAGACACAGTGTTTAATCTACCGTGCCGTACGTACTTCGTAGAAAAAGCCAGTCATCTTCCATCTGACCATACCTTCATTACCTCTCTTCATTGTCGCCACATTAGCTCCACACGTCAATGGCGTCTGTCAAAGCACACTTTCACTTGCGGCTTCTGAAATTTAATACTATGCATTAAACGCTGCAGATCCGTCACGGTCCAATAGCAACGTGCATAGTGACGGCTTTCACATTTTGAATGCCAGGTATTTACCACACTTTCCTTAGATTCGCTTTTGTTATATGAACTCTGTCCAGTTTGTAACGGTTTGGAATATAGCGCTAGTTGACTTGGTCAAACTGTATTTTTTTGCAAAATTTTTCTTTAATGTCGATTTAGGTTGAAATTTATCGTCAGCCAGTTGGCATTGTAGAGACGATAGCACTAAAATTGTTGTTACAAGTACACAAGATGCTACTGACAGATAAACTTGACGTTACATCTTCTTCTTCTTTTTTGATGATGTTGGCAATACACGTCGAGGTCGACTTGATTTCAAGTATTTATGTGGTACGGATACGAGTTACAAAATGAGATCAAGTAATGATATAATGAAGGATGATAGATGATACCCCTTCCCACCCTTTGAGTCTCAGTAAAGTTGTGGTGCTTTACTGAGACCTCCTATGGACAACTTGAGAGAACCAGAAGAATCACGATGCACTGTTTTGCTTCACTCGCCCACACTCATGCACGTTCACGAACACTTAATGGTTAATAATCCACCATTATCACACATTAATAGTCGCCCAAACACGAATTTGAGGAAATAAAACAAAACCGCTAACATGACGCTTCAGATTCCCGCCAAGAAGTCCAGTCGGCTATTTAACCCTGAGGTAACATCTTTCGCCCGAAAAAAAAACCGTAAAAAAATGTATCGCAACATTCGCAACTAATGTTGACTGATTTCGCAACTCTCAATATTTCTTACTGGCGAGTGGACAATCTACTTTATATTATTTAAGTGTCACGAATTTACAATCCATCGTTTTGGAGCAGAACATAAACAAATGAACGGTGATTATTACGTCACAGTACAGCAAACTGGTGTTTGCATAACGGCTACTGGACAAGATCCGTCAATACATATCAAAATTGTGCCTTAAATCTATGGGAATAGAGACGAACAGCTTAGTCCAGCTCTGACGTTTGTTGTAGCATTAAACACTAATGTTATTGCCGATTTGCTATTTATTAGACTTACAACCTTTATTGCTTGTATTGTATTTATTAGGATACCGTATTCAATCAAAACAGAACAATTAATTTCACTGCTGACAAAAAGATAAACATTTCACATGAAAACCCAAAATGTTTGGTAGTGCTTTATTGAGTTGAGACTATTATCAGATATTTAAGTCTTCGCAGGTTTATAAGTCTGTTGACATAATTTGCTTACATAGATACTTTACTTATCAGTTAATTAAAACGCATTTTTTGATTAAATTATACCTATAAATTGCAAATACCCCCAGTATTTCAATTTATGAGTAACTGTGTTTCAGCATGCTTTGTATGGTTAAAACCACGTCACTATAATCTTCTCAAAAATAACCTAAGTTAGAGAGTGATCAGACGAAAGGTAAGTAAAAAGAGAATAATATACGGAACTTTCTGTACAAAAAATCAACACGCATTACTCCATTTTTTTGTTTCTTTATACAGAAGCATTCTATTTGATCTAGCATAGCACTACGTAACTTTAGTCGTAATATATCTATCTCTGATTTTATCGTTCCACTTTGTAACAAAACGGAATTATTAAATTCATAAACATTGTCTACTGTTGCACTGAAGCTCGACACTGAATTAAATTCGAACATCTATACTAATATTTATTATAAAATGCGAAAGTAACTCTGTCTGTCTCACTTTCACGCCTAAACCACTGAAGCGATTTTGATGTTTGGCATAGAGATAGTTTGAGTCCCGGGAAAGGACATAGGATAGTGTTTATCCCGGTTTTTGAAACAGGGACGCGCGCGATAAAGTTTGTCTGAGAAATTCCACGCGGGCGAAGCCGCGGGCGGAAAGCTAGTAAGTCTATAAGTAAGGCAAAGGCATTCCATGCCTCTTCTAATTGAATCTTGCAAGACTTGCTGTATGCAGACGACAGCACATGAAGCTAAATATAATGGTGTCTTATTTTGTTGTAATACAGGCTATTTTACAACTAAATGTACAGTCTTGTGCTGACCTGTCTGTGCTGCGAAGTTAAATATAAAATTTATGAACTTTCGAGAAAATTCTCTCTAGATTAAAAATTGTTCAATATTAACTAAAGATTGAAATAATAGAGCAAAGTTAAATTAAGTATCATAAATAAGGTAATATTAAGGTATGCGTGTTAAAACTTATAAAGTTAGACGTTTCAATAAAATACGAGTATTAACTAAGTTTGTGAGTTAACACCTTTGTACATTTTAACTAGACAGCAAATTACAAGCTTTAAATAGCTATATTTAAACCAATAAACAGCGTAACTAAATCAAGTCACGACACCGTCCGTCTTTTAGCCACGTCAACGACTAACTTAAACAATTGACCATAAAATGTTTCGTACGTGCCCTATACAAAAAGAGAAAGCCGGGGCCATTCTAATGTCCTTTTCTTAGAACATTACGTCTTATTTAAGAGACACAAAAAACGGCAAAGCTCCAGGAATCAAGCGAAATGGGTCATAAACATCGCGAAAGACAAAAGTTGGCTACCGAAGGCCTCTGATGTTTGCCCGTCGTAAAATGCTACTGCGTTTATAACAATATTGTTACACATCCCATTTTTTTTCATTCACTGAGTTTTGACAGGAGAACAATGGTGATTTTAGCTACTGTTGTTAATGAGTTGGTGACAATGGCTATCCGAGATCCGGGTAACGTTAACGTTGTTAACGTTGCAGTAAACTTATTGTTTACAATGTCCTTGTTCGAAAAATTTCAAAGGTTCGATACTGAGCGGTAATTGTTCAAAAATAATCGTCCAGCATAATTAAGTTCCAATTTAAAATAGACGTTGAATTCAAAAATACTTCATTTATGTATCTTCATAAAATTAAAGACCGTTTTTATCAACAAAAGAATTTGTTTATTAGATTCAATTATAAATGACAGAATTTACTTGTTCTTTGTATTTTATTTTAATTTGAGTAATTTTTTCTTTATTTAAAAACTCAATCATTACACATTCTAATTGTATGGCTCCTTTCAAGAAAACCTCTGATAGCATGGTCATTTTGGTTTCAAAATTCTTCCTCGAGCATTTAAACTTGTCTGAGACTCATACAAACTTAAAAATAGCTAATATTACTTCATTCCACTATTCAAGCTCAATTTGTATTCGTAGCATCAGGCGGACGAAGTCGTTATGCGCTTCTTGTTTAAATTAGCAACATCCTAGCTCACCGTCAAATGAATCACCAAGTGTGGCGGAGACTTGAAAGATAGCGCCGGTGGCAACAAAAAAGAAGTAAGGGTTACTTTTAATAAGCTTTTTCCACACATGCATAACCGGCAGTCTTATTTGATGCGCGAAGCCAGTTGGAGCTTGATATTTTGTTGTCTCATCCTTGATGCAATTTGTGTCGTCAATTTTGTGTGGATTTTAATGCGAACTTCATCAAATAAACTTTTGGATTGAAACTTGTTTGTGAAAGTTATCAATTCTTCCTCTTGTTCTTGTTCAAGAATAATATAAAATGTTACTTTTATGTGCTGTGCCAAAAGCCACATTCTAAGCAATCAATGTTTTCAAAACAAAATGTTACAATTTAAAATTCAATGGCTATTCTAAATTACCAGATGCTATTCATTTTTATGAGCGTCGAAATATCTCGGTACCTACTTAATGTGTTCCCGACCTCAGTGAAGTTAGAAATTCGGCCCCTAAATCAGGCGGCGAACAGACGAACTTTTATTGCGTTGACATCCTGTTTTTGCCAAATCCCCTCAGCCGATCGGTAGTCAGTCTAATAAAATTTAATTTCTCCATTGTCTGTTTTTTCCCCGTCTCGACAATACGCATCTCTCATTATAATGACATCTACAAAACAATATTCGAGTCCGAACACATGTTTGTGTCTATTCAGTGTTAGTTTATGTAGAAACTTTGAAGCAATTGTGTCGTAAATCATTGAAGTCCTGTTGCTTGCTACCGAAGTTGAACCATTCGTTTTATGCCTCTTTTGTTTAAAACTTTTATTGGCCGGCATGTTCGGGGAACTAATTTATTCAGGATCTGAGCAGCCTTGGAAGTTGGCTACTTTGGCCGTTCGGCTCTTATGTTTTATGATATTTTCGGACTTCGTTGGGTGCTGAATGAATTGGCCGGAACAGAAATAGCAATTGGGCTATTTATAGCGAGGTTATAAAAGTATGGAGCAGCCCTTTTCTATTATTCTTTGATCTTAACAATCTCTATGGAGTACCTATATTGATATTTTTAACCGACTTCAAAAAAGGAGGAGGTTATTAGATGTATTATACGAGTATTTTGGTTACACCTATTATGTTAGCGGTCAGTTTTCGTATGTTATAGAGATGGCCAGTAGAAAAAAGCGTAAAAAGTGTTCTTGTACTTGAAACGGTGAGACACAAGTGGGCATTTTAAACGTAGAGAATACAATAATCCACATCATTCTAATGGCCATTTTATAAAAAAATACAATGGCTTAGCAACCATTTTGAAAAGTGTGTAAACAAGTGCTAGTACTTAATGTATTACTAGCTCTATGAAGATCCAAGGACACGTAATCTTATTTTTCTTTTTCAATTTTGAGATAACTGTGTGTTCTAAGTAAAATAAAAGTATCAATTGCAATATACATAGATAAGAAATTATCAACCAAAAATAATTTCAAACAAATTAGTCACGTACAGAAGTGTCCTAAGATACAGTCTCTAATAAAATTTTACTACCTAAAAGTCACACTTCTTACCATAACCATAACATTACAGATAAACGAAACAGCTTTATAGGTACTATACGGTGTACTCTCTCTTCCTTAATGGGCTTCAAACGAAATGCTTAAAATGGGTCTAATGAGTTTTTGGAGTTATTAAAGCAAATTACCGAGGGAATGGTGCGAGCGGTCAATATAGCGTGTAATATGTTTGTCATAGAGTAAAAGTATCAGATATTTGTTACATTTTAATTTAAATATGTTGTCATATTTTTAATATAATAATTTGTCGGTTAAGTGATACGATTAAGTGACTTAGTGGTACGATTTTTATATTCAATAACGAGCACACACAATTTCCTGTTAAATGGTTTTGAAAAAGGAAAAAAATAGTGAATATTTATATCTCAAATAAATATTTAACATTTATAATATTACTTAAGTATTATTGATAAAAATTATCTCAATTGGACCAAATTACAATCAGCTGTAAAATACTAACAAGAAAATAATAAAATACCATTCAAATGTTAAAAAAAAATTTAAGCAGCTATTAAAAGCTAGAAACAATGCTTCTAAAAGCCTTGTTTACTCTGTGGTCGCTCGGGTCGGTAGGCGTTGGTTTTTGAGCTACTAGAAATAGTAGCTTCTGTTTTAAACTCGATTAGCCTCATGATATATTGGTCAGACTATACATTGACTTCCAAAATCCATACTTAAGTCACGTTACTTCCTAAAGTCGATTTGTCAAAATTGAATAGATCATTTAACCTTTAAGAACCGCTGATTTGGACATAGTTATGATTAATTGTTTGTAACTGCCAAACGTGGTTTGTACCACCGCATAGATAACTGTTCTTGTAACCTTAACATTGAAACTAACTTGTGGAATGTGTTTTGCGATCATTATTATTGTTAGCTTTTTTACTAAAGTCTATCTAATCGAATAAAGGAGTCTTCAAGTGACTTGGCCTACTTTTAGCTTAGTCCACGGGCCAAGTCACCCCGATGGAATTTTTAAATAATATATATTTTTTCTTTCGGCAACTGGGCCCACTCTAACATTCTAGAGTTGATTTTTGTTGATTTGGAGTTTAATTTATAAATAAAACATTGAAGTTGGACCAAGCTAAAAGTCGCTGGAAGACACGTATAAAGCTCTAGAAAGTGATACTGTATAATATTCGATAATTAAAATAATATTTGTGTCAGGTTCTTATAAGGACTTCAAATTAGCTTTTAATAAAAAAAAATCGTCTATTCTAGAATACATTTTGTTTTAGAGTTGAGGATGATATATTACTATTAAGATAAAAATTAGAATGCGTCGGATTGTGAAATATGACGTGTCAAACCTCCAAATCTAGATTAATATAGCGTGTGATAAGACAATTAAAAAGTAATTCGTTAACAACTTCCGAAAACCCTGAAATTATGTGACCAGTCAAAAGATTCGTACAATATGAAAGCAAACAACTAAACAATTGCCATAAATTCTTACTTATGCTCTTCAATATCTAATTACGCTCTCGATATACATTTTCGAAAGTCATAATGCGCTTGTAATTCAATTTCGAACAAGCTGTAGAAGACAAACTTGGACAATATTGTATCATCAACGACTTAGACATTTTGTTGCAATATGGTACTTATTAAAAGTACGTAAGATACCACAGTATTTAACTTGATGTGACGTACAGTTACATGGCTTTAAGTCCGTGATCATTTATAACCCAACATGTACGATACGTCCGTCTTCAAAGGGTTATCGAATGCCGTTTAGGCCCCAGCAGCCGAAATGGTTATTTAATGTGAAAAAATCGTAGAACTCTTTTTACTTTCTGGTTATGACTGACTTAATTACAGGTTTACTATGATTTATTATATAATGCGGGAATAATTCTGAGCGGCCCAATGACTTACGTGTAGTTGGGACCAATAGAGGCCGGCAAGTTTGTAACAAATAGAGCGCAGTAACGTTGTCATCAAGTTGTTTAGATTTGTAGTGATTTAACTCTATCTTTTAAATAATGTTAATGCAGTATACCAAACTCGCCTACCCGCTGACATGAGTCGTTGACTTTTGAAATATTGTCAAGTCATAGAAAACTATTAAGTCGTAGATAATAATATTATGATAAAGCCGCCGACACGAAGCCGCCGGGCTTGATGTGTAGTGTCTTTAAAGATAGGTACTACATTCAAATTCTTCACTAGTATGTAGGCCCTTTTCGTCCCAAATATAGCTACCACTACTTGGGGCCTATCATAACGGCTGGTGCTGAGAAGAAGTGGCCTAAGAAACTTAATCATTCTCTGTCCATTTTTATTACACTTTGCTTACAAAACTGCCCGTATCTACTCTCCGTGGAACAGATTAAGTAGCCGCTGGCGTAGAGAGGTTTAAATGAAGGTACGAGAAGACGCGCAAGTGGTACAGTTTATGTGGCCAGTGAAATGACTTATTTTGCTGAGGTGTCCTAGAGTTAGCAGTTTGGCTTTACATGTGACCTGATAACTTTTTAACAGTGCAAGCCATACGGTACCTGTTGGTTTTTTTTGTGGGATAATTTACTTAAAAAATTACCAGATTCTATGGGCGCAGGCTGTATCTGCTCTCTCCGTGGAACAGGTTGAGTAGCCGCGGGCGTAAAGACGTTTAATTGAAGGTAAGACGTGCAAGTGGTACAGTTTATGTCTACGGGCCAGTGAAATGACCACGGAGATATTTGGACCGTTTGAGTAATGTGAAGTTATTTTCAGTGTAATTGAGTTGGTAATTTCTTTTGGCACATGTATGAAAGGTTGCTCTGCAGTGTACAGTTATTTTCTCATTCATTAGTGGCAGAATTTTCGAAGGGTAAATTCTTTTCGCGATTGCTTTTGGAATTGGATTAATGTAAACTTTATGTAGGAAAACATCTTCTTGCTCTACATAATCCATTACCTTTTCATCTGTTGTGACTATAACTACTTACATAAAGGTACAAGAAAATTGTTTTAATTTGATTCTTTAAAATACATTGTATATTTAAATAATCTCACTATATGAAAGCCCTGTAAAATTGCTTAATCTTACGACAAAAGTTTTATAAAATTTTTTCTACGGGTAGTTTAGCTTAACATCAATATAAAATATTCTACCAAAGAATGTCTATTATTGTCTACCTCATAAAATAACCAAAGATACAATCATTATAGTCTATACATTGTAACCGAACTGAACAGAGAGCCACATAACAACTGAACAGCGAACCATGTTTGACACCTAAATGTCACCTGCAATACGACGCAGTCTAATTAAAACATACCGAGGTCGCAAATAGTTGACAACACCTGTCTAGCTGCGCCCGCGCCTGTAGAAGTACTACTGACACGCGCTTCGGTCTAGCTATAAATAATGCTATAATGACAAGGAATTACTGTGTTTCGCTGCCGCAGGACGCGTAGTATAGGTTCTCAAACTATGGGTGCTGGTTTGAGCACCTTTTATTAATCATACATCCTCCTTATTGATCAATACTCAAAACCTGCAACCAGATGGAATGAAAAAGTTAAAAGGCACAATTTTCGGAACTGTTTTAAGAAAAATGTGCCTTAAGTTTGCAAGTTCACGGTCTCTGTCACCAATACACTTTTGTTTTGTCGAGTTATACAAGATTTTTATCTTTTTAATCAAAATCAAAGTCATATTATTGAAATACAATAATGTTTATATCTTTTGAAAGTGACCACTAAAAAGCTTTAATTGAACTAAAACCGTGATGAAGTGACGTTCATTATTTCTTTGTACTTCCGATTGTAGGTGTCTACTTCACATCACGGGTAACCATCCATAGATTCCATCTGAAACAAATAAACAAAATTAAGTCAAAGTCAAAGCTTTTAAGGTCAAAGTGAAAGCTTTTAAGATTAAAGGCAAATTTTTATTAAGTACTTAGGCCCTTTCCAGGGCGTTAAAGAATCAGATACGGATTCTGGGCACACCTAATAAAGATTGAGAACCACTGCCATAGACTATCCCGTTCTCCACACTGGTTCTTTTAAGGTCCTCGAACCTACTTAGAGTTTTATGCCAGGTATTATTTAGCTGCATCTTGAGTAACTAGTTTGAATGGACTGGTGTTGTTCTTATTTAATATTCCGCACGATCTATCCACAATTATAACTAGTCCGCTCTTCAACTATATTTTAGTTTGTATCAAAATAGCTTTTCAATAATACCTTGCAGATAATAATTTACATACAGATTTATTAAGTTGGATTAATTACATTTGCTAGAGTAACTATTAATTATGATTATTTTAGACCATGACAACTGGTGTATTGTAAGCAGGAAAATAAAGTGTAGATAACAATTAATTAAATTACAAGAAATTGTCGACATTTTTTGCGTATTTAAATGAGACTATTGTCGTCGTAGATTTCTAGCATCACTTCTTTACGTTTCCTGATGTGCTTTAGACTTTTTTTTCTCGAGTAGGTACAAGATTAAAGATGACCTATGTTTTTGTATATTTTAAAAATGTTTTATTAATCGTTACGTATTTCCTACACATTAGCGTTACAATAAAACAAACGTTTTTAAATTACAAAACCATGTTTCCAAAATCCTTTTTACGTTACATCGCTAATAGATTTATTGTTTTGACAATTGTATAGAGCCGGCAAATGTGACGCTAAAAGCAAAGAATGCCTTGTTTTGCGTCTTTGCTAAACACAGGTACCGTTGACCATTTAGTAATTTTTCCTCTACGATTTTAAACCTTACATCATTACAATAAAGGCCATAAAGTTGTCGGAGGCATAACAATCGACGATTGTCCGCTTCTGAAAGCTCCTTGCATGACGTCAGAGATCGTATTACCACACAAGTGGAGATTACTAAGGATGTTCAACGCAATGTGAGCATAACTCAATATTCTTGTGTTTCACCCTCTGTTTGTAGTGCCGTAAATGATCGAGTAAACATTTTCCCGGTAAAATAACGTTTCAATTTAAACATAACAACGGAGATTATAAGTTTTCGTAAACAATTATTTTAAGTTTTTATAAGGTAGCTAATCTAGATTATTCAGTGTATAGGTTAAGAACAATAGCTGAAATTTTTAGTACCTACCTACTTAGATAAAAGTATGAATTTGAATGACATAATTTAAAATTGAAATTTTATTTTTAAGGTTGAGTCGTTCTCTAATATTACAGAGCACTGTTTTATTTCAATTTTTCATTTAAAATCTCGAAAGTGTATAATTTTGAGTTATACCACTTTGATCACATAACTCAATTTATCGGAATGTTCGAAGACATTGTTCTTGTTGAACACGCGCCGTTAATAATAAACAGCCAAACCGTAGGCCTACTCTGTAAGTCAATTCGATATTTAGCTCTACCTATCTCCCTTACTCGTACCAGTATTAGTGCGAGAGTGAGAGAGGTGAATTAGTCAAATATTTTTAAAATTATTTTACATACGTCGCTGTCAAATCGGCTGACTTTAAAGCAGACAACATTTCTGGTGGATGTAAATGAAATTATTTTATTTTTCTTTATTCATTTGGGCTACTTATGCAGCGGTGGCTAAAACAACTCCGTCGGCCAATGTGTTAATAAAATAACAAGATTTTTTCTTGGGTAACTTTGCCCAGTGGTCGAAATAATTCAATAAATCGAATCAAGACAAGAGATCAAGATAATAAATTAGGTTTAATATTCAGGACCTCCGTGTAATGAGGAGCTGGTCTGGACTGGGTTTGACATGAAAAAGTTGTCAGAAATAAAATATTTATCGTGATGGTCAGACCTGTCCAGCCAGTGACGAGGCAATTTCATACGCTCAAAATGTTTCGTTATAGTTAATGTCATAAAAGTCATATATTTTCTGCATTATAGGCTTTTATAAAGCGCTTTTACACGTCCCAATATTGCTTGTCCTACCACCATTTTGGGACAACACGTCATCGGCTGGTGCTGTGATAAAAGATTGTTTTTATGTCAAAATTTCTTTCTTGCTATATTTTTGCGATCACTTAGGTAGCTACTTAAATTCGTAAGACCTAGCAGTTCGCGTACCCGATACTACAATTCTGCAGTTACGGATTCAAATCCCATCAGAAGAAGTAATCTATTAATTAGCTCTAGTTATAGAGAATGCTTTAATGCATTAAGTTCGCCTTAAGTAAAAAAATATTTGGCATTAAAGTTTTAAATAAATAAAGCTAAAAGATAAAGCATGTCTTTTAGTTTTTAGTTGGAACCGAAAATGTTACCAGCACCCTGCAGAAACTATCCTATGAAATGAACTTTCTCTAAACTGCCACTGCCTGGCGAGCCCGTTTTTAATGGATATTGGCCTTACACAAACGACTACGATTCAACTTTACGCCTGTACTAAAGGGACACCTTAAATGGAAACGGGTATTGTGTCCCCTAAGATACTTTTCGAATAGACATTCCATATTAAAGTATTTAAGTATGTTTATATCCGTTGTCTAGTACCCATAGTACAATCTTTGCTTAGTTTGGGACTAGAAGCGCAGTGTAAAATGTCTAAGGATATTTATTTATTTATTTATTTATATAAGAACAAAGGCTAGGTCACTTGTAAATTCTAATTGAAAATGAAACGTTTTTTGCTCCCTTTATTACTGCAAAAACATTTTAAATTACAATTTTACAAGTACGCCTTGGAATTATGTTTTCAATTGAAAACGAATTGCTTTTTTTCAATGACATATCGAATGGAATGGAAATATACCAAGATTACTTTTTGTGAATAGAATAGGTACATTTTGCAGAAATGAAAATATCATATTGTAAATATGTATTAATTGTCGAAATATAAACGAGATTTTTTACAGGCTATTATGCAGATAAAAGATGAAACAATGTTAATTCCTATGAATAGTATTTTTACAAAAAAAAAAGTAAAATACCAATCTTCTTTCCATATAGGTAAGGTACTTGAAATACTTTTAACTTTTACGTGACAAACCATCGTTATGTCCTAGGCAGAGGTCTATTTATCTATGAAAATGTGATATGTAATTAAGAAATGGCCGTGTAAAGTTCCTAAGCACCTAATCTACTCGTATCAAACTTCACGAGGACCGAACTCTCGGAAGCGACACACAAAGTAACGCCATGAGACACTTCTAAAAGGCTTAGCTCAACCCGGAATCGAGTCAAGCTCTTCAAACCCCTCCAACAGAGCCAAAGCTGAACAATGTTCAAGTAATACACCACAAAATTAACTGGGTCTTCATTCCAGCAGGATTGCCTCGTTGTGTCGCACTATGAACATAATCCGTTAGGATCATGCAACTATGCAATTTCACTGCCGCTATTTTGAAGGCTGCAGAGTCCAAAATCGCTCAAGTTTTCCACTGTAAGCCACGCAATTTGCGCAAATGTTTTACATGCTGGTCAGTATAACGGTGGCTATCAAGCAGAGGTTGCCGTTTTCAAGGGAAATGTATACGTTTTATGAATTTATCGCTCCAATGCCTTACGAAGTTGGATCGTCGGACCGAGTTATATCGAATACTTGGAAAAGGATTTAACGCGTTACTAAGGCTGAGTTGCACCATCTTACTTTAACTTTAACAAACGTCAAAAATCTGTCAAACTCCATACAAAAAGCAACGGTTATTGTTATTGTTACGGTTAAAATAAGATGGTGCAACTCAGCCTAAGACATTTCTAGCGAACTGCTTGCAAACGAAATTATAATGTATAGAGCTTGATAGATATCTGTTACAGTACCTCCCATTACTATTTTAATTATGTGAGTACATAAACCTGAATATTTACGGTTTCTTCTCACCAAAACTTCTAGGCGGATTTTTGTGAAACCTTACAATAGAGATGATGACTGGGTAACGAAATCGAAATTCTATTTAGTCCGTCAGACAGATGATAAAAACATTTTGGACACATTATTTTTAATTTTTTTCCATAATCAAAGAGTTACAGTATTTATTGCGTATATTGAGTTGAAATGTCGCGTGACGTCACTTTTGAGTAAAAAGTCTACTTAAGCGTGACGTAACGCGCCATTTCAAGTCGATGTAGCACGGTTATTATTTAATTACGAAAGATAATAAAAAGAGTCTAATATTTTCTAATTATCTGTCTGACGGACAAATAATCGAAATTTTGTCATCTAGCCTAATTAAAAAAAGATACATTTCGATAACATCATCATTCGATCATTATGCTAAAATAATTAAGGATATTGTTTATTATAATACTTACACGTCGTCTTACGCCGGCAAAGCTACGGTTAAGCAAAGTACTTTAGTGTAGGCTGATCCAAATTCAGATTCAAAAATGGTTAAGAAAAGTTAATCAATAGTGTTCAACTCCGCATTATAAGACCTCAATAACTTTACCATTAAGATGAAAGCATAAACTGCAATAAGTAAAGTTCTCGCATAGTTACTTCAATAGATAAGTAACGTGCCTCCTCCAACTCCATTGAAAACCGCGAAAGTAGATTAATAAAACAAAACACTACAAAGTTTCAATAACCTTTGTTAATAATGTCTTTAATTAACTAACCGATCTGATAAATAACTAAGCAAACTAACAGTAATTAATTTATTAAAATCTAATTGCAGATGAGTATCCAGCCCGCTTCGGTACGAACAACTAAATTGAGTTTCCTTCGAAAGAAAATGTGCGGATTATCTGATGGCGTTCTATGAAATTCTGTTCACGTAGAAACGGCTTCTAAAGTATCAGATACACTAAAATCTCATTACATAGCCTAGACCACCTACAACTTAGTACAGGGGCCGTGGTGCCGACTTTATACAACATCGATTGAATTAACTCTAGACCTGTTGCAGAACCTGTGTAAAAAGAAGTTACTTTTTGAGAGTTGGTAATGGAATTGGTAACACATGTCTTAATGAAACAAGTTTTTATTGAAAATGTTTGTATTTTGCCAAGTTTAAAAGACCAATAGACACTTGTAACTCAATGCATGCTCCAGTGAAAGTAACGTAACGTGGGGTTACGTCACTTGATTAGAGCTAAGATGAATGAAAAATATCGTGAAATTAAAAGTATTTACTTTTTTACTGTAGACCGATTTAGCTTAGTATGAGTAAATAATGTTAGTATTATCTAAAATTTAAGTCTATCTCTTGGTTGTATGACATCTGCTCTCAATACAACTCTACTACCAAGACCCTAATTCTTTAGAATCTAGTCCACATTCGTTTAGATATTAAGTCAAACAACTCAAATCGTAAAATACAAACCAACATGAACATTCAGAAGGCCTTGACAACCCAGATTGGCAATAAAGCTTAGTTTCGCTCCCCCAGTCTCAACCATCTCCATAGTACAGCCACAGGTGCTGAATGAAGGCATTATACCGAATCAGCCATTATGATTAAGCGGAACGCGCTGTCTGCGATCAGCTGGCCCGGGGATATTGATTACTGAGTTGTTTACCGATCGCTCTCGGTGATAAATGCTTATTTACTGTAAGCAAAACTGTGCAACGGGACTCTGGGTAGGTATTTTTGAATCGTTCGATTTCTAATGCCCGTTTTCACCATCAATCCCTATGAAAACTAAATGCCTGTTATGAGTCACTTAAAATAAAATTAAGGATTGTTTGAGGGTGAAAAGGGGCATAAATCACGTACTAATAGGACTACAAGGTACCCACTGAAAACCAGAGTCTTGGCACTTGGCAGTAAAATGTCAACTGTCAAGATGATACTGAGTGGGTGACTCTTTGGCAGCATTTTTTTTTCCTCTTTTCTCTTCATTGTTTACGTACTTTTTTACTACTTGTCAAATAAATATTTTTTTCTTTCTTTCTTTCTTTGATGTTGAAATAATGCTAATACGTATTTTATAGAAGAATCAATTTTGAACACGATTAATTTTCGTGCACGAATGCAAGAACTAAATCGAATGATTCAGGAATATGTCTCCTCAACATAGTAGTTCGCGTTTAATGTTGAACAAAGTTTTAAAAGCTCTTTAAATACGGCGTTCACTTATTATTTAGCTTCTTTACAGTAATCAGAATTAATATTTTACATTTTGTTAATTTTGCG
Organism: Ostrinia nubilalis; assembly: GCF_963855985.1. Taxonomy (NCBI): domain Eukaryota; kingdom Metazoa; phylum Arthropoda; class Insecta; order Lepidoptera; family Crambidae; genus Ostrinia; species Ostrinia nubilalis. Next base: position 11,913,498 of record NC_087098.1, read on the forward strand.
AATAATTTCAGAATGTCTTTCCCTCCAGATTTTCTTTTGAGAAGGGTTAAATTTGACACAATGATGGATGACAATCTAAGTCTCCCAAGTCCCAAGTTTCGAATGGTACGTTCTTTATTTAGTCCAAATGGCATGAAGCACTTCGATAAAGCTGTTCGATGATAGGTGCCAGTATCGAATGCAAGTACTAAAGTGCCAATACAGGCATACATCAACGCATTCCAGTACATTTGGCAATCGGCCTGCATGCCGGTGTCATCTTACTATTTCCATTTAATAGCTCACGCTGTTTCGGACCTCACATGATGGAATATTGTTTATACTGTTGTATAAGGCTGTGTGTCACGTCAGTGGGCAATTAACTGACTAGCAACATGATACATGTCCTGCAACATTGCCAGTTGACGTGACAGTTAACTTGCTTCTGGTTGCTACTTACCTATTTGTTTCAGTCTTATAGGTACGTTCGTGACGTCATCATCATCATCAGGCCCACTGCAGAAGTAAGACTCTTTCTAATTTACCAGAGGCAAACGGAGGATTTGGTCAATACACCCCACACTGGCCAGGCGGCTTAGGAAGACTTTCCTTATTAAAATTTGTCCCTTAGTCACCTCCTAATAGATGTTCATAGGAAAAGATCAGGCAGGGTGATCTCATTCTACTCTGCCGGTACCACAGGTCACTAAGTAACTACGTCACGTTACATCTGGCAACGTTGCGCGGTGTGGTGCAAGCAACGTTATAACAAACAGTCCCATGACGTGGGAGCAAACTTCAATACTTTACTTTGAATTTCAATAGATTGGCTTCATCTTAAAGTCGTAGAAGCCATACATAAATTAAATTATGCCAAATAAATTACTAAGCTGAACTGCTATCATATTATGCTAAAAATAACGACGACTTTTTTAAAAGTAAACAAAACGGCATTTTTTAACATTAAAATACTTTGCAAATTAAAAATAACTATGCATAGCAAATTTTTATCTAAACCAGATGTCCAAATTAAATCAACGAGCGCATAAAATAAAATATCGATCAGACCGAATGGCAATTCTTAATTTCTCAGAACAAATTTATACAATTAATGGATCAAGATACTTTGGCGAGGTATTCATTATAGTAGGTAATTTAAAATAAGATTATGGGTTTTTGATATAGACCAATAAAAACAAATCTCATTTGCATTCGTTCTAGATATTATGCTATTGAAACAATAATAATTTAAAACACGCAAGTAAAATTATTAATCCTACAATATTTTATACAAAAATCCAGGGCTTTGTAATTTTTGTATTTAGGGCTTTTGGAATAATGTTTTAATTGAGAAAATGATAAAAGGGGTTTTAGTTACCATAGTGATTCATTATTTTACTGACAGAAGTTTTTTTTTCATTAAAAAAGTTATTTAATCTAACCTAATAGTACCTACCTACTTACTCAATTAAAAAATGTAACAGGAAAGTCAGCAATTAATCCACTGAGAAATTTCCTAAATAATTGCCATATCCTACCACCTACATCCAGCCTTAGTTCTTAAAGCGGATAATATAAAGTTATTGTAACGCGTCTACATTTGGTGGCCCCGCCTTCATTTCGCACAATTAATAAGACATAACCATAAGAGTGTAGGCCCAAATATGAGATAACGTCAGACCGGCATCAAAACGTCGGTAGCGCTTGGGTGGCGCGCGCGCAACACGCGAGCGATGCGCGAATCGCGGAGTTGGCACGCCTCCTTACACAGATTATGGAGGAGGTGAAATTAGGCAGAAAATGCGGTGAAATGATACTTAAGAGTTCGTGATATTAATATCGTTAAAAGGTAGGCAAAAATAAATGCCTGAATAACATAAAGTGATTTTCTTAACAGTGATAAGAATGTAGACGTTTACTTGAAACCTTTTCGGTCCACGCAGAAAGACAATTAATATGAAAGTCAAATAAATATTGCAGTGGCAAAAGATAATCTAACCTAAATCAATTTACATTATGACGGCATAGTCATATCGAATATCCAAAAGTTGTTTAGCATATTAATTTAATATTATATTCATTGAAAATTACTCAAGGGAATCATGGAGTTATTGAAATTTCATTTTACCAAAATCCCTTATGATCCCTTTTTATTTTAATACTATTGAATAGTAGAATTCAGAAGTCGTTTTTACTATCTATATAGGTACTGGATTGGTTTGATGGATTACCTACCTATTTCTTTATAGGACACCTACTCTTCACATTAGAATAAACTTAAGGTGCCTAATTCACCATCTGCAACAGCTTAATCTCCGACCTTGATCGCGGCGCGGGCCGGCCCCACCCTGCGCGCGCGCAAAGCTTCATCTACATAATTACTCCAAGCTCATTGGTGACTTTTAACACTATGGGCATAGACGCAGAAGATTCACTTTGTATTCAGATAGAACAGTCATAGGAAATCGCGGATGGGGTAGTCTACAAATAGTTTGGGCATTGAAACAGAAGATTCACTCTGTATTAGAGATGGAACAATCATAGGAAAATCGCGAAAGACAAACATTTTTTATGCCATGGAGGCAGTATCAACGTAGGTCATTTATAGACCATTATGTGACTTTTTATTTAGGTAAGATTAGCAGAATTTCATAAAGCATGACAATTGCTTGGACTATTTGATACTATCCTTTTCTCACGTATAGTCTATCTATCTTCATCATCCTTTACTAAGAGATTTTTCATGGATAGTGGCCATTTTGCCGTTTTCATTCCAAAGATTGGCGCTTCCAGTTTCAACAGTAGAGCTTCGTGACATAATTATCTTCATTAGAATTACTACTATACTATGGGAAGTATCTGAGCCTACTCCTTACAGCTCTACTGTTTAATGACTCAAAACTCATTGGTGACTATTAACCTCCTGATAATTCTGGCCGGTGTGCTTAATTAATACCGTATCATGTGGGCTGTCAGATAAGACATAATGAAACGTGATGGGTTTTGTTGTATAATCGTTTGGGTGGACTTCCTTGAGGCGTCCGCCCGTACATTGTGTTATGGAAATTGTTGTTTTACATGACCTCATTTTTAAATAAAACATGGAAGAAAGTGGCGGGTTTGTGAACTGACATATGTAAATTTCGCTCTACATTTAATTGTGATTATGTGGTTAAGCCGATTATAATGGAAGCCGCGTTTTGTTTTTCACTGAATGGTGTTGTAAGCACAATACAATGCTTAGCTATGGGTCAACAATTCGCAGTATAAGCCGAAAACTAAGACCAAACTTTTCGACCTTCTGTTACCGAGAAATCAAGAGCCATGCCAAGAACTCGTAAACAGATGAAGGCACATCAAGCTATAAACACTGTGGAATGTTATGCCATTGTAATAGGAGCTATTTTGCAAGGAAAATATGTATACGTAGGAATTAGTCTGATGTAATTCTTTGAGCAGTTCTAAGTTATTTGTGTGATATATTTATGTTCCCAAAGTAAATTTTTGTGACTTAACAAACTGAAGCCTTTTGCCTGCTACAAGGTTACACATGACAAAACACTATAAAGTTTATTACGCGTAACATGCGTAACCTTGGCCGACCAAAACAAATGGAAATTAACACGATTCCTATTCCGACCGCAAGTGAAGTGCCCAATACGATTACTATTCGCATCGATATCATTCGATAGAAAGGATCGCGATTGCAATCGAATACATTACGAGTCCTTACCACGCGTTCCTGCTCACTAGAGATGTAATCAAAACGAGTGCCATACTGATTGCAACAGCTGGAAAAGTCATTGACACGATTTGTAGGGTAATTCATTATGCACATTTTGTGGGATGCACCATCCCATGATGTTACTGTCATCATCATGTTTATCAGACTAGTGTTTTCATAAATAGAAATAAAATTATATGGCTTATTTATGAAAATACACAAAGCCAACTCTATACCTATACAATAATATTTTATTTGGAAGACCATTTTACATTATTTCTTGGTGATACAGGACAGGTAAATCAATTTTTTAAAATTATCTAATTAATTTAAAGAATCTTCCTTAGGCTCAGTGGCACCACCTAACCGTAACTGTAACGACAACCGGTGCTTTTTGTATGGAGTTTGACAGATTTTTTATATAGGTATAGTTAAAGTAAGATGGTGCTATCCAGCCTTAGAGTTTCATTCATCGTTCAACACTTATCACGAAACTTAGACATTACAATGAAAGACCCCTTTCATGTGTACATTTCTAATTCCAGATTCCAGGGAACTCTTATCTTGATCTTGGTCAAATAGATAAACACATGAAAGATTATCATAATCATTCCCAACGTTCTTGACTCGTGCTGGCCACGTCAAAAGCCTTCCAAATTGTTTGAGCAGTATACATTGTAAACCCTGTGCACACTAGAAATTAATTCTTCACGGGAAGTAAAAGATGGAACTAAGTCAATATTAGATGACGCGATTAAATTTGAAACAGCAAACGAAACTAAACCTTGATCTGAAGAAAGAAGGTCGCAAAAGGGAAGCAAGGAAACACTAGCACAGGTATAAAGAACATTTGAAGGCGGACTCTGTTTTAATAAGAAATTTGAAGATTTTACACTAATAACAGGCTGAATTGGGTGTGAACGTTTTTTGTTTGTTTATTAATAGCCGGCGCTGTTTGTATTAATTTTAAGATGGTGTTGTGAATTTATGGCAATTTTTATGGGACCCACCTGATTGGCAGGCAGCTTTAAACTTGGGCGTCGAGTCAAAAAAGTAAATTGAATTTGCCAATTTCATAAAAAGAGGCGTAAAATATTTCACTTTAATTAGAGAAGTTACAAGTCACGGAAGAAGTTTATGTTCTTCCACACTTAAATGCAGATCTAAATTAAAATAATAATAACAAACAGAATGAAAAATAATTATTTGGAATGTGTCATTCATTAGATGTGTTCCAGATTTAAATCAAACAGAATTTAGTTCAGAGTAAAATTAAATGGTTATAGAGATAGATCTATGTCTCTTAAAATAAGTTTCAATTATATAGTTACATACAAGTTTTAGGCACATAAGAGTGGCACATGATTTCAAGCCTATCTTCAATTGTCAATTTGGTTTTGGGTCAAAATTGACATAAAGTTCTAGGCTGCCTACTTCTAAAACGGTATTCGCACTGGCCGGTCGTACCAATTCATTTATTTTTTCTGACAAAAGAAAATCAACTCGTGAGGTCTACGTGACGCCCGCACGGCGACACTGCACCAAATTATCCGAAAGGTGGTCGGACCTTTGTCGGCTACAAAACGGCGCAGGTTGTAATTTGATAAAGTCGGCCCGCCTACAACAGGCCTTTCTTCGGGGTATGCCCACGCAACCTTAGATCAACATGAAAGGACGGCGGTGGTGGACAAGGCATTTTTTGTTAATTTTGTTTAGGTCTGCAATTATAACGCTCTTATTGTGATTTGGGTTGTAATTGGCCTGACATTATGGGAGGTAAACTAATTGTGAAAGGTTTTTTGTCATTTTCACATAGTTTTTTTTGTTAATTGATACCTATAACTCACATAAAAGTAGAACGCGCAATGTTAAATTATTCTTACTTTTTGAAAGGTACGCCAAATAAGAAAATCATCAACTAGTGGTAACTCAAATAATGCCAAGTTAACCACACCATTTACGAATGTTTATCCAAATGTATTGTTTTTAAAAAATCTTTTTATTTACCTAAAATCTCTAAAAAGATTTGAAAACCAATCTACTTTTAGGATACTTGTAGACACCTACTTATCTTTTTACCTGCCTTATCCAAAAACTTTTTCTCGATTCCCTCACCTCTATCCCTAGACTAGGGATCAAAATTATATAGGTTTAATTAAAACGACATTAATCCTGGACCGTCGGGGTAAAACTACACTTTACGACCGTCGAGCTGTCATTATGTCGTTACGTGTAGTTTTTAGAGCGGCCTGCGGAATTTGGCCGGAATTTTGGAGGTAATCTATGAAATTGAGCGGTATTGTGAGGTTGGGGTGATACGAGTATAAATTAAATGAATCGTTGAAATTCTTTATATGAATTAAAATAGTTTATATACCTTTTCGTGGCTTTGTCACACACTGATTATTACAAATAGCACTAAAATAATTGTAAAAAACAGGTTACAATTAATAAATTAAAACTATATTCTCTAATCCTATTTCCAAACTAAAATTTATTAAAGTTGATTCAGCTTTTGGCATATTCAATTCATGCCTAAATCCTGTCTATCATTCGACAAAAAAAGATACAAACAGAACGATCACAATCATTACTACTTTCATATTTAAACATTTACCTATTAGTATAGAGAATCTTTTTATGACAATATTTATGTACAAAAATGTATGCCTATTAAACTCTACATTATTAGCCTTAAGTATGATACACCAAACCACAAAATACCTATTTTATTACTAATTTAAACAGTCATCTTGATTTATTCCATACAAAACTCATTTTTTGCAATCCCCATACGATATTATTAATTTATAGCTAATCCTTTATACAAAGGATGATAAACGATCCTTAGACATTGATTCGTTGAAAATATCCTTTTTATTAGCACTAGCTCATGTAACCGGTTTGTAGTCGGTTTCTTAACAATAAGTCTGTAAAGCTAATTTATTGAAGCAATTATTCAAGTTATTTAATCCTTATTTGTTAGCTTTTATTACTATTTGCATATTTCAAGTTTTCTCAAGGGCGGTAAAGGACATGTTAGCATGACAATATGAGTTATTCGACATCTCGCACGAAAAATACTCGCACGACTGTGCGACTTGGCAGCAATAAATTTTACTTAATATTTTTGTCGTCAACTAGAAGTACAAAGTAGAAGGTTTAAATAAGGCTTTTGGTAGCAGACTACATAGATAATTACTTCAGATTTCTGAGTTGTGCGAGTTGTCTATAAAAATATTAGGTACAATCGAATGGTTCCAAGTCGAGTAATCGTACGAGATTTTTTCGTGCCAGATGACGAATACTTGACAATAAGCGGAATTAATTTGCGGTGTGTCAAGATCCTTATCTCCATATACATATTTCTTGTGAACAAACAAGGAATTGCCTTAATCTAGAATAACAAATCTGGTGGTTAAGTCAACAAATCGGTTACCACATGGTCCACGCAAAAAGTTCACAGTTGAAATAGTGGTGCTATTTATGAATGTAAATATTAGTTTTGGGTTCTGGAGGTACCAAATTTACTCTCGTTTGAGATCGTTTTTGTTTGTAACTAGCATTTTTCCAACTGGATTTTTATTGGATGTATGAATGACTAGTCTAATTAAAAAACTTACTCCGTTTCCTCCTTAACTATTTCCCTAAGTTTTTATTAAAATAAACTCTTTGACAATGTTTTAGAATCGTTTTTATACCTACGTTATCTTCGAGGTCTGAAGATTCACATTAAAGCAGGTAAAACGGCGAATTTATTGGAACTGGCCCAAAATTACGATCATTATATTAATTATAGAGTAAACATGGTTTTGGAGTCAATTTACTAATCATTCCCCGGTTTTAATAGTGTTTTTAAAGCTTATAATGTTGTGACCGGACTCTACCTGAGATTTTTTGTTGAGTTTTTTTAATTTTAAATGTTAACTAAGTATACTTTGAGAATTAGTTCTATATAAGTCGGATACTTAGTTGTTAAGTCATTTGAGTGGTTTCGCAACATCGGTGGGAAAATAATCTGCGTTACTTGTAAATAATTTGCGTAATTTAATGTTGATACTATGTTATTATCAATCGGTTTCATGCACGCATTTTGCTGTTGACAAGAACAAGCCGTTATTATTTTTGTTTTTTACCCGTGTCTTGGCTAACCTCTATTAAAATGAAAACCGTACAGAGTTTCTGCTAATGGAGGTTTTATGTTGATTTTACTACACCGAAAAGTGACATAGCATTGTTTAGCCTACGAAGATGAATATTTCAGTTTTTATGGGCAAGTAAATGTCAAAAAACACAATTCCTTACTTTCAATATTATGTTACGACGACGTCACATACGCCAGACAAATTAACAGTCACTCCCACTTAATCTAAAAGTTAGTAGTTAACCCTTTGATAGGTCAAGACGGTGCCATTATCCAGCGCCCTTCCCAGAACTGTAATCCTTCTTGATCAGTTTGGGTTGGTACTAATTGTCATATTCGCAAGAAGTGATAAGCGGTAGGCGAAAACCGGATTGTTTGGAGCCTAATCATGCGAGCTTAAGGGATTCCTCGAAGCCGTTATCTTTGTCTACAAACAGCAATTTGCAATCGAGAGTTTAGGGTTAAGTAGCGTGCTTATTTATTCAGGCGTCATAGATATTGTGACGTAATTTTAGTGGTTTTCGGCATATACGTTTTGCTCCTTCATTACATTTTTATGCGTCTAAGTTTTTGGTTGTATATCTATGGCTCTCGTATAGTCAGAGTCAAATAGTTCGTGAGAAATAAATGGGCAAAAAGTGGACATCATAACCTTATTCAAATTGCAACGAAGACATTATGTTGCGAACTTTTTGGCTACTTTGGGTGTCACAAACTATTTAACGCTGACTGTACCTGTATAAAACGAAAACTATTTATGCACTTAACTATTTTCTTATTTTATTTAATTAATTAATAGTAGGGCAAACCGGGCATCAAACACACGTCCTCGAAGATGATTAGTTTCATTGTATCCAGCGCTCACAGCGCTTCAACACCTACGTCTAGGTAATTAAAACCAAAGACAAAGAAAATAATTGAAAGTACTTATTCAATCCTATTGACATCCAGCGCGCGTCCTGAAAGCACGTTGGAACTGAATAAAATCGCTAACGAATAGAAAAAGGAAGAGCATTCTCAATGGAATAATCCCATTAAAGGCTAGACTCAAGCGCAAATATGAACACCTTATTTAGCCATGACGGAAACGGACCAGTAGCCGGTAGCCTGAGAAACTTGTGAGCCTTCGAGGGAGTAAATCATAAAGATTCATTCTAACATAGCTGGCGTCCGATGAATAACTGTAGATCCTACAGCAATGAGCGCTGGAATATTTTATGGGATCAGTGGTGGTGCAAAACAAACAGTTTACATTGTTACAGAATTTGCGTTAAGAAAACTGTAACTTAATTATTGGTACAACCATTTCTATTTCGTGGTACGTACAACATAGTTGATGCTATCAGTATAATCTACTCTAATCTTACCTCTTTTAATTATGATATAAATATGGTGGTGAATTTTCGGAAAGTTTAGGAAATCTTTGAATGCAGTTCTCTTTCTTTTAAAAAATAAAGGAATGTTTTCTAAGTTAAATTTTCTTTCTACAGTATGAAGTATAAGTCCCTTCAGGTGGCATTACAAAATACAAAATTCCAACACGAATATCTCTCAAACTTTTCTTTCAACTTTTGGCAGAAAAATCCCAACTCTTGTTGACTGTTTGCTCAATCCTTGCTATGACTCTCCCGCGCAGATTGCAGATCATACATCTCACGTTACTTTATCCATAGGAGCGAGACAGGTAATAATGTGATTAGCCGACCGATACTCGATAGCCCGCGGCTTCCAAGTCCCGAGTCCAGAAAAAGCGTCCACACAACATACACATCGAATGTAAGGGCTGCCGATTATTTTATTATGTTCTTATTTATCATTCTAGAAAATTCTACTAATAAAATTAATGTGAAAGTATGAAATGTGATGATGAATGCATGGATGTATAGATAGATAGGTGAGAGGACCTATCCAAAAATTACTAAACAGATTTTGATAAAATTTTCCGTACAGTATTTCTGAATTAATCTAGCGATCACTTGAACGGGAACCAGAAATGGCATAATTACTGCCTCCTAATAATCTCAATCTCTATATTAATTTACGAATTAAATACAAGTAGAGTAAGTCCGAGGATTTGGTCGCAGATAATTAACAAAAATATTTAAAACAACATATCTATAACCCTCGATGGGTCATCTCTCCCGGACATCTTTCCTGGGCATACAGTAACATACATTCTAATCAACGTGTATTCGTTTCAGAAAGAATGAAACATCCTCGTCGCGGTTAACAGTGGTCACGTAAATGTGAAGGATGGCCGTGATCTTCAGATTTGAGGGGCGCAACTAGAGGGCAAGATAAAATATTGTGTTAGGCCTCAGAGGTGCTACTCTGCAAAACGATCCAGAGATATGATATAGTCTGTAATTTTTGTAGCAATAAGACCGAATAACATTAATACCGAGCTATCTGTGGATCTTGTAACCTAATTATAAATCGCAAAGTGAAGTAGTTTTAAGGATATTATAACATTTCAATCTCTCTTTGGGTCGATTTTTACCAAAATGCATTCACAAGATTGACAGTTTCTGTTGGCGCAGACTATACAGCTATATTGAGTCATAGCTTGTTTTCAGCTACCATAAATAGTAGAGCTGGTGCATTTACTCATATAATACCAACTCTATTTAGTTTTGACCTATTTCCCATCCTAATTTCAATAAAACTGATAGGAGTGCTCCTTTAGTTCCAAAAGCAAATATTCAGCGCTCGTGAACTTTGCGAAATGAAAATGGAATAGTTTCATAAATCTGGCCGCTGATATATCTAAATCGATTTACAGGGTAGACCCCGGATTACACACGACACGCACACACGCGTCCCCAAGGATTAATGTCAGACAACCCGTTTCCTGTTACCTGTTCCGAGGCAAAAAGCAGACGCCATAGTAATAATTAATTCCTCATTTCAAAACAAAACACGTGTTTGTGTTTAGCAAAATGTTTGAGAAAGGCCCTGTTGACACTTGAGCTAAGTTCGCGTTTCTTCGGATTAGGCTCAAGATTGTTTTATTTTGTAAGGATAACATTACTTATGCTTGTGTCTGTAATTTCAACTTGCTCTAGAAACCTAAAGGTTTCTTTAGGATTATCTTGAATGAGGGAAACTCAAATAAGGACGTTGTACGCTTGTACCACGATGATTGTGTTGGAAATAATAATTCTGCTTTGAAAGATAAGGAGTTGATTACTTTTTGTTGAAGTCTGCGTAAAAGTTTTGTATGTGTGGTTAGGGTTATGGCGGCTAATATTAATAAATACAGATTTCCTCATATCTCTGTGAATTTTAATTGGGTTTGGGTTTATTTGTGGAAGGTAAAATAACTTTTTATTAATCTGTGGTAAAATGTAGATCTGACTAGTTCTAACTCTAATAAAAACTCATCAAAAAATCAAGGCGTGTCTTGTAGCCAGTTTTAGAACAAATTACCTTTTCAATCGATACCTAAACGAAAACAATCGATCATTCTTGTAAACAGCAACTCATTTCTACAAGTCTTCAAATGCCTCCGTCATCGGTGCTTACCCAACCGTTTTGAAGTCTCTATTTTCTGTAACAAATCCGTGCAGCGGACGCAATCTACGGGCCTAAAACAAACAATTACTCCGGTTTATTTGAAAAGTCGGGCAAAAAAGCCGAGCAATCAAATTGGAGCTACCGTGCGGCAAAAAGCGGGATGCGCGGCGATGTAACGGCCGAGTAATAAGGTGCCCGTAGCCTGCAGATTGTATCCGTGATTCGTTTTATTAAAAGTACGTTTTTCACCGCCCTGCGGTTGCATCACATGATGCTAGTGGAGTGACCCGTAAAACTATTTAGGTTAAATTATGGCTAAGATGGAAATCAAACCCACGACCATAGATAGGTAGAGGGGCCCATAGTTTCACTTGCATAGATTTAATAAAATAACATCATCGTTAGCATATGGATGTCCAGTTGGACTTAAGCCTTCCCGAATAAGCGACAGAAAGCACAATATGAAGATTTTTATCCAGACACTGTCAGATTATCTTCTCTCTACCATTCTACATAGAATGCAGTAGGTATTAGGTACAGAAATAACGATTTCATTAATAAAGACCGTATCTTCTGCCACTGATGCTAGGCTAACAAACCTCCCTGGACTACAAAGTAATTAAGAATGCTAATATACGAGTATTTTTCTTTTTAAAACTTTTTACCGTATTTTAAAAATAGTGCCTTATAGCAAAACTGGTTTGTAACTCGCCCGCGCAGAGTAGGTACCTTTAAATTCATTACGGAGATCGTATTTCGTTGCATATGTCCTTTTTTACATAGCTCCTGTTATTTTTAAAAACAAAATGTCCATTTGCCGACTAATGCACCAACACACCCCCTAAAAAGTCGTAAATCTTAAAATAGTCGCATATATCAGAGGAAATAATATGTGAGTATGAAGAGTCAATGGACAATTAACAATTCAGGTTCAAAATCATTTTAAATTAACTGCCTAAGCTGATACTTAGATTTGATTCCTAGTCATAAAAATACTCGTGCAGGACTCTAGATGTTGTTATTTCTCTCTAACCATTAAAATTTGAGAGTATTTTGGTAACTGACACAGCGTAAAATAGCAGTTAAGTAAAATTTCATTAGTTTCGAGCTAACTTTACGAGGCTCTTATATTTTTTATTGCCGAGTCCACTACTTAAACGATTTTATTAGATGAAGAGGAAAAGATAAACTTACACTAAAAATTAAATTTCACGTTAGATTAAAAGTAAGACGAATTAGATTTTGTAGGCTCGTATTAATTTTGAAATTACGGTAATTTAACATCGGAAGAAAAATACAAATAAATATTACTAGTATTATCTAACAATCTTTGACTGTTTGTATATGGAAATATTTCATGAAACAGAACTCAAAACTCGATGGCTCGGCTATCAACCAAGGACAATAAAATCTTTACTTGAGTGTATTATTCTGTTTGTGTTATGAGCAATTTCAAATCTACGGTTTCAGACATATTTCTCAAAACAGAAAATAGATTCACTTAAATCTAGAATAATAACATCGTAAAAGCAAACCAGGTAGCGACTTGAGTCTACTTCGCTATCTATCTCACAGACGTCAGAGCGTAAAACAGACCTCCGCCGCTATGAATCAACCGGGAACGCGTAACGAATCCCGGCAAGGTGACACACTTTCAGTAACCGCGGGCACCGAGGCGAATCCACGGATTTTCATAAATAACGCACAAGATCTGTGAACAATAAATAAAATGATTCGTCTCGCACCGGCCAGCTGCGCTAAGGAGCACGCTGAATCGCGCGATTTGATACGCGCCTCCATCAACTCACCTTTGTCGAAAGGCAAGCTAATAAAGTTTAGCAGATGTGATTTTCTAAACAAGACACTAACAAATGGTAGCTGGAAGCGAGATAACATCGCAAGAAAATGAACACTAATCTTGAAAGCAAATTTTCTCCTCATGATATGATTAATGCTTTAGCCCCGTCGTTGGTATACGAGTATTCTCGGACTCATCATAATTTATTTTTGAAGATAATGTATCATCGGAATTGCATTTCAGAATTAAGATTAAAACTCGAAGCTGTTAAAATATCGGCTTAGTATTTCAGGTATTAAAATGTCATAATTCTAATGTGTTTGAAATTCAAAAATCAATAACAAAAACCTTATCGTATCTTAAGTCGTGAGCCGCGAATGTTCGGAAATAGAAATAAAACCTCGAATGAATACATAATTTCCATTCTCTGTTGAATTAATTTGGAATCCAAACACCGATAGCCACATAGGGATGCTAAGAATTTAAAGATACGAATCTTGTAAAAACAACATTGTCAGTCGATTTTATTTAATTTTGTTCCACCGCCACACGACTGCCGATTGTAAAAACGGCCGTAAGCGTTTCGTATCATGCATTCTTATGTCCTACTACATTCTGTTGTGGACAAAGAATCGGACCTGCATCATTATGGTCTATTGTACGGATTTTTAAATTTCGAATAGCGAATTCGTCAAACGTAAAACAATTCGATACGCGTTTGAATTTGTTGTTCGGTCTGACTTCAATTCAATTTCTTTGGAGCCGTTCGCGTGAATTGGGTCGCGTAAACGGGTCTGCCCTTTTGGGACCAAAACGTTATTTTTTTCACACAGATTGCGCGTTCTTTGATCTCCAGAATGTGTGCGTTAAGCGTTTCCTTCGCTTTGTACGCCGCTGTGTGTCTTGTACAGTCAGCCGTAGTACAAGGCTGATGTGTTGTCCTTATGATTATGTAGATAAGATTCAAATTATGAACATGGGCTTGTGTTGCTAACTGCACTTAGCCGGCTCTCGTCAACGACACCCAGCGGGATGTAAAAATAAAGCAAGAGCAATTCTCAATTATTTTCTCTTTGCTCTCTAAACTTTGAAAGGGTAAGTAAATCAAGTTTATAAAATTATATTTTTATAATCATTAACGAGCTACTTCTGGTAGAGATACTATTTCTGTTAAGCAGAATTCATGAGTGCATGAAGTAGTTTTGATTTTACGAGGCAAGTAGGTATGTACAATAAATTCGTACAATTTCTAATGATGAAAAGCTGTCCTTGATGATGTAGATTTATATTCTAGGCACGAAAAAAAAAACTAAATTTTAGAATAGGATCAAGTATGTAGTATCTAATGCAAGATATAATTGATATACAAAAATCTGTTAAATCATAACGTTAAAAGTCTAATAGGAAATTTCTAGACATAATCCTTCGCTTATTTCAACTTACCCCATAAAACATTCTCACCGAAGTAACTCGGTAAGTTGTGCAGTTTACGAGGTGCTACAGTTTCACATGCAGACCTGCAGCTCGCAATCATCAAAGCACAAACGAGCGCTTCGCACGAACATAGTCTAAGAGTTTTACATGCTTGATAAGTTTTTAGTATCTTTGGAGAGATAAAAACTGCACGTGCCATTGTGATGAAGCTGTAAATTCAGAGTTGCAGAGTTCAAAAAGAAAATAATGAAATAATAACTGTTTCTCTTGAGAAAAGACATTAATTTGATTAATCTTAACAGCTCTTTCATTTACGATACCACCAACAAAGTTTATTTCAATTATAAAAACATAAAAATTAAATCCATGTAAGCAAACAGATAAAATTACATACGTAATGTCAAACAAGCTTTTACCGATATCTAGCCTTTAAATTACGTCCTCGAGATATTAAGGTCGTAAATAATTACGGGAACATCGTATCTCACAATTATAAGGTGAGGCATGGACGTAAAAAACATTCTTGGTCCCCAGTTCCCGTGGGGTCCGAACAATATTTTATAGTAGAATACGTTAAGGTACCAAAATAAGCGTTATTGTTAGGTGTGCGGTCTTCTACAAACGACATCGGCGTTACTAATTTGGATTCGACAAAAAACATAATCGTACCGAAAGCGAAAAGCGCAAGCGGATCGCTGATTTCTTAAGCACACACGCTGTGTAGCGAATTTTCGCTTAGCGGGGTTAAGATCCTCATCGACAATGGATGCACCGTTACAAATGTCAAAAGTGTTGAAATTGATGGCGACAACCTTTTATTTGGCTCCATTGTCTTGAACTAACTCGCTTTGTCTATTATCGAAGTAATAATGGTTCTGTTTAGCGTCAAACCTTTTGTTGAGTTTCCAAAAAAATAAGACCCGACGTGTTGAATAGACGCGTGTCGTGCACGACACGACGTCCGAACGATTTTTCTCGCGTATTAGTTGTATAGTTGAAGATAAAAGGTTTTGTAACGCCAACATTGTTCCGTCTTATGGATTTTAAAAAACAAGAGGCCTCAAAAGGTTCCTGCTGGGTATTACTAATAAGCAACAAAATTAGAACGTAAATAGGTTCGTTTAAAATCTACGGGAAGAATTCACACCTTCAACAAAGCAAAATTGTTTGATATTATTGTTTTACACAGGACAATTTCCAGGACATACTAGCATTAAACAAATATCAGATTGGAAAGATCTTGATCTTAATAATTACCAAACAGGTCGGCAGAAGGAAATGCGTGCAGTAAATGATAAAGATTTACATTCTGACACGCTCTCTAACATTATGATCTAGTTCACTAGCTCTCAGCACTAAAACACTAAGTGGAACCACTGACCTTATTGCTATAGACATAGGAATGGAGTTGGCGCAACAAAGTAACAGGAAAGGCACTTAATTTTATTTTAATAAGAGACTTTCGATATTTGAACTAAAATAGATATCACTTTACATTGCATCTATTTCTGTTTTTGCAAAACACTTGACTTTACTCAAAATAAATTTATGGTTAGTAATTACACAGCATTTAATAAATATTTAAACTTATTTTAATATTAAAAATAAAACTTAATGCGTTTCCGAATACACATAATTCATTTGAGATTAACAATCAAAAAGCTATTAATGGCTCGTAGAGGATTTAAACAAATTCTTAGCAAACGATTTAAATTTTTAATATCCTTAAATCATCCGAGTGACTGGACATTCTTAGAATCCCTTTCGGATTAAAACAACGTCTCCATAATATAGTGAGGTCCGTTCTAAATCATGTTTTGACATGCGAAGCTAGAGCATGCGGTTTAGGTGATACTATAAATTTTAATATTGTATGCAAATTCTGCAATGCTATCGAAATGGGTTATTCTGAGAAAGATTTCTACAAAGACAGAAGAATTGGCAATCGTCACGAAGGAATTTTGGTTAGATCTTCACAGGAAATTGTATTAGCATAAAGCATTTGGGTGTCTAAAGACATTTACGGCGGGCAACTGATCATAATGGGCTCGGATGGGATCGATTGAACAGATACCCGTTAGCGTGAGGTTCGGATGCGAAAACATTATAAATATTCACATGTATAATGAGATCGATCTTGTCTGCGATACGGTCTGAATGTCTTCCGTTTTCCGCCTTTTGGTTTTTGATTTTTGAAGCTGTTTCTGTTTGAATATTTTTGTGTTAATTTCGTTTTTCATTACGTCATCTGTTGCAAGTAATTCTTGAGATTGCGCTTACATCACTGATGTAATTCTTTCCCTTGTATCATGGTATGTCTCAATTAAGACAAGTATTAAAATATTATACTTTACAAGTTAATAAAATAGCAATAGTCAAGTCTCTACTTTCTCATCTTTGTGTGAAGCCATAAATGAATGCGTGTGAAATGGGAGATAGGCCATAATCCAAGTACTCAAATCAATGGGTTGGGTTTACACTTGTGTTAATGAAACTTCTAACAATGAAGCCCCTCGTTTAAATACTTCCTACTGAGATAATATTAGGCACGCCTAAACTCCGGATTAGTGATGTGAAAATGGACAAACAGAATAGAGTTACTACGCCCTTTTAGGGGTCCGCATTCCAGGATGTTAACTGTTGTGAAGTATTTTCAAATTGATTTTATGCAAGTAAATAAAGAAATTGTGTATCTGTGATTTCACAATAAACAAAATTTAATTTCAATTTATATTTATTTCTGTGTTACAAAAAGCCAGCTAATAATCAGTTCGTGTAGGTGTCTTCATTATCATAAAACTGCTCATTATCATAAAAAAACTTACAAATAATGAGTTTAACTTCTTGTTTCAGTGCGACTACTACGATACTATTAAAGTATGTTAGTGTTAGTATGTCATTCATTCCAACATGTACGGAACCTTCTTCTAGCAAATACAACTGGCACTTGACCAGTTTTTTGTGATCTTTACGCTTTACACGTCATACTTGCGTACAACAATGCATTTTCCCAAAGCTTTTTGCGGTAAAGGTTTGTTTCTCGGTTCTTATCGTGGAAGTCTGAGTTTTTTCATGTTAATTTTTCTAGTTTACTCTTTAGAAAGATGTATGATAGTAGACGTCTTGTATCACATTGTTTTTGTGCATTCGGAATGTTGGTTACATTATCTTGTAGTTTGTAATCAAATTACACGCGTAAATACCTTACACAGAATGGGAGACTATACTGCTGGTTTTAAAAATAAGACTATAATTTATTGTTTGTAAAATTGAATGAATAGCTTAAGGTGAAACAAAAGTATTGTATTTATAAATGGTAACCTATCATCATTGGTCAAGTGTACATTAATAAACGTTATTAATAGGTGTGACATAATAAAATTGGCAAGTAATGAGATAGAATTTCATTTATTTTTTATATTTAGTAAGTATGTTTATTATAATAGTTGAGTAGGTTGATTCTAATCTAAAACGTTTTAATCATACTTATAAGACAGCCATCGGGATAAGGCAAATAGTAAGCACCAAGTGTTGTTAGTAACACAGTAAATGTTATTTTTACTTACAAACGGATTTTTTACGATGTGACCCTAAAAAAAAAACTAAAAAGGAAAAGCCGGTCAAGCTAAAATTACCTCATAAAAGATCACTTTTTCTCAAAGATAAAAATTACTTTGCCGACAGTTTAGAGAAAGGGTTGTGTTTGTAGACTGTACTACGTAGGTATAATCGCTATTGCTTATCAGCACTCGATATGGCCTGTGTGGCGCTTTGTGCAAGGTGCAGACCACCCACAGTCGTGCATAGTACTGCGGTGCTCATTGTACAAAAAGGTATTACATACTTATGTTCGTGTGGCGTGGGGTAAGTGATGAGTGCGAGCGCATTTCTTTACGTCATACCTTTTAACGCTGATACAGAATAAGCAATAGTAGTCCAACGCAACGTGACGTGGCTACGTGCATAAGGTAGGTACTGCGGTGCTCATTGTACTTGTACAAAAAGGTATTACTGATGTTGGTTATGGCCTGGGGTAGGTAAGTGAGAAGTGAGAGCAAGCGCGATTTTTTAAATAATGACCAACGTGGCTATTGTTCTGAACGATGCCTCCTTAACAATTTGAATTATTCTCTAGTTGTTCCTTGAAATAAATAAATAAATTGTTTTTTTTTTTTTTGTGTGTGCCGCGTTGTTTCTATTTGCAGAGATCCAGCCACTTCAATAACTTCTAAACGAGAATAAGACTGTGGTAGCTTAAATAAAAAAAAAAAAAACAATAATTTCGTCATGACATAATGAATTAAAAATAATCTCTTAAATTAAGTAAATAGTCAGAGTTATAGCTTTGTCTATTTACTTAATTTAAGAGAAGATGAGATCTCATCATCGCTTCTTATGTTAGATGTATTAAAATAAGCCACGAACTTTTAATTTAGTTTTTTTGAATCTTTTAAAATTTTTAAGATGAATAGAAAATCCTAATTTCAAAATCGCATCGCCAATCGCCCCACTGTGCACCCTGAGTTCCAAATAGGGATTGCAAATATTCGATAGATTTCTATTTCGAATATTCGAATATTTTTTCAGTGATATTCGAATATTATTCGAATATTCGAATACTTTAAAAAAAAATAAAAAGTACTTAAATTATCAATGTTTTATTGTTGGTTTTATTGCTTTAGGAACTATATTTTAACTATTTAACAATATAGTTTTTAAAACAGTTATACAATTCTCATCATCATCATAATTTCAGCCATAGAACGTCCACTGCTGAACATAGGCCTCTCCCAATGACTCCCACTATGACTGCTTGGCAGCGGCCTGTATCCAGCGCCTTCCCGCTACCTATATGAGGTATTCGGTCCACCTTTGTGGGTGGACGTCTCACGCTGCGCTTTTTGGTACGTGGCCTCCACTCCAGAACCTTGCTGCCCCATCGGCCATCATTTCAGCGTACTATGTGATCTGCCCATTGCCATTTCAGCTTGCTAATTCGTCGGGCTATGTCAGCGACTTTAGTTCGTTTACGGATCTCCTCATTTCTGATTCTGTCTCGTAAAGAAACCCTGAGCATAGCCCTCCCCATAGCACGCTGTGCAATTTTGAATTTATTTATATGACCTATTGTAAGAGGCCACGTTTCCGAGCCGTGTGCCATCACTGGTAGAGGTAACACACACTGATTGAAGAATTTCTTCTTTAGGCACTGAGGTATTTTGGACGAAAAGATGTTGTATAGTTTCCCGAACGCTGCCCAGCCGAGTTGGATTCGACGATGTACCCTTTTCTCGAAATTTAATCTACCTAGCCGAATCGTTTGTCAGAGGAAGACATACTTGTCAACAGTCTCGAGAATCGAGCTCTAACCGAAACATGGACGTTGGACCTAAGCTTCGTTTTGTCCACGTACATCCGAAGGCCTGCCTGTTGAGAGACTCGATTAAGGTCTTCGAGCATTGTGCCAAGGTCTTCAAGCGATTCTGCCATGATCACAATATCGTCAGCAAACCGAAGCTGAGTGATTGAAAGGTAATTATGCCTAATCCTTTCCATTCAAGGAGCTTGAAAGCGTCTGCCAATGCAGTGGTCAACGGTTTCGGAGATATAACATCTCTCTGCCTCACGCCTCGCTGCAGAGGAATCGCTCTCGTGCTCTGCTCCTGTACTCGGCTCGACATGGTAGCGTTTTTGTACAGGCATTTCAGCATCTCGATATACCGATAGTCAATACGGCACCGCTGAAGAGACTGCAGCACTGCATAAGTATCGATCGAATCAAAGGCCTTCTTATAGTCCAAGAAAAGCATCACCACGCTTCTATCCCATACCTCTGGCGTTGTTCTTTAGAGTAAGACGGGACGAGTTTCGGTGTTCCACCCGCGTTCAGAAGCTCCCAGGTTATTCCGTCATCACCCGGTGCCTTGTTGTTCTTTAGCTGTTTGAGAGCCTTCCTAATCTCGTATAGGCTGATATACGGGATGTCTTTGGTATAGTGTCGCGTTAACCTAGCACTTGCATCTGTTGCTGAGTTATTAACAGGTTTGGAGGTATGTAGCTGTCCATAAATCTTTTCGATCTCACCCAGAACCTCGGCTTTTGTTGACATTACCGTCCGCCGTCTTCAGCATCGTTAGCTGACTTTGCTCAATAAAGTTGTCTCTTTCAGGTAATTTGGAACCTTGGTTTCGCAAGACAACTTATTGTTCACCAATGAAGTCGGAAGCATCAATGACTAGTTCTTTTAGTTGGTGATATGTATTTGATGCCTCCAACCACATTTGCAAACACTAAGTTGTCTTCGTTCTATCTTTTCTGTAAATTTTTGTAATATTCGAATATTCGAATAGGTGTTAATTTACTATTCGAATATTAAATTTGGAATCTAAATTCGAATATTCGAATATTCGATTGCAACCTCTAGTTCCAAACGCACAGAGCGTAGGGACGTGTGAGAAGACCACGGGAGCCGAATGATTAGATTAAGTGTGAACGGACGATCCTCGTTCAGTGGGAATTCGAGTTTGGGATATTGGCGTTTTTGACGGCCATTGTGCTTGTTTGATTGATTGGAAACAACATTTCGCGGGGCCTGTAAGCACTGACTGGCGATTGGAGCCTTTTGAAGTCCCTTCATTTGGACTGTCTTTCGGATTTGTTGAAGGAAATATAAGTGGACAGGAATGTTTTGAAGTTTGTACAGAAGCTTACGGTAGCGTTGAGTGGTTACTGATTTTAGTTGATTGTTATCCTTTCAAGGGACATTTCAAGTTCAATTATTGAATTATTTGAAATCCTGTTCTTATATATTGTAATAGGTTGCATTGTTCGTTTATCAAACACAAAAAATATGCGTAAAACTCCTTATAATTTAATTGTTACAAATTATTTACAGTAGGGGAAAGGAGTGGGAGGAAACATGTCCATAATGTTTCTGCTCATAAGAAAATTACAAACTTCAGGTGTTTTTAGTTCGTATTATTTACCTCCGAGTAATGAACTTCACACACATTATCAATATCAAAAGCATAACCCAAATGACATGCATGGCCTACTTGATATTAGGCTCATGATTCCCAATTATCTAATGCTGTGCACATGTTGGACTAAGAACCAGGCGCGCGTCAATCAATTGAAGATCACTTCAACATTAACCATATGCAACCAGCGTGAATAACCACATTATGCTACTGGCCCTACTATTGTTTCTCGAACTCAGAATTTTATTGATTCCTTTTTCTATTCGTTTCGTTCGTTCATTTCAGCCGAATGACGTTCATTGCTGGAAAAAAGTCTCCCCCAAGATTATTTCTATAATATGCACTTTCATAAAAGTCATAATTCTATATGCATCATGTTGGTAATACAATTAGATCTTAAATATATCAATGATGGTCCGAAACATGAAACAAAACTCTGAAACCTGTAAACCTGTATTTTGCATTCGCTAGAAACAGATCAGAGAGAAAAGGATCAAGGATGAGAGATCTCATAACAATGGACCAGTGTGTAATAAAGCCTTAAAGTTTGAATTCGTTGGATTTCAGGTATACTTAAATTAGAAATAACAGGACATTTATTTTGTTTGTTTTTGGAGAATCTGGTTGATTCGACAACCTGACTTTGCTCACTAGGGAATCGAACCCAGAAACTTCGAGAGTACAACTTAGACTGTTGATTGTCCATTGAGGCGACGAAGGCGATATTTATCACTTTGCACTCGTCATGTACCTAATTATCCTTAACTTCCTCATTAATCTGAAAAATCTACCGTTTGCAGGAAACAATAACGGTTATTTGACGTAACGTCGACGTAGTATCATTTAATATCAACTCGAATAGTATTAAATAGTGAGATTGACACCGCTATTACCGCTTCTGGCATTAGGTTACCTATAACGTTCCGACCTATATATCAAAGTCAAATTAGGAGGTGACACTGAGGCGTAAAACATATGGCATGATATTAGAATGTAACGCGTCATTATATACAAATTAGGTGCTAAATTACAGGAATCGCTACGGAAGTGGCATTTGCTTTTTGTGTTACCACCTACATTATTAATGTTGATAAGTATTAGGTGTTATACAGAGACAATTGTAATTACATATTGGTAACGTTCATTTTATATTACAACAGGTGTTACTTCGTTTCAGCCGAAAGACGTCCACTGCTGGACAAAGGCCTCCCCCAAGGATTTCCACAAAGACCGGTCCTGCGCTGCTCGCATCCAGGCACCTCCCAGGTGTTACTTATCCTACTAATATTGTAAACTAGCGGCCGCCCGCGACTTCGTACGCGTGGTTCCCGTTTTACCCAAACAAAAATTTTACTGATTGCATTCTTGGCATCAGTATCGATCACTAATCACCCCCTGATAGTTACTTTGAAAATATATTTCATGTACAGAATTGACCTCTCTACAGATTTATTATAAGTATAGATGTGAAAGTTTGTATGGATGTCTGGATGTTTGCTACTCTTTCAAACAAAAACTGCAGAACGGATTTTGATGAAACTTTACAGTACTATTGTTTATAACCCAGAATAACATAATAGGCTATAATTTATGACGGTCTGTGACAGACTAAATTTCACGCGGGTGAAGCCGCGGGCAAAAGCTAGTGACTTACTATTTTTAAAGTGATTAAAGATTTAGATCGTTCTTTTACGGAGTTTCTACATTCATACGAGCACAAATTAATAAGTTTGATAAAAAAAATGTGTTTACGACCCTTTAGTACCCAGCAGTGAATTTTCGTAAAGCATCGGTCAAAGATTTGAATCCCGGTGGAGTCCATGTAAATGTGATGAGAAAACTGACCTGTCTTCTTTTTGGTAAAAATATATTAACGACCCTTTAGTAGGTGCGTAGCAGTGAATTTCCGTGAAAACATCGGGTCAAGGATGACCCCCAATGAAGTGCCAGTGGGGTCAGTTTAAAAAAATTATAATAAAAAATCTTTTTCTAAAATAAGATTTTAATGCTCTAAAAACAATAAAACGGAGCTCCTATGTCTACCTTCCAGCTCAGCTCCACGTAATCATACTATTCCGACTTACACATGCATGCAAAGGACAATGTTCGTTCTCCATACATTGTTCGCCTAAGAACCAACAATTTTGACATATTACTACCCGAAAGCGAAATAATACGATTCTGTGTGTAAGAACAATGATTCCTGATGGACACTTGCCATAAAATTAATGATTAAGAATATTAAATCACAGCGATTTTATAATATGTCGTTTATGACAACATGGCGTCTAATGTATTGTGTGAATGTATGAACACCGATTCGCGAAAAATGTTTTGTATTGTCGTCACGCCGAGTCGCAGCCAAATAGTATAAAATAATAGAACAAGTTTTAGAAATACAACTCGGCATTCCACTTTTATAATATGCCCACATATTGCACGTACTAAATAAACAACATGAATCGTAGGTTGTTTCCACCCTTGTCATCTGACACATGAAATAAACTCCTATTGTATTATAGATATCGAAGCCGAATCGTATATAATAATAGAATGGGTTTTGGAGATCACTCGGGGTTCCACTTTTATAAAATACCTACATATTGCATAAAAATAACACGAATCATGAGTTTTCTTTTCACCATTTACATCTGACACGAGATAACAAACTCCTATCTCCATGACTACCGTCGTAGTCTATGCCAAAGACTACAATATTTTAAGCAAGAAGTTTCAAACCTTAGCGGCTACAGTAACCCCTGGGCCACATACATCGTGATAACATTCGGTCGACACCGGAACGAAGTCTTGCGATTATGCCAAAAAGCACCGTATTCTAGTGCGGCTATATCACGTTCAACCGGGGTTTTAATTCGACTAAAGTCCTGACTAAAGACTGGAAGAAAATACACCGCATTGTATGAGCACTTCGTGTTCGTTAAAGCGGCTTCAGATCTAGAGCCTACATAGTTTTCTTTCCAATAATATCCGCAAGTAGCGCTGCATGATCTTTACAAAAAAAACGGCAATAGTTATTAAGGTGCCAAAATTATATGATTACTTTGACACGGTATTATACACGTTCGAAGATTTGTCATTTTCATTCATTTCATCATCATCATCATTTCATCCACAGGACGTCCACTACTGAACATAGGCCTCCCCCAATGACTTCCACATCGCACGGTTGGTAGCGGCCTGCATCTAGCGCCTTCCCGCTACCTTTATGAGGTCGTCGGTCCACCTGGTGGGTGGACGTCCCACGCTGCGTTTTCATTCATTTATTATTTTCTTAAAGTGCCGGAAAAAAAATAGTTTCTAGCTGTCCCAGCAACTTCGTCAATAAAAAGTTGTCTTGTCTTATCTTTAAAATCGTAATATTAATTTCTGAACGTATCCTGTTTGACACCTAATAATATTATTTGATATAGCTGGCTCGGCGAATTTCGGCAAATTAATTTTGACATTGCAGAATATGACTTTTGATAGGTTTATCATAGAATTCGGCGGGGATATCCTCACGGAGGAAGTTCGAAAAATGGCGGAACAAGATCTTATAATAATGCAAGGCCGAAGCTGTAACGCGCGTGCTCCTAAGTGTAATCCGGCGAGTATACAATAAATAGTAATGTCTGGTAAATACTGGTAATACGTATCGTTCGTTCGTTCGTTTCAGCCGAAAAGACGTCCACTGCTGGACAAAGGCCTCCCCCAAGGATTTCCACGAAGACCGATCCTGCACCGCTCGCATACAGGCACCTCCCGCGACCTTCACCAGATCGTCGGTCCACCTAGTGGGAGGCCTGCCCACGCTACGTCTTTCGGCTCGTGGTCGCCACTCATGAACTTTCCTGCCCCAGCGGCCATCAGCTCTACGAGCTATGTGCCCCGCCCCGTCTATATCTATATGCGCTACGATTACAGGGTATCATTTTGCATAGTCGCAAGACTTCACTCCGCTGCTGTCAAATCAATGTCGCATAATGTTATCGCAATGTGTGTGGCCCTTGGCCAAATCACAGAAGCCTATGCGAAGAAAGAGCACTTGAATGACAATGAAAATCAGGGTTACCATTTTATAAGATCTCCTCACTATTGAGGGTGACAAAGTAACATTAATAATCTAGCCATTAATTACATTTATTACCTATACCAGGCCTGTTCATCTCCGCGAGTTTACATCGAAAACAAAACACGCACGATGGCCCACCTACAGGATACTATTCGACAAGGCCTCACATACGAGCGAACATTGACTCACGCACGCGTATTCTTGTGTATGATGGAAGAAAATATAGAAAATGGTGTACTAAATACTGTGCAGTATAAAACTGCCTCAATAATAAAAACACAGAATGTAATTTTTTAAGTTGCCTCAAGACACTCAGAGGTAAATAAGTAGTTAATATTATTCATGATAATTCATGCTAAATCCATTGCTAAATCATGTATTTCCTCCGCCATTTTCCGCAGTTTGGCACCTCACGTCACATCATTTTATCGAAGTCAGCCCTATAGCTTCGGCGCAGTGCCGATCACTGACGTTTGTCAACAAAATGGTGCTTGACTCTTGAGACAGGCTAAATTACACCATATTGTTAATGACATTGAGCATACATTTTTTTAAATACCTTCGCGAAGTAAAACTTCTGTACATAGTACTTATTATTATTCTGTGCCTATACGAGAAAGTAAAGCAACATGCGGTTTTATTTTAATTTGTAAAATATTTGTAACAGTTTGTTCTAAGTTTAGTTTTACAACAGTATTGCTGTTTCAGCTGTCACTGTGAAGCTTTGGGAAAATAAATAAATAGAAAAAATATTAACATAAATATTTATTTAAGTTTTTCTGTTCATTATCATAATATGCCAATTTAAGTTACACTGTGTGACAGTCTTTGACACTAAACAAACTCTTCAGCTTAATAATACTTACCTACAGGGCGTTTTTATAGTTACTCTTGCTGATGAAACAAGAAGGGTTGATTCTACTACTGAAATACAACTACTTTTCTTACAGGACCAATATCAAATTCTCCAAAAAATTCACATCCTCGTGATGGTGATAATTTCTATGGAGAGGTTTTTTTTTAATATTCGGTCTCTTGCAATGATATTATAGAACTATAGATATGTTACGTTCATAGAAATTACGATTTTAATCCGTGCCGAGCTATTCCAAATTGCACACATTGACAAAATGTAACTGATAAGTGAAACAAAAGATACGAAATAGCACGCAAATGAAAGAGATAGCTATAGTTTTAACGATTCTGCACTAACTAATCTATGTCCGCAGCGCACGCATCCTTATCGCTCTAACGTCAAAACAAGATCGCTTTCTCTTTCTTAACTTGAACATGGCGCATGGCGTCTTGATTGTTTGCATAAATAATTGAAAATATAAATACTAAATAATTTTGCATAATCACATGTGTTAAGAGATCCCTTGTATTTTGTTTACTTTAGAGTCATAATTGGTACACTTTCGAAACACACACGATGGCATTTTTTATGTATTTTGGTAAGAACACAGGAACTTACGGTGTGGTACGCACGCGATTGCGCACGACGCAGGCCACACGAAGACTAAACACAAGACGTCCCAATTGGGACGTATTTGAGTATTCACAGCGCGAGCGCTTATAACATTCTGCTTTTGTTTTTATATAATATCATTGGTCTCTTGGGATAAGTTATTCCATTTGAGCAGTAGCATTAATCCTTTTTATTTGATCACATACAAAAATAACACAAGTGTTTAGGAAAACTTCTTCTTTGGTATGGTATCACCACGGAGTTATAATGGCGGCAACTCTGTATCACTGACTTGTAACTTTCAAACAGTATGAATAATTAGGGCACCACATTGGTTTTCTTTCTGAAAAAAGGCTTTCACTTTTAGTACTAACCCTTTAGCACTATTTCATTGAAATAAAAATACATTAAGCACAGAAGACTGAAATTGAGTCAACTGACGTGACATTTATAATTTGTTGACATTATGACAGTTTGACAAGACTAGGGATTGAAAAAGTTTTAATTGAAAAAGTAAAATGACAATTTATTAAAACGATTCACAAGGATATAATCGATTAAAAATATTTATAAAAAGTTCTGATACTTGCCTGTAGCGATTATCCAATCCTGGTTTCTACTGAAAAACTACCTCGTGGCAAGATTTTAATAAAATAATAAAATCTTTATCTTCTCTTTCACAATCTATAAAAGTTCATTTGGTCTATTATTATACATGTGCTATGAATGAGGGTTTTCGCGATTGAAAAATCCGCGAGATGGCAATACGTAGACGCGAGGTCCAAATGCTGCATGATTGGTGGATTTTGACATATCTGTCAATGTCATGTCAAAAATAACCAATCATGCAGCCTCTCATTTGGACCTCACGTCTACGTAGGTATTGCCATCTGGCGGATTTTTCAATCGCGAAAACCCTCATTGGCATAGATTATGAGAGACTGGCAACTATACTAGGTTGATATATGTTTCTCTCACTTCAACTGGCATTGGATTCAACATCGGATTCTGACACTTTTACAGTTATGATACCATGAATATCAGTTTATGGTCCTAATTATTTTTATTTTATTTACGACCTTCGACCAGTTGGACACTTTAGATAGCTTCTTGTAATAGTGTCAATATCTTTTTAGCTTTTATAGCAAATCTAGTCTTCAAAGCAGTTTAATCGATTTATTTTATTTTTAAAATCGATATTTTATTGTCTATGATGGCCGCAGGAACATCACTATACATGGACTCCCAGCAATAAAGTACGGTAATGCCTCGTACAGATTTTATCGGCAAAAATTATGGAACTTGATAGGTTTTAGACCATGCCACGCACCAAAACGTCCGGAAGTTGTAATAGTATTATAGAATAAACGTTAAAAGACTTATTTATTTAATTTTTCAATGCTTAAGTGTCCATTAGAATGAATGGGTGCTTAATGTATTAAAAAAAATAGAAAATAATTATGATGGGTTAATGTTTTTGGGCGGTTTTTAGGCGGTTTCTGACAATGTCCTTTCAGCTCAATTTGAAACCGGGAAATGGGTCAATTTAAGTTGCAAGATTTGACGACACCAGACATGTGAAAGTAAATAAAAGCTTGTAATATGACGAGATGACTGTCGTCTTTTTAGTATCTTGTCAGAATCATTATAAATTTGATACCTATTTAAACAAAATCCCATCATTTAAAAAAGGTAATATAATTTTGAGTTTTTTCCCTAGCGAAATAAAGCAACATCTCCGTACCATAAAAGCCCGCAATCCTTCATACTCGTTTTAACCCTACATCGTTTTCCAATTAGCGAAAACCCTAACTCTTTATTACAACTCCATTACTCTCCGATAGCAGCCCGTGTATCCACAACAAATGATTTACTAAAAAACCGGACAAAAGTGAGACGGACTCGTGCGCGAAAGGTTCCGTATGACAATTTTGTTTTAGTATAATAGCCACGATAGCCGAACGGTGAAGGGTTCGGAGTGGCCGAGATCCGAGGAACGCAGGTTCGAATCCCATCGCCGCTCGAATATTGTGGTGAGCCCACTAACACATGAGCGGGACTATTAGTAATTTGGGCAATACAAATTGCTATTAATCTTTTAAAAACAAAAAAAAGTATGGGAGCCTCCGTCACAGATTTATTTTCATCATCATCATTAAAATTTTCAGCCCCAGGACGTCCACTTCTGAACATAGGCCTCACCCAATGATATAATATCCACATCGCCTGGTTGATAGTACGCAGAACTGACGGCCGATGGGCAGCAAGGATTTGAAGTGGAGGCCTCGTACCGAAAAAAAGCAGCGTGGCACGTCCAGCAAGGTGAACCGACGATCTCATATTTACTTTATTTTCAAGCGTCTACCTGTTGCCGTTATGATTATAGAGCAAAAAACGGCAAAAATATCACTTTGCTCTATGGGAGCCCCTCTTAAATATTTACCTTATCCAATTTTTTCTATTTGTTGTTAGCGGCAACAGAAATAGGTATGTACATCGTCAGTGAAAATTTCAACTGTCTCGCTATCACAGTTCATGAGATCAGCCTGGGTGACCGACAGACAGCGAAGTCTTGGTAATAAGGTCCCGTTTTTACCCTTTGGGTACAGAACCCTAAAAACGTTCGGAAAAGATATTTATGCTCATCGGGGACGCGGTGTCGGTTTCACGATATCCTACTTGATTTATTATAGGGATATTTCGTATGAGTATTAAAAATGTGAGCTCTTTGTAAGCCTCCATTGTCTTTGGTGTTAATAATTCAAGTTATAGACAGAAGCGGCGAGTTCGTAAGATCCGCTTGCACATAAAGTCACACAACTTAGGTCTCACTTATGTTAAAGTTTACTCTACTAAAAGTAAACTGTGTTGTTCTTAAAGAGTATGTAAGATTTCATACTTTTTAGAGTATAATTTTTGACTCAGTATTGACAATTTGTTATTATTTGATACATGGTACCTGTAATGTAATGTAATAAACTGTAATTAGTCAAAAATTTTGTAATTTGGGGAGAAAATATTAAGCATTTTGGAAATCTGATTTCAAACAATCTGACACCAGAAATTTGTGACCTCGGTATAAACTATAAAAGATTTCTGAAAAAAAAAAACGTGCAGAGTTGCAGTTTTTGATTCTATGTAACCATTAAGCACCTTACCTTACGTTTCAATTATTGTACTAGGTACCTATCTACATATTTCAGTTACTACTACCGAAGAAAAAAGTTTTGAGAAAGGACAAAAATGGTAAAGATGTACTTACACTGCGTTATGTAATTCGATTGAGTCTTTCACTTCGGAAAAGTCTTACAAAAATATCGACTGGTCTATTTTATTCTAGGCTTTAAGAAAATGGAACCCTGTAAAAGCTTGATAATAATATGACTAGAGGGGCCAAATGGGGTCCCAAATGAATACTTATCACATAAAGGCTGGAGTTATGGACGCTTAATACTAGTCTATAACTGAAGGACACGAACTTGACATTGGTGACCTCTAGATTTTGCGTATCGCTTGCCAAATTCTGTATCCATTTTACATTCCGTTGTATCGAATAAGTCAACAGAACAATTAAATTTTTGTTCCAAAATAGTACTTATGTATCATAGTTAAGTAACTATAGTTTGATAGGTATGCCGATGTTCGATGTCATGATAATATTTTCTGAGTTTATTTTTTAATTGTTGGTTTAATTCACTGGAGCCGGGAGAAACCTGAAACAAAAAAAAAAATTTGCGACGTTAACTTCCATGTTATAGTTTTCCTTTGTTCTGTTATTATGAATTTTTTTACACTAATACTTTACTCACTATAATAAACAAACAAGTTTCCGAGATTCAACTAAATAACACAAAAATTACTGCAGTTTTAATTAAGCTCAAAACATGCCAAAATATTTTTACATCAACCGCTATAAATTTTGATTATTGCAAATAAATTAATCCAATGCCAAACATTATAACATCCAACAATATACTATTTCTAATTTATATCATAAAATTTTAATCCAACAGATTTACGAACACAGCGCAAGATTTATTAAGATATCAAATACAATAAAAAATATAATGTTACGCATCCGATAAATTCATTACCGAAACAGCTTAACGAGGTCGTGGCGTTCGCGTTGAACTAAAAGCAAAACAATCAATTTCGGGCGACATTCAACACGCGAGGGCCATACATCAAAACTGACCTTACCCGTGATCTTAAATAGGCACTTGAAACAAAAGAAATACTTTATAAATAGGCGAGAGAACACTCGACGCCTGAGCCATTCATCATTCGCTCAGAAGACGAGAGCATCTCGACTTTGCAAGGAGCCGATACCATAGTTCGGGGTGAACAGACAGGTTTTTTTGGGAACTAAGGTTCAAAAGGTTCAAGGTTAATTTTAATATCTCAAGATCAGACATTCATAGCTAGACTTAGATGTCTATGATTGTGCGAATGAATGAGTGCACATAGTACTTTGGGCAGATGAAAATAAAGTAATGATAATAAAGGACAATGTTCGTTCTCCATACATTGTTCGCCGTTAGATCAACAGTGCCGAAATAATACTTTCTAGGTTCTAAATGACACAAATCTTTATGTAAGAACAATTATTCCTGGCGGACCAATTCTATAAACTTATTGATAGCAATATTGTTATCATAACCTCTTACTTACTAGTATTGTATTATATTATTTTATGCACATCGATTTGGGAGATGTTCTGTATTGTAGTTGTCGCAGCCAAATTGTATTATAATATTGGACGGGTTTTGGAAATAGCTCGGCGTTCCACTCTTATGATTTACTTACTTACATTTTGCACGTAAATAAATAACACGAATCATATGTTTACTTTCCACTTTTGACATTTAACACGTGACTTACCAAACTAACTATCTCCATGGTTACCGTCTTAGTCTATGCATGACTAGGGATTGAACAACTTTTAATTGAATATTATTAACAATTCTCGATAATTATTATCGATTGAAAAATATTCGGTATTTGAATCGAAAGATATATTCAATTTTATCAATATCAAAATATTCAATTTTAATAATAAAATAAATATTATTTACTTCCACCTATGAAATGTTCTAAAAATTGCCTGGAGCGCTCCCCCAATCCTGGGTTTTCCCTTTCCAAGCTGAGAGGATATCATTTTGGTTCTATCGATACATTATAAAGGTACTTAATATTTGAAATGTATTACCAATTATTGTTATAAGCATTTTGAGCGAATAAAACTTTCAATTCTATTAGAACTTTAGACATTTCTCTCACTTTAAGCGGCATTGGATTTTTCATCGAACTTTGAAACTGTAACAGATATATTAAAGATGATCCCATATTGTTGTCATTGTCTATATCAGTGTTATGATCACAATTCTTTTTATTTTATTCATGACCTTCGACCAGTTGGACACATTAGATAGCTTCTTGTAGTATCGTGCAATATATTTTTAACTTTTAATTAAAATCTAGTCATACTGTAGCAATTTGGACGATTTATTTTATTTACAAGATCGGTATCTTATTGTCTATGATGACCGCACAGTCAACATCACTATTACATGGATTCCTAACAATGAAGTACGGCATTGCCTTGTGCCGATTTTACATAGATTTTATCGACACAAATTATGGAACTTCATAGGATATGGAGCAGGCCACGCCCTAAAATGTCCGGATGTCGTCATAGTATTATGGAATACATATAAAATACTTTTATTATTTCATTTTTTAATCCTCAAGTGTCCGTTACAATCTAATTAATATTTAAGTATTCAAAAAGTAAGAGATTAATTTTGATACTTTACTGCTGTGCCCAGGAATCTAAGGCGGTTTCTGACAATGTCCTTTACATAGTAATTTGGGCAGATGAAAATAAAGTTATCTACAATGATTAGTCTTCCTTTGCTCCTATTTTGAATCTTTAAATCATAACAATGAGACTCTTATTTGAGAAAATAGTCATCAGCAGCTAGAGAAGCTTCCAAATGTACAGATGATAGACCTTCGGACTTGAAAATTCTGTTGCAAAATCGGTTCTATCACAACTGAATAAGATGTCACAGTGTTCACCTTGACGTACTGTCGCATGTAGACCTAATGCTTTCAATATTGCTTATAGAATGAAATTTAAATATTTTGATACGCAGGATATGTTTGAATCTGAAATAATTCTGTGCAATGATCTGTCTGCTGTCGCTTAGCAGTGTCGATACTCAGTAACAAAGCTGGTTTATTGTTGGAAAACAAAGCAGTTCACGGCTTAGTGACAGCACTATACAACGGCATGCCAATTACGAAGCTAACGTGGTTCGAGCATGCAACCCTCGACTCGATTTCGTGCCATGAGAACTGTTGGCTTCCTATGTTTATGGTGCGGCTCTAGCCGTTTATCTATGCAATGAACTACTTCCTCCACTGAACGTTTTGTTTGATCATATTTATAGCGCTTGCTTAGGTCCCATTACTTAACGGCGTACAACCGTTGCGTCTCATTAGAGGACGTATCTAGACCACTATATTCCTTTGTATCTAATCTTGACTCCGCCACGTAAGTCTCTGATAAGGTTTCAAAATAAACATCAATCGCAACCAAGCTCATGCTAAAACTTGATTCGAATCTAGGCAGAGACCGTAGAGAGATACCCATGAGAATTCCGATACGAATGGGTTAAAGAAGATTGTTTCATATTTATCGGCATAGAGTACTTAACAGATAAATGTGTAAAAATAGAGCAGTCGCTGATACAAAATGGTTTACGCTACCCAACGACAACATCGACGTTTTTAATGTCTTTATAAGTGCTGTCTGACACGAAGTTAATGAAACAGCCATTTTTATCGATCTACCTGCGGGTGACACCAATCCTGCGGCTCCTAACCCTACATTATTTTTTTCATCAAACAACTTTGCATCTCGCTCCAACTCGTTTAAATTAACAGATTAGAAAGGGACGGAGGTGCATTAAAAACGGTAAGATTAGACATTTCATTTGTAGAAACGACCCCCATAATTTGATAAGCCGGGATGGTATTTCGGCATTAATCCATTAGAGGCCGGAATATTTCAATTATTTTGGAATCATATTTTTTGCTTGGACTCATGTTTAAGCGGCATAAATATTTTACTTTATGACGATGGAATGTAAAACAATCATGTCCAGAGCTTTAACAATGTATCTATTGAGTGTGTATTATGTCATTGAAGCGTATTTCCATAATTTTATCACAATTTATATCGAGATCAACAAGCTGTCGCCACCCGCATTCAACACAATTGATGCAATCATCGCCAATGAGATTTTGGGGTGTGTAAAACGGAATCGTAATTGCATTGGCCACAACCAAATTATTGTTATAGTCACTATTCAATGATAATTCCATTTTCGGAGTCTGCGGGTAAAGGTCGTCACAATAATTGCTTTTGTGACGACGCAAGTTAGGTATAACTTCTCCCCAGAGGTTGGAAAGATAAAAGCTATTTGAACAGCTATTTTAGTAGTGTTCAATAAAAACATATAATTACAGAATTGCTTGGACGGTTTTATCTCTCTGAGTAAGCTATTTTCGCTTTTATTACCTTTCTTTTATTGCGTTAAATTAGTTTTCTGACTGGACGCTGAATAGGCATTTTTTAATGTAACAAAAATATGAAATAAGGACGACAATGATTCAGAAATAAAGGGAAATGTATGTTCAGTGTGTACTTTATCAATAATGTCACTGGTTTTGGTCCTTGGAAGTAATCTAAGTTCGAAAGGTTTATTCATGTGTGGAGATACGTAATCTCAAACAAGCGTCAGACGCATAAATCAAAAAGCCGTGAAAGGCCGGGCACGGTCACCACGATAAAAAGTTTCCGATTGTACACATGGCCGTGAAAAATGTTACATTTTGTTTTGAGTTTTTATTAAAAATATTTTGACTTTGGCGGGACGCTCGTCAAATTAATCAAATAGGTGCCAAGTGGCATCATGTTTCATAGCTGTGAGTGGGAAAACTGGAAAATATGTTTACGAGTATTGAATGACATTTTTATAATAATATGTATCCACTTCTCTACGTCTATCTACGTATCTTCCACGATATATCTACTTACTTACTTACGCATTTGTTAGTTACGTTAAGATTTAGGTCCCAGGAACTCGCCCATAAAATATTTAAAAAAAATACTAGACGAAGTCCAAGAAATGAATACGTCCACAGCCGTGTCCCCGTTGCATTCACTGGCCCAAATTAAAATCAACGTAAACACGAATTCAAAGCCGTTCTTGAGACGGAGTCGCGGGGTGTGGTCGCTCAAACCAGACGGGGCGCACGCCAACGACATTTATTTGTAGCTAGCCACAGAATGTACTCAACTGTCCCGCACACGATTTATTCTCAAACATGCCGTAATCTTTCCTCCGTGGGCGTCGACGCATTTGTTCAAAACGAACCGAGACACCCTTGTTGTATATTTTCGGTTAAAACATCCTTGATAAGCCCGGGTCGGACCTCCATATTCGACGATAAGGGAAAATATGTTAATTTAACTCGTAAGGGAGAGCCGATATGACCTACTAAGTGATTGGGTTCCTGGTGCGTTGGCGTGTTTTGAATTTGAACCGTACTCTCCAGTTAAATTACGAACCAATGTTTACAAATTGCTAGAATAACAAAAATTCACTTACGATTGAGATATTCGTTTGAACGAGCGCGATTTAAATGAATTCACCCTTTTTATGACTGCTCGTAATACACCAGATAAAGCAATAGCTGCTTATTAAAACATCTGAAACAATAAAGATGTAAGATTTATCGTAAGCGAAATTAAGATTGTAGCAAAATTAAATAAGAGCGGGCGTCGTAAAAACCATGGAAGTAGGTCAAATTATCCGTGATATAAATCCACTTAGAGATGCAAAATATTACCGAAACGGATGCCTTTTCTCACAATATGGCGCCACTAGAATCTCCATCTTTTATGAAATATTACGGATTACGTAGACGGCCGTTTCATAAAATCTAATTTTAATTAAAAAATAAGCGAACGGTAATTAATTTTGCCCGTCTCTCCTCTCGGATACAATGGTGTACAAATTAAACGTTTAGACGCAAAACGCCCGGATAAATGGTACGCCAACTTCACAATGTTTAGTATTTATTTTTTCTTAATTAAAATTATAATAGGAAAAATTAATTTCTCGTAACGTTTCCCCGCGGAAACAAATTCGGTAATTTTTTCCGGAGCTCACCTCAGAAATTACGGCTTTGTTACAATTCAGTCGGCGTATAAATTAAGTTTAATTAAAATTTCGTTTAACGAAACCTGTAGAAAGGTGTTAATTTAGCTGGTTGTCGCCGATAAACTAATTTAGGGCTTAATAAAGTTAGAGTGAGTCGATTTCCGAAGGCCGCGGGCGGTGTTATTTTGTCGTTTATTAAGGTTCCGCGGCGAAGGGTTCAATGAGAACTTATTGTTTTGGTGACACTCTTAATTTAGGCGTTTAGCCGACATTTATTTGTGATCTGTATATCAAGGAAACTTAATTATGATCAGTGGAGCAGAGTCAATTAATGCGTTTTGATATTGTACATTCTGTAACATTGTCGTGTCGTCATGTCGTATACCTATACTGGATTGCGTTACGTCGTTTTTGAAAGCAAAAGTAAACGAGCATGAATTTTTATTTTATTTTGTCATAGACGCCAAACAAGTGTCGATTTTTATTTAATTTCTGACTTCACATCAGAGTTCACCAGATGACGTTTTTTATACAAAATAGCTCCTTCAAAATAAATTTAACCTGATGACGTGTTGTCGCTTGTATTGTTAGGCTGATGCATGTATTGTTAGTTGCACCACCTAACTTTGACCGTAACTATAACATTAAACGATGTTTTTATATGGAGTTTGACATATTTTTGACGTTTGTTAAAGTTAAATTAAGATGGTGCAACCCAGCCTTAGTTTTACATTACATTACTTTAACTATAAATTTCATTTACAAATTATGTTATACCTACCCATTAATAATGATAATACACTCAGCCATGACTTATTTTCCACGCGCATTTTCAGTTTCTTCCAGCTCTATATTTACGCAGAACCCTGCTCAAAAACCCTCTCGCGCTTCCCAGATTATTTTATTTGTGGGCATATCGTTCTGGAATAATTAGGATTGGAATTTATAGATGTCATCGGAGGCCCGTGATTTAAGGTGTTCGTGTCTACATTGTTTAAATAGACTGCTCAGAGTCGCGTCCGTTATCAACCAGCCCGATATCTGTAGGATATTGGAAATTCGAACATAAATCTTTTGGCGTTTGATTTATTTTACGTGGAGCTTTTTAGGGATGTTATAACAAGTATTGTTGTTGTTTAGGGTTTAAAAACGATTTTCGATTTTGTTATTTGGTTCACACAGTTGATGTGTTTTATTATGTAACGTTATGAGACGATCTAACGGCATTATAAAGATATTGTCAAAATACATATTATTATAACATGGCTCGACTGGACTTCTTCTTGCTATATTAATGTGTATATCTGTGTACGAACCTGTTAATATTTAAAAAAAAAGATACCTTTTGACGTAATATTGACATGGTACGATTTTCTTGAAATAAAAAAAAAACAGACTTTAAATGAATCGCAAAATTCTGCGACTTTAAAAGTTGTTCTTGAAATAAAAGTACGTATAGTCACGAACAAACTGAAAGTAAAAGACCTCTGTAGGTACTAACAACAACTAGTATAACATTTTTCATTTCTTTTTCAATATTCGCTACACATAAACAAGAACAATTTCCGATGGACGTTTAATATCAATTTGCTAAAGAAAACTGTCTTTTAAACTGTTTTATCTGCATCGCCTACTTAGCCTAGAATCGCCAAGTCCGGAACTACTGAATCAGATCGCAATCTTTCAAAATGACAAATGTCTAGCGCGGTCCCTTATTTATAACCCGGGCTCTAGTAAAATTAACTCGATCGGAATAACGAAAGACATCGTATTAATCACTGCTCCTAACAAATTGTCGGTATGTGCTCTACGATTTTTGTGAGGAATGTACAAGTTTTTTGTGGGGTGCATTTAGTTGGATGGAAATGGGAGCATATTTTTAGTTGTGGTTAAAAAAGCTTTTGAAGTGAAGACAGAACTATACAATTCGTTTTGTGGATCGGTTGATGACTAGTTTTGTTTTAGTTATTTTTGTCGCACGTTTACGAGGTATCGTTAAATTGCAAAGCAATTTTCTAAACGTATCAAGATTTGAAATGTTTTAGGATAAGCTTTTAATATTGATCAGTTAAGTCCAAAGCAGCTAATTTATTTTCGTACTTACCGTACTAAAACCTCGAAAGTACCACCAGCTCCTTAAATATACAGATTACCTGTATAATCTGATAAAAAACTGAGTATCACGTTTCGATCGGTCGACTTTTATTTCCCATCGCCTTGCGGATTTACTGGGCCAATGCTTGGAACGAAAAAGATGTAGAAGTCTCACAAAAGTTGCATTTAATTCAGTAACCAACTCTCAATAAAAAATGAAACTCAATTATTATCACCTTTACGGAACTGCTTCATCTCTCTTTCCCAATGCATTAGTACAAATTAGTGTCCAGGATGTTAGTCTTTAACCTATAGCAAAATAGGAACTCCGTAAAAGAGCAATAAAAAGCGATTGTTATATTGATACTTAGGCTGAGTTGCACCACCATATCTTAACCGTAACAATAACCGGTGCTTTTTGTATGGAATTTGACATACCTATTTTTGAAGTTTGTCAAAGTTAAAGTAAGATCACCATCTTACATGTTGCACTCAACCGTGACCCAACTC
The DNA here is from genome assembly GCF_963855985.1 of Ostrinia nubilalis. Lineage (NCBI taxonomy): Eukaryota > Metazoa > Arthropoda > Insecta > Lepidoptera > Crambidae > Ostrinia > Ostrinia nubilalis. Next base: position 11,952,453 of record NC_087098.1, read on the forward strand.
AGCTTTAGTAATCAGCTGCTCGAATTTATTGTATCAGGTGCATTGGGTACTTTTAGGAACTTACACGATAGAAGCTTGAAGACGTGGGACATCCTTCTCGATGAACCGGCGACGTAGTTAGCAAAACTTAGGATGCTATAGAAATGGACCATTGTAACTGACAGTCAATGTAGGCATGTTAAGTTTGACAGCAGGTTTGTGATCTCATCTCATACTAGGTCAAAACCCGTAGGACAGAAAATTGAAGAAATTGCTGTCTAACTTCTAAAATGGTGATGTTTATCCATAATTCCTTATTCACTATCCAACCTTCTTCGATAACCAACCGTAGAACGTTCCACATTTATACTTTTTACGTTCACTGGCCATCGCCTGTTAGCCGCAATAAATATGAAAGGTGTACCTTATGTATAAAAATAAGCGGCAAGGAAGGAGCCTTAACCCTTTGCTTAAGGCTCGCCACAAGCGGATTATGGGCATTACTCATTCCTACCGTCCAAAGTGCCCGAGGCTCAGAACCACAGTGTATAAAGGAGCAGTCATCTAACTAGATGCTCGTAAAATGAACGTTATGATGTAAAGGAGGTATTTGTATGCGAGACTACGATCGGCGACGGTGAAGTATAGGTTTGGAGCGATTTATTGGAAATATTGATCAACTAAGGCGATCGAGGATTCCGAATGCTGAGGAATATCTCTGTTCGTAAGCTGTTTTACGCTGTATCTTTTAACGTTTGCATAGGTACTTTGTAGAAATGAGCAATTTTTAACACAATTTACGAAAATGAAATTGACTGAGAAACGATTTCTCCCAAAATATTTGTTGAAGTGATGCAAATATTTTGTTTTTATTCTGTGGTATAAATACTTTTTTAAACACAACCATTTAATTTTGAGCAAGTAAAAGCAAGTGTACACTCTACAGATGATTGGTATACAGCTGAAATTACAACAGCCAGCGAAGATAGACAAGTAATTAATGGAACTTTAAGATTCGGTATCTCGAATTGTATCAACTTTCAATGACTAATCGTATCTTTAGTTTAGTTAGAGGTCTTTATAAATACAAGTTTAAGTTTTTATAGGTAAATACCTCCATGACTATGTGTAGAGCTCGTTTTCATAGTAAAACATAGGTTTACATACTTAGAAATAGAAGTAAAAATACTTTTTACAGAAACATTTATCACACTTATTATCGCCTCGTATGGTCACAGCCAAATCGTAAAACAGGTTTATTTACCCTTTGATTGTTTGCGATACGTTCTACAAAAGTTTTGCGGAGGAAAACTTGTGATTTCCTTTCTTTATATATGATTTATTTATTTCCATTGTGCCCGCAGTAATCTTTCGGATAACATGAAACGATATTGGCGTTTATATAAGTTTGGTTACATCCGGTGTTTGAAGAAAATACGTTTTGGGGCGTCAACAAAAGATACGTTCCTTTATTGTTTAGATTAGATGGAATGTCTCAGTAATGGCTTATTTTGTGGAGATGAAATGAAAGGGGAAAATAATCATTTACTTTATCTTAAATTGGATGAACGAAACATAAAAAACTTGCCACGCTCAAATATAGATGGGAATAAAATAAATAAAAATATAGATTTCAAACTACTTATAATTCTAGCGAATCTAGATTCTTCTCCCACTGGGAGGAAATAATACTGTGATGAGCACGAGAACTTACGAGTCTTGACCTATTGAGTTTTTATAATTGCGATTGCAAAACTAGTTTGGCACTACTATAATGACATGAAGCTATTATTGATGCACCTTTCAAGCACTTAATCATTGAGAATTTGATCTACAAACGTGTAAACATTTATATTGCGATATCAGAAAAAAAATGTAGTTGACAAAGCAAGCAATTCATATGGCCAATAGACTTTACAGTATCAAACGAGTTAAAGTTTACATGATAGCGTCGTACTTGCAGCAAATTATATGTATCCTTCCCGTTGCTCTAAACTCTAACGCATAATTTATAAAATTATAGAGGCTGGCCACATTTTGTTTATGCCATAAGTAGGACCTTAGGCTTAGAATTACTTCCTCTTTAGACAAAGCGCCTGTCAAATACAAAACTGGACCTATCTTAAACATGGTTTTGACAACCTTTTAAGCTACGATATCCGCATACACAAGTCCTGCGCAATTTTTTACTCCAAGCACTTTTGTTAGCGCACAAAAGACAAGCTGTGTGGTATAACCTAGACAAAAGTGTGGACCCAGAAAATTTACGATATTTATCTTCCACGACAACGAACACAAAAGATTGTCATTTGCAGTCCATTCTTAAAGAGGTGGTAAACAATTGGCGACATTGACAAGCGTCACGAAACGACAAAAAGGATTACGTTTGCGTTTGTAAAAAGCTTTTGACTAATGTAAGCTTTATGTCTCAGTGATAAGACTCATTGGTTTCTAATTCAAAGCTGTTCTCATCAGAAGGCCTTGTTTTTTTAGGTGTAGGCACCTCATATCTGAATAAACACGAGTTCTGTCGTCCATTTTAACTTAATCTGACGTTGGATTTTGCACGGGCCTGAGTAAACAATCCATGCAATTTGCTGTTTGTATAACTTCAATTGTCACTTTCTCACAGTGATTGTGGAAGACTGCTTGTCGCTAAAATAAATAGGATTAAAATTTTAACGTTTCGCTTTGGGTTGACATGTATATTTTGATTCAATTATAACTTGAAAAATTGGCTGGTTACGTTCATTTTTTGAATCTTAAAAACCTTTTATTTTCCGCCTATGTTCAGCAGTGGATGTCTGATGGCTGAAAAGAAGACGATGATAACCGAAAAATAGGTCACTTGTAAAACTTTTGAAAATATTAGTTCCTACTTTCTAACACTAGTGAGTTTCTTCGTTTGTTTACTTTGTTTATATAATAGCGTTACTTTTAGACTCAGCAAGCACTTCTAATACCGCTAGAATTTCAAGAGCTCTCTTTCTCTACGCATGTAAGAGCTACAATTGCTTGATAAGAATTTGTAGCGAGAAGTATCTTCGCTTACAATAATAACCATGTTTTTCCTGTGTTTGTCTTGTAAGGAGATTTGAAAGGGCGTGCATGTGGCATGCTCTTCAATCGATGGCCCCTCAGCAACATCTATACTTATAATAAATCTGTAGAGAGGTCAATTCTGTACATGAAATGTATTTTTGAAATAACTATCAGGGGGTGATTAGTGATCGATACTGATGCCAAAAATGCAATCAGTAAAATTTTTGTCTGTCTGTCTGTCTGTCTGTCTGTCTGTCTGTCTGTCTGTCTGTATGTTCCTTATAGAAACAAAAACTACTGGACGGATTTTAACGAAACTTGGTACAATTATTCTCCATACTCCTGGGCAGGTTATAGTATACTTAAGAATTCCCACGGGAACAGGAATTAGCGGGAAAATTCTTTTGTATGAGAAACCTAAACCGCTTAAGTTAAACGCTTGAAATTTGGCATGTAGGTACCTTAGTAAACTTAAAGCTTAGTTACAACAGGATATTGCAAAATTCCCACAGGAACGGGAGTTAGCGAGAAAAAACATTTGTTTGAAAAAATCTAAACCGCGTAAGATAGATGAAGGGGGTAAAACGGGATCCACGCGTACGAAGTCGTGGGCGGCCGCTAGTCACAACTATTTGTCTTTGAAATAACTTGGTGACTTTCTCTGAGCATAACTTGTCAAGGCTTAGTAGGTTCATCATCATTGTAATATTGTAATCAAAGACTAAGGCTGGATTGCACCACCTATCTTTAACGGTAACTATGACGATAACCGGTGTTTTTTGTATGGGATTTGACAGATTTTTGAAGTTTGTGAAAGTTAAAGTAAGATGGTGACCAGCCTTAGTTACTCCACCGTTAATTCAACCGTAACTGTAACTATAACCGATATTTTTGTATGAAGTTAGACTGACTTTTGTCGTACATAGTTATTGTTATATGATGCATCATATTGTAACCCCGTGTAAGTTTAATTTCTTTTATGAATGTCAGCAGTCGATGGTCTTAATAGAGTTCACCTAAAACATCTTTATACCAAGTTTTATGTTGGTAATTATACCTACAAGTATAAGAGTATATTGCATGTTGTTTGTGATACATCTGATGGAAGAGAGATGAAACAGCTATTGGATGATGACAGATTTTTATTGGTAGAGCTAATAAAAGTGATTTAACCATAGGATATACCCATTACAGGCTTATGCATGTACTACAAACAGTGAACCTACTGGAAGAATCTGTTCTGCTCTTAGATATGAGTTATTGCGTTGTCCTCTTGAAACACAGGACTGTTTGCAAGTCACGACAATGTTCATACATCATGGTGTATATTGAAACTTTATTTTCGCTTTGCCGTTTAGTTTGTGTTGGGGTGAAATTGGATGCACGTTATAACTTTTGCAAGAACGAAGTTCGGCGAACACTTTCTTTGAGTTCCTTTCACAAAGTGGAATGGAAAGGTTTCTGTATTTTTGAGGGAATGGGGTCCAATATGTTAGCCTTTTATTACACGTGCGTGCGTACTATATTTATGTGTTGATGTTTTTACTTCGCTCTTTGGGGGTGTGCCCCCCGGTTTTTCACTTTTGGTTTCTTCTGTTAGCTTTACACTTTACATACATCTTTAATGTAATAATCTTTTCAATGTAAAACTTGATATTTTTGTTTTTTCAAAGTCACAGTGAAACATTTTAATAACTGAAAAAGTGTCATGTTAAGGGTAATTTTCCTTCATACTTCCAAACAATCAACAAGAAAATTAAGACACTTATACCAGCGCAACTGCTATTTTGTTATCGTTCCCACTGTTTAGTCGTATACTCACGCCGAGCCACTATAAATCGTTGTAAAATTTTTGCCCAGGGCACAAAAGCGGTACCTAGGCGGTTATTAAAACCGCCACACTATGTCATTACTCTCCGAACAAAAAAACGAGTGAAACGTAACATGCGAGCCACATATCATTGGTGGAACTGGCACTTATATGCGCGTAGTTTCAATCGTAAATCAAATATATTAAACGGGATGGCGGAACCTCTTTGAGTTCACAGTATAAATCATGAAGGCGCAAGATTCCTCCAATAGGGTCTTCGGATTCGCGCCGTACGTAAATCATGGATGTGAGAAAAACAAAAAAGGGGTATGATGACCCTAGCTGACTGGTATCAAAGGGCTAAGATAGATGTCGCTAGAAAAGTGAGATGTATCGTTTCGCTTCATATCGATATTGGAAAATTCAAATGCACATTCGATTCTTTTCTCTAGCTTCACTTATAAGATTCTTGCTTATATTCAGAATTTATTTAAGTTGATAAAATCTTACTAATAAAAGAATAAACAAATCGATTTTTACAAAATTGGTTTTAATTCTGAATGTAACTTGGAATAATTCAATAATATGTATTTACTTTAAGAAATCTCGCTGAGCGAGCTCATTACTAAATATATCGCTCATGTTGCAATATTTGCCTTGAACAAACTGATACCATTGCAATATAATAGCTAACAATGATCCGTGTTAAATATTTTAACCTGCAGATTAGCAGTGCCGGATTAACACACTAGCAAACGAAGCAATTGCTTAGGGCATCACAAGGTGGACCGACGACATCATAAAGGTAGCAGGGAAGCGCTGGACGCATGCCGCTACCAATCGATCAACATGTAAAGCATTGGGGGAGGCCTATGTTTAGCAGTGGACGTCCTATGGCTGAAATGATGGCGATGATGATGATTAGGGCAACACGACTTGGGTTGGAGGGCACAAAAATTGCTAGGTCGTAAAAAAATACGCCAATTTAATTCCCCAAAAAGTAGCAAGTCGCATTTACATTTTTAATAAATACTTTTTTTTTGATAGAGCGACTCTGGGTATGGATTGCTTAGGGCATCAAGTCTTAGAGTAGGCGCACACCGTTTATTTTTTATCGGCCGATAGTTTAGTCGGGCAGTTGATCAGTATGGGCATGTATGGGAGTGCGCACACTACGCCGATTCGATTTGGCCGATTCTTCATACAAATTAAAATCGGGCACAACTATCGGCCAACTAAAAATCAACGGTGTGCGCCTACTCTTAATCCGGCACTGCAGATTAGTAATGTGCAAATCAACTTCGTCTCGCTCGCTATAATTACAATCGAGGCTAAATCCAATGACAGTATAATTTGGACTGCTTAGCGTGTAATTATTTGTTTCATCGAATCAAAGAAATAAGAAAATTACAGCTTTCAAATTGCAGCTTCATTATTTGGAATCAGGTAACACAACCCTCTTTAGTCTGAGTGGCAGATAAAAGGAATGTTCTAATTTCGAAAGTTATTTATTCGTGTTTAGAATTACGTTGAAAAACGCACAAAAGACGAAAAAGTTATCGCATAAGGTCTAAAGCATAATACGATTAAATCATAATTAAATCATATCGGTATACATATTACTGAAATAAGTAAGTCTATCAATAAAGAGCTATTATTCTTATTAGACATTTTATTTCTGGAATGTTTTCCAATAAGCTAGTGATTAAATATTCTTCTAGTTGAGATAACTTACTTAAATACAAAAATGATTTCTACTGAAAAATTCTGTCTACTTACACGCGAGTCTGGCATAATTCCTATTACGAATTTTTGGATTTTTCGCTTAAACTCTACCTCTTCAAAACGTTGAAATAAAAAATCTAGCGCTAAAATCATCTTCATTGTACAATTATTTAGTATGAAATGCAGCTGAGTATAATGTAAATAAGTCGGACTGCAAAAAGTGCTTTCATTGCGCACGCGCCATTAGAACGTGATCACATTATCTGGCAAGATTTTAGGAGCTCTCGCATAGTTTTGGGATAGAAGAACCATTAATTAAAATTAAAATGTAGCACCAGCGAGAATAACACATTTTATTATAGGTACGGAACTCCAATTGATGATATTTTAAGGACAAGAAATCAATTATTAAAGAATGTGCTAGGTTATTTTGATTACCTACTTTTATCTTAAAAACTGTTAAGGTACCTAAGTTCCAAAATTTCCTGGTGAAGCTCGCTTCCACATTCATAAAATCATTTATTTTCTAAAAATAGACTTTTAAATAAAAAAGGCTTTTTCCACCAAGCACGTCAAGATCTTTCCCGATATATTTGAAAAAGTTCAATTGACATAAAAAAACAATGCTTCAAATTCATTTGTATCGCAAATTATGTGTTATTAACCCTACACCAGACGCGTAAAATTGAAAAAGTAAACGGAACCATTACGTGACTGGCGTGATCTAAGTTTTTAGTCTAACCGATTTGACTTACACTTTCCGTTTCGTTTTCGTGTTTCTTCCGAATAGCTTTCTTTGTAACAACAGGCATAAAGATATTAAACCACTCGCTTTCTATATCACGTTTTTCCAACAAAAGGCAACACTAAATCTCGGTTCCGATAACAAGGCGAAAACGTTACGTAAATTTGATATCATAACAGTCATCTTTTGACCAGTCACCGGCTATAGGCGCTTTATTCGGTCGATACAACAAGACCTTGTTAGAGCGAGATAACGTCAGATCGTCGATAAAACCATTGTTTGTTGATACCGGTATTTTTTTAAGTTAACAAAAGACGGTTTGAGAAATTAGAACAGTTGTTAATTCGCCTTGGATGCATATCTGGGTAATTATGAAGTTTGATATCATTATGTGACAATCGAGATATAAATAGTAGCCAATTAGAAACCATATTGGGATATTATGCTTTTGCTGTCAGAGCCACTAGATTTTTTTCTTAATTAAAATACTTCTACCTCTCTCTACTAACTTGGAAACTAATATTTAGTAGGTACAAATTTATAACCATGATTTCATAAGTAAATGACTAAAACTTCTCATTAACGAGTAGTATTTTATTATTTATATTAACACTGATCCCTAAACCGAGGTCACGTGATCCCATCGCATCATAATTCCATGCATTTATACGACGCTAAATAAACTGTCGACGTAGCATCATCAGGCGAATTGAAAAGTGTCTAAAATATTTCGTGACGCGACGAAAACATGAAGCTGTCATTTTAACGTCCGATAGATGGCGTGTGAGCTAACGTAGATAAATCGGTCGGAAGTCTCCGGTACATTGCCTTCCCTAACGACCTGTATGGAATCAGTTTAGGGTTAAAGGTGATTTTGTTCGCCTTCTGTATGTGTGTCTTCACAGCGATAAGGTTTTTAACATAAAGTTGATACTTTTGCTGGAATTTCTTTTTGAGCGACCGGGGAAATATTTTATGGGAGTTTGCGAAATTATGTTTGTTGTCATTGGTTTTTCATATTTTATAAGTACTTAAAAGGTTTGGACGGTAATTTCATATGAAGACAAGACATTACGTTTTGGAGAACATAATCTTTTAAAATTAGTTAATTGATATTTATTTGCACGCAATATTTAACAGCTCAGAAGTACGTCAACATAGTAACTTCACTAATACCACAGAATAATAATAAGTAGGTACTACTATCATTGTGAAGCTTACAACATCTCTTCAATAAAATGAGTTATCTAGTAGGTAGGTATTGTAGAGATCTATTTCCCCACACGCAAGCCAAAATGCAAAATGTATTCCTAATTAAGAACCAATGTTTCGATAACATATAAATAAATCCAAAAACAGTTAACGTCAAAGATAAATTACACATAACTAAGTATGCTCTACTTTCACACTCCTTAAGTCTGATGACATCATCAAAAATGCTATTAATTAGAAAGCCCCATACATTGTGCGGTGACAATGGACGTAGGATCGAAGATGTTAGGCCGTTATAACGCGTTACCTAGATTAATGTGCTATCGCATGTGAAGAGAGATCTTTGTGGGAACCACTTTCGGATATAGAGTGACGTGTGACACAAGGGCGCTAAAAATGACGAGCGTAGGAATTTAACTGAGTGAAAAGTAACTAAGGGCTGATTTAATTGGAACATAAAACATGTGCTCATTATCAGACTCTACTACATGGGGATAATCTCCTTAATTTTACCAGAGGCAAATTGAGAATTTGACCTAAATTCCACACGCTGGCTCGGCGATTTGCGGAGACCTGATTTTCCCTTTTTTTCCCTTATTTGCCTCTAATGACGTCCACGTAGGAGTGATCCTATTGTGATCTATATAAAAATCTGTTTAATCTGTGTCACTCTCTTTACTCCTGCCATACACATTAATGTGCTGTGCCCCTTGACTTTGATAATGCATAATATGTAGGAATTGAAATTCAGGTTGTATTTCATCAGCTTTATTTGTATTTTCTCCAGGACAGAAACCATAAAAAATAGGAAAGTCTTAACCGTCTTAATACTAACCGCCTTCTGTTTGAAATCCCGTCGTTTTTACTTCCTCACTCATTCGTTCCCTCTCACTCACTCCCTTGCGTTCCGTTTCACACTCCCACACTAATATTTGGTTAAAGTATAAGCCAGGTTTTTTTATTTAACTATACCTTATACTAATCCGTACAATAAACCTTTGTATAGAGTTAATGTCAGATGATAACCATCTAAACTATACTGGAAACCAACGTTTAAAACACTAGTTCACTAGAAATACCTATGAGCACTGCACATAATTATATGCATTATCCGCATACCCGAGTGGTGTGTATGAATTTATGAAAGTTAGGGAAAAACTAGTAGAGATTTTTCATTACTATTTGTTAAGAACTACTGAACTGAATTTCACCGACCCGCTTAGGTACTTAGACTTACGTATTGTGTCGTTAAATTAAGCAGCGACTTAAGATTGTCATCCTTCGCGACCGTGTGTCCGCATAGCCGTGTTATCGTCCTTTTGTTTCTGACACTCCCTTACTATTTGATTTATAGATTTGTGCGTTGACTGCTTGTCTTGGCTTATTAATGAATTTATTTTAACGCTAATGAACAAAATACGTTCGGGACAAGTCGAACCAATTTATCTGGATCCCAAATGAAGTGTTATTTTAGGCTTATAATTAACTTCGGATTTCATTTACGTGCACTTGTTCGTTTTAACTTTGTAAAGTCAATTTAGCTTGGATTATTCTTCAACAATCTCGGAACAGAAATAACCGATGAAATGTAAACTCTATTGGAACGTCTAGATTTCTTACAAGAATAACACTGGAATGGAACTCGACACTTTTACGTTGGCAGTTACGAACAAGATCTTATTTTCTTGATAGAAATCCAATAAGAGAAAATCATAATGAAATTGGGTCCCCATAGTGCTCGGAGCTTTTTGTGATGCCGTTCTGGTGTTAACAATCAGTAGTTTTACTATTCTGTCGATAAAAAGTGTGTAGGTACTAAGGCATTGCACCATCTTACTTTAACTTGGACAAACGTCAAAAATCTGTCAAATTCCATAGAAAAAGCACCGGTTATTGTTATTGTTACGGTTAAATAAGGTGGTGCAACTCAGCCTAAGTATTTGCCGTTTTACCCTGGTTTGCACCATCTTACTTTAACTATAACAAACGGTAAAAGTCTGTCAGATACAGCGGTTAAAGTATTTTCAACAGTAACTATAACGATAACCGGTGTGTGTTGTATGGAGTTTGATAGATTTCAAAGGTCAAAGTAAGATGGTGCAACCCAGCCTAAGTCTTCTTCTACTTATATCAAGTGTATTGTAATTAAATCAGATTCATAAACAAAAAGGGTTTAAGAGGTTTCGTAAAGTTTCCCAAATTAATTTTAAAACAGCAATCGAATGGTTCTTGTAGTCATTCATAAATACATTTTATTTTCAAAAATAAATAACTAGTAAGCTTACAAACAGCGCGGAAAGGAAGTATAAATAATAAGTTGCATACTAACTACGTTCGCCAGGTGATTGCGAATACCAGTAGGACATCCTTTTCCCCGGGCTATGTGTAGGACTATTGTTATCTAGCAGGTGTTTACATGCCAGTCGTCACAACACGTGTGTAGTCGCCATCTGAAACAAAATACATTAAAAATGCTTTATTAACAGAACTCTGACTGTCTATTTGCTTGTTTTTACATTTTCAAGTCTTAAGTAGGCTACTTTTTGTGGCAAGTATTGTAGGGGGTGAAATAAGGGATGAAATTTTATATCCATTATTTGTTATGGGTACCTAGGAACATATGGAATTAATGTATACTATTTAGATTTCAGATTAACAATAATTTTATTGTGGGCTTAAATCGTGGGATGAGCTATAATATAGCTTACCGAGACGAACGGCAATACAATAGGCTCAAGTTAGAGTAAAATATGATATCCTTAGCCCATTGAGTTCAAATACAAACCTAGCAAAACATAGCTAGTAGACCCAAAATAGTAGATGTCTCTATCAATTTTAACCTATAGTCACTAGTGACATAAATGGAACTAGCAAAAAGAACCAAAGAAGAAATAAAACAGTTTCTCTGTGGACCGTTGTTTCATTCTACGTCTATTGCAACGAAACCCATTCAGAAGGCTTTTTACTAACGCTCCAGAGCATAATTAACATCCTCTTCGTTGAATGAGAGCTGCAGTTTGTGTGTTGGTGGCAAGAATGATACTGGTATTATGTACTTGAAACAGTAGATTTGAGGTGAAACGTTGTGTTTGCAAGGAATTACATTCGCAGGAACATTTAAGGGAATTTAAACTAACATTTACATCATGATATACCTAAGGCGTTGGAAAGGAAAGATTTTTTAACGTGGTATATTTTAAAAATATGAATCATGTACTAAGTTAGTGTAAGAATCGTGACAAAAGTAGTACTTATAAAATTATTTCTAGATTGGTTAGGACATTGCAGACTCGACTTATCCTAGTGTTCTTATAAGATACATTATTACGTGCTAAGAGTACGCAATACGCCTTCGAACTGAAAAAGGCGTGTCATATGAGGTTTATGTCATAAAAACTAACGTTAGAAGTAGTTTAACGTTTTTCTTTTTCTTATTCACCGCAAACAGACGAATAAAGTACAAGTCTTACATAAGAGGTAATTATCTCTACAGAAAGTCCCCATTCTGGCACTCGTCCAAACACTAGGATCGGCTGTGTATTACGAGTACTTCATAACATTAACAGTAGGTAACAACTCACCGAACGCGCTTAATCAAAACGCTGCCAGTCATAAAATACAAGCCGCGCAATTATTTATTCGCCAAGTCCTTTGAAGAGAATTTCAGTCTACACGTACGTGTGAGAGAATGCAAGCAAATTCAATTCTTGGCACAGAACCATCCACCCGGGGAAGATTTAGAGTTCATTCCGGACCGTAAGTTATTTGCCCATGAACATCTGGAGCTACCGATTTTAGATTGAAATTGTTACCTCATGGAATGAAATTGAAAATTTAATTTCGGCTATTGTGCCGATCGCGGCTGATTGAAGATGGCTGTTATTAGTGTTTAGATTGGGATTGTTGATAAGAATATTTAATTTTCTACTTCTAGTTCTTTCAAGCTTCAATTTGTAAATTGTGCCCAGTATTCAATTTGGCAAGTTTTTTGCAAGGTTTTTCTTGTTTCCGTCATCTATCGTTAAGAGAGGAGAGATTTATCTATTTTATATGCTTCATGATGCGTAACAAAATTCACCTTGTCAAGACTACACCATGATAGGTGTAGTCTTACTTACCTTGTCATACTACATATTATTATTTCCTATTACGTAAACCTTGTCATACTATTTCGCAAAATCCCAGTAAAACATTTTAGCGTATTGAAATATTATGGCAACAGAATGTGGGTGAAAGCCAAGCGGTTTCCGGACGAAGTTTCGACCGGAGTCGACTGAACCGACTAAGCTCAGATTTCCCTGGAGCAATTATTGAAACAATAAACCTAAAATTGCAGCGTCCCTTAACTGGCGCGGTCACCGATCCCGACTTTCCACCAATTACGGCTTCCTCGCTGCGACCTACTTTGCTGAATAAGAATTCATTAAGAGCCATTCACGTTATCACAATATGACTGTTAGAGCTGCATTCAATTTTTAATTAATCTCGAAGTAAAGAGCCTAAAAGCAAAAAAGCTTCAGTAGCTTCCACGAATGAAGTCTTTGATGTTCCCATTTTATTGCAAGGATTGAGGACTATTTATGTCTGGTTTTCTGGAATTTGTACGCGGACTTGGGAAGTGGTGACGCTTGTTAGGTAGATCAGCTAAGCGTCAAAGGCTCAGTAATAAGCGCGTGACCGACGCTTTGCATATAATGAAAGGAAGAAAGCAAGATCGAGCGTAAATCATGCTGGAACACCTAGCTTAATTTATAGTCTCGCTCCACGAGCTACTAGATAAGATACACTTGTGTTATGTATGAATTAATAGTGAATTTATATACCCCTACTGTGGAAATTCAAAACTTGACTTGAGAAGGGGAAATAAATTGAGATAAAAGCATGACTTATGTCTTCATCTACCATGTAGATTACCTTGATTTATCTTTGAACTGTAAACATAGTAAATGGGGTAAATGGCTTAAAAAGTTAAAACCAAATGTGTAAAATTTTTGGACTTAAAAGATAAGTAGGTACTTTTTTCATTTCAAAGCCCGTTTTGCAATCTTTGTACTGGACAATTAACTTGACACATTCCTTTTAAAAATACCTGGTAAAGCAGCTCTAAGAATAAGTATTAAAAAACTATAAAGCTATCTTTTTTCTCAAACTACGAAGCACGACCGACCATCGACCCACTAAAAGTGCAAACTCAAAAGTAATCCACACAAACAGGGTGAGAACCATCAGAGTGGTTTTTCGTAATAAATATTGCAATTTTTTTATTCAAAAATTCACTTGAAGTATTATGTGCCTATTTAAAAAAAACCTGATAAAGCGGCTCTTAAGCATTGTAAATTAAAAAACTAAAGCCACCTTTGCTCTAACACCAGTCCAAAGTGCGTCCGACAACCGACCCACTAAAAGTGCAAACTCAAAAGTAATGACCACTACAAACAAGTGAGAACCAAGAGTGGTTTGTCGTAACAAATTGCGCGCGTAGGAGCGGAGATGCCGTGTATTGAACTTGAGTTATGCGCATAATCACTTATCTGATAAAGCGGCTCTAGGTACTATTTGAAAAGTCTTTAAAAACTATAGAGCTATCTTCGCTCCCAAACTACGACTACACTATTCAAAGCACGACCAACCATCGACCCACTAAAAGTGCCAACTCAAAAGTAATGAACACTACCCAAACAACAAGTGAGAACCATCAGTGGTTTTTCATAAAAAATGTTGCAATTTTTTTACTTAAAAAATTCACTTGAAGTATTCTGTACCTATTTTTAAAAATATACCTGATAAAGCGGCTCTTAAGTAATTTTAAATTAAAAAAAAAATATAGCCATCTTTGTTCTAACACCAGTCCAAAGTGTGTCCGACAATCGACCCACTGAAAGTGCAAACTCAAAAGTAATGACCACTACAAACAAGTGAGAACCAAGAGTGGTTTGTCGTAACAAATTGCGCGCGTAGGAGCGGAGATGCCGAGTATTGAACTTAAGTGCATAACTTCACTTATCTGCCACTGCGCAGCTACCGGTTCCGCGGGTACAGTCGGCCACAGAGGGTGTCGGGTTTCAAATTGGTAGTTGGTACCTATTGATAGAAAACTACTACAATATTCAGTGAGTCAGTATTTAAATAATTATATTGTAGTAGTTTTCTATATTTATTACACTGAAAAAAATGTTTGGTTACTGCTTACACAAGAAAAGTGACCACCGAACACTGGTTATGAGGAACAAAATGTTGTGTAAATTAAACAAATAATTCTGTACTTAGTGAGCTAGACTTAGTTTGGTGGTCACTTTTGTTGTGTAAGCAGTAACCAAACATTTTTTTTCAGTGTACTATCAGTAGATTGTATCTCAGTGATTTACACAGTGTTTCATACGATAACGCCCGTATTTACAAACGATACTTGCTTAAGTGAGGCAGAAAATTGAACAGCGTTGAATAGAGCTCTGTCATTGGTGTGTGTTACCCTGTGCGTCCACGCGTACTATGAGACTTTATAGTAATGTTTGTGAATACGGGCGTAAATATGTGTTTAGGAAGTCAATGGTGGTATAAAACTTTAAACTGATGGATTTTTGCAGATAGTGTCTATCAATATCTATAATTTTGTTAAGGAAATGAAATTTTTGATGTATATCTATTCTCACAATATCATCATCATTTCAGCCATAAGGTATCTCACAAGATTTCCACGTTTGCTAGTTGGAAGCGGCCTGCACCCAGCGCCTATCTGCAATCTTAATAAAGTCATCTGTCCATCATGTTGGAGAATGTCCTTCGCTGATGATTAATCTTCAACCCTTTCTTCTCTCTTATGAGCGATAAAAAACCTGCTCATTGATAGATTCGTCTGAGCTATTTGCTCCTCAGACGAATCCACGCACCAAAACTAGTTCTACATTTTTGTTCGTGACTTTAGGCTATTTATTGGTGGTAAAATTTAATAAGTGTTGTAAAGTTTAAATCCATGTGATACTTTTATGTTTAGTTTTAATTGGATGTGTCTCTGTTGGTAATGTTCGTTTGTTACCTGTTTTCATTCTGGATCAGTCATAAACATTTTAATGTTATGGGCACGATTCTTCAGAATTGATTCATTAAGTTAGATTATTTTATTAGATTTACAATTAGCATAGGCAGTTTTAAAGTTAAAAAATACGTTGCAGTTAAAAAAAAATGTTTTTTTTTCGATGAGTTTGTGTTGTTCGCAGAACATACAAAGAGGATTCTTTCTATGTTCTGTGCTCTTGATTGTTGTCCTAAACAAATGAAATACTTATACATAAAGTTATTGATATTAATTCAGTTCTACAACCAAAAAAAGAAATAAGACCAAAATACAATTGTTACGGATTCAAATTCGCAATCGTTTCTTTTACTTAAGTATTTACGTACGTATGTAACTAGAATCACAAACTTTACTAGCTAGAGTCACAGTTTTTCCCGAGCGCAATCATTCGGAAATTCTTAAACACAACTAAAATCCGTTAAAAGATTCAAGTCAAAAAGTTCCGCCTGACTGTACCTTCACATGCTAACATCGTTTCATCTCAAGCCCGAGTGCGAGCGTAGATGAACGCTCAGATATTTACTTTTTATTTATTGACATTTTCTAATGTGCCTCCTCACCCATTCATCATTCGGTACCAGAGATCCTGATAACACCTCATTGTTTGCGGTACAGCTAATGGATTATTGATAAAACACGTGGGTGTTCCTAATCTCGCGACGGAAAATCTACAGCGGACCAAAATATACAGGGTGACATTGAAATTGTTTGATGAAATTAAGCCTTTGACGGGTAATCTACCGCTAGGCGTTTGAAGATTTGATTGTGTACGTTGATCTCTTTGCTAAAAATCTCGGCGTTGCTTTTGGCATTGTGTCGTGGAATTTATTTTTTGTATATTTTATTATAAATTTTCATAAGCGACCCTTTTAGACCTAGTCAAACTTGATTTAAGTATTGATAAATAAAATAGATGAAAAAAACATACTCAATGGTTGATAATAACACAAAACTGTTATTAGACTTTAAAAGCCGGCAAGGCATTTGACATGGCTCCAAACTGGATACTTTATCCTCAAAGCCGAAAGTTTAACCCTACTACAAACTACTGGATCACGGAAGCGGCATTTTAATCCAACTTCAACCACGAATCACGGAAACAGCATTTGAATCATAAACAATTCCGATTTCACCCTGTATTGCGGCAATACTTCATCAATGAACGATTGCACCCAGATATTAAGTGGACGCAATTTATCGACGCCTAAATTTAGAAAATTTGATATCGTGTCTGCTCTTTAAGCCGGTAACAGTAACTCTAGAACGCGTACGAAAACATTAGTCAACGTAACGACAACGGTTTCTGAGATTAGCCTATCGAGCTTTAGGCCCGTATTCATATGTTCAACTTCATATGAGTTTGGTTTGTGTAGAGAAGATACGAGAGCTAAAAAAT
Source organism: Ostrinia nubilalis (assembly GCF_963855985.1). Lineage (NCBI taxonomy): Eukaryota > Metazoa > Arthropoda > Insecta > Lepidoptera > Crambidae > Ostrinia > Ostrinia nubilalis. The sequence continues at coordinate 11,969,434 of NC_087098.1, forward strand.
TGTTTAACAAATTAACTGCTTTATAAAATGTAGTTCGAGCATTATCTACTAAAAGGAGCTTATTTTGTTCAGATTCGTAGATTAGTGATATCAATAAATCTCTAGTTACATTCAAAATAATTTGGATTAATTTAGGTAGGGGAGATCAAGGAGAGTTGTTAGCTCGTTAATTATTTAGGCTCAAAGAAATCGACTTTGTTACAATAAAATTTACCTGTATTATAACTCTCCTCGGTCTCTTCTAAAAGTGACCTTAATAATGTATTCACATAACTAGTATAGTTGGTATGGTCTTCAAGCTTATCACCTGTGTTACTACACCAGGTACTTTTCTCAATTGTTGGAGCAGATTATAAATACGGGTGCAATAGGCAATTTGTAATTTTCCAAGCGTAGATTTATAACGAGTCAAAGGTGAGAATTCGTATATGAAAAATGCTGTAACAGATAAAACTGGGTGGATTAATCTTCGAATCGATAATGTGAGAGACATCGCAGTTCACAGTTACGCACCGTAATACGTTCCTAATCAAATTATAGTTTTTCACATAATCTATGCATTAAAAACAGATTGGAAATCAACAAGCGTTAAGCGGCCCATTCGTTTAACGAATTTTGAAGATAATATTGAATAATTGCCAATAAAAACTAATGGAGTGAAAATAAGAAAATAAGGAACTGACTTACTGATAAAGTTCCGAAGATAAATAAATAATATCTAGTAGTCTAGTACACTAAAAATAAAAATAAAATAACCATCAAGCTGTCAAATGGGCTGATAAAGAATCTTTTTTTCTTATACAAGAACTTTACAAGATAATAATATTTACTATTTTATGATATCCGTTAGCGATTACACTGTAATTAACAACAAAAACGTGTGAATAAAAAATATTGCTCCTCCTTTAATTCAATCGCTAATAACTTTAAACTCGCCAGCTTGAAACAGCTTAATTAGTAAGCCTAGGAAAACAAACCGCACCTATAATTAAGTTTAAATTAATTACGAGATTATGATTAGGTTGAGCGTTTGCTATAACTCCGGAAACAATAATGTTTTATGTATACCTATACTGAAATGTAATATTTGGTGTGTATGGGAAGTATCAAACTATTTTGAGTAATTATTAATTAATATTGCTAAAAACCCGAATACTGTGGCTCAGAGGATTAATTGCCATCCTACAAAAAGCTCCTTGCTTGTATCAGTAAATGAAATAAATGTTTTCATTGGAAGTTTTTTGATACCGTTATTATATTAAATTAAAATAGTAGGTACTTACCTAGTCTACACTAATACATATTTTAAACAGAAAAGATTTGGTTCTTTGTTATTTGTTTATATTAAATAGGCTCCGAGAATACTGGACCGATTAGAAAAATTCTTTCACCATTAGAATCCTACATCATTTCTGACGAACATAGGCGGTACGGAGTTCGCCGGGTCAGCTAGTAATGTCTCTCTGTACCAAAGCCGCAACGCACATCAACTTTGCGCTTTCCCATACCGTTGCCAACAAATTCTAAATTGATTTAAAGGGCGCTCAACTTACTTTAACTTTATCGGCTCTAGTGTTGTTGTTTTCAACTTACAACAACCAATTAGTACTGTAAAAGTTTTTCTTTGTTGTTCTTTATTATTACAGTTATTGTTTCTATAACAGTTAAGTCAACTAAGTCGCTCTAGTTTCTCTTTAACAACATCATTAACTAGATTGTTATTTCTAGTTTATGTTATTGTTAACTGATGATTGATCCAACTAAGGGCAAAAAGAAATGTTATATTCTTAATTAATTGAAGAAAACAATTACAAGAATGGATACAGCACATCAAGTCTAATAATGTGGACTATATAAGTTGTAACAAGTACGATTTTGCAATAAGTCTGATTCAACTGTATTCGTAGGGAAGATCGAGGACAGTAATTGTAACAGGGGTGGGTTGTGGTAAAGTCAATTTCTCTATTTATTTGTCGAGCTAGGAACTTCGCGAATTCATAGGCGTAGAGATACCGTCTTTGTGACAACTCTTCTCAGTCTCCCCTACATGTGTGAGTCACGTTAAAGTGTACATATGAAAATAGATGAAACTAGACCTATTTTTATCGACAAAAAAGAGGTCCAAAAATTTTTGAGATTTTTTTTAAATTTTTTATAGAATTTTTTTTCTTCCAATTACTTATTGTAAAGAAAACGTAATAACTTTTAAACTAAGCGGTATATCCTGATAAAATAAAAACAGTAATAATGCTAAATAACAGGCGATACTAAAAAAGTACATAAAATACCCAAAAAATGCCAACAACTAATAAAAAATGTTACTTTTTGAAAAAAATCTGCTTTTAAATTCGTGTTTTTTTGGTTATTTGATAAATTTCTCCAAAAAATGCCCCTATAACCGGTGGTTTTTATTACTTTGTATTATTCTCTATCGTATTACCTTCGTAAAACCAAAAATCGCATGTCTCGATCCCTATCACAACATTTGCTATGATCGTTTGAACAAAGGCCTGCCACAACATTATTCTCCGCTACAGGTAGAGATAATTTTAATTTTAACTAAAATGCTTATTTTACTTCGAAATCTTTTGTTTTTATTTGAAATCTAACTTGTCTTTATCAAAATTACAAATCTAGAGCCATTTTCAGTTTCGTTGTTAACGAAGCGTTGAATGGCGCGCAGGGAGGGGCTTAGTTCAAACGATCATTGCAAACGTTGTGATAGGGGTAGAGACTTGAAATTTTTGGTTTTACAAAGGTAATACGATAGAAAATAATACAAAGTAATAAAAACCACCGGTTATAGGGGCATTTTTTGGAGAAATTTATCAAATAACCAAAAAAACACGAATTTAAAAGCAGATTTTTTTCAAAAAGTATCATTTTTTATTATTTGTTGGCCTTTTTTGTATATTTTATGTCTTTTTTTAGTATCGCCTGTTATTTAGCATTATTACTGTTTTTATTTTATCAGGATATACCGCTTAGTTTAAAAGTTATTACGTTTTCTTTACAATAAGTAATTGGAAGAAAAAAAATTCTATAAAAAATTAAAAAAAAAAATTAAAAATTTTTGGACCTCTTTTTTGTCGATAAAAATAGGTCTAGTTTCATCTATTTTCATATGTACACTTTAACGTGACTCACACTGTATAGTTAACAAATCTCAGATCTCTTATTGTATTTGTAAATTAAAAGACCCGTCTTATAAAAGATGACAAAACAAAGTCTTCAGAATCAATTACCACAGGATGTGTACTGGACAATCAAACGAAGGCGACGATCCGGACCGTTGGACGTAATGGACTAAGACTCCATTAATTAAGCGTGCCGACTTAAATACACACTAAAAACTAACTTTAAAAGAAAATTTTACGGTGAATTAAGACATCCGTTTACAAAGTATGATAGCAGGAGGGAGGGACGGAGAGTTGGATCCTCACGATTTAAAATGGTCTTAATTTGATACTTAGGAGAGAAAGGAATACGCAAAAAAATACTTTGCTTGACAGCAAGCAAGTAGCAACCAAATATTGTTTTTCACAGCCAGGATGACAAATCATTAATGATTATTGACTTAAATAAAAAAAATCAGAGGTACCTACAGCGACTCTTGTAATTAATATAAAAAACTGCAGAGTACCTTTATTTCTGGAACTACTCTGTAGTTTTTTTTGCAGGATTTAAAATTTTATTTGATAATGAATATTATTGTATTTCATTTCTGAAATATCCATTACTATAAAATAAATCTAAACTCTTTACTTCCTTAACTCTACCTGTAGTAAATACTTATAAGACTGATGCTATTTTCATTCTTTCATCACACTTTAGTTTTATCAACTAAAAGATGCATAGAACTGTAAGATAATTCTAATTGTAAGCGCTTACTTACGCGGAGCTCGCATGAATGTTATTCGAAGCATTACTGAACATTCATCAACTAAGCCCATCGTATTACGTAGGTAGCCAGTGCTTATAATAAGTTATGAGAGCTCATAAGCTACTTTTATAGATGACTACTATATTCTTATCAATAAAAATCTCCGTATGAAGAATGGTGAGGTCCTACCCAGTGTTACATCGTTAAGATTTTATCCCTTGCTCAACGTGAACTAATCTGTGTGCGACGTACCCACACAATGGAAAGGGTTGTATAATGGGACATTTTTTACAATTTTATTTGTGTGAGACCCCAAAGGACTTGACGGTGTCGTGTTCTATGACGGATTGATCGTTACAAAAAATGTTAAAATGTCTTACGATTTTTTTTAGCTTTTATTGGATTTACTTTTTTTTAAGTTACCATACGAATGTGTTATTATTAAAATTTCGATATTTATTAATTCTTAGTCTTCATGAATTGATATTTTTCATTTTTCTTACAAATAAATTATTCTAATAATACTAAATATTATCTAATATTTAAAAAATAATTTTATATGATAATTCATTTGAGTTTGTTTTAAGATTATCAAGTGAAATAAGTTCTCGAACTTAATAATAATGTCTTGATCATAATAATATTAACGTTAATCAAATAATGATTAATTTTAGTGAAACGTGTTAGATGTCATTTCAAAAATAAGAAGCATGACTCGAAATAGCTAAGTGTATAAACAAATTGACAGCACACCTTGTTTGTGTAGTGCCACACGCACCGCATGGACCTCTTAACATCGGAACAGCTATAGCTAATTTAGGTAGCATTGTGAACCTCACAAGAGGCGCGTCTGAATGAGATTATCACGAGGAGAACCCGTTGGGAGTCATTGGTCATAAATCATATCCCATAAAATACCACTGACAATAACCTCTTTCTTTCACATCGCTTCCTAGACGAAATCCACCACATGATAACGAACCTTACGATCATATTCATAAAGAAGATATTCCAAAGTAGTAATCAATAGATGAAGCAAAAGGTAAGTATCGTTAAAATGACAGGCGGACTTAATATTCCGTTTGATCGGACCAATTGTTGGTATTGTGTTTACAGACGGTTTTGTGAAAACGAAGAAAGAATGCGTAGTGTGTATTACGAGAACTTGGAGGACATGCATCAATCAATCCCGACGTTCAGTCGTTTTCGGCTAATCCAACGATTTTAAGTTTCTTTGACCGATGGGAAATTATTGTAATAAGGTGGACTGTCCATTACGTGTCATTGCTTTTTGCGCCGGTCCACTCCGACGCAATAACAAGTGAAATATTTTTTATACCGTTATACAGAAAGGTTAATTTCGTTGATCCCAAGTAAACGATGAACTTGACGTTGATTTTATATTAAATTCAAAAGTTTTTTTGATTGAAAATATTGATGCTGTCTGTAATTTTCAATCAGTAATTTTAACAATGCCGTTATGTGGCATGTTTTGATATTTGTACCTTAATTGGAAAATACTTATCTTCAGTCTATCATTTTTTGTTAACGTGCCTTAGTTTCGGCACAATGTAAAAAGTATTGCAACACAAGTCTTACATGTTAATTAAAATCCAAGCCATCAAAGGGATTCGATACTGAATCCTTCATCACATGACTCTTTTTATTTTCATGTCCAAACTAAATTGTAATTCGTGTACGCATTGTGGCCGGGGAATTAGATCCTCCACATTCAAAACCCCACTATCCTATTGAGATCTCTCGGAAGGGAACTGGATCTGATAAGGTAGATCGTCGATACGGCCCTTTTTCCTTGCGCGACACCTTTGTCATGACAAAGCCCCTGTTTGGTCTGAACTGTGGCATCTGAATAGGCTTGCAATAACGCGTCCTGGCCAAAAGCTCGCATCCCGCTAGATCGGCCGCAGATACACTCCCTTCCAAAGATTTATTAATCTCTCTCTTAGCTGGAACAATGAGCGCTTTTGGTAGGCACCTGGCTTTTTTTTTCTCGACACTCGAGTGCGCTCGAGACGTATTCAGTTTTTGCTCGGCGTTCGAGTGAGGTAAGTGGGGCCTAGAGAGTGATTGAGGCTACTTTAAGAATTCCCCCGTCTGTAGACGGTGTAATTTTATGTAATAGGTATTTCGACTTTAGTATGTGACCTTCGAAACTTTCATGTTAGTAATAACTATTTGTCACTAAGTTGAATAGTTTCAAATTGTTTTAGGAATAGCTCGTTTCTTGACTTTGACTGTGTTAAATTTTAATGTTTCTATTGCCCGATGATGGGAATGAACTCACGTTTTCTTTTGTTTACTATGATATTAATGTTTCACGCCCTTCCCAGAATATAATCCAATGCATCTCCGAATCCGTCGGCCTATCAAGTTACGCGTTTAATTTGTCTAGATCTCGTGTTAAAGGACGGGTGCAATAAATAATGTTTTTTATCTTGACATCATAGCTCTAGGCAGAAATTCTTACACGTCCATTCGCTGAACCAACACTTTACTTTTATTTTTTACACGTTATCTATTAAGACTAGATTTCTGGAAAGAATTAACGTTTTCTTGACGTAAATTTAACACTAACATTATTATTGTTATGCTTATCAGGTGTATAAACTATGACCTGACCAGTGACTACATGTACATTTTTGAATGAATTTTGATTTTAATGACTATTATTTTGAACGTCAAGCTTTTACTTTAAAAGCCAAACCAATTAAACCCTCCGCAAGTAATTTATTGGGTGTTTTTGAATGGGGCAATCATTTTATAATGCCGGGGGTTATAAAAATGATAAACTACTAGCATTGTCAGTTATTTTAGAAGAACCCAAACATGCTGTGTACAATGAAGGCGAAATGTGTGCGTTTTATGATCTAACAATGACATCAGCTGCATCGGTCGATGCCATCTTGATAACGAACCCACATTTTGGCAAATATCTCGCCGCGGGATGCCGTCACAATATTTTAGTATCTACGACTGTATCTATCTGGTGGGCTTTGTGGTTTTTTTCACAATTCACTAGCAAGATGTGAGCGCCATCAAACGACGAACCTTTTAAATAAATTGCCACTAGAATTTACTACTTAATCACAAAACTTTAAAGCTAGGATGAAGATAATAATATACAATGAATTCATTAATCCATTATTGCATAATTTTGAACTGTTTTTATTTCTACTGTAAGTAGGACTAAAATTTAAATTTCAATCATGTTTTTTTTTTGCCATTACAATTGTATATTGATAAAAACTTCAATACATTTTTAGCTGTAAAACGAGAGTCGATGAGAAATTTCATCCTAGCTATAAAGCTATATTTAGGCGCCCAAGTTTCGTTGTAAAAAACGCATAATTTACGTAACCCAAAACTTTGTACCGTGTTTTGATCACTCCCCTTGTTCCCAGAACGTTGCACAAAAGGGAAGTGGAATCACTCGAAAAACTACGGTTTGGTCCCAAACCTCAATCTTTTGTGTATTATATTAAACCGCCCTTTCTCAAATTTATTGTCAAAGAATGATATGATGTCTTTATGTCTTGCTTCCATTGTGGGACACTTATCTGATCGTCTACCGTATTATTTATAATGGTTTCGGATTGTGGCATTACTGTTTGAATCTTGAATGTCGTCTTATTACTGCAGTGATATTTTTTGGTTAACTAGGAACAAATCCTGCCATAATATCAATTTTATGGCAAAAAAATTTCTAAACGTGTTGTATTTTTTACACGATCCCACTAAAGTGATTCAATAAAAATAATTTTAGCACCTCCACCAGAATGTTGAGGCTTTAAAACGACATGTACCTTCCCTTCTATGATCTGATCATGTACCTATTTGTATTGGGGATGATACATAGCTAGCACCATAAACCTAGGTTTACATCGTTCAGTCTTCGCTAAAATCTATTCAGAGGTCGTCTCACTCCTTCCTATTCCTATTTCTTCAGTCGTAATAATACTAATTAAACAGCTAAACCAACATTACCCATTATCTGTATCATTACTAGCTCTGTGTATTATTATATTCCGTCAAATCTAATCATTTCTGAATTCTAGTTTAACAAAATGGCTAACCATCTCTTTAACCTTGTCACTATTTCAAGGAAGAGACGAAACTAAGTATTTCCATAAGGCCGACCCCAAGTTATGCAATTAACGTCACAGTAGCCGAGGACCCTATTTTTTGCTGTGCCCCGACTTCTTCGATAAAGCTATAAAATACTTTTTCCACTCAGATGTAATCTCATCTCGGAATGTCATAGCGAGAGAAATATGAAGTAGAATTTCGTCTGCGAACTTTCGAAGATATATTGGAGCACTAGGGATGATGTCTTGTCAGGACATAGTCCTGTTACAATCAAAACGTCTATTGAAGGAATAGTTAATATGGCTGTTTTGCCTTATGAATACAATCTAAGGAAATCATAACCAATTAATAAAAAGGAAAAGACACTAATGATGTCAAAACTTTTGTTGAATATAAAGTTTATAATGTTCCAAGAAATGCCAAAAGACATGCATTATGAGATTACCTTACTGCATTACACAGTTTAAAAAAAAAGCCAACTTTAACCAAAGGCAAATGAAAAGACCCGAAGTTAACTTTACATTTTCTCTTGCGGTAGTTAAGTTGGCTAAATGGTTATTTTAAACTAAGCTTCCTAGAGCTGGCTTCGTTCACGTTATTGCAGACGGCGCGATATTGCAACTAACACGTCACCAAGGTTTACGAATGGTATAGATTTATATAAGCATCAATGCTAATTACATTATCTTATTGCTATGACTGCCTCTCCAGGCTTTATGGCCAGCGTGGTGAGTGTAGGCTATATCCTTCATCAACCTCTGCTAAATTGAGAGCTCATGCACTGGAGACCAAGAAAATGACCTGGTGATGATGACTGCCGTGGAGACTAAGTAATAAAGGTGACCTGATGACGATGATTGCTCTGACTACTCTTCAAACAACAGATGGGAAGAATTATAGCAACAAAATACATGGCAGTCCCGAGTTAGACGAAAGACTGTAAGAGCCAAATCATTCGCTTAATTCCTACAGCAATCTTGATTACATGAGTTACGATTGCCAAGACGTATCCCCCACTCGAGAACCTGTTTACAACTTGGAAGCTTTGATAACCACTAATTATCTAATCAAACGTAGTGTTGTGGAAACGTGCCCGTAGTATATAGTCCAAACCGATCGGGTAAATTATAAGTCCGAAGCTTTTAAGCCACAGATAGGAATTATTAGGAACCGGTTAGTGCTTGCTTGTGTAAGTAGTGATGTTCTTGGTTGTCTGGATTTCACATTACTCACTATTTTAAATCCTGGAAGACAGGTGAGAAGTAAGAAGGAAAAAGGTTAGTAGTAACTTACGTGATCATTCGGGGCCGGCGTTTTCTGGGAGAGGCCTGTGTCCAGCTTTGCAGATTGCTAGATACTGATGATGATTGCGCTGTTTGACTCAACTAATTCAAAACCCAGCGATTCTTCTTCTTCTCAGTGCAGTCGACTCCAATCAGCAAGATATTAATTCTGAAAAAAAGAGGTTGCTGTGATCTCTTAGAATAATATGCTGATTAAAACAGTTCTAGAATTTTCTGTCGGATCTAAGATGAAATGAAAATTTGAAAGCGGTTTCCATTACAAAAGCATTGCAAGAAGTGGAATTTTAATTAGGTGATAAAGAACATAATATGAAAATCTTCACATCACTATTTTAACCACCACTGAATTGAACAGTTAATCTGAGACTTAACGCTGTGTTAAAACGGGGCTTATCTAGTTTATGTCTGCATAAGAATTTACCCAGAGCCGAGATTTCAAGTTACTATTTTTGTATTATTTTTTTCTACGGAAGCCAAACTCTTTCTCTACACGGGGACTTTTATTCTAAGCAATGTCCTCTCGCTTTTATCTTGGCTCAAAAGGAAAAAAATAATAATGATTCTTAGAGTAGGCCGATAGTTTAGTCGGGCTGTTGATCAGTATGGGCATGTATGGGAGTGCGCACACTACGCCGATTCGATTTGGCCGATTCTTCATACAATTTAAAATCGGGCACAACTATCGGCCAACTAAAAATCAACGGTGTGCGCCTACTCTTAATCTTATGTTGAAGGCAAAAAATTCAAAATTCATTGGCGGAAATTCTAAATCATATAGTAGATTCGCCTTTAATTGCTACTAAAATTATTTTCAAATTACTCAAATAACGTCGAGAATTAAATATAGCACTTGAAAGCGATATTAGTTTAATTTCGTACGTTCATTTATAATTATCTCACGACCTATTTTAGTATGACTTGCTAATAATAAGTAAGGTATTTAATAAGTCGTATTCGGGTTCTCACAGTTTTCACTTTCATTTTGTCATTGAAACACTAATCTTTCATTTACGAAAGTTGCTATTTTAATAAGACATTACGATTTCACATAATTTTTTTGCCTACTTAAAACTATGATGTGAAATTTAATCTGTACTCTTTTCGAATTATGACGATATGATTTGGATATTTTATTACATAAAAATAAGTTCCATAAGTCGGAAATTCGGAATACAGTTCAAATTGACCTTTTGGATTTGCTTTCAGAAATGACTACTCGTATACGACGATAAGTCACGCTTACAATTCATGCGTCTCTAGTGCCATCGAGCTAACGGACTATTATAAAAATTAACTGTAACCATCCAGCGATTGTAAGGATGCAAATACTTCCACCTACCCTCCATCCCGTTAATCCTTCAAAGTTTATAGATTTTGCTCCACCGCAGGACCTGATCAGCATAAGCAGTGCATTACTGTCGCCTTAACGCTTTGTATTTCAACGTGTATCAGTATTATGAATACCAGCCATAACTATGAGGAATCACAAATCTACAGTAGGTACTATCGTAAATTTTTACCATGCGAATTTGATACTTGTATCAAGGACCATAAGGAACAAGATAGAAACTTAATAGATGCAGTGGAGATGCATTTGAATAATGTAAACTTGTCGGACGGAGGCTCGGGAGATGACTTGACGTAATATTGTATCGAGTAGTGAAGAACAATATGGTTTTGCGCTAGACTATGGTAGCTATGCTTGTGAGTAGCCATAAATGAAGTTTAAATAACGAAGAATTGGACAAAAGTCGAATCAATTATGATGACGTCAACAAGAATTTGTGAAAGAATAGGTAACAAGAAGTTGAAAAGATAGAGTAGTAGGTAAGAGTGAAAAAGGCAAAATTAAGGCAGTTAGCATTAAGTTCTTAAATCTTAGTTAAGTTCTACAATCTAGACCAAATCAAAATGACCTAAAACAAACCACCAATATGGTATAACATAAGTAATAGAACAAGGAATCCAATTATCTATTTATTGGAACACGGAAACGTTAACCACTTGACAATTATAAAAAGCAGGCCTATAAAGCAACACTCAAGCCACAGGCAAAACCTACATCATATAAATGACACACATAAGGCCATATCAGGCAAACTCTGAGACCCTTACTTACGTACCAAGATAACTAATTCCACTTATCAACTGTCAAACTGTCTAGATTATTTAGGCCAAGTAAGTTAGAGCTTTGCCAATTGCCACAGTCTATGATAACGCAGACAATTTACTAATGGTTTGGTTTCAGCCTCCTTTATGTAGGTATGTTTATTGTAATCAAATTATTAATAACTCTCTTTCCCACCGCTGCAACTCCTGATCTACAACTTGACCGCCAAAAAACCCCAACCAGTGAAGGTCAAGTTTGTCCCGAGGGAAAGTTAAACTGTCATTGGAACCGCAATGAAATTAATCAGAAGAAGATAGGAGGAGTTCGAAGTTTACTTTCAGCTCACTGCTAGGCATTTATCGCCAATCTCAAGCACACCCAAGAAATCAACTGTAAATGCTTTTGCTATGGTTGTGCTATAAAAAAAATATGACAACTTTAAGGTTAGTAAAAAAAAGAACATCGCAACATAATCGGCCATGTCCACACTACCATCGCGTCCGCGCACCGTCCCGGGAGCACACAGGTTACAAATTATTCCTCCCCCGTACTTGTAAGTACACCTGAATCAATCAAAACACATTTCCGTCCCGCCTCACGTGTGCACCGGCCTTATTGATTCAGTGTTTTATTGCTGTTCGTGGCTGAAGATTTTATCATAGTTTGTTTTATTGGTAAACTTTTTTTTGGGGTCGGTCTATTTTCTACTGTTTTAAATGCCATATTCATTTAAATGAAAATCCAAAAGCAATGGCCTTTTTTGTAAAACAGCATCGTAAGATGAAGCGAGTTGTATTATTTCTTGAATCAAATTTACTCAAACCGAATCAAACCTAAGACTCGCTACGTTAAATGTGCTTCATTGGCTACTGTGATAGAGCTTTTACTAACTTAGCCCCAAAATTGAGTTTTTTGGGGCTAAGCTAGTAAAGAGATTTGTTGATTTGAACATTTATGCAGTAGTAAATAGATGCTGTTTTGTAACAAAATATACAGTCTATGATATGCTGACGAATTTACAAAGCCACACTGTGAGAGCTGATACATATTTTAGTCGAAATGATAAACACTATTTGATATTTCCAGGTCAAAACATTAAAATTGCAAACTTGTGCTAACACTACTTAACTAAATAAAGACCTAAAGTTATTCTAAATTGGATGTCGAACAAGGCAGCCTAGATTGGTACAAATTGGCATTCGAGTTTCACACATTCACTACTAACTGAACTCAATTATGTATTTCAATTAAGATTTTTATTGATTAAATTTGACTGTCCATTCATTCATTTCAAAGATTGTTTTAACTATAGTAGTTATGCTTATAATTCCAATTGCTAGTAAAAACTATCACTTAGACCATGACACGTTGTATTAAAAAAAATATCGTGATTAGTGTCAGTGGCGGAATTACAGGGTGGCAGGTCTGGCAAAATGCCACAGGCCCCTGAGCCGAGGGGGCCCCGGGCCCAAGCTAGGGGCCAGGGCCAGCCCCCCTCAATGAATTTGCCACAGGCCTTGGATGGTATAGTTACGCCACTGATTAGAGTCTTGAAATAAACTTATTTGGCACTGTGGCATCTTATGTGGTTGCAATAAAAGCGATTTTGTAACAAAACATTGTGTAGTCTGATATGCTATCGACCGTAATTGGTTCGAATGTTCTTGTAATCTAGGTAGTTAACTAACAATTAATATTTATTTTTAAGTAAATAGGGTAGATTAACACCTTCTGTACATAGGGCCGATCAGTCTGGAATAAATCGACAATAGAGTAACCCGCGTCTCATTTCTTCGGCTCCATATTCCCGGATACCAGCCTATTACCCTTCCCACCGTCCGTACTCACATACATCACAGTTCTAATGGTATTTAAGTATATTAATAGAACAAAAAGTGCTTCGTCTCAATTATGCTGCTGGAGCTGAAAATACCAAAGTGAAGGTGGAAGAAAACTTGAGTCATCTTTGACAAGAAGGAGAATCCATAGTATCAAAACATCATCCTCCTTTGAATTTACACGTAAATCCATATAAATGTTAATATTAGTACAAGTAACTCGTATAATATTGCAAGTGAAAACCTAACGAGTGAGCACTAGTAGTTCTGTCCGGATCAATTATTCAAAGATCAACCTTTTAGTACATGTCACATACCCATTTCGCGTAGTTATTCCTGATTGCCGATCAAGGAAATTACTGCGATTCATAGATGTATACTTATTAGGTGTCTTGACGAGGTCAGCCTGTCAAGAAAATACTAACATCAGGTTATACATATAGTCTCCACTGCAGGAGGACTACCCTTTTCTAACTTACCAAAGGCAGGGAGGAATTGTGTGCACTCCCTATATGTATAGGCCAGGCGAGTTGGGAGGCCTGTTTTTCACAAATCAAAATTATCAACAATTAAACCCAAACATTGACGTGTATAAGTGCTTTTTAGAAGCCTGTTGGTAGAAAATAAATTACTTTTAATAGTATTATGTAACTATAGACAGTCTCTTCTATTTACCCTACGCACTTATGCGATCTAGTTCCTATAATGACTCTTAATGCGCGCACGTTGTGGGTCCCCGCCGATTCCCATGTCCGTGGGCTAACCGTTCTTTTATTATGCACTACTGGGAATACATTAAGGCTTAAGAATAACTCATATGATACCTTCGTTAAGTTTTGTGTAGTTTTTGTGAAAATGGTAATTAACTTGATGATCAAATTATGATTCAGACATTCGTCTTCTTCTTTTCGTTCCTTCTTTCACAGCCTTGAGGCTATGACCGTTTATTTCTTCTAATTTAGCTATCCTTTGATATCACTTTTAAATGGTCTCGTGAGAGGACAAAATCGTGCTTATGTAACTAACATCACAGACTCAAAATCCACAATACCGCTCGAAAATCATACGGTTAAGACTTGTCTTTGACCTTTACAAAAACTTTATTGTACCTAACGAAAGTCATAATATTGCTATCAAGGGACTTCCTTTAATAAGATATTATATTACTGAGCATTAAAACGTTAATTACTGTTATGATTTCCTCAAGACAAACCAACAAAAAGTTAAGTGATTTGTCATCAGAACCAATAAAACCCGATGACCCAGCTATAAATTAAGGATGTAATGAAATATCTTTTACCACTGAGTAATTACTCAAATGCGTTTCCCATGTGAATTATTTTAAGATCAAAGAACTCGAAGTACGTAGGGTGTCAGTGACAGCTACTAGAAAAACCTATTCTAGGAGTGATAGGGGTTTGACATCTCTTTGACAGCTCCTCTTGCGTATGTCACTTATGAAAATGCATGAGATACAAGGAGCGGGTTTGAATTTACAAAACCATTGAAATGCCCTGTCAGAGACAAAGGGTTAAGTTCAAATAGTGTTTTTTAATAATAGGTGTTAAACATAATTAAAGAAACAAAAGCTTTTAAATATGATTATGTAGATACATATGACATAGAAAACGTTAACTAATGCCAGTTTCAGTCCCAAAAATATCTTTACACATTTTCATACAGATCACTGTAGCCGCATTAAGCAATAACATACATAAATTAATATTTACAACCGTCTTGAGTCCTTCCACTCGTTAGACCGACGATCTGGTAAATGTCACGGAAAGCAACTAGATGCAGGCTGCGCAGGACCAGTCGTTGTAGAAATCCTTGGATTAGGCCTTTGTCCAGCAGTGGGCAAAGATCCTTCGACTGAAATGATAGTGGTAATTAGTAGGTAAGTTTATTATAAAAAAATTCCAATGTATTAAAATATTTCCTCAATATTCACAATCTGTTATATTCACATCTAAATCCGTGATAATATTCGTCTCAGAACTTACAGAGGCGTTTGACTATCTACCTCTAGTCCTCTTCTATATTATGAACGCGGAATCGATGCCATAAGGTCTAATATCACACTAGACTGTCCGGTATAATGAACTAATGTCTATATTATTGGTTCTCAGTAACTGGCGGTATTGTTCTCGGGGATTGGATCGTATTGTCTCATCGATTGGCCGTATTTATAGGCGGACAACGTCATAGAGGTATACATTACGTGTGGTGCAAATTTCAGAACATTGTCTAGTTTGTACAAAATAATAATTATCTTAATACAAAAGGCATATTCATTGACAAAAAACTACTAATTAATAGCGATAAACATGATATTTTTAATTGTTATAAAAAGTTATGATAATAAACAAAGGATATTATTACATTAAATGGTAGCTTAAATTTGGCTATTTCCCTAATATAGGTAGGACGATATTAAATACACCCTTCATTTAAAATTGTGAAGCCCAAGGAGGCAGTAAAAAAAAGCCTTCAGGTTCAGGTTGTCCAATTCCCGAAATGTCCAATTCCTGAAATGTCCAGTTCCCGAAACGTCCAATTCCCAAAATGTCGAATCTACTATTATGATGGGTTTGTTAAATAAGTCCTCATAGACTTTCTTAAAAATATTTAATAAATAACCATACTTAAATTTTAATAATCATTTATTTATTTACAAATTATTCTTTCCTTTTTAGGTCAAAAGAAAAAATAGGTATATAAATAACTATACATACTTGTACGAGTACTAAGTGTAGTAGCTACAATTTTTTTCTACGTACTTTTTGCAAATAATACAAATTTTCTATGTTTATAGGCCGATTTTGCAAAAACATATTAATTACTAATTTTGAAAGAAATGCTATGAGGACTTATTTAACAAACCCATTATAATAGTAGATTGGGAATTGGACGTTTCGGGAACTAGACATTTCAGGAATTGGACATTTCGGGAATTGGACATTTTGGGAATTGGACATTCTGGGAATTGGACATTTTGAAACCGTTGGACATTTTGGGAATTGGACATTCTGAACCTGAAGGAAAAAAAGTCTATTAAAACAATAGAGAAACAAACTTTTTTGAGCATTACCCCTCGCGTATAAAAAAATACATCAACAATGTAAAGTAGCGGTCCCAACACCGCTCCCTGTTCAACACTTGATCCACTCTGAAACATCTATTATTATTGTTCGTACGACTGCGTAACATGTGAGTATTCGACACATGGTAGACATGGGTGGGTCCTGAAGATTTGTAGTTGACAAGTGAAATAAAGAATGCCACTTATTGTTGGTCGGGCGAGAGATAGTAAATTGTGGAGGCGGTATTTAGTCTGTTTTTGCTGTCAAACCGTGACTTGTTTGTACAGTCGCGAGATTAGCAGTTTCTATTTCGTTAAAAAGGGACAGTGAAGACAAATTAGCGTGACAAAATCTACAGAATGCACGCCTCGCTACAATGTGCGTACATAAATACTTGTGTGTAGGTAGTCGAAGATCGGATTCTAAGACGTCCATTTGATTTTAGTCCGTTTCCTGGTATAATGTTTGTTGCTATGGTAAAATTATCTACTTTTTCCAACGGCATTTCTGTTTCGTACATTTACTATCTGAATCCTAAACATCTTACATGTCCACCACTCAAAGGTTTACTAAATGGCAAGGGACAGGTAATCTACACAAATCTTCCTCCACAATCATGACACGTTCCCAAACAGCATTCCCGGTCAATACAAGTAAATCTCGTGGAGCTATCGAAGAAAGCAGCTTACCTTGCTCGAGGTAATTTCGCTGTCCACTGCGCCAGTAAAGGGGAGGTAAGCCTGTTAAGCCTTTGTAGTTCTAGCAAGTAATACTGTCGGTACTACTGCCCTATTGGAAAAGGTTTGTTTGGTATGTTGAACTAGAATGAGCCTACATGTGTGAAAGGCATCGGAATATCTTTATCAGTTGAGCACATTAGGTACACTGCTGAACTAAGTAGGATTTCCATTGGGCTCTTTGAATACCTAACCATAAATGTAAGGTTAATTTGCTGCGTATTCATCTTGAATAAGTCAATCAGATGTAATTTTTTGTTAGTTAGGTATTTAAATTATTTGGTTCACCCAAGTGAACGTAATTGCTTCAAATAGGTACTCAAAGCGCACTCGAGTTACCGATTACAAGAATTTGTTGCTCTATTTTAATTCCAATTATTCCACATTTTTGAATTCTTGTAAAGCAGCGCAATTTGACACCAAAGCGATTTTAATTTTAATAAAAAACTCAACACAAACTGAAAGCGTTGTAAATTCAAATGAGGCTTCGTACAAAGAAAGCATCATTAAGGTTATCAACCTCACGACCTCAGCAGTAAATTTACGCTCTTTAATATCAAATTAGCGAATAGAAAATGAAACCGACAACGTTATTAAGGGCGCGGTTAGTAAAATTACACTTAATTTGACAAACTCTGTGAAAGTCTCGGAGATGGCAGGTGGAGTAACGTTAACGCTACCTAATGTTCGGATTTACAACGTGACAGCGGGCTTGCTGAGGTTAAATTTGCTTAGAATGTTGAATAATGTTTTGTAATGCTATAAAACATTTTGCTGGTATACTTCTTTTAAGGTACTAAGAGGATTGGATTTGGAACTAGTGAATTTAGTAAGCGCTTAAAATTTTGACAATATTGAAGCATTGAAGACGTCTGATTTAAAACAAAACAAAAACAAAAATAACCTCAATTCTTTGAACATAGCCTTATTTGAGTTCACAACGTCGTAGTAGAAAAAAATATTCTTGCTACATAATTTGCTACCCTGACGTATTTCTAGAATTAAAAAAAACGTATTGCTATGTTTATATCGATGATAAACAAAAAACCATCACAAAGTTTCCACTCATACAAAAAATTCGCCCACATTTATCCAACCAAACCTAATCATAATTAAGAGCCCCCACATATGAGCTCTTAACACCCTGCAGATTGATAGAAGATGATACTCATATGAATTTAATTACGATCCTGGAGATAAGAATCTCATCAAACCAGGTGTTGTTGGGAATGAAAGCATTCAACCGCAACAATACATAATGACTCTCAGTTTTGCAGGTCTATTAAAACAATTTACCAGCTTCTTTTGTTGGTCTATAATAGACAAATCCGAATCGGGCGTCCCATGGCGCTTTATAATGAAGAAAAAACTTCACAAAATGGTCACACAACAAATAAAGTGATCATGCTATCATATGGCGAGTCAATTATAAACACAGCTTTTGTTTTTTACGACTATAATGAAACTTATACACGACGTTTAAGGTTGTGAATTTGTTAAAACATTTATAAATCATGAAGTCGTCACGTAGCATTCCGTCAAAATACAAAACAATATAGTTCAAAGAGTAAACCAAAGCCACAAAAATAAATATGTCCCAAAGAAAACAATGGCTCCCAAAACACAAGTCGTATTAAAAATAACCACAACGGTTAAGTTGATACTTCAAAATGTGACTGCTCACTGTGTGCGGTAGACGTTGGAGGCATTTGTAAAATGAAAGGTTATTATGTTTTCACGGGCCCACACGCAAAGGCAATCGTTGGTACGTGCTCTAGCTAAAAAAACAAGGCTGGTAAAATCAATTTGTTGTAGCAGTAACTCGTCACGTAAAACCCTACTTCTGACCTACAAATAAATCTTTTATTTAAGCCTTGTACGTACTGTACGGTTTGATATTTAGGTAGTTTTTCATCTGACTCAACTGCTTTAAAATTTTGCCTCATGCATTGCTGAATATAATGAACCCTTTAAAAATTGCTGATTCAAAAATCTTCAAACCCGTCATAGAACTAAATGATTTAAAAAAAATCCCTCGTCCACGTACTCCCCTTGAGGACATTTTGAAAAAAGTAATCTATTCCGATAAGGCAACTAGAAGACTGTTCATTTTTATTTTCCCCATTCCCTGAGGCTTAGAGCATCTTATGGCCCTGGTTCAAGTGTAGAGCACTAAGCGTTCATGGTTTTGATTTTCGATAACTGTCATTTTAAATTAGATAATAATAATACATAATTTTATGTGAGTCTTATAAAAGAGGCTAACAGTTGAAATTTAAAGAAGTTGTAACACTAAGTTTCAGTTCAATTTAGTAATGTCGAAAACATCTTGAAGAGATCAACACTAATAAACCGATCACAAAGTCTGATCTAACGAATAAGAATCAAACTGCATTGTGACTATTCAACTAGAATTATTATTAGGCCTTTTTAGGGCACTTACTCGTATAAACAATGCATGCCTTGATTTCACATTTGAGTCGTAGTAGTGCGCTGAAAACATTGCATCCATTATTAAAGTACACGGGACATCAAAACGTTCGCATTGCCCGATTCCAAAATATTCTTGTTATAAGAGGGTTAATTCCCTCTATATGTAGTCTACGCGATCACTGCAGCTTTAGTACCTATTATAACAATTATGATAATAATATTCGCTACCCTTATACAGCTCTAGTAAAGCTAATGACATGCACCACACACACAGAGGCATGACGATGCATTCGCCTCCTGCCACAACCTTAATCTCCGTACGATAACGTTTGTGTGGCGACTCTAGCGCTCGCCGATCAAAGAACAACTTTGTACAGACGTTATACGAGCTTAGCTGCTTTAGATCCTAACTAATGGCCGAGATTGTCTTCGTTAGTGGAATGTACAAAGTCAAATGTAATGTTTGTTGAGTTAGATACGATTTATATTATTTTTTTATTATTTTATTATTGCAGGAAGCCGAACATCGGGATAAATGGAGGAAGATTGTGATGAAGAATGATTCAGGAAGGACTTTCATCAAGAACACCTTCAGTAATTAAGAAAACGACTCGCCAAATATGATAAAACAAGATTATTTTAATTTCATTCAATAGATAATAATGTAGAGACCACGAGTGCCCTTTGTTAAATGTGTAGGTAATCATGCTTCAAGCTGTATGTTTAATAGAAGTAGAAAGGAGTTTTCAAAATAAGCTCTTTGTTTTTTCACTGTTTAACTGAGCTGAAATATACACTGTAACGGTTAGCGTTACCGCTGACGTTATCTTAGATCTAAATTCTACTTTAATTACTATTATCTACCTAAATAAATATACTTAAATAATAAAATATCTAAATCTACGTAAACTACCTAACTAAATAACTAAATTAAATAATTCATATTGTTCTACACTAATAAAATAAATAAAATAATAAAACTACAAGCAAACCCGCGCAAAACAAGTTGTTCAATATTTCTTTTGTTCTCTGTCGAGCGGGCGGACTGTTTTTTATGCATGCGCAAGCGACGCGCCTACGGCCGCGATGCTCCCGCCGCGTCTCCTAGTCCGAGCCAGAGCGTTATTGAGCACGGACGTATCGCTGTCCGTCACCCCCGGACCCGCGATGTACATAATATCCTAGAAACTAAAATGTAATCGCGTATTGGTGAACCCCGCTACCGGGTGAGTGTTGCAAAAGTAATTTTAGTGCCTATATTTTATACTTGTGCTAAATGTAAGTGCCTAGCCGCCATTTTGTTCTTGAAATGTGCTATCCATGTGCTCGGTGTCATTTCATACAAATTTCCTATTTCTATAACTTCTTAATATTATTATTTTACACCTTACTACATGATTAAATTCTATTGTTATAATTATTCTAAATCAAGGGCGGGCCTCAGCTACTTGACGGGTCACAGGTGGCGGATAGTGATACATCCTATAGTATGTAGGATAGCTGCGAATAAGGGGAAACCTCCCCAAATAAGCAGTCCCGGACCGAGGCGGCAGGGTACGGAAGGTGTGGCGGGATGTTCTGTGGCATGAGCATCTCCATGGAAATACCACAATACCTAATGATGGCTCTGTGACACGGCGAGTTTGCACCGCTATAAAATAAGTGCATGGCCCTAGCAGAGGAAGCAGTCTGCTTGCGTTCTACCAGGCGGACCTCAGAAGGAGGCACTCGGCTGTAGAAGCGAATATCTTTGAGCGGTGATGGAATCCGTCAGACCCGGTCATTGAACTGCGATCACCAACCCGTCGTTGCTGGCGTGGTGATTAATGGCTAAATACCCCTCCTCAACCATGACAAACAAATACAAGAATCGACCCCGAGTTCCCAGCGCTCTGTCACTCCCTGGCTCTAGCAGCAGCCGGGTGACACGGAGCAGGGGTGCGACAAGGAATCCCTGGGAGTTGACTGGCTGCAACAAACAACTTTACGTGGCCACATATAACACGCAAACGCTGTCCACAGAAGATAGGCTTATAGAACTTGAAACTGAGCTACAGCGAATTAAGTGGGACATTCTGGGACTGTGTGAGATTCGAAGAAGCGGCGAAGAACTTGTTACATTACCATCAGGTAACATGCTCTACTATAAGGAAGGTGGAAGCAAGGGCGTGGGAGGAATCGGTTTTCTGATTAACAGGGAAATAAAAGACCGCGTACTAGAAATTGGCTGTGTATCCAACAGAGTGTCATATGTAAAAGTGAAACTGTCAGCTAAATATACACTCGCTATCATACAGGTATATGCCCCCACCGCAAGTCACCCGGATAGCGAAATCGAAGATTTCTACGAAAAGGTGATCACGGCCACGCAAAAATGTAAATCCCATTTTACAATCATTATGGGGGATTTTAACGCTAGAATCGGTAAAAAGGAGATGGATATTGAGTACTGCATCGGTGATTTTGGTCATGGTGTTAGGAATGAAAGAGGGAAAGAACTGGTGAACTTTGCAATGCGAAGTAACATGTACGTCATGAATACGTTCTTCTATAAAAAGCCACAACACAAATGGACATGGCAACACCCTAATGGTGTTCACAAGAATGAATATGACTACATAATCAGTAATCGCAAAAACATTGTGCAAGATGTGTCAGTGCTCAACAACTTCTATACTGGCAGCGATCACCGCTTAGTTCGTGCAACTCTTAACATTAACACCAGGACAGAGAGACGGAAACTCACCCGGCGTCATATCCCACAACACATTATTCCTGATCTAATTAGAGCTAGGGCAGAAGAGTACCAACAATATATCAGTAAACACCTACATAACCTGGACACACAGAAAACAATGCCAATAGAAGCTCTCAATGAACACATAACATCGATAATGAAGGAAGCACAGAAAGAGGTCATGCCTGACAAAATCGATTTCAGACCTAAAAAGCTAACAGCGGAAACACTTAAGCTCATGGAAAGACGTCATCAAATGAGAATCGAAAATAACTCCGACACTACAGAATATCGTAGTCTCCACGAAGAGGTTCGCCAAAGGATAAGACTAGATTTGCTAGAATACCAAGAGGACAAAATTACCACTGCCATACAATCAAATACTAGCAGACGTATCTTGCGATCTCAGTTATCCAATGGACGAAAGGAGATTTTCCAACTAACTGACGAGAAAGGAGACTTGGTCACTAATAGAGAACAGCTGTTAGAAGTAGCGAGGAAGTACTATGAGAGTCTGTACAAAAGTAAGACATCAAACATCGCCTCACCATTAGATGGACAGTCATATAGAGCGCCTATATCCAATGTTGGCTCCGAAGAAATCCCAGACGTTACAGTGGAGGAAATACGTTTTGCTCTTGGCCAGATCAAGAACAGAAGGTCACCGGGACATGACAATGTTATTCCTGAAATGCTGAAGCTGGCACCTGAAACAGCCTGGAAAGCATTGGCACTGCTTTTCACAAATTGTATACTAGATAGCAAGGTCCCGAACGACTGGCATAAAGCAATTATTGTCCTTCTTCACAAAAAGGGAGATATCCGGAAACTAGACAACTACCGTCCCATTAGTCTTTTGTCTCACATGTATAAGCTGTTTACTAGAATTATCCTAAACAGACTGAGAGAAAAGCTGGATGCATACCAACCTAGAGAACAGGCTGGATTTCGTGCCGGATATGGAACCAACGACCACCTACATACCCTGAAGACAGTGATTGAAAAATGTCATGAATACCGGAAGCCAATTATTATCACCTTCGTCGATTATGAGAAAGCATTCGACTCAGTGGAAGCATGGGCAGTGGAGAAAGCTTTGGCGGACAGTAGAGTTGATGAAAGGTACATCCAGCTCATTAAACACCTTCAGCTATCCGGAACATCCTCGATACGCCTCCATAAGTTAACCAATGCGTTTAGACTGGAGAGAGGAGTCCGTCAGGGTGACACCATATCGCCCAAGTTGTTCAACGCTGCCCTTGAAAATATCTTTAAAGAGCTAGATTGGACAAGCAAGGGAATAATAATCGATGGAGAAAGGCTAAACAACCTGCGATTTGCCGACGATATCGCACTGATCAGTGATAGCATTGAAGATATGATTGATATGGTAGACCAACTACAACGTGAATCAGCAAAAGTAGGGTTAAAAATGAATTTGTCAAAAACGAAAATCATGACGAACATTGAAAATGCGAAAAATCACGTCCTACCTGTAGAATTGGTCGACCACTACATTTATCTAGGCCACAAAATCACTCTGAATTCTGAGAATCAGGTTGCGGAAGTAGGAAGGCGCATCGGACAAGCTTGGGCGGCATTCGGGGCAAACAGCCATGTTCTACGCTCCAAGAAAATTGCTCAACACCTAAAGACCAAGGTGTTCAACCAGTGTGTACTGCCGGTCCTCGTGTATGGGATGGAGACCACGACGCTGACAGAAAAGTCTGCTGAGAGACTCCGAGTCGCACAACGAGCAATGGAAAGACAGATGCTTGGCGTCTCCCTACAAGATCACAAAACGAACGAGTGGATCAGAGAAAAGACGAGGATCAGCGACGTGGTGGAAGAGATAGAGAGCCGTAAATGGAGATGGGCAGGACACATTGCACGGATGAACCAGGATCGCTGGGCCAGAAAGACCCTGGAGTGGAGACCCCGCAACAACACCCGCGGCAGGGGAAGACCGCCTAAACGATGGACAGATGATATCCGGCAGCAGGCTGGAGTGAACTGGATGCGTGTGGCCAGGGACAGAAAACGGTGGAGGGTTGAAGAGGAGGCCTATGTTCGAAGGCGAACCCAAAGGCTGACATAGATAGATAGACATGATTAAATAAATAAACTAAATATTTTATGAAATGACATCGACACGTCATGACCTTACATGACCTTGGTCGTACTGTAACGATACTTTCTAAAATCTATTTAATTTACTAAATTGAACTATTCTAATCTTATTCTATTGTTATAATTATTCTAAATTAATTGCCTACATAGATGATATGCTAAATTATTTTCTACCTACATAATTTAATATTTTGCCTACTTCACTTTGCAATCACTTTCTCTGCACCTACTGTAATTCTGTTTGACTGCCACATCATTACATCACCATTTATTACCAAAATCATTCCATCTGCTTCGCTAGTATTTTGATGTCGCAGTCAAACGGACAAAAGCTAGCAACTGCTTTAGTGTCCGCTTTGATTCGCAGGGTTCACGTTCACCTTCATCTTCACCTTCACTACAACTACCTGCCATGCATGGCCAGCGGCTCTTTAACCCGGCAGAGCTGTCTGCCGTGTCGGACGGCCCGTGCGCACACTCTAAGTGGCCCTACACCATAGTGCGTACGGCCCTAACCGTCTGGCGCGTCGGCGACTCTGTGGGATTACCACCAGCGAAGAACCAACCCACATCACCATCAATGCTAGCGAGGACAGTGGTTTGAATATACTACCACCGGTGACGAATCTCGTGCGATACGATAGTTAGCTCGTAACCCACACCCTTAAGGTCTCTTACTCTTTATTCTAAATAAACTACTTGTTAACCTAAAACTATCTTTTATTTCTCTAAACTTCTAATCTAAATTCTAATCATGTCACCTGCTCCTAAAGCTAATAACCGTGACATTGGCGCCCATACCGGTCTATTCTATCGCACTTGAGACGTTACCAGTGAGTTTTACTTGTAATAAATGGTTATTTTTGGTGTTGGCATTCGAATAACTTAGTTATAAGATTGTAACTAATTTGTAATCTCTGTGTGGTAGTACTAAACTTGTGATTTTTTTGTGGAGAATAGCTACACTATTCTACCTACTGTAATTTTGTTAAACATAAAATGTATCTACCTACATTTTGTAATATTTACTAAATTCTACCTACCTTTTGTAATATAATTTAACTTTTACTACTACCTACCACACACAGATTTTGCTTTTGTTAAACTTTTGTAATGCTTATGTCTTATTGTGTAATTTGCAACACACACCCGCGTGCCCACCTAGTATTTTTTTTATATTACGTACTCGGTAATTCTAACTAAAATATAAATTTAACTTGTAACTAAAAACGTTACTTCTAAATAAACTATTAAATTAAATAATAAATTGTAAATACTACTAAAAATAAACAATTTATTATACCTACTCGTATCTTACCTACTGGTATCTCTTAAACCTATAATTGAAAATCTACCTTAATTATAAAGTCTAAAACTATTTTTAACTGTCTTGTCTGACGCACCATCTAAAATGGATTGCAAGGCACACTCTACTAAGTACCTCTTTGCATTGCTTAGGACTCAAGATAGGAAGTTGTTGGGTGCAGCAGTTGCTAAACAACTGCGCATACTTGTAATTAGCTGTAGTCTACCCTACAGATAATATTCCGACCTCTTCATTAAATAATGGTTATCTTATGACTTTCTCTAAATCTTAACTTAATAAATCTTGTGAGTATTATGAGATCTACTAAGAATCATATACTCTGTACGTCAGGTTGCAAGTAAACAGATCTAAAATGTTTATTTTGTTAGTCAGACTCAAGATTAGCTAGTACAGTTAAGATAGCGGATTTTCCTTAGGTAAAATCCTACCGTAAAAAGGGGGATATGTAACGGTTAGCGTTACCGCTGACGTTATCTTAGATCTAAATTCTACTTTAATTACTATTATCTACCTAAATAAATATACTTAAATAATAAAATATCTAAATCTACGTAAACTACCTAACTAAATAACTAAATTAAATAATTCATATTGTTCTACACTAATAAAATAAATAAAATAATAAAACTACAAGCAAACCCGCGCAAAACAAGTTGTTCAATATTTCTTTTGTTCTCTGTCGAGCGGGCGGACTGTTTTTTATGCATGCGCAAGCGACGCGCCTACGGCCGCGATGCTCCCGCCGCGTCTCCTAGTCCGAGCCAGAGCGTTATTGAGCACGGACGTATCGCTGTCCGTCACCCCCGGACCCGCGATGTACATAATATCCTAGAAACTAAAATGTAATCGCGTATTGGTGAACCCCGCTACCGGGTGAGTGTTGCAAAAGTAATTTTAGTGCCTAGATTTTATACTTGTGCTAAATGTAAGTGCCTAGCCGCCATTTTGTTCTTGAAATGTGCTATCCATGTGCTCGGTGTCATTTCATACAAATTTCCTATTTCTATAACTTCTTAATATTATTATTTTACACCTTACTACATGATTAAATAAATAAACTAAATATTTTATGAAATGACATCGACACGTCATGACCTTACATGACCTTGGTCGTACTGTAACGATACTTTCTAAAATCTATTTAATTTACTAAATTGAACTATTCTAATCTTATTCTATTGTTATAATTATTCTAAATTAATTGCCTACATAGATGATATGCTAAATTATTTTCTACCTACATAATTTAATATTTTGCCTACTTCACTTTGCAATCACTTTCTCTGCACCTACTGTAATTCTGTTTGACTGCCACATCATTACATCACCATTTATTACCAAAATCATTCCATCTGCTTCGCTAGTATTTTGATGTCGCAGTCAAACGGACAAAAGCTAGCAACTGCTTTAGTGTCCGCTTTGATTCGCAGGGTTCACGTTCACCTTCATCTTCACCTTCACTACAACTACCTGCCATGCATGGCCAGCGGCTCTTCAACCCGGCAGAGCTGTCTGCCGTGTCGGACGGCCCGTGCGCACACTCTAAGTGGCCCTACACCATAGTGCGTACGGCCCTAACCGTCTGGCGCGTCGGCGACTCTGTGGGATTACCACCAGCGAAGAACCAACCCACATCACCATCAATGCTAGCGAGGACAGTGGTTTGAATATACTACCACCGGTGACGAATCTCGTGCGATACGATAGTTAGCTCGTAACCCACACCCTTAAGGTCTTTTACTCTTTATTCTAAATAAACTACTTGTTAACCTAAAACTATCTTTTATTTCTCTAAACTTCTAATCTAAATTCTAATCATGTCACCTGCTCCTAAAGCTAATAACCGTGACAACACAAGCCATTACATTATTTATTCATTCTCTTTCACTCTACATATTTAATACTGTGTTTATCCTCAATTTATGATTTACAATAAGTATTAAAAAAACATTTATTTGATAGGTAAAGACTAAAAATACCTATCAATCGATTTTCATTTCTACGTTTATCGCGTGACATAGTCTTTGCCCCGTTTATTTTTACTAGGCTGTTATTGATATAGCTCATTTATTATGCCCTTGCTTGGAATTGTTGTTATTAATTTTTAAACCCTGTGCATACTGTTTGCGTTTTATTTTAATTAAACGTTTTCGCTACTCGTACTTTGTCACGCGATTTTTTGGTTTATTGTTGTGGTCATTATTACTGATCCATAGATCTCTGTTCTATTATTACATTCTATTATCTATACTATTATTATTTTCATGATAATATCGAAGGGCTTTGGATACTAAACTAAAGCAGATACAAATCAATCTGCCCTTAAGAGGAGAACAACTTCATTTGAAAGCCATTTTATTCCCAAATTATGATAAAAAATTAGACACTGCTCAAAATACCTCTTTGCAAATAAATCAAGGATTCACGAAGGTTGAAAACAAAAAATAAATGTAAAGCTGTTTGATAATTACTTATTCAATAAACTGTACAAACAAAGGAATAATTATGTTTTACACAAAAATTATAGAATTTCATAGGTACCTAATAACTTAGTCAAGTAAACCTAAACAAATACGCTTTTACCTTCTTCACTTCACCCAAAATCAGCTATCACGGACTTAAAATCTATTTTAAGTCTTGTCTGCGTGGGTGTGCCATATAAGACGGCTATATCGGTCCCACTTGTGACGATAGTTCTACTTAAAATAGACTTATCCTAATTGTGTAAGTTCACTTGTTTTTAGAGATAATTAATTTGGGTTTTGTTAGTTTTAGGGTGCGGACACACACATAATTTCATAATATTCTCGTTTAGAGAATCCATATCTGAAATACCGTGGGTTACCTACATGATTTCGTTACCTACCTATGTTTGTAGCAGCGCAAAAAATTCCCTTAATCTCACACCTAAAAATGACATGTACTTTACTCACTAAATCACCTAATCTATCCACCAACATATTTTAAACAAACCCTACCACCCGGTAGTTGTTAAAAGCACCTTTTACTGGCATCTAACGTATCCATAAAAAATCCTAACGTACCCAAAAAAGCACCCGCATAACATAAAATCGTATCTTTATGGGTTCACCTACAAATTTCAAAACGTCAAACAACCAACGGTTTTGTCGCAAAGGAAGCTACACCCCGTTTTTGAATATTTAAATGTCATCAATGACAGAAGTTAAAATTCATTGGATTCCTATGGCCACCCTCTGTCGGGTCCAAATAAGGGATATAAATAGCTATTTAATAACAAATTAGATCGCGCTGCATTAATGAAATGGGGACCCTGTGCCTTCGGGGCCTATAAATGCTTTTTCTGAAGGACATATTTTAGATCCGTTTCTGTAGCCGGTATCGTAGGAAACAATGGGATACCTATATTCCAATTTAAAGATAAGAAAGGTGAGCACGATGTATCAAAAAGGGATTAGGTGGTGTATTGTTTTGTTGTTTGTAACTGAGAAATATAAGGTTGCCTTTGTCCGCATTATCGAGGTTCATTTAGTCGAATAAATCTTAGATTATTATTAGAATTAAATTTTATTTGAGCATTGAAAACATTTAATTGTATGTAGTTGTTGTTCCAACTGTCATCTCGTACTAAAGTGCAGTTCCGCACAAAAAGAACTAGGCCACTCGGCCGTCATTTCGTCATATTACATCCCGTAGATAGTAAAAAAATACATGCTTATTTAACGTTGTATCAAAATAGTTTAAACTAGCTTTTGTTCAAATAATTTCAATACTACTCTTGGCCTTAAAACTGCTTTAATTACAGAAATAAGTCTGATATGCCTAAACCAATTCAAAAAGCTCAATAGGTGTAAAACAATGATAACATGAAATCGTTTTCAGCATTCCCAAATCCGTATCCGTTTTACGTGATAAAACACGTGGTTTAAAACTGTTTTAGCAAATTTCCCACTCGACTGAAAAACAAAGCTGGAACAGACTGAACCACAGACCGCAGGTATTAGGATGATTTCGCAGCAAGAATTTTGGAATGCTTTATTCTCTTCAGTTTAATGTGGAAATTTCATTGTTTTAAGCAAAGAATGGTTTGTATGTAACAATCCCGTTTGATTTCAGTAGCTTTTGTCCTACTAATATTATAAATGCGAAAGTTTGTATGGATGTCTGGATGTCTGGATGTTTGTTACTCTTTCATGCAAAAACTACTGAACAGATTTAAACTTTACAGTATATTGTTTATAACCCAGAATAACATAGGTAGGCTTTAAATTTATGACGATCTGTGACAAACAAAAGCTAGTATGCTAAAATTATAATAAAAAAAAACTTTTTTAAAAACAAGCTTTATCCTGAAATGCAGTTGTACTAAAACGAAAAAAAATAATTGTATGCTTGGTTCAAACAATTTCGAAAGCTTGTATCGCGCATGGAATTTATTCCTCTTTTTTTCTGTTTGCGCTACAAGCTTTCGAAATTGTTTGAACCAAGCATACAATTATTTTTTTTCGTTTTAGTACAACTGCATTTCAGGATAAAGCTTGTTTTTAAAAAAGTTTTTTTTTATTATAATTTTATTTTACACTTTTTAGTTGTATCTCAATCTCTGGGTCATTATTTAGCACTAAAGTGCTCAAGAAGTCGAATCCAACGAACCCAAACTCGATAAGATTCCGCCGTTTCGTTTAGGAGTTCCTATGGCCACCTCCTGACTCCATCATCAGGACCCTGGACATCATCTAGCACCCATTCTTTTTTCATTGTACGTCAATGACATCCCCAAATATCCGAATACGGATTTAGCCCTCTTTGCGGACGACACCGCACTCTACAAGTCCGGACGTAATCGGAATTACGTCGGACGTCGGACGTATCGAGGTAAATCCCGAAAAAAGGGCAGCAGTGTACTTTTCTAGGGCTTTGTCTGCGAAACGTCCTCCGGTTCGCACTCGTCCTAATGTCCCCACCCATCTCACCTTATTTGACCAAACTATTCCTTGGAAGAGTGAGGCCAAGTACTTAGTTGTCACACTCGACCAGAGATTATCGTTCTCTCTGCATCTTAGACGCGTCTTGAGCCGTGCGAACCACTACACCCACCGATTCTACCACCTAGTTGGAAAGAAAAGTAAATTGTCACTTAGAAATAAGTTGACAATTTACAAAACCTGCATCCGTCCAGTGTTGACTTACGCCACTCCGGTGTTTGCTCACACTTCCTGCACAGTCCTTAAGAAATTCCAGACCCTCCAAAACAAATTCATACGCAGAGCCGCGGATGCCCCGTGGTTCGTGCGTAACACGAATCTCCATAGAGATTTCGAGATCCCATCGATTGATCACTTTATGAAAGAAGCCTCTTGCCGCTACTTTGATAAAGCGATCAACCACAAGAACCCTCTTATCGTTAGCACCGCCACGTACACACCCCAGAAAGATGTCGCTGCCCAATACCTACGACCTAGGCATGTCTTAGACGACCCGGACGATCCTATTACCGAATTTCTGAACACAGACATCACTGCCTTAAGCACGCCAACTACTCCACAACACAGTAGCTCGTTACACCGTACTCGCCGGCGAGTACGAGGTCCTGCATTTCATTTCGGATGGTACAGACATGTACCGGGCCGGTTCTCCCCAATCCGTCCCCCGGACACGGCCTGAGCCGAGGTCCGAGCCTACCGTGGCGCCCTCAGGCCGCGTCTGCCGTAGTCCCCCTCGATCGGGCCCACTAGAGTGAGCCCACCGTAGGCTGGACTTTGGTCCAACACCGCGGTGGGCAACCCTCTAGTTGCGCGGGGGTCCCTCTAGTGGGCGCCTTATGCGCTCGATACGGCCCGATCGCGAACGTCGGTCTGCGACCGACGATCGCCAAACGGCTAGAGTACCTTTTGTACTCGCCACTCTGCCCGGTGAAGCTGGAAAAGCTCTTCAAGGTACCAAAGCGCGTCCCTTAAACAAAATCATCTAGCACTAAACTGCTTGAAAAGACAAATCCAACGAACCCAAACTCGATGAGTTTCTGCCCTTTCGTTTAGGATTTCCTATGGCCACCTGCTAAATCCATCATCAGGACCCTGGACATCATCTAGCACTAAACTGCTCGAAAAGACAAATCCAACAAACCCAAACTCGATGAGTTTCTGCCGTTTCGTTTAGGAGTTATTATGGTCACCTCCCTAATCCATCATCAGGACCCTGGACATCATCTAGCACTAAACTGCTCGAAAAGACAAATCCAACGAACCCAAACTCGATGCATTTCCGCAGTTTCGTTTAGGAGTTCCTATGACCACCTCCTGACTCCATCATCAGGACCCTGAACATCATCTAGCACCAAACTGCTCGAAAAGAAAAATCCAACGAACCCAAACTCGATGAGTTTCTGCCGTTTCGTTTAGAAGTTCCTATGGCCACCTCCCTAATCCATCATCAGGACCCTGGACATCATCTAGCACTAAACTGCTCGAAAAGACAAATCCAACGAACCCAACTCGATGCGATTCCGCCGTTTCGTTTAGGAGTTCCTATGGCCACCTCCTGACTCCATCATCAGGACCCTGGACATCATCTAGCACTAAACTGCTCGAAAAGACAAATCCAACGAACCCAAACTCGATGCGATTCCGCCGTTTCGTTTAGGAGTTCCTATGGCCACCTCCTGACACCATCATCAGGACCCTGAACATCATCTAGCACTAAACTGCTCGAAATGAAAAATCCAACGAACCCAAACTCGATGAGTTTCTGCCGTTTAGTTTAGGAGTTCCTATGGCCACCTCCATAGTCCATCATCAGGACCCTGGACATCATCTAGCACTAAACTGCTCGAAAAGACAAATCCAACGAACCCAAACTCGATGCGATTCCGCCGTTTCGTTTAGGAGTTCCTATGGCCACCTCCTGACTCCATCATCAGACCAGCTCAATGGTACCATAACATTGCATTGTCATCGTACTTACATAAGTATACCAAATTTCAGCTCAATCGGTTGAGGGGAAGTGGTCTTAAATTCAGTTGCAAGATTTGTCCCACACATACTAACAAGTGAAGTCAATATAAAGCTTGTAATAAATAGATACTATTTTTAGCGATTGAGAAACGTTTTCTATTAAGTGAGTAAAGTGATGTTGGAAATTTTCATCGTAATCGATCTCATTAGGTAATTAGTTGTAATTAATACGAATTCAATTAATTAGATCATGTTGGCCATTCAGTATTGGTAATTACTTGTACAATATTAGATGTAGACAGATATCTTTAATAGATGTGAATGGGGAACAATATCGGTATGAGTCCTTAATTTCGAAGTAGCGTCGTTGATTATTTTAGCAGTAGTACTAGTCACACACAATCGCTATAATTATGGAAGAAGATTTAATTAAAATTATCTGAATTGCTGTTTATTCGAGCAAACGACGTTTGCCAAGTGCAAATAGGCACTGTACTATTGCCAATATACTTAGGCTAATGCTGAAGGTATACAGGGTGTGGTTTTGTAAAACTACCATCTCAGGGGTAAACTAATGACAGAAAAAATAAATATGTTTTAACTATTACTTTAATAATAAAAAACCTAGTTCAAACATCTTCTAAAACCTTCGAGACGACACTTGTTACCGCCCGCACCACCCCCGCGCACCCCGCTATACCACCGAGCACATGCGACTGCCGCCCCGGGAGAGCGGGGGGACTGTCCGATAGCTTGCCCGCATAATAATACCATTTTCCCGAATTTTTCCATGAACATTTTAAATATTTTTTTATATTTTTTTGGCATCAGTGTCGTGTATGCTACCACCCCTGAGAATGGCGTTGTTTTACAAAATCACAACCTGTATGTTCAAGAATGATGATATTTTTTTATTAATTTAGACACCAACGATACTTTTTTATGACTTTCATAAACAAACACTAACCACAGACATATTTTTTACGCTACCAACACTTTGTTACAAAGCAAGCAGTTTATAATTAGTTGAAGACCCGCAGGTTGTGAGGCGTAAACTGAAAACCACATTTTAAATTAGAGAAACACTCACAAAGGAAATACAATTATTATTTAATAGCCAAGCTTAAGTACTAACACGTTATAGTTTGTGAAAATTGATTCAAGCAAATCTACTGAAACAGAGATCCGAAGTTGGACTCTTTAGTCAAATCATCCTACAGGATACGTTTGAAGCGGGATGAGTTGAATAAAGTCTGAAATTGAAACAATCAATATTTTTTATTTATTTTATTACACAGTTTAATGAAAAGGCAATTTAATGAAATAGGAAATTAAGAGACCTGTTGTCAATTATAATCAATTGATATTACTTATTAAAATACGATTTGTCTTAAAAGCTATTGATTACCGACTAGCATAGACCTTTTAACGTGGCTTTAAATTCGCTTTATAAAAGCGCGGAAACTAGACAGAATTAAACACGGACTTAAACTAAAACTAGTAACAATCTCGACCCGCAAGGCCACTGATTTGTTTCACAGCATAATGCTGGAACTTTTAATTATTGGGCTCAGTATCGCTGCCGATCTACGAGAGTACGCCCATTTCCGCCAAGGTTTCTTGATACTTGAAGTGTACTGTGACGTCATATTATAGCGAATTTCTAATAGATATTCAGGGAAATTAGGTCAAAGATGATTTTCTCAAGAGCAGTCTCATCGCGCTATCAAAAAATTTGGTCAGACTCGTACGTGATTCCATTGATTACAATTAAGCTAAATAATTAATCACACCTTCACAAGTTTTTACAAGTGCAATTTTTGAACAAAAATCCGGATCAAACTATGTAGGTACTGGCGATTATAAACTACTTACATCATTTTTATAGGAATCTACACTCGCGAGCAAAAGTATGGAATCACTTACATGAAGTTGTTTCCACGCGATCTTGTGTACAAACGAATTTGTTAGTAACAAAAAAAGTGGCACCATTTTAAAGATTAAACTTTTAACTTTAAATTGATACCGAATTTATTTAAATCACATCAGTATTTAAAAAGATATCCCGGTTAATGTGAAGAAGTAAGGAAAAAGACATGTATCAACTCTTTGATACGTCGCGAGTTGCGGCCTATTTACCCCCTATAAAAGCACGTGTTTTCGGATTTTGCTTTTACACGTTGATCCTTACACATCTCCGCTTCTTTTGACACTTTACCTGGGATTCTACACCTTCAGAAGCAGCACAAATCGTTGCACTATTGCAAGAAGAGCTCAGCCAGCGGGCTGTCACACGTCAGCTCCACATAAGCCAGCCTGGGTTTCGAAAGTTTTAAGACGCTTTCGGGAGACTGGTGGCTTTATCCCGAGACCAAGTTCTGAACAGCGCCGGTGCACATCGCAGAGAAATGACCGTTTTTTCATGTCAACCTCTCTATAAAATCGTCATTTGACTGGTATCGACGTCCAGCAAGAGCTCAGAAATGTTCGTAGGGTAGCTGTTAGCAAGTGAACAGTTCGTCTAAGATATAAGCAATACAATTTGACTCCAAAAAGGCCTGCCACGGGCTCGAAACTGACGGCAGGTCACCGATAAGCACGCTTTCAATTTGCTCGTACACATCTCGATGGGAAGTCGAGCAAGCCACCCCTATAAGCCACTGTTTCAGCGAACCAGCACTGCACAAATCTCTCCCCAGGCCGCCTATAGACCCGACCTCTTCGACTGCTGCACTGCAAACACAGTCTGCATTCATCGGAGAACAAAACTCGCCTCCATTTCTCGCCTTCCCATCAAAATAAGTGCGAGCTAATTGAAACCGTGCTAGTCAGTGACTTGCCGTCAGTTTCGAGCCCGTGGCAGACCTTTTTGGAGTCAAATTCTATTGCTCAAATCTTAGACGAAATGTCCACTCGCTAACAGCTATCCTACGAACATTTCTGAGCTCTTGCTGGACGTCGATATCAGTCAAATAACGATTTCATAGAGAGTTTGACATGAAAAAACGGTCATCCTTCTGCGATGTGCACCGGCGCTGTTCAGAACTTGGTCTCGGGATACAGCCACCAGTCTCCTGAAAGCGTCTTAAAACTTTAGAAACCCAAGACTGGCTTATGTGGAGCTGACGTGCGACAGCCCGCTGGCTGAGCCCTTCTTGCAATAGTGCAACGATTTGTACTGCTTCTGAAGGTGTAGAATCCCAGGTAAAGTGTCAAAAGAAGCGGGAATGTGTAAGGATCAACGTGTGAAAGCAAAAATCCGAAAACACGTGCTTTTATAGGGGGTAAATAGGCCGCAACTCGCGACGTATCAAACAGTTGATACATGTCTTTTTCCTTACTTCTTTACATCAGCCGGGATATCTTTTTAAATACTGGTGTGATTTAAATGAATTTGGTATCAATTTAAAGTTAAAAGTTTAATCTTTAAAATGGTGCCACTTTTTTTGTTACTAACAAATTCGTTAGTTCACAAGATCGCGTGGAAACAACTTCATGTAAGTGATTCCATACTTTTGCTCGCAAGTGTATTTAAACGTCAGTTGGTGCTACTGAAAATTCCTGACGCTCTATTTTCGCATGAAAGTCCCAATATATTAAAAATCAATAAAACCAAAAAACTATTTGTATTTTATTCAACGATCCCCAACCAAATCTACCATAATCATTGACCATAATAAAGAAAACGCGAAAAAAATGCGCTCGAAATTCAGGAGCAGCACAAAAGTTGTAAAGGTCTTAAATTACATGTCGCGATCGGATCCGAATTAATTCGCAATTAGTACCCGAGATTGAATTACAAATGCGTTTTTACACGAAACAAAGATATTCTCACGCGTAGGATCTGGGTCTGCGTAAAAAACTGTTTACACTTGGTTCTAAGAAGGACACTATTATGGGGAGAATTTTGTCATCTGACAACACTTTGAGATAAGGATGCGGAATTCCGTACTACGCATTATTGGTCTCGTTTTTTACTTGGTAAGAAAGTGGACTATTTTTTATAAAAAAAGAGATAATTATCCATACAAAAGCCCAATACCCATTATAGAAATTGAATGTCATGAAATACACGTGAAACAAAGACATGAAATCAAAGTGATAAATTATGACCATAATCCAAAATTTATCACTAAAACTTCAAAGAGTGCAACAAAAAGTCTCATTTGTATTATTCACATGCATGTTTATTGCAGTATGGCGAAAGACCCTTACAAACATCTTGCGGATCCCCAAAAGCGGGTGCTTATCACCTCTTTTATCTTGGCACATTAGTTTTTAAGTTTACAGCGGCACGCGGCGGTTCCCAAATGAATTTTAATCTGGACGCACGATACCGCGAATGCATAAAACAACTGATTCTCAACATAATATGTAGGTATTTTTATTTTTTTATGACTTTATTATATTTTATTACTGTGAAACACAAGCTGTAAATAAGCAACCGTTTGTAGTTAGTCTTTTTAAAATGTTATAAGAATAAGCGATAAGCAATTTCTACTTTAAACGAATTAAGAGTGTTTTTTGAATCACGGACAATTAATAACAAGTAGTTAATTGCTTTTATGGCAAAGTAAATAACAAGCAGGTAAGTCAAATTATAGGGATTACAATACACATTGATTTGCAAAACTGGGAACGGTCACAAGATTTAAAATGGTCTCAGCGCAATGATATCCGATTCAAAATAAACTATTACACCCTAAATATTGAGAAACACTGTCCAAAGCAGCGAAATCGTATAATTTAACCTGGCATCTTGTATCGGCGTATCTTCGTGTGATATTGTTTGTTTTAATGGTTTACGATGCTGAATGCAAACCAGTCCCGAATATGAATTTCGGGATAGCTTTTGATTAAGATAAAGGCGCGGGGATTGTCACGTATTATGAAGAATGCGGGAATGATTTCTTGTTAGCCGGATAAGGTGAGATGGGAGATAAAACGTGAGATCTTCGGCGAAATAAAGGTCCATTTTTTGGGTCTACTGTTACTGTTTTTGATTTTGACACATCAAGACAAAAACTGGCATCTTTGTACCTAATAGATAGCTGCTATTTTGTAACAAAAATGAAAAAATATGTTGTTAATTTGACTTATAGGTATGTCACAATGCAATATTTTTATTCAACTGAGTTCATTCGTTTCAGTCAAATGACG
Source organism: Ostrinia nubilalis (assembly GCF_963855985.1). NCBI lineage: Eukaryota > Metazoa > Arthropoda > Insecta > Lepidoptera > Crambidae > Ostrinia > Ostrinia nubilalis. Next base: position 12,007,215 of record NC_087098.1, read on the forward strand.
TCCACTGCTGGACAAAGGCCTTCCCCAAGGTTTTCCATAATGAAAATGGGCTTGAAGACGTAGCGTGGGCAGGCCTCTTACTAGGTGGACCGACGATTTGGTAAGGGTCGCGGGAAGAGCCTGGATGCGGGCAGCGCAGGACCGTTCATTCAACTGAGTATCTTTTCATAATAGAGCCCTTAAATTCATAAGCTGAAGTAAGTAAACCCAACTGTTTTTTATTAAAATAGTTGCCTTCTAAAGCCAAGATAAACACCATCTTCCGTACTTCGGTTACATTGTTGTAACGTTGTATGGGCCCATCAAAGTAACATGTTTCCATCGCGCTACAGCCTTTATTGCTGTAAGTGATCATTAAGGCTCTTGATGGAACTCTGCACTAGTTAACTCCTAATAACATGATGCCTGAGAGGGCCCTTAAGAAATATTTTGTTGAAACTGTGTTTTGTTATACCTGGTTCCCTGACCTATTACTTAATATAGCACATTAATGTCATGTGAATATGACGTGATGGATGAGTGAACATGAATGAATACGTACTTGACTAACATATTTTTTTAATTTGTCTCATTTAGTTGATTTAGTACGCAGATGTTATGATCTATAGTTTTTGGAAATGATAATAATTACGAGTATTTATATTTGGATATTTTCTTAAAAAATATTGTAAAAAAATGATTTCAAGCGTAGCCAAGGACAAGCAATTTTAAGTGAATAATTGAATGTTTAGGACACAAGACGCTAATAAAGTATTTACAACAATGAGAAGGCAAAATTTAGCAAAGATCGAAACACACGATCCATGACGAACACAGGCACTTAGTACGTCCTCAACGAGCCGTTAAATTCTAAATTTATTGCCGAAAATTGTGCAGTTTATTGTTAACTATAGTCGTTTTCGCCAGTCCCGACAGGGGGCGATTCAACCATAACAATATAGAGGGATACAGTAAGTCCACTTTATGACCACCAGGATCAACTTACCTAGGGCAAAGGCCAAGCATTACATATGTAAGTAACTAACGTCCGTATTCACAAACATTACTATGAGGTCTCAGAGTGCGCGTGGACGCAAAGGGTGACACATGAACCAAACAAAGAACTCTATTCAACGCTGTGCATTCGATTTGCTGCTTCACTTAAGAAAGCATCGTTTGTGAATACGGAATACGATCGTAAGTACGAACTACTAGTTTTTACAAGCATTTAGGTCATTTTGTATCATTGTTCATCGTGCCTCTCAAAATGGGCCTGCTGTATTTCCCCTTCTTATATCAACAGTAAGTTAAAATTAATATTCTGTCAGCGCACACGATTTTCGGTGTTGTTTTATGATATCTCGAGAATTTGATCTGAAAACTCGCATGATATCGAGTGTATCCCAACCAATTTATTGTCGGGATGTGTTTTGAGCGACTGTTCTGCAACCGATATTTTTGAAAGGAATTTTATTGTATTCTTTTGTTTTAAATTTCGAGGTTGTATGTCTTTTGCCCGTCGCCAAAAACTTGATAAGAAGACCCAAGTTAATAAATTGATATTTTTTGGTCTTTGGCACTTTTAAGATTTTGGTACACTTAATGTGGTCACAGTTTGTAGAACTTAGAAAAAAAGTTATGAGCTCATAAATTGGTATTACGAGTATATAGCTTTAGTTAAACTTCGTTTATCTAACAGGTATACTTTGAAGAGATAGAATAAGTTTGCCCTAGATAGGTTTACCGAGTTACTCACCAACGATCAATACAAAAGTAATCCAATTGAAAATATCGATTTCAAATCCATTCTTAAATGGCAATTAGGTACTAATTGAAACAGTTCACTAACTTTATTGAAGTTATTTTTGAATTCAATCAATATTTGTCGTTTTGTCTTTGAAACACTTACCTACCTAAATAATGACTATTAATTGACTTCCTTTAAAACAATTACGAGTATCACTCCTTTATCGGGCACAAGGAAAAGACATTTTGTGTCCAAAAAAATAATGCTTGTATGGTTCGGGTGTTTAAAAAAATATGTTTCAAAAAGTATTCAGTATTATTTAGATCACTCAATTTGGGACTAGATGAAAATGTTGAAGAATATTTAATTGACATTATTGACCCTAATTCTTAGATTTGCCTCTAATTCCCAATCATAGTGTATCAATCGATTATAAGTTACTTAGCGGCCGCCCGCGACTTCGTACGCGTGGATCCCGTTTTACCCCCTTAGGAGTTGAATTTTGCAAAATTCCGTCTTAGTGAGCATCAACGTTTTAAAAGGAACCCCCATGCAAAATTTGAGACTTCTAGTACTTGTAGTTTCTGAGATTTCGTGATGAGTGAGTCAGTCAATCAGTGACCTTTCGCTTAGTAATTTACACGTTTATGAATTCGCAGGCACATCTATTCAATCTAAAATTATTAAAACTCATATAAAATTATATTTTCCTAACAATAAATTACAAAGAATCAGAAAAACGAATCCAACTTGTACTTTAACTCAGAAAATCCGGTAACAAGTGAAAAGTTTGTACTGTTCGGAGTCGTAGCTTTGTTATAAACCTGCATATGCCATTGTCTTCGACCATTGTTTTAGCAAGATGTTTGTAGAAAAGCTTTATTTATTTAAATTTTGCGCTAGTAACTATCTGGGTTATTTGGGTTCATTTAAAACTGTTACCATTGCAATTTGTTCTTTGATTAATAATGTTATTTATTTAATAGGTACCTAGAACATTATGTCGTTAGAATAATCTATAAACACAAAGTGAGTTTAGGTAAATGTTAATACAAATGTTCAAAATTATTAATTTTATCGATTTTTTCCAAAATACTTTTTTAATAACATCACTGAGGCTGAACATCTTACTTTAACAGTGACTATAACAATAACCGGTGTTTTTGTATGGAGTTTTACAGACTTTTGACGTTTAACAAAGTTAAAGTAAGATGGTGCAACCCAGCCTTAGTAGTTCACTACCTAATTTATATGAGAATCAAAACAAAAACTAAATTTTCTAGCCTTACACCATTATAAAAACTTAATACCCCCATTTAGTTTCCGAGACAAGTGAATGGTGACCACAAACAAATAGCAAAACCAACAAAATGGGCCCTGACCACAAGCTTACCGCAGAAGAACTAGATCATTTTTGTTTTTGCAGAACTATTTTCCCTAATGAAATAAGTATAGTAAAATAGGGCTTGTAAGAAACTAGAAGATATGTCATTGACCACAAATTAAATAAATCGTAAAAAAAAGCTCAAGGCAGTGAAGTAAGAAGCTCGGAATCCTAATTATTTTCAAATGGTTGATTGATTGGTAAAGACTGCATTGTCCTACACTGGATACATAGTTTGTGTAGTGTTCTAGCTAGTGTAATAGTTTATACATACAATGTGATTTTCACTTTGTTATAGTCTGAGAATCGAATCCCGAGAATCCACAGTTTCCGATTCAACTCTCTAACGTTGCGTCGAATATAGAGCTAAGTTCTAGGTACTGTCAGTCAATATGAATTAGCAATGAAAGCCTTGCTGTACATGATTTCTTATGTACAAAGGCTTTCAAAAACAGTATCGCCGCAAACTTTTATTATATGATTATCGTTACTCGATATCACTTCAAAGATGGCCTCGCAAACTCCAGACATCGGATATTTTGAAACCCTGTTGTTCTTGCGCTGTTTTCGAAGATTCACGCTCGGATGGCCCTTTGGATGGAAGTTTTTGTGAGCACTGTTTTTCTTAGTCGGTCCGTTGACGGAAATGAAAACAATGGGCTGGGAAATAAAACGAATCGAACGATGCTGCGACACTGTTGGTAAATGTCGAGCGAGACGGGTTATGGGTGATCTTGCGATTTTGCTATTAATTTAAATACAAGCCACTCTTTTCACTGAATTGGTAATCAGTAAGTGACTTTTTAGGGAAACATTTTAGTAAATAAGTATGCCATTTTATGATAGTACACGACTGATTTTTTGTGAACGTGAGTGAAAGGGTTTACTTTATTGGACTCAAATGGTTATTAATACATTTTGTTTCTAAATTCGTATTTTTTCTATGATCTTTTGGCCAAGTCCTTTTATACTCAATCGAGTCTTTGTACATTGATAATTAGCAATGGTGGTCTATATCCATATAAATGTTACGGCTAAAGATAGTTGTGAACATAAACTTAAGTTTAGCCGGCTAAACTTAAGTTTATCTTCGAGAAGCAGCTAAAGTTCGATAGCATGTTAGTTTGCGTCGTGATATTCCATCTTTAGTCGGCTAATGTGCACATTAGCCAAAACGAAACGGCTAAAAATGTATTCGATGGGCGCGCCAGGCCGGCGGAGGGCTTGAGGGGGCGGTGGGGAGACAACGCGTGCGCAGTTTTATTTTGTTTTATTTTGTAATTTTAAATACCTACAGAAGATTCAATTGTAATGACCAAATGGTTCCTTATTATTTTTATTTTAATGATTAGGTAGATATTGTTTTAAGTGATTAATATTTTGTTATTGTAATAATTGTAATTTTGAATACCTACATAGGTACATAAAAGTATGTGTAATGAAAGTGATTATTTTTTAACACGTTCCGCCGCGGTAACGGCACATACAGTAAAGGTGGAATTCATTCATATTATGGCAGTACGGGTCTCGCCGTTTTCACGAAAATCAATCTAAAAACACTACGGCAACAACCGTCGATTTTACATTAGAGTTTCATAGAGAGCAGACTTGTTGTTGCAAAATATTGTGAACAACAGTACGGGTATAGGTGTATGAAACATTTATGTGAAGATTGTTAGTGTCATATTGGACTAGAGTACAGCGTCGGAACGTGTTAATAAAGTTTTCGTGTCAAAATAGTAAACATTATTACATTGTTTCCTTTTCCATTTCCTTCTACATTTTTAGCCAAGGGCCTGCGGTTACACTTAAGTTTAGCCGGCTAAAGATAGAAGAAACTAACATTAACACCTCGTCGAAGATAAACTTAAGTTTAGCCGGCTAATCTTAAGTTTATGTTCACACCTATCTTTAGCCGTAACATAAACATTTCTTTTGCACTTTATTTTCAGTAATTGCAACTTAAATCTTAGTTCTTGCCGATACAACTCAGACACTAAACAATGAGCTAACTAAAGAAAACACTTCAGCAATTTTTCTTTAAACCTCAGCAGGATTCTAGACCAAAACAAAACAAGCAAGCAACATAGATTGATAATAAACTGACTTTGGTTCCATCCAATCGAAGCAGAAATGCGGTATTTACCGACGTGGAGTCCGGATGCAGGAAATAGGTGGCAGAAGTAAATATAGGGGAACAATACTACAACTACTCGTTCTTGCTGGCAAAGATTAGTTGGCAGAATAGCGACTTAGAGCTTTGTAGGTTGACTCCATTCATATTTGTTATAGTTTGGTTTTGATTCTTTTGACTACTTCAAGATTACTGTGGCATTGCCCTGCTGATCATGGGATCATTTGTGCCATGGTTGTACTACAGTTTCTACTGCCATTACAGACCTAAAATCTTCATCAGTCACCGTTAAGGCGATTAATTATAATTACCTAAGATGTTACACCATAGATAAGTATTGCGCATAGGTGTAGTAAGTACCTATGCGCATTATCTATGGGTACTACTGTTAAAGAGTATACACATCGTGCTTTCAAAGATGTTAGTGTCCGACCGAATGTTCGGTTTCGGTTTCGTTTTCGGTTGAGTTTCGGTAAAAACACGAGTTTCGGTTTAGTTTCGTTTTCGGCGGCAAACTTGCCGAAACTACGACCGAAACCGAATGTGCATTCGGGAGTTTCCGCGCTGTTATCGGTCATGTTCGGCGCGTTGAATGAGTGAATGAATCCGATCAGAGCCAATGTCGTGATTCGCTCGCTTGTTTGTTTGCTGTTAGTTTTGTTTTGTTGTGGTAGCGAATTTTCGAGTGATTGATTTTGAATTTGGTAAGTTTTATCTCGTTTTATGTCGTTATAACATAAGAGCGGGTAGTAAACATCAAAAAAAAAATATTCGGCTTCGCGCGCGTGGACTACATTATCTACATATTTTACGGAACCCTATTTTTTTCCAAAATAAAATTTAGCCTATGTTACTCGTGGATAATGTAGCTTTCGAATGGTGAAAGAATTTTTTAAAACGGTCCAGTAGTGTTTGAGCCTATTCATTACAACCAAACAAACAAAGTTTTCCTCTTTATAATATTAGTGTAGATGACTGATAAAAGTATAATCAAGTTTAATCTAACCTATAAATTTTTTTTTGGTTCGCAAATGCTATACGTAAACAAACATTAGTTAGGTACCTAGTTAGTAATGACTTGTTACACCCTGCCACTCTAAGGGAAACGCCTACGAAGTACCAACCTAGATTTTGGCTAAACAAGTAATTGCGTCAATCGGCGACACGAGGAGCTGCGTCGGCAGAACGTGATGCACCGAGCCGCCGCGACCCATCGCGCCACCGCCACATCGATCACTTTGGTTCCAACATCGAACTTGGTCAATCGCTCTAGTAATAATTAATTTGTAATTGTAATTTCTATATCTTTAATTAAATTAGTTTAAAGTAAATTGGTTTTTTTTGAGACTATCGCTGCCGCCGTACGTATTTGGCGCAGTCGGTAGGATACTCACGGTCGGGCTCGCGCTTCATCGAGAAGACTCTAGAAGAAGACGACCGCGTGGCTATCAAGTCGCATCCTGAGTATCCTGAACCTACGACGTGCAGCAGCGCAGGCATCCAGACATCGATACCAATAGCCAGAGAAAACCAAGATTATGAAACTGTGAGTACATTTGAATCTTTCATGTGTTGCTCTCCTTTTACTGTGTAATCCATTTTACCTTTCCTAGTGTAATTATCCCTTTCCAAAATTTTTCATCCTAGACGATCGGGGTCCGATTCCCCTAGGTTAGATAGGATTAATAGGTTAGACGTACATAGGAATATAGAGGAAGTAATAGAGGAAGAAGTCGAAATAATGTCAGATCCCGTAGACAACATCTTTAAATCCCTTAGATTACTCCCGGAATTTGACGGGAACCCCAACGTGTTAACTCGTTTCATACATTTGTGCGATCAACTCGTTCTCAGGCACGTTAACACAGGGCCGGGACACGAATTGGAAAACCAGGCCTTATTAAACGGCATCTTAAATAAAGTCACAGGGCCCGCCGCCCGTCTTATAAATTCACATGGCATTCCTAGCGATTGGCAAGGCATAAGAAATGCGTTAATTAATAACTTTGCCGATCAACGCGATGAAACCGCGTTGTACAATGATTTAGCATTACAGTCGCAGGGCCATAGCACACCGCAGGAATTTTATGAGCGCTGTCAGACCCTTTTCAGCACTATAATAACATACGTAACTTTGCATGATAGTGTTCCCACTACAGTAGAGGCCAAACGTCAGTTATACAAAAAATTAACCTTGCAATCATATTTACGCGGCCTCAAGGAACCGCTGGGTTCGCGTATTCGATGCATGCGGCCCGCATCTATAGAGCAAGCGCTAGAATTTGTACAGGAGGAAATTAATACCTTATATTTACAGCAGAGAAATGAGCAATTGCCCGATAGAAAATCGCAATCTTTCATTTTACCTCCACCTACTAAACCAATTTATAGCCCTCCTAATTATTTTCCCATGCCACCAATGCCATCTTCAAAGCCTCTAGGTTTTAGCATGCCAGGACCATCTCGTCCTCAACCTCAACCATTCCGTATACCCCAGCCGTCCCAGCAATGGCGACCAAACCCAGTTCAACCACAACCGAACCGTGGACCGACACGTACCCAGCAGATGTTCAGTGCTCCACCTCCAAATTATAATCCACAAAGTCATGTGTTCAGAATGCCCAATAGGAATCCACCCGTTGCTAATTATCAGGCACCCAAACCCATGAGCGGCGTAAGCCACTTTGTTAGCAAACCTTTACCACCTAGTGGTCATGATTGGCGTAGGTTTGGTAATCCACCACCAAGTAATTACTTTAAAACGCGAGAAATGAATTTTAATGATTGCTTGGATTATGAATACGGACCTTACCTCGATGGCTACTCAGATTACTATCACGGCGATAACAGCATGCCCTATTGCGAATACATTGACTATTCTAATGATATTTTTTATGCACCCAATTATAATTATCCAGAACTATTTAATCCCGAACCCGTTTGTGAAATTACGGAAGAAAGTCCTTCACCTAGCAAGGCCGAGGATTTTCAGGAGCCAGCCCGCTCAGACAAACCAAAATAGAATTAAACTTGCAAACCCAGAGACAACTCCCGTATGTTCAGATATTGAACCCACCTTTAAAATTACTTATAGACACCGGAGCTAATCAGTCGTTTATAAGTCCGGAGGCTGTCGAAAAATATTTCTCGAATTATGAATTAAATTACGATCCGTTTGAAGTCGTCAATGTACACGCAATAAGCCGGTGCGATTATTCTATTACGCTACCGTGTTTCTCGGAATTCAATGACACGACCGATGTTACACTTTTTGTCTATAAATTCCATAATTATTTCGACGGTTTAATTGGGTCAGATTTATTGAACAAATGGGAATCGTCAATTGATTTTAAAAATAAGTTACTTATTACACGGCACGCTTCTAACCCGATTCATGTCTATGATTCCCGGAACGTTAACCTGTATGAAGACATCATTCCAGGGCGTTCCTCTAAATTAATTAAATTACCTATCAATGTCAGAGACGGAGATGCGTTTATCCCAGAGCAGGTAATATCTAATTGCATTGTAGGAGAATGTTTAACCAGCGTTAAAGATAATCGTGGATATTTAGAGATATCAAACCCAAGTCATAATGACGTCATTTTTTCCGTCGACCGCCAGGTTAGCGCAGAGATCTATAATGTAGAGTCCACGCGTACCGAGCGCGAACTAAATGCTACGGAACTTACCTATGCTACGAGCGAATTACGTCACCCTCATACTACGAGTAGTGAACCGCTTGACCCGCGTCATCAAAGCGTTACGAAGCTATCTAAACGTGCTACGGACGTTCTCTCGCGTCTACGGACTAGCCATTTGAACGCTGAAGAGCGCGCGAACTTACAAAATTTATGCGCTCAATATGCAGACGTATTTTATATCGAAGGCGAGGCTTTAACTTTTACAAATCAGATCAAACACTCGATCAAGACTACTGACGAGCTACCAGTTTATACCAAGAGTTACCGTTACCCGTACATCCATAGGGAAGAGGTTAGGAGCCAGATTAGTAAAATGCTAGAACAAGGTATCATCAGGCCATCCAGTTCAGCATGGAGCTCACCTATCTGGGTAGTTCCCAAGAAAGCTGATGCTTCTGGCAAAACTAAGTGGCGTCTTGTCGTTGATTTTAGGAAACTAAATGATAAAACCATCGACGACAAGTATCCTATCCCTAACATCGCGGATATCTTGGACAAACTAGGCAACTGTCAATATTTTACCACCCTGGATCTTGCCAGTGGTTTCCATCAGGTGGAAATGGAACCCTCGGATATACCTAAAACAGCTTTTAACGTAGAACACGGCCATTTCGAATTTCTCAGAATGCCGATGGGTTTAAAGAACGCACCAAGCACCTTCCAACGCGTTATGGACAATGTCCTCCGTGGTCTACAGAACGTTATCTGTCTTGTGTATCTTGATGACGTCATCATTTTCAGTACGTCCTTACAGGAACACATAAATAATCTTGAAAAGGTGTTCCAAAGACTCCGTGAGTCTAATTTCAAGATACAGATGGACAAGTCCGAGTTCCTCAAATTTGAGACAGCATTCCTAGGTCACATCATCAGCAAAGATGGTGTAAAGCCTAACCCGGATAAGATCGAAGCCATCAAGAAATATCCCATACCAAAAACTCCTACTGAAATTAAGAGGTTCCTAGGACTCTTAGGGTACTACAGGAAGTTCATCCCAGATTTCGCACGGATTACTAAGCCGTTAACTCAGTGCTTGAAAAAAGGTTCCAAAATCACTTTAGATCCAAATTATGTCAACTGTTTCGAGAAATGTAAATTACTACTCACCAATGATCCCATATTGCAGTATCCAGATTTCTCTAAAGATTTCATTTTAACTACAGACGCCTCCAATCTAGCAATAGGCGCTGTACTATCTCAAGGACCTATCGGTAGCGACAAGCCAATAGCGTATGCATCTAGAACTCTTAACACCAGCGAGATAAATTACAGTACTATTGAAAAAGAGTTGTTAGCGATTGTTTGGGCCACTAAGTACTTCCGTCCATATCTATTTGGACGTAAATTTAAGATCATTACAGATCATAAGCCCCTGCAATGGGTTATGAATCTCAAAGAACCCAACTCTCGTCTCACTCGTTGGAGATTAAAGCTGAGTGAATATGATTTCACCGTTATCTATAAGCAAGGCAAATGTAACACCAACGCCGATGCGCTATCTCGCATTGAAATCCACAATGAGGAGATCAGTTCTATAGTAGCTAACCCAACCGAGAAGGCCCCTTCTTTAGATAATTCAGACACATTGACAGTACATACAGATGCTGAGAATCCCATCTTAGAAGTCCCCATTTCAGATGAGCCTCTTAATAAATTCCATAGACAGATCTGTTTCACAGTAGTCGGTGATATCAAAGGCAAAACCACTGTATCTAAACCTTTCGAAAGCCACACACGCACCGCTATTCAATTATCTAAGTCTAATCTCGAACAAGATGTAGTTAACGCAATAAAAGAATACGTTAATCCGAAAGTGAAGACAGGCATCATCATCCACCCTCCTTTAGAGATGTTTAACATTGTTCCTATTATTCAAACCCACTTTAAAAGTTCCGCTATGAACATTGTACTAACTAAAACTGAACTTGAAAACATTAAAGAGTATCTAAGACAGCAAGAGTTAATACAGAAATACCACGAAGGAAAAACTAACCATCGCGGTATTACTGAATGTTACTTAGCTTTGTCAAATAAATATTTTTGGCCTAAGATGAAAGATAGCATCTCGAAATATATCAATGAGTGTAATATTTGTGGTCAAGCTAAATACGACCGTAGTCCAATCAAGCAACAGTTTCACATAGTTCCTCCGCCCACCAAGCCTTTTGAAATCTTGCACATTGACTTATTCACAGTTGATACAGAAAAATACCTAACACTAGTTGATGCTTTTTCTAAGTATGCCCAGGCGTACCATCTTCGCGATGGCACTGCTATTAGTGTAGTACAGGCTGTATTAAAGTTTTGTACCCATCATGGAATCCCTTCAATTATAGTATCAGATCGTGGCACTGAATTTACAAACCAGCTTTTCTTAGAGTTCACTCGCGTTCATAAGATCCAGCATCACAAGATCTTAGCTCATGCTCCAAACGAAAACGGAATAGTAGAACGCTTTCACTCGACGTTGTTAGAGCACTTGCGATTATTAAAACTACAGCATCGCAGCGAATCGGTAGTAAATCTTATATCTTATGCGATCTTAGCGTACAATAGCTCGATACACAGTTTAACTAAATGTAGACCCTTAGAGGTTATTACTGGTCACTTCGATCCCCGCGACCCAATAGATATCGAGTTAACAGAGCATTTATTGCAACAATATATCATAGATCATCGCGCTAAGATGAGCAAGGCTTATGAGATGATACAAGATTCATCTCTACGCCTCCGTACTGAGATCATGGAGAATCGTAATAAAACTAGAGAGGCCGAAGAAACGTATAATCCCGAGCAAAACGTTTTTGTTAAAAACCCTATGGCCAGTCGTCAGAAACTAGCACCGCGATACACTCACGATACTGTTTTAGCCGATCTCCCTATACATATTTACACTAAGAAAAAGCGTGGTCCCGTGGCTAAGTCTAGGTTAAAGAGAGTCCCTAATAGTGCACGCTTGTTGCAGGATAATAATGATGATCCTGCTCCGGGCAGCAGTCGCACAAGAGATCCTACTTGACAGCTTAGAAGACGGTCCAGGCATTCTCCCTTTCAAACTAGGTCCTACCAAAATAATATCCCACTATCATTCCTTTCTCCAATTTATTGATATCGATTACATACAGTCTAAGGTAAATTTAGTTAGATCACAGTTAAATGATGTTCGGCCTCAGTTAAATAATAAGACTTTAAACTTGTACGAACCACATATTGATTATCTGAGTAAGAAGCTAGAAAAGGTTGCTGACCAGTTGCAAACGTTTGAAATGAATCGCGTTAAACGAGGATTGATAGACGGATTAGGATCAGTCATAAAAAGCATCTCAGGAAACCTAGATTATACAGATGCTGTGCGTTACGATAACGCTCTTAAGTCTTTACAAAGTAACGAAGAAAAATTAGTTTCAGAATTTAATAGTCACATAAGTCTAAGTAAAGAATGGATGACTGAACACACTAACATACTAGAGACTATTTCTAAAAATCAAATAAAGATTGAGAACGTACTTAATCTAATTATTAATAGCGAAGCAAGTAGAGATACAGATTTAGTAAAATACGCCCATCTGGCTCAGTTACTTTTAATCTTAGGAGATAATATAGCCCATCTGGCTCAGTTACTTTTAATCTTAGGAGATAATATAGAAGATCTTGCAGAGGAGTTAGTTAAGTTAGAAAACCTCTTAGCATTTATCCGTGCATCGAGCACGCACCATTCTATGTTAAGTTTAGAAGTTTTAAGATCAATGTTAGATAAGTTAAAGACTTTATATAACAAAGACGAAGTTATTGAAGTCAATCTTAGAGAATATTACGATATTATAAAACTAGGTTCTTACTACACTAAAAATAAAATAGTTATAGTGTTCAAGATTCCGATCGCTATCCCACATTCCTATGATCTGTATAAATTAGCCATTGTTCCCAATAAACACCATAATGTTCTCATCCCATCCTCTCCTTATATAGCAATACATAGAAATGATTTCATCTACATAGAGACAGAATGTCCGAAGTCCAATACTTGGTATCTCTGCGAGATAAGAATAAACTACAAGCCACAAGATCAAGTTGACTGCATCCAGACTCTCATCGCTACCCAGAAACTGGACATCACATGCAAGCTCACCACGGTTCTACTCGATCGAGAAGCCCTTGAGCAACTGGACGACAAACACTATGTAGTCAGCTTCCCAAAACCAACGAAGATCCAGACATCCTGTGGAAAGAATACTTACTCTACTCTTCAAGGCAGTTATCTGACTACCGTCCCTTCGGGATGTTATCTCCAAACGTCCGAGTTCACTATACTCAACAGCAACGACCGCACAAGAGGAACAGCTATCAAAATCATGAACCTGCCACCTCCAGAGAACTTCCCATCAACTCCGAGATCACTCATAAAATTGAACTCAATCAACTTAGAAAATCTACACGCAAGTAACACGAAGATATCTCTGCAGCATCCAGTAGAGATAAGCAAATCTGTGGAAGCTAGCCTTTACCATACTACGATACCCTTATACGTAGTACTGTTAAGTGCAGGCGCACTCGTTATTGGCTTATTAATTCGACGTCACTACATCAAACGTCAAGTGAATACGTCAAGCCCTCAAGAAACCTATGCAGAAATCTCAGATAAGCAACGAGATGTATCCAGTCTCACTACAGCAACATTCTCGAAGAAAATTCTCCAATAGTTGCTGATCTTCGGGGGGAGGTGTTACACCCTGCCACTCTAAGGGAAACGCCTACGAAGTACCAACCTAGATTTTGGCTAAACAAGTAATTGCGTCAATCGGCGACACGAGGAGCTGCGTCGGCAGAACGTGATGCACCGAGCCGCCGCGACCCATCGCGCCACCGCCACATCGATCACTTTGGTTCCAACATCGAACTTGGTCAATCGCTCTAGTAATAATTAATTTGTAATTGTAATTTCTATATCTTTAATTAAATTAGTTTAAAGTAAATTGGTTTTTTTTGAGACTATCGCTGCCGCCGTACGTATTTGACTATACCTAGTGCATTTCATGGTGATAATATTATGGATTCAGAGTTTCAAAGTTCATTTTAGTATTTATCACCAAGGTATCCAAGTGGCAAGTACAGTAGATACTAATTTACGTACTACCAATTATGTATTGAGAAATTATTAAGGTAAAAGACCCGACCATGGGACGGGTTATGTAGATGTCCTGAATATTGCGAGTAATAAAAAAAATCTAGACTATAAATCATTCTTTTTCTTTTTTAATACATAATTTGATACCTTTTAGAGTAAAAGGCGCTTTATAAGTTCAATTTTAATGCAATTTAAAGAGAAAATAATAAAGACTGACTGATTATAATAACGTTTTCTTTATTTTTCCCTCAAAATATGAGCCTTGTAAGGAAGTTTCGGTTTCGGTTTCGGTTTCGGCCGAAATAGACACCGTTGCCGAAATTCGTTTTCGGTTTCGGTCGTAAAACTAGTTTCGGTCGGACACTAAAAGATGTTTTTTTTATGTGACAGGAGGCAAACGAGCAGTTGGATCACCTGATGGTAAGTAAGTAGACTTATTGGTACTCATTACCTGATAAAATGTAATAATGTACGAACTAATTTAAACAGCTAGGAAACTCTTTAATTGGCTTAGATTTAATGCTCATCAAACTAACATGAATATTGTAAAACAGCTGTTGAGTTTCTAAATAAATAAATAAATAAATAAGTAGTCACCTAAAGCTATATCTAGTAGAATTATTAATAATTTTAGATATCGCACCTTCGGTAGAACAAGGGCACAATTGTCAAAAATTGCAAAAATGAGTTAAGTATGCAGAAATACTTTAAAAATGTGTTTTCAACTGTTGAGACAAATACACCCGTTTAATTCCTTCAAAAAACCGCCAGGGGCAAATAGCGGCTTTGTCTTATTGGCGCATTTATTTTACTGTTCTGACGCGACAAAGTCTCATTGGTCAGTTGCGCCGTCAGCGGGGAATGAAGTACTTGTCATTTGGAGCGCTAACGCCGCAATGGTAAATATGCCCTTTAATGTTTTTGGTTTCTGGAGTGACAAGGCCACATCTATCACACTTATGCCTAGTAAGTAATTAAAAAATTGGAGGGAAAAAGTCGTTCAGACAGTTATGCTCTTGTTCGTCCAACTTTTTTTTATTCTTTGGTCTTAAAGTCGAGTGATATTCCAAAAAATGTGCTTAGAAATTTAACAATTTAACTAAAACTTCATTATGGAAGGATTAAATTATAATTAAAAACGGTGTAGGTACTGAATAAAACATAAAGAGACTATTTTTTTGTTAAGTTTATGTTATTTTTATAAAAATTCTATTATTTTATAAGTAATTACGAGCGTATTTCCAGAGTTTTGCTAAGTAAATTTGTTTTGGAACAGTAGTTATAAAAGAGTGAAGCTGGATGCGGGCAGCGCAGAACCGTTCATTATGGAAAACCTTGGGGGAGGCCTTTGTCCAGCAGTGGACGTCATTTGGTTGAAACGAACGAAGACTGATTAAAGAACTAACGGCCGCCCACGACTTCGTACGCGTGTACCTCTAACCCCCTCAGGGTTGGAGTTTCGTAAAATCCGTTCTTAGCGGATATCTACACCCTATAAGGAACCTACCTGCCAAATTTCAAGTTTGCAGGTGTTTCTGACATTTTGTGATGAGTGAGTCTATCAGTGACCTTACGCTTTTCTATTGATAGATACTAAAAAGTCATGTTATCTCTAAGTTTTATTCACTTTTTTGTGTGAAGTTACTACACGCTTTAAAATTAATAAAAAAATACATTATTTATGCAAAAACACTGCTTATGTTTATTCCAACATCATCCTAAATTAAAGCTCAAATTGGTCATAACTACAAAATAATTTAGATATTGGTGGAACAAGGGCATAAATGAACCCCCTCCTTGAAAAGAAAATTAATATAAAAAAAACTAAAAGCTTTTTATTCTTGCAAGCAATGCGCGTAAAATGTATATAGTATATAGTTTATGTCATGCAAAGGTGGACCACTTTACAGGAATATTATCAGAGCTAGACCATATTAAATCCAATAAAAATCTTAAAATAGCTCTCCTGTAAAATTGCAAAAAGTGCAATTGTGCCCTTGTTCTACCGAAGGTGCGATATAAGTAGGCATGCACAATTTCATGATTTGATTGGCCGAAACAAAATATTGCGGCCGAAGCAAAATATTATTCATCCCGCATCACTATTTTGTGCATATGTCATAGTCAAAGGTCGATTTGCAGTCTCTTCGCGGAATGACTGGTTTATCCTAGGTTTGACCAAGGCCTTTAGGCAAACCCCGAAGTGAAAACTTATTTCGGCCTTTGACTAAGTCAAACCTAGAAGTGCCTAAACAGTTCAGTCAAACGTCGAAACTAAAATATTGTGTTTCGGGCTTTGCCTAGTCAGTCCTAGAAAAGACTGTCAGACTCGGTCAAAAGTAGACGGCAAATAGGAAATCGGCCAAGTGCGAGTCTATTCACTCACAAAGGGTTCCGTGCGACTCTTTTATTGTTGTATGGAAGCCCTTCTAAAATATTTCTTTTATTTTAATTTTATGATTTATTTTTAAATTAGATATGCAACTAAATATTATGTGAATATTTCAAGGGTTCACCTGTTTACGTCTTAATATCGAGCAAAAAACTACAAAAATTCACGTTTGCTGTATGGGAGTCCCCCTTAAACATTTAAGTATTTTATTGAATTATTTATTTTTAAAGTGAATAAAAAACTAAAATGATTCATGAGATATGAGCCTGGTGACAGACAAAATTTAGTTAAGTTATAGTCCCGTTTTAACTCTTTATCCTTTAAACAGTGCCCAAAAAATTTGTAATTTCATGATCGGTCTAGAAACACCTGACAAACAACCGCAGTAAATAAGTTTAGTTACTCGTACCTTCACCTAAAGAGATAGCTGCGCGTGCGCGTGAAAACCGACCGTAGTAATGCTTATTCAAAATAAATTCGATATCAGAATGAAGTAAAGTTATGTTTAAAGTCTTAAGTGAGGTTTGACTAGTCAAACCCCGATTTCATTCAATTGAGTTTCGACGTTTGCCTGACCAAATTAGTTACTCCTAGGTTTGACTAACATTCTTTAGTCAAAGGCCGAAATGTTTGAGCTTTAACTAAGACTTCTAGTCAGACCTGAGGATTGACTAGTCAAACCTAGGAGTGCCGGAACATCGAGGTTTGACTATAACACATACATTGTTTTTGCATTGAAGGTAGAAAACCAGTACCGGTTTTAGAGTCTCTTCTGGCCGCTACACCTACTCTATGCCGTTCAAACGGCGAGCGCGTGCGTGCATTCGAGCGTCATAGTAATGATGCTGCACCATTGATATCGCGCGTTTCGACGCACGATTTACCACTACGGGCTATTGCCGCCCACCGCGGTGATGTATGGGAGTCGCGGACTTTTGTTTTACTATCACTTCGAGTGTTCACTGTTCAGGGTCGATAGGGTTCCAAGCGGGGATGCGGAATAAAGAAATTTATTGGTGTCTCGATCTGCCGAGCGGAACGATTATAGAGTTTTAAGCTGGCTGCAAGAGATTTTGTTTTGTTTTTGGCTAAGCCAATCTTTTATCACCAAGTTCAGATAAGCAAATGGGTGTCAAACGAAAACTGCGCTTTAGCATAAACATGCTGCTGTTACTTTATTATACTTCAGCTTGGCAGATAGCTTAGCCAAAAATAGTGGATAGATGGGTTTTATTTCAATTCCACATTTGGTACTACCAATATCAACCACCATGTACATAAATAGGTACAAATAAATTGTGTTACATAATTTATTTGTATTTATATCCAAAAATATTGCCTGTTAATATGTATTGTATCTCTTTATTTAATCCGAACAACCTACCGGCAATGCTAATAATAAAAAGTGTTGTTTTCGAGAAGACAAAAACTCTGATATTGACAATCGAATCGGAATACAATATAGCCTCGCAATAATGAAGCTATGAATTACATCGGAAAAACATTTAAAAGTACTGTAGGAGATTGGGATAGGAACGGGATGGGATACCTTCGATTGAGCAGACTCCACAGGACGGTCCAAGCTTGGTTCTTCTTTCACTTTCACAAACACTTGAATTTTTATTGAGATGAGTTTAGCGCGCGATTTGTGTTTATTTGAATTGGTTTATTTTGGATACTTATTTAGTATTAACGCCCAGATAGGTAGGCGAAGCGGCGCGTTGCGATGCGAGAGCGAGACTGAAGGTGGGAGGGAGAGGATAGGAAAAAGGACTGTCAGAATGAGTGATAGAATAGTGTGACATGAGTTTGAATTGCATGAGGTTTTAATGCTGGCGCGTACAACTCCCCCGGCCTAGAGGTCTTCCTCTAGATTGAGTAGCGTTTGTAAAAAAAAAAGTTAAAAACGTAAAAAAACATGCGTTAGAGAGAACTAAACGAGTTAAATTAGCGTTAAAGTTGTGTTAAATTAAAGTTAATGTTAAAATAAAGTTAAGAACATTATTTGAGTTACTGTAAAGGAAGAGGACAAACTCTAACTACAGGCCGAACATAAGTACCGGTTGCAGTGCGAATCTTTAAGGTGCGAATGATTTTGTCCTTTCCGGGATATACTTCCACAACCACACCCAATGGCCAACAAAGAGGATGCGCATTGTCATCTTTTATAACAACAACAGAGCCCACATCTATCGGTTTGGTCACCGTATTCCACTTTTCACGGCGTTGTAGAGAAGTTAAATACTCCTGACTCCAGCGACGCCAAAAGCTTTGCACTAATTTATTGACTAACTGATAACGCGTTAACCGATTGTCAGAAATATCAGAGACATCCTCTACTGGTAAGAATTTCAGTGGAGTTATATTGAGAAAGTGATTGGGAGTGAGAGCGGATATATCAGATGGGTCAGAGCTAAGAACACACAATGGTCTACTATTCAATAAGCCTTCTATTTGTACAAGTACAGTGTTGAACTCTTCGTATGTTAACACTTGAAGACCAATAACTTTATAAAGATGCGTTTTTACATAACGAACATTTATCTCTGTGATGCCGTTAAAGTGCGGACCATATGGTGGACTATGAAGAAACTTAATGCGTTGTTCAGCCAAATGTGAACTTAAATAATTTTTGTGAGAGTCAGATTCTAAAAGAGCGTAAATTTCGTCAAGCTTGCGTTTAGCGCCAATAAAGTTAGTACCTCCGTCGCTATATATCATGGAAACGGGGCCTCTTCTACAAATGAATCGACGAAAAGCGGCGAGAAATAGATCAGAGCTTAAGTCTGAAACTAACTATGTGTAGAGCCTTAGTTGTAAGACAGCAAAATAAACAAATATAAGCCTTCTGGCTTTTAACACCTCTGCGGCGAATGTGAGTAATAAAGAAGGGACCTGCATAATCGACCGATGTATAAACAAAGGCTTTAGCTTCTGAAACGCGAAATGACGGCAAGTCGCCCATAAGAGGGTTTGTAGATTTAGGGTTTAAACGAAAACAGATATTGCATTGATGCACTCTTTGACGTACTAAGTTACGTGCGGAAAGTATCCAAAATTTCTGTCTAAGCAGACTGAGTAGAAGTGAAGGACCAGTATGTAAATTACATACATGAAAGTAATCAACTAAAAGTTGAGTGAAGCGATGTTTAGGCGATAGAATGATTGGATGCTTTTGTCCATAGTTGAGTTGAGAGTGAGTGAGTCGACCTCCGACACGAAGTATATTATCAGAGTCAATGAAAGGGTTAAGTTTGAGAAGCGATTTGTTAAAGGGTTTATTATTTTTAATTGCGTGCATATCTTGAGTAAAAAATAGTGCCTGTATATGGCGTACTAAATAGAGTTCAGCGAGTTCTAAATCAGAGGATGTAACCACTCTGTTTGAACGTAGTATTTTAGCGAAGCGTAACACGTACACAGTAGCGCGTAATAATTTTGGGTACGTGGAAATGCGATCAATTAATCGATCGAAAGGGTGAGAGTTCGATTGAGAGTTTGTCTCTGAAACAAGAGCGATAGTTTTCTCTTCCAGTCGAACACTGTTAGATGAAACTTGAAATGGCTCGATAGGCCATTGCGAGATTGGCTGAGCTGTCCATTGAGGAGAGTGAAACCAATTTAATTGATTTAATAATGCTTTAGGAGTTACAGGTCGCGATATTACATCTGCAGGATTTTCATTTCCATTAACATGATGCCAAATTTTTGCGTTGAGTTTCGAATTAATTTCAGTAATTCTATTCGCAACAAATGTGTGAAATTTGTACGCGGGAGAATGTATCCACGTGAGAGTGACAGTCGAGTCTGAAAATGCGTAAATTGAGTTAACAGGATAACGATTCTCTATACTATCGCGAACCGATAATAAAAGATTTGTCAAGAGCAGCGCTGCGCACAGTTCAAGCCGCGCAAGAGATATTTTCTTTAAAGGCGCGACGCGCGATTTGGATGCGATAAGAAAGACTTCACCGGGTGAATCTGCATCAGAGCTCACGCGCACATAAACCACAGCTCCGTAGCATACTTCGCTGGCGTCCGCGAAGCCCATGATAGTGACGTGGCAACCCGCGGTGATTCCTATATGACGAGATATTTTTAATTGCGATAAATAGTTAATCTCACTATCAAACCGATTCCATTTATTTTTTATTGAGTCTGGAACTGGCTGATCCCATTCAAGTTCGCGCTGCCAGCATTCTTGAATTAAGAGTTTGAGAAACGCTGTCACAGGGCCTAGCAAACCCAAAGGGTCGAATAATCTAGCGGTTGCGGAAAGAATCGTGCGTTTTGTGCATTGGTCAGAGTTAGTAGAGTTAATTTTGTAAAGAAAAACGTCATCATTAGGAAGCCACTGCATGCCTATGATTTTTGTCGTAATTTCTGAGTCAGTGTCAAAATCGACGAGCTGTGGATTTTTATGCGAATCGGGAATCTTATTTATAAGCTCAGGGTTGTTCGAGATCCACTTAACCATTTTAAACCCCCCGGCCATGAACATCTTAACCATTTGATGGTAAGATTGTTCAGCTTTTTCTAACCCGTCCATCGATGAGACATAATCGTCCATATACATACAGGATTGAGCTTCAGACGCGGCGATAGGATAATTCGCGCGCTCGTCCTCAGCGAGTTGGCGAACGACACGCATAGCGAGGTAAGGCGAGCTAGAAACGCCAAAAGAAACCCTATTGTATTGATAAGTATCAATCGGTGATTCAGGATCAAATCGAAATAATATGCGTTGAAACGGGTGGTGATTTTGATCAAGCTTCACACAGAAATACATCTTTTCAATATCAGCAGATAAAGCGACTGAGAAAATGCGTAAGTTAATTAAAAGATCAAAAATATTACTTTGTAAGTTTGGGCCAGTGTAAAGAACATCATTTAACGACTTTCCAGAGGTTGTTTTACAACTTGCATCTAAAACGACTCGAGTTTTTGAAGTGAGTTTATCTGGTCGGTATACTGCATGATGAGGTATATAATAATTTGGAGTATTTTCCTCTGAATTCGATGCGTTTTCGACTTTTGACAGAAAACCGCGATCGATACAGTCTTGAATATTTTCATTATAGTTAGTGCGTAAGCCCGGAGTTGAGTCTAACTTTTTCTCTAAGTTATAGAAGCGACGCCTAGCAGTAAAGTAAGAATCGCCGAGTTCTGATGGGTCGAGTTTAAATGGCAAAGAAACGGTATACGTCCCAGAGTCGTCGCGAGAATGAGTTGATTGGAAAATGTTTTCACATATTTCGTCGTCAGGGCTGATGTGTCTCTTAGTAGGTACACTTTCAAGCTCCCAAAAGCGTTGCGTGAGTGATTCTAATGAGTGCGAGTCTACATTGCAAAAGAATGCTTTATTATCATTGCGTGAATGAGCTGAGTAGCACTGAGCGCGTCCCATAGCGAGATATCCGAGCGTGGTTTCGATGGCGATGACAGAGGATTGCGGTGAAGTTATTTTATTACTACCTAAAAGAAGCGGGAATATCTCATTGCCTAACAAACAATCGATTTCAGCAGGGATATCGAAGCTGTCATCAGCCATAGGAAGACCTTGTAAATGTGATAACTGGGTTATGTCAACCTTTACATTAGGTAAATAATCGGTTATTGTATCAATGACGCGTGCGTTTATTGTGTATTTACACCTGGGATCAAAGCGTGAGGCAATTGTGAAAGATACATATCCTAGCGACACACTTTCAGACTGACCTATGCCCTTAATAGTGGTA
This sequence comes from Ostrinia nubilalis, assembly GCF_963855985.1. Taxonomy (NCBI): domain Eukaryota; kingdom Metazoa; phylum Arthropoda; class Insecta; order Lepidoptera; family Crambidae; genus Ostrinia; species Ostrinia nubilalis. Next base: position 12,029,418 of record NC_087098.1, read on the forward strand.
GGTAGCGGATTGACTTTTAAGTTCAGTCGCGCACAACATTTATTTGTGATAAAGTTGCTCATCGAACCTGTGTCTAGAAACACGCGTAATTTTTGACACGTCTTATTATTGTCATAAGTATACACTGACGCGGTGGGTAATAAGACCGTGGTACTAGATTCATCAGCGATCGACGGCGTGACTGCAGAGAGAGACACATTGTTGGTTGGCATCGATTGCAACGGCGGCGTGACCGGACCGGGCGCGGACATGGACGCGTCGGTCGGCGAAAGCGTCGCGCTGCAAGTCAGCTGTTGTGACGTCATAGGTCTATTCACGTTAAAGTTGTCTATATGAATAAGAGTGTGATGTTTACGTTGGCAAACTGAGCAACGATTTTGAGATCTGCAATCTTTAATGTTATGAAAGCCTAAACAATTGAGGCAAAAGTTACATTTAGTAACTAAAGAGTGGCGAGTTGGCGCATTTTTCGAGAGAAAATAACTGCATTTGAACAGGGCATGTTCAGGTTCCGTCTTACAAAGTTGACAATTCTTGCGTACAGCGGATGGAGTGTATGAGCCTTGCGAATTCGGTTGAGATTGGAAGTAATGTTGATTGAGTTTTACTCCAGAAGCTGTATTAGAAACAAACGACTGTGTCGGTTTCGAGTTTTTAGACTGCGATGCGAAATTCGTTTTATTATTAACGTACGGCTTATTCTGCGTAAAACATAAGCGTAAAGCATGGATTTTATTCTGTTCTTTTATAAAAGTCTTGAGATCATTAAACGTAGGCATTTTTACGTGCTTAATGGATTGTTCAAATAAATTTAGAGTGTCTTTGTCTAATTTACTGAGAGCAATATGAGTCAAAATGAAATCGGAAAGGTCATCAATCTGTAAACGTCGTAAGGCAGCTTCAGCTGAGCAATACTGTTCCAAAAATTCATCTAAAGATTGCGATTTGAAGTTTATTAACTGTTCCAAATACATAGAGGCTTGTACTCTTATGTCTTGGTATTTTTCTAATAGGTTGTTCCAAATTATGTAATAGTTCTCACCAGTCGGTGGAATACCCGAGCAAATTGTAAGTGCTTTTCCGGAAAGTTTTCCTATAAGGTATTGAGCCTTTTCACCTGGAGACAAACCAGTGTTCTCATGAATAAGCGTTTTAAAATTTTGGTAGAAAACGGGCCACTTGGAAGGGGCTCCGTCGAAAGAGACTAGTTCTAAAGGCGGTAATTTTTTTACGAAATCCTGTTTGCGACGCTCTGTGTTGGCCTTTAGTTGTGCGATGGAGCTTTGCACCGAAAGGATGTTACAGTACAAATCGTCAAACGAGTTGAGTGCGGCAAATGTAGGTTTGAGTTCCTCATCATTTTTCATATAACACAAATTAAGTTCGTCAATAGTATCAAGAAAATCCGATCTTGTTTTTTCAATCGAATGCATGCGAGACATGAAAATTTGTTCAATCTGAGGGTCGGAGACCTTTAGGCTGAGGTCGTATAGTTCCTGAACCCTCTGAAAAAGCGCTTCTTTTTTAGCTTCAAGCAAATTAATTTTGCGTTTTACTCCCTCCATTGTATTGTAGGTGAGCAAACACACGCACGAGAGCTAGCGTTAAAAAATGAGTTGAGTTGTGCGTATTTATTTATAATCCAGTAGGAAAATAAAATGCGTAGCGTATGTAAGCGAATTTGAAATTAATTTGAAATAAAATTTTAAAAGATTGAATTTAAAAAATATACGTGTTTACAAACAACGAGTTGACGTTTGAGCGAATAGTAATTTCTAGAATGTGTCAAATGTCAAACGAATCGAACTTTCCAGAAAGAATGTGTCAAACGAGCGAATTTTCTAGAATTTTCTAGAGAGTTGTCAAAATGACGGATGCGTGAAAATGTGTAGTTGTGATTTTCTGTAAGTGTAAAGGATAGGAAATGAACCATGCGGCTCGGTAGGACCAGAAAGGAGTTGTAGGAGATTGGGATAGGAACGGGATGGGATACCTTCGATTGAGCAGACTCCACAGGACGGTCCAAGCTTGGTTCTTCTTTCACTTTCACAAACACTTGAATTTTTATTGAGATGAGTTTAGCGCGCGATTTGTGTTTATTTGAATTGGTTTATTTTGGATACTTATTTAGTATTAACGCCCAGATAGGTAGGCGAAGCGGCGCGTTGCGATGCGAGAGCGAGACTGAAGGTGGGAGGGAGAGGATAGGAAAAAGGACTGTCAGAATGAGTGATAGAATAGTGTGACATGAGTTTGAATTGCATGAGGTTTTAATGCTGGCGCGTACAAGTACCATGACCCATATGGGGATGCGGGCAAAAACTAGCCTCTCGAATCTTTATGGGCCCATAACTAGTGTGTACTATAGCGGTCCCCGAATACCTCACAATTAGAGGTAAAAAAACCCGCGGTAAGCGCTTTTTGATGCGATCACCGGCTTGTTTGCTGCTCGGACACGATTTCATTAGTAAACTCGTGGATGTATGAAAGGAGGATGTAATAAAAAATGTAGGTATGAAAAAAAATGCGGTACTTATTACAATTATTGTACATATAGGTGTCTAATTACATTTTGGAGGCTGTGTGTAGTAGCTAAGTACTAAAAATTTAAATACCATTTTTTGCTAAATACTCGAAATAAAGGAGTTACTATTAGTAAAAAAGATCCACTTGTGATATGAATCTCAAAATATCAGTTATAATATTCTTCTGGTAAAAGTATGTCTTTAAAAAATAGTAACTAAACTTTAAAACTTGTCTAAAGAAATTACACAGCCAATAAATTACTTGCAATTAGCTAGTAAGAGTAGAATAACTTCTGTCAATGTAATAATTAATTAGCTACTTCACATTTAATTATAAAGCATGACGGCAGTTTTTTTTTGACAATCTGCGACAAAAAGTCGAATTCCAAAAATGTAGCTTATCTGTTAAAAAATCTGCTCATCATCACTGGTACTATTAAAGTTCCTTCCTCAGACGTCATGCCAACCTAATGCAGTAAAGAGACATCCAAAGGTTAAGTAGCTCTTTCCGTAATAGCCAGTCATCGGCTGCAAAATGCCGTATCCGATATTTTTTTCTCCCTTCCCATCGCCTTCTGCAGTTTTTGCTGCGTCCGACCATCCGGGATCTCAGAGTTTTTACTGACCAGAGACAAGACGACTTTTTGCTTCACCCCAACTCATCTCAGTATGTCAAGTGCCCATATTTTCCGAAACCGCCCATCTCAAGACCGTCATAATTGGCTCAATCCATCGTAAATAAAACTCACATACCTTTTTCAAAGTCGCAAGAAATTTCAATAAGCAAGAAATAATTCCCGAGATCGATTAAGATTGCCGTACGTTATCTATAACGATGAATCGATAAGCAAAACCAATCATCGATTCTTCAGTGTGGGCGTTTCTTAGCGCGAAAGTTATGGGGACGATAAATCGCGCAAAGTCAACACGGTAAACGCTGCGGTTGCATTGATTCGGTGTCGGGATCATTCAATTAAAGGTTTGGACTGGAAAGATCAATATCGCAGTTTTAATAAAACAGATGCAGAACGGTTCCCATATCCGGCTGTGTTGCTTATTTTTTCGCTCCGTAACAATTCCGGGCCCTCGAAAAAGCAAGCAATGATAATAGAAACAACGGGAGCGCCGTTCAAAAGGGTTATCGTGTTTTTATTTGCGCCCATAGAGGCCTTTTAGAATGCGTTAAAAGGAAACGACTCGAAATGTCCCGATGTGCGTGGGTGAAAAAATAATACGATACGGCCGGCGCGTCTACACGACTCCCTGTGCTTAGATAGGTCCGAAACTACGGTATTTTAGGGATGTGAGAATCACTTGATTCAAAGTAGTATCTCTGAGTCGAGATTTCAACTTAATTGTCCAATAAGAACTATTTATATAAGTACCTTCGAACTCTTCATTTGATAAACACCGACAAGCAAAATCGACACAACACACGATATCGAAGAACGAAAAAGCTATAAAATATTACACCAAATAAATAATATACACAAAGATGACACGATTCATAGTTCAAAGTCTTAAGTTAAGTAACACAAGAAGTTATAAAGCACTTAGGAATTCAATCCATAGGAATCGGATCTAATAGGGAAGTTATGGGCACGCTAAGGAGCGTGACCTGTCGTAGTGACATTTGAATTCTTACTTAAAATATTGTAATTGGTTACACCCTTGTACGAGCGTAATCCGTTGAGTTAGTGCTTTTGGTGACATAGGGTGGTGTTCTATTGTAACTAAGTATCTTATCCAGAAAGATGTATTATACAGGATGTAAATATAAATACATATGGGTAAAATACAACAGTAAGTCCATATAAGTTTCTGGTGAGACACCAATGAGAGTAGTATAATAAAATTAAACAAATGAAAATGCATGTTTTAACCTACTTGCTCTTACTGTATCCTACTAAACTTTGTTGTGTATTTATGATACGGCTATGAAAATGTACCTAAGCCTATGACAAGTTAAAACAATCTAAGTTCATTCTTTAAGTTTTGGCACGCCCTTTAATTTTATGCCTTAATATTTACATACCTACAAAAAGTTAGTTAACAGGAATAATGTCTGATAAGAATTCTTATAACTAAATCTAATACGAAACCAAAGTGTTTCCAGAAAATCATTAGTTACAATATTTAGTTCCAACATTCTTCGACTTTCTAATAAGAATACTAGTAAAAAAGACATAAAAGGCACATAATAACTTTAATAGTTTGAAACAATGAATTTATCAAACAAAACAAATGAAAAAGTCCTTGTTATGTTGACGTATAAAATGAGTTTTATTTTATACGACACCTTGACGAATAGAGCGTAAAACAGCATGGTGTTACGGCAAAGAGTATAATGGTTAGAATCGTGGTCTTAATTGGAATAATTGTTAACTAGTCTTATTGGAACTATAAAATTAGAAAAAGAATTCATTTGATCAGAGTAAATGTATAGAAATACGTTGCAATAAACTATGGCTATGTTTAAATTAATAACGCATTCTATCATTACTTTCCCGGGACTAGAGTTTTGCGGTCAAGTTGCAAATTTTAGGTAAGTCGGCATATCAAGCTAATTACTAATACAGTTTAAAGTGTTTTTTCGCAACAAAAAATGAAGCATGATCGTTGTCTAAGGTACTAACAAGGCGCTGTTTTGTCTAAATATCGTTTTCCCTCATCATTTCCAAACTGCACGGTGCCACGACGCTTCGGCACCGCAAATTACCCGATTTTTCTCATCGTTTCGTTTTAATCCGATGCTTTTTTGCCCCAGTGTAGGCATCAAACGCCAGTCGTTAATCTTTGCCTGGGCAGGGCTCGCGTGACAAACATAGCAGCACGCACACTGTCAAATGATAACTCTACGTCTATCAATTTTCACAGCAATGGAACACTGGAACGGTTAAGTTTATTATACACCAGATAAGCCATGGAATATGAAGTAGCAATAGATATGTGGAAATAGGCCATGGTTATCGAACGTTTGAATGTGAACTAGATTGCGAGCTTTGATTACTCGCCGGTTAAATTGAGTGTTTGGTCTCTGTAAATTGATTTGTTTGACTACGACACAAGTAAAGCGTGACCTAGTTTATAAATAAGGCAGTTTTTTGTCGAATCAGGGAGAATTTTCAATGGTTTGAAAATATGGGGCCACTAGGTCATTATAATTTTCTTATAAGACCCACCTAAAAACTCACTTTTGTTTCTCAATCTTATAAGATTTGCTATCACACAATATCAATTACGATTAGTTCAAATTCATACTTATGGAAAATTGAATTTTAATGCTTGAAAATACGTAATACTTCCATGCTTGCAGCCTTTAAGTCATTAAAATGTTTTGCCAGAGAGGTCAATAACTAACTCTATGGCTCTGTGAAAAGCACAAAATTAAATTAAATTAATTAAGGCATTCGAAGCGATGATTCCTATTCTAAAAATAATTTGCTTTATCTACTAATTCAGACACCTAGGCCAGTAGAATTAAACACAAAAATTGATTAAATCGGAAATAATTCCTACAAAAGATTTTTTTGCTTTAATGGCTTCATTGGTTGCCCATTAAGACTCTCCTAAGTTTTCGACTTCGACGGAGTTGTGCTTAAGTGGTGGGGGCCCCCGAAAGCGGCGTTTTTTCGGTTTTCCGGTTATACCGCGTAAAGGACTTACCCTATCGAAAAGTGGTCTTCATGACGGTTAAAGGGCACTTAATCCTGCATTGAATAAGACCAAATTCATATGTTTTGGACAAACCGTTCTCGCGCTAAAGTTCAGCAAAGTAGAAAATATGCGTATAATTAATGACCCTCTCCACGTCCAATGGCTTGTTACCCACATGCTTCCAAGCCTTGTAAAGGGTCGCCTTAACCAGTGTAACCCTAACAAGGCTCACGAGTTTGATTCGCTTATCCTTGTTCGTCCCAGCCGTTCCTTAACTGCGGTTGCTGCACCTCTTCCTGACACTCTCCTGAACGACTCTGTGTTACCTAATGTGGCTGCCTCTCTTCCTTGTACCCTCCTGTACGATTGCATTGCTTAGCTATATGCCTTGTCCAAGGTTCGACGCCACAAAATCAACTTTGTACGCGTGAAAATAGTTTAAATACTATTTTCCGTGCTTGCAACATTTTTCTTTACTGCTTCGCCTCTATTAGTCGTAGAGTGATTGTATATATCCTATAGCCTTCCTCAATGTATGAGTTATTCAACACAAAAATAATGATTTCAATCAAACTAGTAATTCTTAAGATTAGCGCGTTCAAACAAACAAACAAAAAACTCTTCAGCGTTTTAAAATGAACTTGTTGTTGTTGATTTTTGGCGTCGAACCTTAGACCAGGCATACGGCTAGGCAACGTAGTCATGCAGGAGGATACAAGGAAGAGGGGCAGCCACAGTAGGTAACACAGAGTCGTTCAGGTGAGTGCCAGGAAGAGGTGCAGCAACCGCAGTTAAGGAACGGCTGGGACGAACAAGGATAGGCGCATCAAGCTCGTAAGCCTTGATAGGGTTACACTGGTTGAGGTGGCCCTTTTCAAGACTTGGAAGCCTGTGGGTAACAAACCATTGGACGTGGAGAGGGTCATTAATTATACGTATATTTTCTACTTTGCCGAACTTTAGCGCGAGAACGGTTTGTTCAAAACATATGAATTTGGTCTTATTCAATGCAGGATTAAGTGCCCTTCAACCGTCATGAAGACCATTTTTTGATAGGGTAAGTCCTTTACGCGGTATAACCGGAAAACCGAAAAACCGAAAAAATGCCTCTTTCGGGGGCCCCCACCACTTAAGCACAACTCCGTCGAAGTCGAAAACTTAGGAGAGTCTTAATGGGCAACCAATGAAGCCATTAAAACAATAAAATCTTTTGTAGGAATTATTTCCGATTTACAAGCTAATTCTACTGGACTAACCGTCACATATGTCATTAATCTAATTAAGCAACAAAAATGAATCCCATTCGCCTTTCCAGCATTAATCTAGGTCTTAAGTGCCATTGAACCCTAATTAGGCCACCCCAATAAATACTAATGTTTAGTATTCAGACAGCAGTATCAATTACAAGAGCTTAAGGTTCTATAGTGACCTTATTTTCGACTATTTCGGCTTCACGTATTATCTAGATACGACGCTATCAGTGACTTTTGTCTAATTTCTGTTTGATTTAACCTGTAACATTTGTAGAAAATAAAGTTTCGATATGTCTGTCTGTCTGTCCGTCCGAGGTTTTGCTTGGAAACTATTGGCACTAGAGTAATTTTGTGGAGGTACGTATATTAACCCCCCCCCATCTAAAAACTAAACTGTTGGCTTGAAAATCTAGAAAAATTCGTAATAATACTGCTTTTCATGAATTTTCAAGGAAAACTATAACGGTTAAGATACATCAGTTAGTTTAAAAGTAATAGTAATTTAACTCATGTATTATCAATAGTAAAAATCCTTAGAAGAAAATATGAAAACTGACTTTAGACGAAGTAATTGCTTGCTTCTGAAATATATTGTGGTAACGACGGACAACTACGGAACCCTACACTGCGCGTGCCACGACTTTTTTTTCCATTGAGTTCGTCTCATTCCGAGAGTAAATACATATCAGGGCGACCCAAATCAGCAAGAAAGAAAACCCAGAGGTGAATCCTCTTTAATTACTATTAATGTAAGCTAATTAAGTTTCGTTTGAGCAACCGTACCGCACGATTTTAGGGTCCTTTTGCGTAATGAAACATTTTTAAACAGGTAATATTTCTGTGCGAAAAAGTAAGATTTTTAATTTTTTTCCTTCCGCTTACAATTTTAATTACGTAAAATTGTATATTCTCAGAATTCAGGAACTTGGTTTAATTTAATCATGAGGGATTACAGTTTGAGTTTTATCTATCTTTCCATTAAAATATTAAATTAAATTTATACAAATCTGACAAGAGTAAAAAGTAACAAATCGCTAGTAATTTTGGTACTTCATATAAAACATGTTGCGTTGAGTGCGTTTAATTTTAATTGAAATTGAGATGAAACAAATAAACCTAATTTAATAAAGGTATACTAAGGTTATTTTTTTACTTATGTCGTCAAAACTACGGGACCCTTCTCTACACATTTGTTCCAACGCCATCCTAGCCAATCTTTCTTTTTCCTACGCAAATTACTACACCGAATGCTACTTAAGCTAACCAGTAAAGAATTTCACATTCTTAATGAAATTTAATTAATGCAGCCATTTATCTTGGAAGGATACACGCTAATATTTCAACATGGTGGGTCGGTTATGTAAAACAAGGTTAAGATAAACATTTTCGGTTGAACGTGATACTGCACAGGTTGCCTAAATTATTATTCCTGTACAAGAGCTATCGATTTTGTTAATTACCTACTCTCTTTAATAAGGGAGTACGAACAGATTTACGAAAATGCTAAGTAAGATACTCCGCTCTATATTTTTTTTGTTAACCAATCTAACGGTAAAATTTAATATAAGCAACTTGTAATGAAATAACTAAAATTTATTAATGAAACTTTATTACTGACCCGCCTAGAGTAATTTAAAAATATGTATAATACTTCTCAGTCAGAGTTAATTCTGCGCCTTGCTATTAACTGTCACACCTTGTGAGGTTTAATATCAGAAAGCCGCAATAAATAAAACATTCCATCTCACTAAATCTGACTGGCAGCTTCATCCAGCCAAGTTTATAAAAAAAGTTCGAAATTTAAATCAAGTTTGGTGACGTTTCCCGCCCTTTTTGCAGAGACTGTTTCGTAATTACTTCGCATCGCGTCGCTGTCGCGGGTGCGTTTGACAGGTGGCGCGAACGGTAATTGCAGCCTTGGGTCAATCCGCTTTAGCCATTTTCACGTCTGATACAAATTTCGTAGGAATTCAGAGAAAAAATTAGGATACGTAATGATGATCTTGCAGTTTTTATTCGCAGATGTCACTATATTTACGAGTTGGCACACATGCGGTGTAAAAAGGTGAGTGAGTGGTGACAGTAATGAATGTAACATAAAAAAATTAAGACGTGTTTTGTTTTACGTAACGCTTGATTTCTTTTATGCCTGTAATAGTATAAAAACCTCACTAAATAAAAAAGGTTACCTACTAAGGTAGCAAACTCTTTTTCGACTCCCTAACATTATTCAACGTAAAAGAATTGTATTTCTCAAATCGGATTATTAAATTATATTTTACTTTAATCTGTAGATCCAATTTGATGTTACCTCGAGGGTGGTTTTGATCTAATTCGTTTAGAGACGAGATTTAAACTGTCAAGTGATAATGAAAAAGTGTTTTGTGGACAAATTAAACGACAACAAAACGAAATGCAATCTCGTTACTTAAACAAAACAAGATTTTAGTGAAATTGGTAGAGCTCTGGTTATATTAGAGTTCTGTAAAGGATAAGTTAAAATTGGGTTATGAATATTTTTCTTTACAAGTAAATAAGGCAGTGTTTGTGTTAGTGACGAAACCTGTCAAATTTTATTTTTTTATTACAATAATGAGCGATAAAACAAACACGCATTACATTAGCTTATACAAATTTATATCTCGTCCTGGAATTATCCTTTACTTGGAAACCGATCCTCCGAAAAAGGAAATTTTCCGCTCATAAAACGATTTGAAGAAAAATAATCCGTTGTTTGAATATTGGTATTTTATGTAACAAGAATTATTTTTGTTATAAAATTGGTATGAATACAAAACCACTGGCAAAAGATAGAACACAACGTAAGTACGCAATTACATGATAATGATTGGTAATTGTAATTATACATACAACAATAACAGTGAACTCCTTATTGTTTAAAGCTACCCTTTAATTTAAGTATACTTAACGTAATTGCAAGTTCACAATCACTATAATAAACAAGATAATTTTGCCATACAATTTATTCTGTCGCAGGAAAATTGTCTCTGTCTTTTAAAATAATGTCACCTCACTTAACTACGTTGAAATAAAAATAGTTAAGGCTATTTTCAACCTGTAAATTGTATTTATCGAGAGACGTGGTTGAAACTTTATTAAAAGGAATAAGAAATAAAAACGTTTTTAAATTTTTTAGCAACAAAGAAGTGGTTGTTTTTATTGCTTAATATTTACTTGGAACAAACGAGAGACCACCTATTACAAAAATTTATTGTTTTTTGCCTGAACCAAAATATAAATAATAATCAGTTAGCTACATTACATTATTAGTATATGGCTCTATATACATGATTACGATAACTGAATACTTTACTATTTTCACAAGCCTTCGAAGGGTTTCGATCCGTGAAGACGGCATTAGTTTTTTTTCCATTCACAGGTTCTAACATATAATTTCAAATAAAAACATGTTCACACACATATGGCGAAGTGTAAACGATTACCTGACTCACCCCAAAATGCGTTAACCCGTAAAAGTTAAAGTGACTTTAATTTTGAGTGTCTACGGGAGCTCAATTTGCGTAATAACTCGGGTCCAATGTAGGGTTGCCCCGGATTTGTAGTCCGGGTTTAAAATTTTTAGTTAGGCCGATGCTACGCGACGTGACTAAGTTTTAGAAAAAGCTGTTGACATGTCTGGGTTTTGGGCTCTAAAATCACGCGTAAAAAAAGCGTCTTGTCTTAATTGCCAAATTTTATAGATGAAAACCCTGGCCCAATGTCATCTGTTGGGGGGGCGTTTCTGTAAAAAGGAAGGTGACATTTAATCGTCGGGTGAGACGGGTTTGATGAAGTCAGAATTGTACCTTTGAGTGAAAGATCCGTTGAGACAGCAATTTAGGGTTAAGTGTGCTTTTTATCGGGGATTTCATTTGTGATGTTATTATTTGGTCGTTATTCTGGAGTTTTAATTTGAAATCTAAATTAGGTTTAAGATGGAATTGCGTCTGGTGTAGATAAAACATTGACAAAAGCAGTATTTAGCATTTGAATTACTCTCTCAAGATTATACTTATTTATGTTCAACCGTGAAACGCTTTTTTATTTTAACGATTCATCTAATTAGTTAGTTGAGTTTAGTTTAAAATTAAGCATAAAAGACACGTAAGCGCAGATTCAGTTTAAGTTGTCAAGAGCTCGTTTCAGTATTACTCAAACAATACAGATATCACTAACTACTTTATACGGCTAAAGTTGAACGTACTCGTGTCTTTTTGGTAAGTCCACGGGACGCACGTATGTGAAACTGAAACAGAAGGACATAAAACAGATACGCTATACGTTTTGTGTTCAAAACTCCTGGATATTGTCAAGTAGGTAGAGCACATCAGAATATACGTTTGTGTTGGAAAATCACCCGTATTACAAGGCCATAAGATGGAACAGTGTTTAACTTGACATGCTGTACAATAAATCGCCTCGAAATATCTAATAGATCTTTGTTGTTGTCCTCAATTCATACAGTATTGTGTGGATTCACAAAAATATTTATGTACACACATAGATCCTATATTTATTACAGAGAAAAGCTTGGGATTATTCTAGAAAAGAAACACTAGTAGATTATATTATTCGTATATACGAGTATATTCACATTTTACAAGTGAATGGTTAGGTAATAATGCTGTAATGTCAATGGCTTCAAAAATTACAAAATACATAGACTCTTAATACAAGACTTTACTGTAGTTTAAAGTACACTTAAAAACCAAACTTATTCCTTAAATTCTTGAATTCATAATCAAATAGCAACACGTTAAATAGTTCATAGAACAACTGAACTTTCATTTAGTTTTCCTTACAATATCCCCGAACTTCTGTTATTATCTTTGTTCATTCTACTAAAGTTTTATTCACAAGAGACCGAAGTTATTCCGAACTTGCACTAAAATGATCATTCTGAAATGCTGAAGTACGTAATTTATGTTCCATTTCACGAAACATTCGGAGTTATGTCAATATGTTTATGGGGGCATAGTGGGTATGCTCAGCCATTAAAGGGCGAGTGACCGTTACCCCGGTTTTATTATTTACTATGATTTTGTATGTTTTTGTGGATATAGCGATCTCTATCTGTATTTTAACAATGGAGCTTGAAGTCAGTAGATACACTTATCGGACTCGTAGACATAAGCGTTAACGTAAACATTCTCGTAGTTGTATCTATGTAAACATAGAAGACAGTGACACAGCTATGTCTAACAAACATGTTACACACAAAATGTTAAAATATAAAAAACCTAAAAGTAATAAAAAGAGCGGGCGTTGCCTGTTGCGTGATGGGCGCATTGAGTTGCGTACCTACTAAAGTTAATAACAGACAGTCACCATCTGTCACACATATTTCCTTTTCTGAGGAGCAAGTGACATGTCAAAAATTATGGTGATAATGTTTTTATAGCTCCACTTTGCTCTAACTCCTTTTTGAATAAACTAAAATACTTATTAATAATTAAATCTAAGCTCTATCTTGTTTATTCATAGTTGATTCAGAGAAATCAAAGGACACTGACCCAATCAAAAGGCAAACTGAAGAATTTGCGGAATATAACCGAGGGTCAAAAAGCCTACTGAATTATTTTCATGACGTCCTAGTGCCCCCGGCTACTCATCCCTGGTTTTATTGTCAAAGTCTGCAACATTCTATCGCTTTTTGACCCAAAAAAGGGTTTATGATTGCTTTATTATCCGTCTATTGTTATGGGTTATTACGCTTTTTATATACATTTGCGGCATATCGGGCTTTTATCAAGTAATAAGAATCTTTGTTAAATAATATTTTGGATAGAAAAGCTCTAGTAGGTACCTACGCAGGAGGAAAAAAATGTGTCAAGTGTAAATCTAGCGATATAATATTTAGGTCCTCAAAGGTTGGTGGGTTGCACCAACTTATTTTAACTTTAACAAACGTCAAAAGTCAAAATCCATACAAAAACACCGGCTATCGTTATAGTTACGGTTAAAGTTAGGTGGGAGAACTCAGCCTTAGTTTCTACTGAGTACCAAAATTACTGAAACTGTATGAATAGTGACACAGACTATTTGATTAATATCAAGGAAAAACAAAACAGAATCTACCTTCGTTCTACAAAATGGCCAGCGTTAACATTCAATTGCGAGATCCAAGTTAAAATGCAGCGCAAAACAAACTGCAGTATCAAAGTGGAACCAGCCAGAATCCGAGTAACTGTTCCACTGAATATATCAATAAACAACCACCGACAAATAGTACGATTTCCCCCGCGGAGTTTGCCTAAGTGCTGGCCCGAGATGTGAGCTAGACTGGAGCTGGGATTTACACCTTACGATTGTAAAGTTTTGTATGATAAATGGCCGCTAACTTTCAGTTTAATAAAGCAAATTGTAAGAAAAAGTAACAGACAAAAGCACCTGTAAAAGCAGACTACAAAAGTCAACTTATTGATACCAAGTAAAATGTATTTGAAAAAAATCTCCAGTACTGTTGCTCATATTGAGATGTTATCATCCAAATAGCATACTGTTTTTTATGTAACACAAAACAGTTATTTGATTTTAATCACACCTGATGTTAAGGTTCACTATTTATCTACTACTCGTATAGGAACATTCTAAAATTGACTTACAGACTATTGTAGCTACTGTCAATCGTGGCCAAACAAGCAATCAAATCTGGACCGTCATTTACACCATCCCGTCAATATTTGCTTTCAACTTTTCCATCTTGTGTGCTTTAATCGTTGTCATAAATGTGTCTCCGCGTTCGAACGAGCCCATTCACACATCGGCACCTATTTGTCGACCCGTCAAGTGAAGTGTGAACTGTCCGTGTGTCAAGACAAACCTGAATACTGTATCGATAACAAATATTTGTAGAGAAGTGAAACAGTTTGGAGCGGAGATAATGGGGCTTGTACAGCTCCTGTAGGATTTATGTTGCTTAGTTTATCGTGTTACGTTATCGTGTGTTTGGTCAACGATCTGGGTAAAAAAGCTTCTGTGGATAGAGTGATAATACATATTTATCTCTTTATGGTAAACTCGGTCAATTATGTAAATAAATAGTTTTTAGGTTTACTGAAATAAAACGAATTAGTTTCCAATTTCTAAACCGATTGCTTTGTTCAATTAACTTAGCTTTTGAAAATTAGTTTAACTAACAATCTAACTAAACTATCATAAACAATGTCACAAAGTGTAACAACACAACTTCGACCGGTCGCAGTCGCACCGTGCAAACTTTCTTCGAGCACTTCTCCGAATGGCTACATATCGGCTCATATCGAGCAGTGGCCCGCGAGGCGCCTAAGTCTAAATTTGTACCATTCCGAAATACGCTTATTCCGACGCATTATCCCATTTTATTACCTATAAAAGTCAGACGGAACGTACTACATTTGTGGCGCAGCCCTTATTTTCTGTACCTAATAATATAGCGTATTCTTTATTGGCTCTCTGTCCTTATATTTTATAGCATCGTCTATGCATAGATTTGCTTTTGGCGATTTGTGTATTTTACAACTCACCAATAAAACCGGTGTTTATGTTTCTCTTTTATTACGGGAGCGTGACGATTTTGCTAATACGCCGTTTTTTTTATTATAATTCATAAAAGGTTTAGTACAGCGGTAAAATTCTGTGCGTACGTGAGAATAAATGGTTGTGCCAGACCTGGGGTTTTCATATGCTATAAAGGATTATTTGGCGTTCTGTCACGTTTATTTCATGTATTTTACTAAACAAACAAAATCGCATGATCTGTTGACTAATAAAATAAAATACAAAGCTTGATAGCATTACGCAAATATTTTTATGATGTGTATAAAATAAATGATCTACATCAATATTTGTGACTGTGAAAGTCTACGTGTGCTTTTAGGGAACAATACAAAAATTTTGCAAATAAAATAGCACATAATAATACTAGGCAAGCATAAGAACTCGGAGCCTAAGACCGTCGCATTAGGTAGCTTCCAAACTCCCTCACAACTCATCTCCCGTAAATTAGACAGCATATTTCTCCCGGGGACCGGATTCTGCACGTGAAACAAGATTATTCACCTGTTGTAAATCAGGACTAAGTATACATCCACCATCTGCCTTCGTTCGCTTGATCTAATTACCGGTTTTTGCAACAGATTCCTAAGCAATTTCACCCGCTCCCCTGATGGCTCATTCAGTAACGTTAGTTTTTGCTTGTTTAACGGTAGTTTTTGTATCAATTAAAATATCTGACGTACCTATTGTTGTTGAAGCATTTCAACAAATCTGATTAGTTTCCTTTTTTTTGGACGCTATATTAATCTAGTCTCATCTAAAGGACAAGCCTGCTTTCCTATTATGTATAACACCGTACATTTCAGGAGAAAATAATGTCAATCACGGTGACGACTATGTTTATGAGCCAGTAATGTAATGTAAATGTAAGAGTGTGATATTACAGAAATCATTGTATTAGATTTATAAGGGAAATCTTCACACACTTTGTCGGCAAATACACCCGTTAACACACCCATCACTTCATTGACATAAATAGGTCCAATTACCAAAAATACTCCGCAACTTTTTCTGCCAAAACAATCTCGCAAACTCGAGCCCCATCATTTAACCCTTCAATGGTCATTTCGCTACCGTGGGAATGTAAAAATTTCGACACCTTAAGCCATCGTGCTCACCTGATTCATTCACAAATATCCTGCACGCAAGGAACCCGCAAAAGCGCACTACCTGTGCCTGTAAATTTGAAAATTTGGTCCCAGCAAAATAGACCTTATGTGTTTTGAATAACAGTGAATTTGTTTTGACTTTATCTTGAAAATATCTGTACAAATAGGCCATGTGTAGTGCCGGCATCGTCCCACATGTGAATTTTTAGTATATGTATTTTGTTGGGGCACGAAGGACCTAGGATAGAACTTAAGGGGTTTCAAAGCAGTAAACAAAATCAACGTGATTCAGAAAAACTTTGAATAAAAAGCTGTGCTAATTTGTAATCTGTGTCGGAATTATGAAAACAAGTCTTGTATGAGGTATTTAAAGATAGAAATAAATTAACCGATAAAATTAGCCCAAAACTAGCATTATGCTAAAATAAATCAAACAAGACAAAGTATTCAGAGAATTTGATGTTTTATTTTCGCTTCAAGCACAAAAAGGTCTAATGCTTAAACAAAAACAAAGTTTTTCAGCGTTGATATTGTACTTGGTCATTGACCTCCGCTTACTTATAATGGCTTAAGGTTGAACCCAAAGTTTTTTGGACGAGACTATAATATTAAATTCCAGATATCATTGTCAAAATTTGGCGAATAAAGAAAAGTATGATTTCGTTAATAAGAATTAGAGCTTTGAACTCCTCTCTTTTGTTGGCTGTTAAAATAGTAGTTCTTAATGTAATTTGACATTTAATCTTGCTTTCTACTCTTTTTAACTTCACGTAGGCGGATAAAATACAGTCAGCTCAATTATCCCTGAACTAAAAGGCGAACCGATACATGGGTGATTCTGAGACAATGGACGGCTGATTGGTTTAGTTACACAGAACAGACTTCCGATCCCGGGTCCCAACGCGATCCGAACGTGACCTCACTACAAGATCAATTTGACACTTTTTTGCGAACCACCCTTCTACAACATCAACATTGCCATCTGAAAAATAAAAAACACTCGATTCTCAATCTTAGAAGTTTAGAAATAAGAATCACAAAAACGTCGATAGGAGTTAGAAGATATTGAAAAATTTCGTAACTGCTAAGAATAAAAATGGAAAAAGGAGCTGCCTACAGGACGTTTCGGCAACGAATTTATTTCATTGTTCTTAAATTGGTCTAGCTCTAGAATATTGTTAAAAAGTTTTGCAGACAAAGCTATTTTCTGAGTTTGCTTCCAAATATATTTAAAGATAATTTCTCGCTGAATACACATCAATCATAAATGTTTGCGCAATGAACGCGTTCGTCGTTTGAGAATTTACTACAATTACAAATAGCATTAAAGGCAATTATAAAACACACACTCTAATTCTCTTTCTATCGTAAAGATCGTATCTGCGGCCGAGGCGTGAGACTCTTTATAGAGAATAAATTTTAATTGGTGAACACAACTAAGTTTCACGAAACATGTTACGACTTAATCGTCCCAGGATTGGCGGTTAATGAGCGGAAAGATTGTAAACGTATTAACGACGTGGGTAGTCTAAGCCCAACATTGACTTGGGGTTTCCCAAATCAGCCCAAAAAACTGTAAACATTGCGTCATTAAAAAAATTAACGCACGCTCTCCATCATTGTTTTGTTTCGCTTGTCCAAAACACGACCCACAACTTGTTAAAATTAAAATGGTCGAGGAAATTGGATTTGTTTTGTCCAAATGGAATGTCGATCAATGAGAATTTAAATTCATCATTATGATATGATATAAACGTTTAATGTATCGACAAAAAGAAGACAAAAAACTATCGGATCGTATGCGCCTAATGAATGACGTTGGATATTCGATAGGATCGATGCCGTCGTTTATATGAAACCTAATCGAATAATTGATTATAAGAGTGAAACAATCAAGTGATTAGTTCAACAAAAAGTAAGACAATGAGTTATTATTCGACGGATAGGTTCCATTGTTGGACATTGGATAGCTGAAGTACTTATCTGACCGTCCGGGTCGTCGCCCCATCGTTCGGATCATTTGTTTATTTGATCATCGGACCCCGATATTTATCTTCTAACGATGAGCAGTCAGATTCCTCGGGCCGATACTAAAATGAAACTCCTAAAATTATCTGTATAATTCGTCATATTGGCTTTGATAGATAACAAAATTAAAATCGTTTCGCGCTGATCATATCTGCCACTATTGTCATTGAATTTTTCTATTTGAATAACTTTAACTTCCCGTTTAAATAAAGTTGTATTGTTGTGTGCAGTAATTTTGAAACTATAAACAATTTTACCATCGGGATGATTGAGACGTTACAGGCAATCAATACGATTGCTCATTAAGAAAACAAAGCAGGGCGAGTCATAAAATTAAATGTTAATCATTCGCTTAGTGCTCGCACTGGTTTATGTCTTGGACTCTTTCATGTAATAGTTAATTCTGAGAAAACTAAATGAGTTTTCTCGAGTAAGATATCGTTTACGGTGTCTTTATAATTGCAGCTGAATTATTTTCAAGTGGTAACGATAATGGGTTTCAAGGAAATGAAAATTGTTTTTACTTTGTAGGCCAATGTTATCCTGGTGTAAGTTATAGTATGCAAGCGCTTACGTTTACAAAATGCATGTCTTAAGCTTGTAATGCTTTCGATGTGAAGGAACTTAAGCGGAAAAATATTTCAGTCTTTAGACCCACACTTAATAAGATGTTGGACGGTAAGCGGATTACGCACCAGCGGTTGGTGGAGGCAATAAATTGTGGAATCTTTATAATTTTTAGACGCCAATGCCTTAACGTCATAAATTGAATATTGTTAAATATGCAGCGACTCCGAATGTGTGCTTAAGTAGACATTATTCCTAAAGATAAAGTCGTTAAAGATACCACGCGGGGTCTCGTTTGAATAGCCTTACGTTTGATAGTTGTGTCGTATAATTTTACAGCTATACCATTTAATCCCGAAAGTAAGCCGCGAGTTAGGTTTTATTGGACGGAATGGAACCCAAATTTTAGCTACAAAACTTTTATTTACAAAAGGATATTGCTTTGCGAAATTGTTGGACAGTAAAAAGATTTTACTGGCAAATAAATGTTAAACACTTTTACTTGTTTTATGCGAAATAATGTTCAAACCACAGTTTGCAATGGTTTTTACGATGCGATGTGCTTTAGTGCGTAATTTGTCTACTAGTTTCACTATTTTCACGCTATGCGGGATGATAATGAAGCCATTTGTTTCCGCCATAACAGTTTTTATGGGAATTAATTCAGATATTTCATAAAATTCATTTGCATAAAATTAAATTTCCGTGGTGTTAGGTGTTAAAATTACTTCTGTATTATTATCATCTGTTGGTTTTGTTTCGTACTTTAATTACATTTACTATTTATTATACGAGCAACATTTATAGAACTACTTTAGCTAGAAAGTAAATATTTACCTACTTTGAATACAAAATTGCGTAGGAGATACCTAAACAAAACTAAGCAAATAACTAATAAAATATGTTTCATCAAAAAGGAATGTTTATTTGAAGATTTGTTGAAATAGAATTTATATTTTTCAGTAGCTGTCTCTAACAAAGTAACCCTTTACATTTCTTTTTATTTTACCTAAGAAATTCATACTAAAAAGCAACAAAAACCATGCTACACTCGTAAATATCTAATAATAAAAAGCATGCCACGGTGATTGTTTACTCGCTACCATGACACGAGCGTAGGTCGATTAAGAAACAAACAAAAAACAATCTCAAAACGATTGCCTCATAATTAAAAAAGGAAATAATCAATTACCATTCGTCCCGGCAATTAGGGACGCGTGGTACAATCGCCGATTATTTGGGAAATTAAAGAAGATTATCTATATTGCACGTGGCGAGGTAAGAAGCCCACGTAGCGGTGAAAGCATTTACACAGAACGATTTTGTGGCGTTGCGGTTAGTACACTTGAATTCGCGCGGTGGAAAAAAAGGGTATAATCAGGTTATTGTTTTTATGAGGTTTTTATGAAAGAGTATCAGACATGTAAGTAAAGGTTCCTTAAAAGCAAAATAAGTATTTCAATAGCTTTTTTTTTCGTCTCTAATATTTGACGATTTTTTCAAGGGACGCGCGCTGGTATCTTTAAGAGCTGCATATTTCACGATTTGTAAGCAAGTCTATATGAATAAAGACATTTTTGAATTGACTTTGTTCAATTTCAGTTAGATAGAGCAGTCCAATACTTAAACTTATGGATCACAAAGCATTTAGAGTTAGCGAGTACATCACACTAAACATTATTTTAATAAATTCAATTAGCTTAAGATCACACAGTGCTTCCTATAGCTTAACGCGCTGTCGGGCGTTCTCTTTCTTATTGCAATGTGTTGCTGTTGAAAGAATTAAGAGTATGTTTGAGATGAGGGGAGGAACTTTGTATGGGAATCTCAAAACGCAAGGTGTAAAAGCCCTTTAATAGTTGTAAAATATATAACGCTAGCGGCTTCGCGTCCCGCAGTGCGCAGCGAGCGCACTTCAGCTTTATAGCTTAATCTTCTCTTGGCTATATCAATAAATAAATTCTCAGATAGTTCTAAAAGTAAGAAAGAAATTGTTGTTTCTATTATTTGTTTACTTGGTGGGATACCGACTTGATGTTTGTTGTTTGATGAAATTCCGTCGTTTCTTTTGATAAGTTTATTTACCTTTTTCTTTTTGGTAGGCTCTCTATAACATATCAGCTTCAAAATTAAGGTCAATTATGCGTTTGTGTAGACCTTACTTAGTCTGGGTTGCACCATCTTACTTTAACTTTAACAAAAGTCTGTCAAACTCCATACAAAAACACCGGTTATCGTTATAATCTCTACTCGACCTGTGGTTGACTGGCAGATAATGCCACCTGGCATTAAGTCCGCCAGTGTACAGTTGTATGTGCAAAAGTGTAAATAAATAAATAATCACGGTTAAAATAAGGTTACTCAGCCTTAGTCATAAGACTTAGTAACTATTTTCTATGTTTACTTTTAGTATACTTTATTTATAATTGTTTTCATGGCCTTCTCGCGTCCAAACACGCGCGGATTCCTAATAAAACTAAAATTAATCCGCTCTGTTTCTTAAAACGCATCAAACGCAAGTGATGACCCAAAAAGTCCACTGTGACAGTGCAGTCGACAACTCACTAAAAACAAACATAACAATTCCGTTCCCAAACAAAAATATCGCCATCAGTGTTCCTTAATACTATAAGCATAAGGCTTGATTGTGATAGTAGTTCAATATGCGCATGGGCAGTTTAAATTTGTATTCCGTTAAGATGTCACTCATTCAAAGTTTAACGATCGACCTAATAGCATTTTTAAAGCTGTTCCAAAAATCCTCGGGACGTGCCTGAAGCGTCAACAAATTTAAAAATGAATCTGTCGGCTTACTCGAATAATACCTTTGATGGGATCCTTTGAACTCCCCTATATGATATCCTCTCAATTTGTCTGTGTTTATAATAACTCACGTTCATTAATTGAAATGGTGCCGTTTCAATTTTTAAATTAGTGATGTACTGTGTAGCGTTGCAGTTTTGGCTGTTTTCACAAATTGATATTTCTTCTCGATATTTGGATTTAGGATACCACTGGCGACATCTATTGGCGTGATTTTGAATTAATTTGCAATAGATGGCGCTTTTTGCTCGGTCAATTCAAATATATTTTATTGAAACATTTCCTAATGTTTTTGTTTTGATTATTCTATTTTTTAATAGAATATTTTCAGTTTTCAGGAGATTGTTTTCATCATGGTTTTTATTAGTATTTGCTTTTTACCTAAGCGGCGAAACGAAACGTCTTGCGATGTCGATGACTCGCAGGCTGTCAGTTGAGCTGTCAAATCACTTTGGAATTTTGGTCGATCTTGCGCAACCGCAATTTTATTATTTTCGGGGATGTAATCCCCTGTGTTTTAAATCGTGTGTTGCAGAATGCATCCACGATAATTTCATAATATAATTTAAAATAATCACACATGAGAAATTCCCTAAATTCTATTCGGATGAGGGTATTGGGTTGCTGAGGGCTGCGAGCGAAGCTCAAATTAGTGAACAGCCTTCGTAAGTATTTCTTTCCCATTGCGGGGTTTTTCATAACCTAATGCCACGTTCCACATGTGATGCTGACAGTGTATTTTTCGTTTCAGATGCGGGATTTCAAATTTCGTATTTTACAATTTCATATTTTACGATTTTACATTTCATATTTTACATTTTGATATTTCATATATTTTAATTTCTCTTCATTTCGTATCAAATATTTGTCCTTTCCAAACTGCTGATCTCTTCGCATTTCCTCCTTGTCATCAAACCTCTGTCTCTGCAAGAGTTTGAACGCTTTCCTGTCGAGGGGATGCAAGAGCTTCATCTGGCACTGCGCGCTTGAGGCCGTGGAGGACGCTGCTTGTAACCTAAAAGTGTGCGAGACCCGTTGGACCCCGGAAGAAGAGAGGAACGTTCAGGGTAACGGCTTATAACCGCATGGTTTCCAAGGTACCCACTTTTCCATCCTTCAAGTAGGAGTCTTTCCGACCTGACATCGCGCAGTTATCTTAACTAGTAGAGTCTTTTAACATTTAGGCTGAGTTTTAAGAAATTTGTAGTGGCAATAATATTCACCAAACCGAACCTAATTAACGACCCTGAATCCCTTGAGATTGGCACTATTACAGTAGTTATTATAATATCGTAATTGTTAACTATATACGAGCATACGAGATAAAAATAAATTGTGTCAATTGAGAGGGAGCTGTTTTATTTACATTTTCTAATTTCACACAAGGAACGGTAACTTATATAAATTTCTGCAAGCCGGACAACCTCTTTTCCACGTGCAGACAATTCACCATCTTCTCTGTCTGCACCGGTGGCGGTTCAATTCCAGTCACCAAGCCGCCAGGAAAAAATCCTTTCTTGCAACTGTGCATTTGAGTGTATTAAGTGAGCTTGTAGACGATGTTGACTCTTAATTCAATAGAATAGAGAAGAAGATCGCCCCACGTTAACATTATTGCACTTTACTCTAATGATAATGTACCTAATTATGAAGTTAAATTAGTGTGACGCAGTCCTAGTCGTGGTAACCACATGTTCTATTTCCACTTTCAATTTCATGCTCGTTATGATTTGTAAGGAGAAGGCAATGATGGAGAGAAAAACCTATTAAATATAGCGCCATCTATAGGTTTTAGCGCTTACTCAGTCAGTGTTTGAGGTATAGGAGCGCTACGGTTCATATCATCATCATCATTTCAGCCATAGGACGTCCACTGCTGAACATAGGCCTCCCAATGACTTCCACGTCGCATGGTTGGTAGCGGTCTGCACCTAGCGCCTTCCTGCTACCTTTATCAGGTCGTCGGTCCACCTTGTGGGTCGGCGCCACACGCTGCGTTTTCCGGTACGCGGCCTCCATTCCAGAACCTTGCTGCCCCATCGGCCGTCAGTTCTGCGTACGGGAGGGTTGGCACATAGGTAATATACAGGGTGGAAACGATAAGTGATCTCACTCGATTATTTCTAAACTATACAAGATATCGAAAAACTGGTTACTGATCCTGAAAGTGCTACACGAGCTCATTCAAACGGTACCAATAACAAGTTACAGAATAAACGGGATCCATCCGAAAATTCAATGTTTCCGGCTTCCATACTAAATGTATGCCAACCACTCAATATTAAAGTGTATTTTTTTTTAAACATTTAGATAAACTCGTAAATTGCATTCTTATTTAAAATTATTTATGGATAACCTTAGTTTTAGACTTTACTTGCTATAAAATTTGCTATAATATTATCAAGAGATGAGTACCATTATCTGTGATAGTACCTACTAAATGTATGGAAGATGGAAACATTGATTTTTTAGATAGATCCAGTTTATTCTGTAACTTAATATTGATACCATTGGATAGAGCTCGTGAAGCACTTTTGAGATCAGTAACCAGTTTTACGATATCTTTTGTAGTTTTTAATATGAGGCTGTACCAAATGTATGGAAGCTGGAAACATTGAATTTTCGGATAGATCCAGTTTATTCATTAACCTATTATTGGTACAGTTTGATAGAGTTCATGAAGCACTTTCAGGATCAGTAACTAGTTATTTGATATCTTGTATAGTTTAGAAATAATCGAGTGAGATCACTTATCGTTTCAACCCTGTATTATGGCATGACAGAGCATACAAGTCTGGCTGAAGTTTGACATCAAGAAAAACACCCTCTCGTGCTGCTCTTGTACCTCAGTCACTGACTGAGTTATATGCTATCTAGTACCACAGAATAATAATAAGTACTACGTACAGAAGTTTTACTTCGCGAAGGTATTTAAAAAAATGTATGCTCAATGTCATTAACAATATGGTGTAATTTAGCCTGTCTCAAGAGTCAAGCACCATTTTGTTGACAAACGTCAGTGATCGGCACTGCGCCGAAGCTATAGGGCTGACTTCGGTAAAATGATGTGACGTGAGGTGCCAAACTGCGGAAAATGGCGGAGGAAATACATAATTTAGCATGAATTATCATGAATAATACTAACTACTTATTTACCTCTCATTGTCTTGAGGCAACTTAAAAAAGTACATTCTGTGTTTTGATGATTATTTAGGCAGTTAAATACTGCACAGTATTTAGTACACCATTTTCTTTATTTTCTTCCATCATACATAGTCATACACATGAATACGCGTGCGTGAGTCAATGTTCGCTCGTATGTGAGGCCTTGTCCAATATTATCCTGTAGGTGGGCCATCGTGCGTGTTTTGTTTTCGATGTAAACTCGCGGAGATGAACAGGCCTGCTAGTACTGTAAAAAAACTTCTTACGCGGGATGTAACGTCTCAGCTTGTGGATTTCAAAACTGCTCAGTTTTATTTAGCCAAAACCCAAATAAATATGCTTTGCCACAAAGTCCAGGAAAATACTTCTTTTGTTGTTCTTGCAAACAAAAATACGCATTTAGGTCAGCGGCGTACATTCCTCCTCAAAAAATGTCCGCCTGCACATTGCGCTAGTCTGAAGCAATCCACATAATTTCACGAGATTTCCCGCAAAGAATGCCATGTGAAACGTTTTAGGTTAATTCTTTTATGTTTATTTTGGTGGTGAGAGGATTTATATATTGCTGAAATATTGAAGACAAGTACCAGGCCAAAATAATCTTAGCACACATATTGGTTATCACGGTTTAGAAGCAAAACCTAAATAAATGTCTACGAACGCAAGCATACGAGTACATAATATTATTATCACAATCTAGTCGTAAAATAAGAAGTTTACAAAGCCGTTAACGCTAGCACACTAAAACATTGTTCTTGTAATATTATTCAACCAAAAAGAATTTAATTAATAAATCAACATTAAAATAAGGTGCATTGTTTGATAAAACAAATAAATGTATCCACATAAAAGTTAGACAAGACAAGTATCTCTTGTCTTCATTTACATCTTATAGACTTAAAGTAGTGTATGGGATAATCATGTCGTTGTACTGTAAACTGGCACCACAATAAACCAGCAAGCAACATTTCGACCCGACGAAAAAGTCTATAAAAACCATCTCTCAGCTTGAAACTTAAAATGCTGGTAACATTTTGTTTCAAAAAAGTCGCCAGCGGAAAATAAGTTACCGATTATCACCCTTATGCATCACTTGAGAGTGGAAAAAACCGCCGTTTCCTTGCAGAGGAAACTTTTAATAAGCGCATTATTTTTATTATTACGCTCTATACTGTTTCAGCTGAATTTATGCTGGAAATAACCTTTTAACCGTTTTTATGCTTACAAATATGAAACTAAGGATCCTGAACTTAAGGATACTGGTTATACTTTAAACTTTAAGAACTTTGAAATGCGAAATTAAACAATTAATAACTTTAGCAAATCCGTGCTTCTTTTACTATGGGTTACTTCTCTAAATAAAAAGTACTGAAAGTATTTGAATGAAGCTTTTCAGTAGGTATGTGTCATAGCACAAATCAAACTACCTTGATTGAATCAAACTTGAGACTAGTTTGTTTAATGAATCATTGTTGACTCTGAAACAAAGCTTCAAACTTCAAACTCAAGTTCAGATGCAAGGTGCATTTCAGTAATTGGTTGAGTACCTGAATCTTAGACCATTTAGTAGATATCAAATTAGTATAACAGTAGAATTTATCTCTGTCCCTAGCAAGCAAGATCAAATTGTTTGTTGAAAATCTTCCGATCTCGCGTAGGCTTCCAACTTTGACCCCGATAGACTAGAGCGATCAGTTACGTGACAGTTCTCAACTACAGACATCATTCTACGAACTCTGACAACTTTAAGTGGTTCAAGAGTGTCGCTTCCAATAAAATTTCTATTCGCTACTACTCAGTTTCAATATCCGTAAATCACTCTTTTATTTACATTTAATCGAGAACTGGTATAGGATCTGGTGCATTTTCTTAGAAAAACAAGAGCGGATGGGTTGTTTAGACTGTCGTTGTTCCTAGAGCTTTACGGAATCGGGAACTATCGATTTTAGTTAGTTGACAATACACAGGTTGTTAATTTGGCAATTGTTCTTAGAATTGCTATAGCAATCAAGACTACTTGTTGCATATTGTGATTTGTTAATTAGGTATTGATTTTTTGTGTGCTTGAATTTGGACGCATTTCTAATACACAAATATTAAGGTTTCTGAGTTTCTTCCACCACGTCTTCTCAGCATCAGCCCATATTGTTCCAAGTGGTGGTAGGAGCAAGCTATATTTGGGACGTGTAAAATCGCTTTTAAAAAGCCTACTTACTGACAAACAATAAATAAGTTTTATACATTAGAAAGATCACCTCGGAGGACCATTAGGGAGTTCGAGCGCGGCAGCCACAGTTAACACATCGCGGCGTTACTTTTTTAGTAAAAACATTGCAAATGGACAGCGAAAAACGACAAGTTTGTTATAAACACACAGTTTATGGTGCACAAAAGTGAACTGAACGTATATTTTGATGTTATTAACGTGATAAGTGACTAAAATCAGTGAACAAACCATGGTGATAACATAAACAAGTAAAATTCCTGTCCTCCGGCCGGTTTGATATCGCCTCGCCGTTGCAAACGCGTAAGCGCCTCGAAATACACGGCGCTTAGGACCTTCTTCTCGCGCGCTGCGATAGCGGAGCCGTGGCGAAGCAAATCGACAGATAAACAAATACTTGTTTCCACCGGCATTTTAAAAATTTTATACGCATCCTACCTAGCGTATTGCCCAGAATAAACAATAAACAACCAATATGAGTACACAGATGATTACCTGTAGGGCCTGTGGGAAGTCAGTCGCCTCTAAAAACACATTGAAGTGCTGCTCGTGTGGCGATTTCTACGATTATGAATGCCTAAACATGTCACGGGATTTGTTCGCGAACATATCCGTCGGAGCCAGGCGACAGTGGCGGTGTCCAAGCTGCGTAAATGTGACCCGGAGACGGGGTGACAACAGTAACACACCTGTTCGCGGCAACTTAAACAAATTGGACGAGACGATTATGTGCTGCGATGAATCTATGGACGACGGCGCCGACGCAGCCCAGCACGATGTAAACCCAAACTCGCAAGCTGTAAACACTGGAACGGACGAAGGTTTTATCACAATGAGTCAATTTAGTGATCTCCTGGACAAAAAGCTAGAAAAAATTAAAGAAACTTTTACAAACAACATCGAGACAACGATTAAGAGAGAAATAAACTCGGTCTTGCAGGGTTGGAAAGTCGAGTTGGATAAAGCTTTTGACCAACTACATACTCAACAGACGGAACTCAAAAAGCAAATAAACTCAGCTTCAACTAAAATCGCAGAACTTGAATGTGAAAAACTGAAACTTCAACAAGAACTGAATAATCAGGGGCAAACTATATTGCGCAATGAGGTCGAGATTGCAGGAGTGACTGAGTCATCCCAAGAAAACCTGCTCCATACGATATTGTTGCTGGCAAATAAGACAGGAATGAAGCTTGACCACGGAGATATTGACTCAGTCGGTCGTGTTGGAGCACCTCGCCGGTATTCATACAATACAAGTACAGCCGCCCCAGCTAAGGAAACGGAATACAACAGACCTATAGTGGTTCGGTTCATACGTCGAACAACCCGCGACGAGTTCATGAAAGCCTGTAAGCTCCGTAGAAACCTGTCAACCACTGACCTGGAACTGGAGGGCCCTCCAACTAAAATATATATTAACGACCGGTTAACACCAGCCAACCGGAGTTTGTTTCGGGAAGCTAGACTCAAGGCGAAGCAACACGGGTTCAAGCACTGCTGGACCAAGGGCGGCTGCATCTACGTGCGTGCCCACGATGGGACCAACGCCAGACCAATCCGAAACACCTCAGATATTGAGCGGGTTTTTTGTGACGCAGAGAGCAGCCAAAAGACCAAGTGACGTAAACCGCTGGAGAACTGGAATACCACCCCACCAGGCTTATTCTAATAGATCAGCTATTTCTCTGTTTATTACTTTGTTTACTTTTATGATACTTAATAAACTTTCTTTCAAACTTACTTTAATGTGCTGTTATGCCTATTATTTCAAATTGATGGAATTTACTTACACATACAGATACCTCAACACACCTCAACATGACACTTCCAAAATAAAGCAGTCCTATAGCCTTATCAAGAATAAACACACATTATCTTTAGTCACAAACTACCAATTCGTCAGACACACACACCAATCGATCTTATTTCATAAAACGAATTTGCGAGTCGTCGCAATCATGACTAAATTACATGGCATTAAAAAATTTATTAATGGTCATGATGACCCTCGTCACTTGTTACTACATGTACGGGAGTCCACTCCAAAATACGGAGTAGACCCCCACATAATATGCCATTAGACCAAGTATCTCAAGAAATAGACGACTCGCTAAATATACAGTGTTTTTTTAAAGATCGGTTGGATGACTGTAAAACCACAATAAACACGGTAAAGCGAGATCTTAGTGTGTTAACCTACAACATCAGAAGTCTACACAAAAACTTTGATAATTTTTTGGTTATGCTCCATCAGCTTGACGTAAATTTTGATATGCTGGTGCTTACGGAGTGCTGGCTGGATGACAACAAAAATGTTAAACAAATAGACGGCTATACCTCTCACCACACTAAGTTAAATATCAACAAAGCTGGCGGTGTTGTAGTCTATGTCAGGGACAGTCTGGGAGCCTCAGCAACTGAAATTGACTTTAAACAAGAAGCTAATTGTCTAATGATTGATATACTAGGAGTTATCACAGTGCTAGGAATCTATCGATCTCCATCTACAAGAAACACCGACAATTTCGTGGAATTGTTAGATAAAAATCTCAGCAAACTTAAAGGTAAAAAGCGAATGATCGTAGTGGGAGACATAAACATCGACCTGCTTTGCGAGGCAGATAGCCATGGCTCGCAATATCAATGCATGTTAGCTCAACACGGATTTTTCCCGGCAATCACAAAACCAACACGTCTCAAAGCCTGCCTAGATCACATATTTCTGAAACCATTTAGCCCTAGTATCGGAATCGTATGCCCAAGTAGCGCCACCGATCATTGTGTGGCCATGGTGGGGCTCGTGTTGAATGGTCATAAAGGGGAAAGACATGATCGATATGTTACTAAATTTAACTACAATACCGCGGAACAGGAACTCAAAGCATATAATTGGAATCTAATTACTGAAGATACTAATACGTCTTCAGCGGCCACAGTTTTGACATCCACCCTCCGATCAATAATCGATAAAAACACTTTTAAGGTTCGTCTGGGACGGACAAAATTCATAAAAAGGCAATGGATGACGCCTGGACTGCTTCGATGCATAAACAATCGTGACCGGATGCACTTAGCCTTGCGAAGAGATCCACACAACCCCATTCTGAGAGTGACCTACAGCCGCTACCGAAACTTCTGTAATAACCTATTGAAGAAATTAAGAAACGAATTTAATGCACAACAACTCGAACAACATAAAAACGACCCAAAAAAACTGTGGAAGACTGTAAATGAGATTTGTCACACTGGAAGGAAGAAGTCACAACCCACTGAATTACTTACTCTTTCCGTCACGGCACCTGGGTCACTCTCAGAATGCAACAAGTACTTCTCAACGTTGGGTGAGACTCTGGCCAGCAACACCCTTCACAGGGTCAAGGAAACCCAGGATTCCTTGGCGAGATCTGTGATTATCAGCTCTCCCCCGGTGGATTCATTGTTTCTGTATCCAACCGATATCCAGGAGGTTGACTCGATAATAAGGTCCCTAAAAAGTGACAGCGCCCCGGGAATTGATGGGATAACAACTTTGTTCTTAAAGAAGAACAGAGATATTCTATTGGCACCTCTAACGCACGTCTTTAATCTCAGCCTTTCTACCGGAACGTTCCCAGAGTGCTGGAAAACAGCAGTGGTTTCCCCCATTCACAAAGCAGGACCGAAAAATGTGCCACAAAATTACAGACCGATCTCCTTGCTGAGTATTATGTCAAAGGTACTGGAAAGAATTGTCCAAGAACGGCTGACTAACTTCCTGGATACCCAAAACATACTGTCAAATCGGCAGTATGGATTTAGAAAAGGTCGTTCAACCGAGGACGCCGTCAATTTACTGACCTCGCACGTGGTGAGGTATCTGGATACTGGTCGTTGCTGTATTGGAGTCTTTCTGGACCTTGCCAGGGCTTTCGACACGGTTTCAATACCCATCCTACTAAGCAAACTTGAAAAAAACGGAATCCGTGGGATAGCACTGGCATGGTTCAGAACTTACCTTACGGATCGCAAACAGTGCGTTCGGGTGGCTGGCCACACTAGTGACACACAAACGATCCACTTTGGTGTGCCGCAGGGCAGCGTTCTTGGCCCAATTCTTTTTAATTTATACCTAAACGATCTACTAGCTGTTACGGTGCCGGATTCAGAGATCATCTGTTATGCAGATGATACTGTCCTACTGTTTAGCGGAGCCTCGTGGCTGGAAACTACCAAAAAGTCAGAAATGGGACTGTCCCTCGTGGCAAGCTGGCTGGAGTGCAATTTGCTATCCCTCAACATCTCGAAAACCAAATTTCTTACTTTTTATAAAACTACTCGGTCTAAGCCAGAAACGGTACCTCTGATTAAAATTCACAGCGGCCACTGTAATTACAGCGGAACAAGCCCAACGTCTTGCGTATGTAACAGCATTGAGCAAGTTGAGGTCATAAAATATCTTGGCGTCTTCATCGATTGCAAACTAAACTTTTGCCAACACATTGTTAGCCTTTCAAGCCGAGTCCGTAAATTAATCAACGTCATGTATCTACTCCGCGACGCAGCATGCCCCTCTGTGATTTACATGATTTACTTTGGTCTCTGCCAATCTATTTTAGGCTACTGCGTGTCTGCATGGGGTGGAACCTATAAAACTACAATGCTAAAAATTGAAAGAGCCCAGAGGGCAGTGCTCAAGGTTATGCTGAACAGACCTCGTATGTATCCCACCAATCTGGTCTATGCGGAAAGTAATGTTTTGAGTGTGCGTAAACTGTATGTTCTTAAAGCAGTATTAACAACACACAAAGCAGTACTCAGATCAGACACCTACAAGGACCTGCTTCGTAAACGTGTCTTTAAAATTGCAACTCCGAAAATTTCTACATCATTTGCAAAGTCACACAGTGATTATCTATATCCTCATATATACAACAAAGTGGTTGCTAAATGTGACATAAAGAACCACCACCCATTCGAGACCAAGAAAAAAATTGTGAAATGGCTCCTCCCCCTACAGTACAATGAAGTGGAGCAACTATTAAGAACACCCGTCTGACGGTCAACACCAAACAGTTGTTGTCTCCACCTATCTTCCAGCGGTGTCTTTGAGCAAGCACTGATCCCAAGCAAGTTTAACTTACGCAGGGCTGAAGATAGGAAGATATATATATATATGTATATGTAGATGAGATAATATGTAGTAGGTACTACTACTACTACTACTACATTATGGCTTCACTCACATCATATACACTCTCTATCGCACACATAAATAATATATACACACACATACACTCTCATAAAACACACACTCCTAGTCTCCTACACATAAAGTAAAGACTTTCTTATTGGGCATATTATTGGGTTTTTTTTGTGTTTGCGATGGCATAGGTGGCTTTTCAAACTTAAATTCAAACTTAAATTGTGTTTAATATTTACTTATTTTTTGTTACTAGTATAAAGTGCATTTACAACGCCATTTAACTTCAAGCCTCGTACTCCAGTCCCCAAGAGACAGGTGTTACCTAGTTTGGGGACCACTGGCAATGTTGTCTAAGTTGTTAACTTGGTTGAATAAAGGTTTTTATTATTATTATTATTATTACCTTACATGTGCTAGACAAACATTTTAAGCATGCCTTCCCCATATAATTTCAATTTAATTTCTTCAAGAAAACCAAACATATTATTACTTCGTCCGTCCGTAAATACGTTTGGAGTCGACGACGCATAAAACTAGTCATTTGCCTTCCTCGAACACGGTTGGAACTTCATATTGAAAGGCTCATAGTATGTGAACTTTAGTGGTGGGCAAATGAAGTAAATTGGATTTGATTCCGACTCCCGTTTGTGATTCCGCAGTCACGAATCTTTCTATCGGTTTACTCTCATACGTGTGCTGAAGTAGGGAGGGTGGCGTGGATACGATTTTGTTGGATATAAAGTGGTTACGAAGTAGGTAAATGACTCAAGTTTATTAAAACAGGACGTAAAATTCCTTTTTCGCATTACATCGATATGTAGATAATAATGAAAACTCAAATTATATGCTGAAGTCCTTGTCTTCTTAATTTATTACAGTTACGGGTAAAGAAACTTTATTCTCATAAGAATTACTTCACTTACATGAGAACTTAGAACTAAAAAAATATATATTTATTAAAATAAACGTTTTACAAATACGCGAGCGTGCTAAACTAAGTTAGTGTGGATGGGTAGTTTGGTATCATTAAACAAGACGACACACGGCACTGTCAATACGAGCGATCGAGCTACAGTGAAGCGAAACAAAAGGAACGGGTTTTGGCCGTTACACGGATAAGCGCAGCTAGAAGCGTCTCGCAAGTTATAATGATAAATCATTGTGATTTGTTTGCATCTGGATGATTAAGTAAATAGGCTTTAAGTTTTCTTTTGAATGCGTCCGTACTCTTTACGTCTTTAATATTATTTGGTAATTTGTTATACATTTGGGCACTTTCAAAAGTAATGTTCTTTTTTCCAAAGTTAGTTCGTGGCGAGCGCAGTATTATTTTGTTTGGGTTCCTTAAACGTTTTAGCTGGGGATATTCATTATTAGTTTGGAATATAATATTTGTTTGTATTTCCTGTGACATAATCTTCCTAATAAGAATACATGAGTAGTATTTATACGTTTTGTCTATGTCCATTAATTTTGTATCCATATATAGTTTTGCTGTTGCCGTCAGGTAGTCATATTGGAATAGTGTTTTTATTAATTTATTTTGTGATGTTTGTATAAGTTTAAGGTTAGATTTGGCCGCAGACCCCCAAATTTCAATCAAATAGTCAATGTGAGGCTTCGCCATTGTATTATATATGTCGTATCGTATACTATGTGGTAAACATCGAACTATGGCACAGTTCAAGATTTGATTATGTTATTCCTGTTAGATTTTTGTTAATGAGTAATTAATAGTGATGTATCTTCCCTCTTAATTTGTCTTTTGTAGAATTCCGAAGAATAGCTTTTGTGAACTTGTTATGGATTTTTTAATATCATTGAGGCTGAGTTGCACCACCCAAATTTGGCCGTAACTATGACGATAACCGGTGTTTTTTGTATGGAGTTTGTCTCAGTTAAAGTAAGATGGTGCAACCCAGCCTTAGTACAGCGTTGTTTATAAACTAATGACAGAGACTTTAAATTAGTTATTACGTTTAACCTACTTTAAAATAATGACACTCTTTTTATGTCGCAGCAATGAAACTCAAGCTTAAATTCCAACCTTTTCATCTTGTATTAGCGGTGTACCGGTGTAGGATTACCGGCAACATTAAACACGACTGAATGAGTGCATTGATGCGTCTCGTGATAAAACAACGGATCGTGAACGTCGGATCTGTGACGTCGCGGTGAGACAGACCCTTAATTAAAACGGTTTTATTGATGATGTTACGGTTAGACATGGGAATTAGCAAAACAAAAACGGTTAGCGAGCGTGGTATTGTATGCTATAATCAAAGATACCTAATTATTATATCATATTACAGACATTATCTGGGTATTTAATGGTAAGTTTAGTTTCTAGATAGATATAGAAACTAGTTTAATCGTGTAAATTGTAGCTTGTCTAATTAATTTGTAAACGACACCAAAATGTGTAGCGTGCGTGGGGTTTCATGAAATTCCTCGGTTACTTTGGTATCAGACTCTTTGAGCTTGTTTTTATGACTTTATAATTTAGTTGTCTTACAAGTTAGTTGATGCCATTGCCTTCCTATGCTCCCATGGTTATGACAAATATCTGTAGCGTAGGCCTTAGGTGTTATTTAGGAGACATCCACTTTTTTGCAGAATTTAGTAGTATACGTTTTACTACGTTCACACTAACATCCCGTTTGCAGGGTCCCGACCGAAACCAATCCGTTCGAATTTGTAATTTGAATTTCAAAAACACATCACAGTCCAGTTTTGCGGGATTTTGTATTACTGGATCCCGCAAAACCAGATCGCCATGGGAAAGAGCCATAATTATGATGGCTAGGTCTACCTACTCAATCAAGAGCTTGAAAGCACCCGCGACCTGTAAGTATTTGTTACAGAGTTTTCCACAAGAAAATTCAATGCACCTGACATGACTCATAGTAAGTAATCGTACATTTAACTAATTGCACAGATTTTACCACTACCCGCAACATCGAGGAACGAGGCTAATGCATGTGATTGCATGTTTACGTTTTATGTTTAGAACTGTTCCTGTTTGCTAGTTATTTATAACCAATTGCAGTGCATCTTTTATTTATAGGCGTGTAATGGATGCCATTTTTCTTTCTTGCGCAGATAGTACCGTTTTAAACGTCTACCGTCTTGTTTTGCATCATAATTTTAATAGTTTAGATTATAAGTTTAGTATTAAAATAAATTCATAAAGTTAGGACTTATTTGCGCTTGTAATTCGATGTCAATTGAGGGATACTTTTATAAGGCTGAGTTGGACCACCTTATGTTAACCGTAACAATAACCGATGCTTTTTGTTTGGAGTTTGACAGATTTTTGACGTTTGTCAAAGTTAAAGTAAGATAGTGCAACTCAGCCTAAGATGTTTCTATAATCTATTAGGATTTATCAAAAAGCTAACATTTTATTGTCACCAAGAAAGTGTAATTAAAAATTATTGTCACACGTCTGTAACTAAGTAATCATCCGATCCAAATATTGTTGTTTTAAATACAGTCAGCGTCAAATAGTCAAACACCTAAAGTAGCCAAAAAGTTCGCAACATAATATCTTTGTTATAATTGGAATACGTTTGTGTTGTCCACTTTTTGGCCACCTTGGGAGTCACGAACTATTGACGCTGACTGTAAAAAATCATTTACTATTGACCCTTTACTTATTTAAAATCTCGTATACATATTTAATTTCAAGGAACCACTTCAATTAATCTTCGTTTTGCAGATATAGAGACAGGAGCTCAGTCACGTCGTGCAATTAAGTCTTCAGGGCAACCTTTCATTTCCTATCACGGTTCTACTGAATATATTGGTGGGCCAGTAATTAACGCTAGCTTGGATAGTATTTAGGTAGCTGAAGTAGCGGAAATGATTCTACGGTTATCAGTAGAGTCGGCAGTGACCAACTAAGTAGACGGTTTCTTAGATTGTTCGTAACGACTTACGGTCATGGATATTTTAATGTTTTTTTTTAAATTTGTGCAAAATATTTGTGAATAAAATTATTTATCTACACTTCCACACTTATATTATATAGAGGAAAGATTTGATTGTTTCTTTGTACATAAGCGACTTGATGAACATAGACGGTGGCAACATTGCAATGGAGGGAAGTCGAACCTTAACTTCGAACTCCTCCTATGTTCTTATGATTAATTTCGTTGCGGGTCCAATGGTTTACTTGACCTTCACTGGTTAGGTTTTTATTGGCGGTCAAGCTGTAGATCTTAGCTACACTGAAGTTGCTGCGGTGGGAACAAGAGGTGGGAAAAGTCCCGAAAGTAGACGGTACAAAGTTTGTCGGGTCAGCTAGTACATAACTAAACCCGCATGTGTGAAGTTAACGTGCCTAAGTGTCTACTTACGGAAACGTGGTTTTTGCCAGAATATTGTCATCGCTTGAAATATTTAAATAGATCTCTTTTATAAATATACGCCCGATAGGTGCTGTCGTCTCTACGTGTACATGAATTAAATTAAATTAAAGCAGAATGCTATTATTTTCATATTACTAAGGGTGAGCCGAGCTGATCAGTAGACTGTGAAATCATGTCAGGAACACGGTTGGCAGCCAAAAGCGTTAGTATGTTTACATAATAGACTTAGACAAGCGCATGATTCGACCCGCTAAGTTATGTTAAGCTGCGGTCTTCTATAACGAACATAGTTTTCGTAATTAGCTCTGTTATAAAGGAGTTCGTTAAGCTTGTAACACGTATCCCAAAGAACGTGTGGAAAGATAAATTTAATTATCAACCTCGGACTGGACGCGCGATCTTTTAAATTTTATTAGACTTTTTAAATTGATGATTTTATTACGAGAAAGCGTGTGAATGGAAAGAAAAATTTTACGCTTGTGCAGAAAAGATGTGCACTTTGTTATTTTGACTTTAGTGGCCGTCATAAACTGACTATTCGGGTAATTTGATTCGCTAGGTTATTTCATACTAATTGCAATACACTTCAATTTTGATGAATATTAGTTATCGTTTACCAATTAACCTTTTTTGGGTTAGTAATGGTATCTGTTGAATTTGAGTTCTTGTCTAGCGCTATTAATACACAAGGGGGATTTTACACTAACACCACTAGTCTACAATGAAGCTGTACTATTTCATCAAAGATCTATGAGATTATTTAAATATACCTACTCGTATTTTCATCACTGAACGTATCTTAAGAGTTTTAGCAACGTAACTTGATACATAAATTAATCAATATTACAAGACCAATTAGCCTAAAGATAAATTACTAAGTAAGTAGAGTTTAGGTTTAATATGTAGTATGATCTATGTTGTCAAAAGACATAGAAAAACACAAGTCATCGACGAACTTGGTGTGCAGAGTCCATACGATAGCCAGTTCCTCTGTGGCTGAGGATTCCGGGTGAGCTCTCTTCCACCGTCAGCCTGGTCACCACTTTCTATAAGGCGATAAGCAAGCCAAAAGATTATTCGTTGTAGGTATAAATAAGACTATCCTAGTATTAGTATAACTAGCCTTTAGTAAGCTTGACTTAGCCATGTAAGTTTTTGTCCCGTTTCCATGCCCACTAAATTACTGTTCTTGCACCGTTTTGAAATTCCATTTAGCTGCGAGGCTGTGTGATTATAAATTATGAAAGTAGGTTAACATTAGTCGAACTGTGTAACTACTGCTAATGTTGGAAATCCATTGTTTTTATGGGGTACTAATGTTAGGTGGTGGTCGATTTTATTATTGTTTAACGGTCTATTAGAGCTTTTATAGGGTAATTGTAACTTATAGAGCAAACTTCTTACACAGTGGAGTAGAAATTAGGTATTTTAGAAAAGTTATTTACAGTGGTTGAAACAAGCGGTAGTTTTTCTGACGATTACCGATCGTACAGTCAGCGCCAAATAATTTTTGACACCCAAAGTGGCAAAAAGTTGACAACACAACCTAGACGTGCTCCGAACACTATGGCTATCGCCCGTATTCACAAACGATGCTTGCTTAAGTGAAGCAGAAAATCGAACGCACAGCGTTGAATAGAGCTCTGTGATTGGTTTGTGTGTCATCCTGTGCGTTCACGCGCACTGTGAAACCTCATAGTAATGTTTGTGAATACGGGCGTATTATGTCTGTCACCAACTATTTGACAGGGACTGTACTAGCCTAAACACTACACCTACCCCTACTGTACCACAGCTTATGACCGCAGTTTGTGGAGGAGCACTATCTGTGGTCGCGATCCTCATCAGTGAGGGACCGAGGAAGAAGAAGTACTAACCTAAACGGCTATTAATTCGTAGATCAGTAGGCCTAAGATGCGCGCCGTGATAACTTTTATCGACGTCAATTTGTATGGGCAAAATCGATAAAATGGCGTGATAACCGCCTATCACGGCGCGCATCTTAGGCCTACAGGACCTATATGGCCTCATACTGGGCAGAGACCAATTTGGTACAACAATTTTATTATTTTTGCTTTAAATTGTCAATGTGTATCATTTAGTAGGTACCAAATATTTTTTTTCTTTCTTTCTTTTTTTCTAATTTTATAAAATGTTGCTGAGGGACTCTACAAGACTTTCAAAATATTATTTTGTGTAGGTACCTACTTAAAAAGCAATTCGTTCTTTTATAAAGTAAATTAGCTTTTAATAAATTCAAACCATAAGTACTATAACCGTTACAAATGAAGACATAACGAAAGCGGCTTACGAATGTTTGACTTAAAGTCATTCTGACGTCCGACTGATGTCTTGCGCAAGCTAAACGAAATAAGAAAATCCGACGCCTATTTTAATCCGATTAAAATGTAAATGTAACGGAATTACTGATAATATTGAATTCAGTCAACGGTACTTAGCACAGCGCTGTGTTTGATGTGTCACGATTGAAACATGTGGGTAATGGAGATCTTGGATGTCACGATCCTTAGTGCAAAGGACATCGAGTAGATGTAAGTGGTTTATGCTTAATATTTGCTGATTCATGTTTGGGATCAGATTGGCGGTCAATCAATTTTTATGTCAATTGCAGAAGGTATCAATAAGTGGTGGTCTTTTGAGAGTCTGTCTGTTTATCCGTCCGACCTATAGATACCTATATTGGTGCATTGGTTTCATTCTTTGCAGAAATTACAATTGAAGATGGGAAATTGCACGCGTATGCAGATATTATTCGATGGCCAAAAATTTTGTGTTAGATAGTTCAAAAGGAGAAGAGGACCAAGTGAATAAGAGAAGTGATCTAACAGAAATGTCAAAGAAGAAGAATAAACAGAAATAAAAAAAATTAAAAGACTATCCATCTTAAGTACACGTATATTTTCTTATGCATTACCAATAATTATTATTTATAACTTTATAATAAAACAGATCCAATTCTCTAACGGGTTTATTTGTGGTCAGCTAACCACGAAAGTCACATTGTCAATCAAATACTCATCTAAGATGACCTTCATACGAGTAGCCAAAATGTTGACCATGTAATGGATACCCTACAGTTTGGTGTCAGATGGTCAACGGTGTAACACCTCGTTCAAGCACTGGTAAGATAATATTTAGTGAAACGTGATACCACCTGTCAAAGACTGTCAAGAGGTAATAATCTGTTTGGCCGGATTTAATATCTAAGAGCCAAAGCACACGATGCGTTGCGGCGGCGGCGCGACGAAAGAGCGCGATATCGCTGCGTCGTCTTAAGCTTTAACCACACCAACGCGTGGAAATCGCCATCGCCGGCGCGTTGGCCTTTGCCAATGACAGGTCGCACTACCTATGACAGTTGGCGCGACCTGTCTGTTGATCGCGTAATCGCGCCGGGATGTCGATCTGCACGTGTTGATTTGGTTGAAGCATTACATAGAAATATAATGTCTGTGGCGGGCACATGAGCGGTGTGCGCCACGTACGAAATCAACACGCAATGCATCGTGTGCTTTGGCTCTAACTGAGACGCATAAAAAATGTCGCTGCAAGTTATAAATAGTACAGAGCTGTGACATGATGATGAAATGATTAAAAATTGCAGATAGAGATTGAATTTGATAGATATAGAATTGAATTCACATTGTTTATAGTACCATTCTTGGGTAATTTCAGTTTTCATTTATTTCCATGTAGGTACCTAATATCTTAAACTAAGGCAGAAAATCCTGTCTTCGCTTTTAATTTCATAAACAGATGAACAAAACTCCATGCACATTTAATGCAAGGCTAACCTAATCCTAACATTAGCGCACCTGTGTTTATGTAGTACTTAGTCAAATCCGATCCTTTATCAAGGGGTATCTCGTTAGATAGAAACGACATCATCTGCGCACATTTGAGCCAGGTCATAAACGTAAAGTAGGCTGCCCGTAAACCTTGAATCACCTATAAGACGATTGCGTTGTGATAACACGTATCAAACGTTGTCTAGATGAGACAAAATATTTTTTTTATTTAACTTTACATAGGTTCTCATCCGTCAATTTTGGAAAATAAACTTCTAATATGCTATCTTGAAGAACAAGCCAGGGTTAAATTAACTAGTAAAAGAATATTAATATTCGCGGGCGTAACGCACGAAACTGTTATAGATAAGTATTATGCCGTTTTATTTATTTGTTAATTTTTATGCCATTTAAATTAGTACTACTTACGGACTTGAATAAGCCACCTTAGGGCTTTTTAATCGCGCCCATTTCAAAATCAAACACCAGTTTTAATCACTTAAAAAAAAATACATGTCTCAGCCAAGTAAGTTTTCAGATTTTAAACCAAAATGAAATAGTAAATG
Organism: Ostrinia nubilalis; assembly: GCF_963855985.1. Taxonomy (NCBI): domain Eukaryota; kingdom Metazoa; phylum Arthropoda; class Insecta; order Lepidoptera; family Crambidae; genus Ostrinia; species Ostrinia nubilalis. The sequence continues at coordinate 12,070,259 of NC_087098.1, forward strand.
TCCCATCCAGTATTAATAACATCTTGGCTCTTATTTTCAAAGCAGTTTCACGCGTTCTGTGTCGTCGAATCCTAACGACCAATAAGTGAACCGCACTCGCTGTGTGAAATATCGCACGTATAAATAGCTGTAAAGCGAAAGGCCAAAGAAAAGCTATAGAAATAATAGGTACTTTAATTTGTTCAAATATGTATTTTGTGATTAGTCCCATAAAAAAATACTGGTAAGAGATTATCTGAACATATCTACGTTACGTATTCCTACTGCGGATTTGTTTGTTAGTTAATTTAAAATGCTTCATAAATATGTTTGGATCACATTGATTTGTTGATGTTTGATTTCTTTTATTTTCATTTACATGGTGATTTAAATCTGCAATAGGGATGATGACTGGGTAATGAAATCGAATATGAGTCTAATATTTTCTAATTATCTGCCTGACGGATATCATTATAGAAATTCTGCACCAAACAAAGTAAGTACAATGGCTTTGATACATTGATCATGATAGTCAAATCTTATAGTAAGTCCAGTAGTCGATTTTTGGTTAGACGTTTTTATCGTCTACGCTTTTTCCGTGTATCGCAATAAGTAGGCAATTCCTGTGACAATATGCACTGGTATACCCTATTATTGTTCGGAAAGGCACAGGTTTATTGTAAAAGGGCGTCGAGAAAAGTCGAGCGTTTGCAAAATTGGACGCCTATTGGGACCAATTTGAAAACGATTGTTGATATTTTTATGGACATACAAATCGTTAGATAAATATTTCCATATAAAACGTTAATGGCCACCTTAGAATAGCTTGCGATTGCATAAACCTTCTGAATGGATATTTTAAACTAAAGGTGTTTTCAAATTCCTAACTCCAATTACCTAACAGAACATTAGGACCTATTTGACATTTTACAAGGGCATGTAAAATATATTATATTAAAAGATAACGTAGCATTTACTTGTGCCATCAGTAGCCAATAACTTGCAGTCACCTTCTGGAAGAGGTGAAACTTTTATTAACCCTTAACTGGTATCGTGGGGGCCGCGCGGCCCCCACCATGACGTTTTCTTTGATTTCTAAGAAGCTACGCATCGTGGGCAACCAAAATTTTTGGTATACTCGCGTCTGGTGCAAGCGTTTCAGCACTGCATCATTCACCAGGACGAAGATATGCACGTGTTGGGGTCCGCGCGGCCCCCACAATACCAGTTACGTTAGTTATTTTTTTCATGGCAATTTTTATTTGTTTTTGTTTTTTTGCAGTATTGGTGGCTTACAAGTGATAAAACAATAGAAGATACCTAGAACGAAGTTTTTGATTCCAAATTAGTGATTAGTAGCATGTCAGAAGAAGCATATAGTGATAATAAAATTATAGGTCATTTTGAAGACGCAATAACCAATATTCGGTCGATAATGAGGATATCGATTCTGATTTTCAAGTTTTTTCTTCAGAGAGTGAAAATGAAGATGTTGTAGGACCTAGTCAATCCAGCTACTATGAAAAAATTAATACAAGTGGTCTGAAAATCCACCAGAACCTGCTAATGTTTGTCAACATAATATTTATGTTTTTATTTTTATAAAATGCTTATTATTTTTATTAAATATTACATTAAAACGTTATTTATTTTAAGTTCACATTATTATGGATTTATTAAAATAATAATATTTTTGGTTATAACTTTCTAAACGGTAGGTTTCATAGATATTCGTGACGTTAAAAAAATATTACGTAAAAAGTTGTTACTATTATGTAATGTCGTGAAGTATATAAGTAAGAAGATTTAATACAATAAAAACTAAATGATTACATAGAACAAGCCTGATATATATCATTTATGAGCATTTATTCAAGTATATAGGTAAAACATGCTTGCTAGAAGCAAACATAGTATGGGGGCCGCGCGGCCCCCACGATACCAGTTACGTATGTCCAATTTACGATACCAGTTAAGGGTTAAATGCACTGTAATTTCTTGCTACTTTGTTGCAAGTAATACTGGGTCGCGATTTTTGAACGACATTAAAATTATTATCCTTCATCAAACATCTATAAACCTTTTACCTGCCGCGGTCAAGCGTTCTTATTAAATGCATTAAAACTGTAAAACGTGAAGTTTCCAGCGCATGTCAATCAGTACTGCCACAGTATAGATGACATCAGAAGCTCCAATGTGAATACTATCTCGTTATCAGTTTTAAGGGGTGTATACTGTACACAATAAAAAAGTAAAGACTACATAACACAATCTATATTAACTTGAGTTCATGAAAATAGAAGTTTTATAAATAAGTTTATTAATTACTAACTCATTTACCTGATGTAATTGACGACGTGTTGCGTAAAACAGTTTAGCCCACACATAACAATGATTTCATGCAGTATGAACAGTATGAATAAACTTTTGAAGTCAAACCATAGTTTTATTTCAAAGTTATTTTCTTTTCAGAAAGACTGCCGGTAGCAGTGGGCGGCTCTTACAGCTTCAACGCGCAATAGGTGACCGCAGAGTGAATCTCCACTTCAAAATTTAAGCAATGAGCTCATAGGCGTGTGGGGTTCTTAGTCTCTGGTTACAATAATTTCAATAATAATGCATCACTAAGTATAATTACTCCTCTTGTGACATCGCGCGCAGGTGATGCATGCGCCCGCGTTAACGTATCGCCAGTTAATTGGGTGTTATGGTTCGCGTCACTCAGGATAATCCTTTTAGCGGACCGCTTCTCAAATTGTGCCGTATTGGTAATATTTACAAAGCATTAATTATTTACTCAACATGGTATTCAACATTTCCATGCAACTTAGAGTCTACTGGTCCTATTTACTCTGTGACATCGCACGCGGGTGATGCATGCGCTCGCGTTAACGTATCGCCAGTTAATTGGGTGTTACGGATCGCGTCACTCAGGATAATCCTTTAGCGGGCCGCTTCTCAAAATGTGCCAAATTGGTAGTATTTTCTAAGAATTAATTAATTACTCAATATCATTCAATATTTCAGTACAACTTAGAACCTACTGGTCCTATTTACTCTGTGACATCGCGCGCGGGTGATACATGCGCTCGCGTTAACGTATCGCCAGTTAATTGGGTGTTACGGATCGCGTCACTCAGGATAATCCTTTAGCGGGCCGCTTCTCAAACTGTGCCAAATTGCTATTAGCGAAGCAGATAATGGCTCACTTAATTTTTAAAACATTTATTTTTGGTCCCTGTTCACAAAAAGGTACGGTACACACTTCCTTCTAGAAACTTTTAGCAATGTCTTTTACTATTGTTTTGGGAATTAAATAAACTTTTGTAATTATATTACAATTATAGGTAATCGACCTCGTTCTCTTTTTTTCTCTCTCAAGGGTTAAGAGTTCCAAGAGATTTAGTAACATGACCCATGCATGCATGAGACATAAAGTTTTCTGTCGTTCTATAAAAATCAAAATGATAATTGCAATAAATTATGATTTTAAGGTGAAATTTTGTACATCGCGGATTCATGTATTTTTGTAACACGTGTTGTAACGCGATACGAGCCATCACATTTTTTAACCATTAAATGCCTCAAAGCTTGTCCATCCCCTCATTTTATATTATTAAACTGCAAAGTTTAACAACCGCAGTTTAACAGTGCGATCAAAATCTGCATCTGATGCTTGTCGATCGAGGCACACTAAAACGGCCATTATTCCACGCCCTTAATTGACAGCCCCGCCGATTTATTTTCGCAAAGGTTTCCAAACGAAACACTTTAGTGACCCGCGGGCGACGCCAAAAACCTCAATGTATATGGTTACGGCAGAGTAAATACAAATGAGTAGGTCATCTTCATAGAAACGCACCGAGCGCGGTTTGTATGTGAGCGCGAGCCAATACGTATGCGGCGCGCTCGCACACTCTGACAAAATTCGGGGCACCTCACCGCTAATCAACGCTAAATTTGGTCAAGTGTGCGTGCGCGCCGCATACGTATTGGCGCGCTCACATACAAACCGCGCTCGGGCGTTTCTATGAAGATGACCTACTCATTTGTATTTACTCTGGTTACGGGGTCTACTACGGAAAACGATCGACAAATTGACTCTTTCTGTCTCACTCGCAAAACACGGCTCGCATAGGTAAATAAGAATCCATCTTTTTTACCAAAAAATTCTAATCGAATTTCGGAATGTGGATCCCAGCTATGTTTTTGCAGTTTGGTTAGGGACTAAAAATGTACAGTCACGGAATGAAAAGGTTCGTCAGTTTTCAAATTGATTCCTTCAACGAATCGCGAGCACATAATTACCTTTTGAAACTATGTTACAGAATAATCTCGAGTTAGAGAAAATAATCTTTAACTGTTCGTTGGTAAAGTTCAAAATTATTCAGATCAAAGTTGTTTGACGATTTATCTTGTCAAGAAGATTATTATGATTGATAAACTAAAACCTTCTTGTTGGTTCAACCTGCCATTATTATTTCTATTAAATAAAAAAAACTATTGTCAATTGGTCAATGTCATCATTGCATTGCACTGATGGGATAGAAAAATAAACAAGCAAAACCTTATTCGTTAGCAAACGTCATATTATGTATTTAAATGTTAGCAGCACTGTTTCTTGCACTGTTATGTTGGCAGGTTTGACTCTTACAGTACCTAGTGCATGCGAAAACCGACACTAAGGTGACGAACCTTTTCATTCTGCGACTGTACATCGTCAATACACAGTTAGTATTTTTAAAGGTTTTCAGGCTGACCACTTTAACACAGCTAAAAGGTAGGGTGGGTATACGTACCTGATACGGAATATAACTTTTGCCCGGTTCGTAGGTATATTCCTGGTGCTTCGAATATTGACGATAGAATTGCATGGCATATCATACTGTTCAATGCTTTTTTTAAAACACATAGGAGTATTTTACGAAGTTAATGTATTAATGTCTCCAAATTGTGGGTAGGCAATAGACACTTTGTAATTTATTTAGCAGTGGTTTTGCATGTTACAAAAACACACCAAAAAATGGTGGAATATTTTCCAATTTTTTGCTTTCTTGAAGCTACGGAACCAATACAGTCTTTTCTGCAAAGCATTTTATCTGTTTTAATTCACGTAATAACTTTAAACTGACGGCGTCGATTTGGACGATAAACGGTCGTTACGTGCTAAATGCTATCGTAAAATACTCAGCAGTTTATAAAGGATTTGAATATAATAAGCTGATAATTTATTGTACGCCGTAAAATAATTTTTACCGCAACGCTTGGTGAGGCAAAATTTAGCTTAGCGTCGGACTCTAAAACATGGAACGGCATCAGAGAGATTATGTGAATAAATATCTAATTAAATCTTTGTTGTTATACCCCTTACTATAAAATCATCGTTATAGCTCAAAAGATGCTACCGATGAGATGGTCAAATCTGCCGTTCTTAATAATGATGACGTTATTTATGATCGATATTATGAGGGTGAGTTCTAGTGTGAAGACCATCACAGAGGAGGAAAGATTAGATAGAGATCCCTTAGGTACTATAGATTATTTATTTATTTATTTATTTAAGGATAGTACACAGCACAATATCAATTAACAATAAACAACATACGAATAATGACTGCTGTTTTATTATAGCGAAGGATTGGGGTCAGTGACGTGACTATGTCCAAAAGTGAACTGATACAAAACTATAGCTTTAACAATAATTTTCTCTTATAAGTTGATACCATGATATTGGCGTGCTAGAGTAAAAATTTATGTGGCTCTATATTATGCAATAGTAAGTAATATTTGTGACAGAAGATGACGACTACATTAATATAATCACTTCGTTCCATCTTTCGTTTTTACGTAACTGCGTAGCATCTCTGCGTAAAGCGAATGCGGAATAGAATCGTACACGAACGTTATTTTGTCTAAGAGCCAAAGCACACCATGTATTGCGGCGGCGGTGCGACGCCGAAGCGATGTTGCTGCGTCGTCTTAAGGTTCGGCTATACCAAAACGGCGATGGCGGTGTAAACTCACACTAAGCCTACACCACTAACTCTTAGTGTGAGTTTACATCAAACGCGCTCACTAAAAATGTAAGAAAATTTTAGTTCTTGAAAGTTTCCGCTAGGGTTGCTGTATTATCTGTCATACATTTAACTGTCACTAGTGAGCGCGAACTGTCACTAAACTAACAAAACTAAACTCACACTCAGCCCTCAGACTTAAACTCATTGATCACTATCGCTATCGCCAACGCGCACACAGGCATCACGTTGGTTTGGCATAACCTTTACATAGCATAAAAACGGTGCGGCGCCACGCTGCGCCGCGCAGTACCGCGAAATTTCAGTGCGGCGCCGCAACGCATCGTTTGCTTTGGATCTAAAGGGGGAGTAACCCTAAAACCTAGATTGTCATAACTACACAAAAACAGAGTGAAATGACACCGCTATCTAGGACAGGAAAGCCCTCGCTTAGCACCTAGCCCCATAATTATGGTCCGTGGCCCGTGCTTCTTTCGCACTCTCTATCTGGGCAATTTATCTGCATATCGGCGGCGGTAGTGGTGTTTATATGCTAATCGTCTGTACAGTCGCCACCGCAAACGAATACGCTAATTAGGTGAGAGTACAATTTATGGGCTAATAGGTGTACTTAAATGACCAAGCGAAAACGAAATTACGCTCGCTGGGAAGTTCTTCAACCGTATCTGTCATTTTTTTGCGACTGCTCTTGATGGTATCTCGTTTTATAAGGTACAGATAAATCTAAGCAAATAAGTATGATTATTCTTTTTCTTTGATGGTGAACTCTCGAATCGATATCCAGTATAAGAATACTGGATATCGATTGTATGATTCTTAGAATCTCTCTTTCATTAAACCAGAAATAATAAACTGGTTACATGTTTGCACATGCTCGCTCATAAGTACTAAACAATTAATCAAAATGTTTCTATCAAAATCCTAAAACCGAAAACTTCACATTTACCTGTTCATTTGAACTTGACCTTCACTGGTTGGGTGTTTATTGGCGGTCAAGCTGTAGATCCTGGCTACACAAGAGTTGCAGGGGTGGGAACGAGAGGTGGGAATAGTCTCGTCACCTGTTCATTCAAAAATTCAAGCTTTCGCATCATACAACTACACCTAATCAAAAACAATTTGCCAGGGACCTTAACATTACGTTTGTATTATTTCAAACTTTCGCGAACGTCAGCTGATGTCCGTCACTTAAGCAAATTAGAGACGGGCAGAAGGCTCATTGCTTAGATGATGATGTTTGTTGACGATGATCTAGTGAAAAGAGTAACGAATATCAGGTGACAATTTTGTAAGATGACAGAATTATTTAGAAAGTTATTGTTATGCAAATGTATGGTACAAAAGCTTGTACGAAATCAGATCAAGCATCAGCTTTTTGTACCTATAATGTACAAACGATAAAGTGTAACAAACATCACGTACGAGTATACCTTAATGCAAGGTAGCAGATATTAATTACAACTACGCAGTGTTCAGCTTTATGTGTTGTGTCCTTACATCAATTTACCTACACATTTCAGTCGAAAAATTGCACCTTTTACAACATATAAAGTATAAATCTTGATGTAGATACTAAAGCACACTTAACCGTATGAAATGTACTGCTAATTTTATATATTTATTTATGGCTTACAAAACAAGTTAGTCATAATATTTAGGCATCATCCTTGGATGATCTCCAAGGATCATCCAAGGATGAGGAGCATTATTTTTAGCTAGTTCTTCTGATCTTTTTCAAGCAATTCTGACTACTTTCCTTAGCAAATCTGACGACTTTCTCAGGCAAACTTACTGCACACTCGCACAATGTGCTGGCGAAGATGACTCTCACTTGCCATTACCTTATTCGTGAGATTACTACCACGCGAGCGGCCTATAATTTGACAAATAGAGAATGAGATGCATTAGTGCGCATTTCCTACGTAATGGGGTACTATGGGTCGTCGGTGTATAATTTACCGGTACGGTCGCGCTTGTGTAGTTTAGGGAGATGAGACAACACAGTACAAATGAAACTTTTCCGATAGGTTTTTTTATGGGATACGGGCAAACGAGTTGACGGACCACCTGATGGTAAATGATTACCGTCGCCCATAGACACCCGCAGGCCGGGGGGCGTTACCTACAGGTGAGTTGCCGGCCTCGGTAGGTACTCGTAGAAGTACACTAATTTGTATCTATTAAATAAATACCATCCCGCATTTGTAGGATTATTTTACTAAAAGGTCTATCAGTCAATAAAATGTATTATGCCTGTGTAATGTGTATTTATAGTATTATTAGTAGTAGGGCTTACTTCGTTCGTCCGTTTCAGCTAGATGACGTCCACTGCCTTCCAAGGATTTCCAGAACGACCGATCTTGCGCAACTTGCATCCAGGAATGGGTCACCTAGAACAAAATACAAATTGATAATATGAATATTTAATTGAGAAAAGCACTACCTACGAGTAAGTTGACATAAAGAACAATATTATGAGAAAATCTTCTGCAACAACTGGCGTAATACTAAATAGATTTAATAAGTAACAAAAATTTCAAGGCTTAGATAAATGTAACTATGTACTTATTTTCTTTCATATTCGTGTGTATACTGTTTAATTTGATCTGTGCCATTACTTCGCTAGGATAGTAATGTTTGGGTCCAATAAAAAGTATGACGGCTCTTTATTTGATTTCCATATACGATGACTAACGCTGCAATTTGTTTACCAATTATACAGTAGATATTGACTTACTTTGTTTTTTGTTGTGGCTAAGGTTTTATTTGTGTTATCTAGAAATATTTAATTGGAATTCCAGGCTGCAAAAAGCAGTAACTACGATTTTTTGTTCTTGTAACAATTGATTGTTCTTTGTATAATAATCATATTTAACTGAATGTGTCATTTTATGTTACAGTTTAGATATTGACGATAGTACATCATTATCATTTCAGCCACAGAACGTCCACTGAACATAGGCTTCCCCTAATGATTTTCACATCACCCGGTGGACAGCGGCCTGCATCTAGCACAGTGGTTCCCAAACTTATTTAGTCTACTGCCCACTTTGAGAATAAATTATTTTTAGCGCCCCCCATTTTTGTAGTCAAGAGTCGAGCTCAGTCGATGTCTAAGAGTCCTCCTAGTAGATGACGCCTCCCAAGCCTCTACACAACGTCCCGATTTTTTTCTGGATCTCTTACCGCCCCCCTTTAAGCCTGCAGCGCCCACAAGGGGGCGGTATCGCCCACTTTGGGAAAGGCTGACTAGCACCTTCCTTTATGAATAGGTACCTTACCTTGACGTTAGTAAATCGAGTTTAAATATGTAGCTCTTATCGTAATTTTATAACGTTTACGTACATAAACCCAATGTTATAATATCTGATAAATATCCCGTTTTCGAAAACTAGTCCCTTCAAGCCCATAAAAGTTTCCTCATTAACCTCGTAAGTCCCCACGTACTTGTACAAGTACAAACTAAGCATAGTAGTTCAGACCTGACATTTAAACTACATAGCAAGAGTAACTGCCTAATGTACTTACCCAAGTACAAATTTTTCTTTCCCCATTTACCGGGTAGTTTTTTTACAATGGCAAAAATGATACGACCATACTCATTCAATACTCTATGGTCAATTCCGCCACGGTAGACAGATAACGTTAACTGTCAGTGTCAGTGTATTTTTTCGCAAAATGGTCACGCGGTCGGATTGCCGGCCGGCACGAGGATAGTTTATCTGTTTATATCAAAGTAATCTTTTGTTTTTTGTCTTGTTTTTTAAATGTATCAGTAAATATAAATTATAGTTTCTATAAATTAAACAAAATTTAAAAAGAAACTTAGTATTTTAGGAGGTTCATGAACGGTCAAAATAATTTGTACTTGATATAGTACGTTAGGCGTTGGTTACACAAATAATTGTATGAAAGTTGTATTAGGTATGAAATTAGCGATTTTTTTTCTCAAATGTTCATTACTATGTAATTTCTTTCATAGTATAGCTATGTCCATTATTCTTTTTTTATTTGAAATTTGACTTCAAGGGCTTACTTTTGCGTATAAAATGTTAAACTTAATTTTATTTCTTAAATTAGAATTTAATCTTCAAAGACAGCTCGTCCTAATTGTCGTCCGTTTCCATTAAACAAAAATAAATATATTTTTATACAGATACCATTTTTTTAAAAATGTCTTAATTTTTTTTATAGCTTAATGTTGTTTCAATCTATCTACAAAATTTCATAAAATTTAAATTTATGCTTTTTTAAAAAATCACAAAAAATTAGTATGGAAAAATTAATTTTGGTGAAATTCTCCATATGAAACGCTAAGGCCAAATAATTTTGTCTTAAAGACTGAATTTTATAATTATTGCTTACTTAAGTGACGTTTAGAAGAAAAATATGATTTATTTTAAATATTTAAATAAAACTATCTTAATAAGATTATTTTTTTACACTGTATAAAAAGCCTAACGTACTTACAGGAGTACAAACTATTTTCAATATTTTTCTTTTAAAACAGGTGCTAAAGATGCTAAACTTACAGTAAAAAATACAAAACATAAGGTAACGCTTAAAAAACTATGTAAAACCGTCAATACTTTATCTCGGTCTGAAGCACATTTCTTAGTTTGTACTTGGTATAGTACATCCGGCAGATATGAATACTGCTGTTGAAAAAACACAGGACTTACGAGGTATGTTTTCGGTGACATTTTTAAAACTGGACACGCCAAAAATATCGACTATAACTAACGACTATTAAATTACAAGTCGTTATCATTCGCTTTTCAACACTTAAAATTTAATGATCAACCATCAAAACTTTCTACTTTTATCTTAATCTGTTCCAGTTTAGTGAAAATACATTATAAATTATGAAATATCTAATAGAGCCCTAAAAATTTACCATCGATTTTATGGGGGTATAACGGTTGTTGGTTATGGTTTGATGAAAAATTTACGTGTTACCATAATGGCCGTATCAAAGGTTTTATTTGAGGAACACGAGCGACTTTGTTTTCCTCATTTCTGTGCCATTTGCTCCTCATATTGCACGGCTCGTAAACTTCATGCCCCAATAAAACACAATTTGTGTGAGCCAACTTAAAACTACAAGATCAGTTTATGGTGTTCCATAAACATGGGCAAGACGATACTTTATGATTAACTTTCATGTGTTTTATCTGTTTTGTTAGTAATGGACACGGTGACCTATAAAGGTTGCTATGGGACTATTTTCCACCTCTCGTTCCTTTTTACCCAAGAAAATGGCCTATCCATACCTACCGCCGGGGGATGGCAGGTTATGTGGGGCTCAAACCCACTAAAACCCCGGGGTATTCCCTCTGCTGCATAGTGGTCGGCGCCTTGGGTACTAGATACGACCAAGACCTCTGCAACTGCTGTGTAGCCTGGGTCTACAGCTATAAATAATGCTATACTCAGGTGACTACCTACCAAATTATTATTTATGTAAGGTTCTGTAAAGGCTGTATTTTGATACAGTATTACATTTTCATCTGAGCTAATTTTGATGAATAGCACAAAGGTATCTTTAAAGACAGATTGGGTCTGAAAAAAGGACATAATATCTACATTTTGTCGCAAAAATACTTGGAAGCTGAAATAAGGAATTATGTATCTGCAGGTAACCTTTTATTCTCAATTTAGGCAAATGGAAATCTATACTATTAATTTATGAACAAGAAATACTTTATGTGCTATTTTTAATAAAATGCTGTTACCAATATGTTACAGTATATACGTACTACGCTTTTCAATATTTCACTCGGTTATAAAATAGAAGTAACAAAATGAGCTCTTGGTATAAAATGTTAGAACACAGATTTCTAAACCCACTCCATTTTATTTTAGAACATTGTACTGACTTTAAACTAAAAAGCCACCGTCCAAAAAACTAGAAAGAGCAATCAAAACAGAATTATGTTTATTCGATGCGATAGTCGTGGATTTTGTTTCAGACGTAATGGGCGCGGCAGGTGGCGTGGACATCGCCTGTCTACCGGGCGTAGGTGGTTTGGTTCCGTAGGTTAATTACTTTGAAGAGTTCGGTATTCTTTGCTTTTTATAGATGAAAAAAATGTATATGGGTGTGTTTTTTATTCAAAAATTAACTGTGTAAGAAAGTGAACTTGATCCGAAATCATCTGTAACTCAACATTTGGGTCATGTAGAGCGGTAGAAAGTGCATTAGGTGTCAATTTTAAGTCAAATATTACTTTTTAAATCATTTAAAAATGTATAAATACATAATTCGTAATTCGTATATCATACTTTGCAGATAATTTATTTAAGATTTTTATTGTTCAAAGCTTGGTCGAGACACAAAAGACAGCAGAGGATCTTAAATTAAAAAAAAAAAAAACTCTAGGCATTATAAAATAGGTATCGCTCGATTGGCATTTGATGCATTACCATCTTAATTTATCGAAGTTCATAAGTGTGTTATTAGTTTGTATTACTGTATGAAATTTTAAATAAATATTGAGCCCACGGAACCCTAATAAAGTAGTCGGTACACCGGGCGTGTCCGATTTAGTGTCACAGCGACACCTGCGGCGCTGGCCGGGCGACGCTCGCGCCATCTGTCAAAGTATATTAGTCTTCCGCTGACTGACAGTTGACAGTTTTGGGTGGGGTGGATCATAGGTGACTATTTATGGACATGTTTAATGACAGTGGACTGTATTGAATTGTGATTATGACAGAAACAGTTTTTTTAGGTCTAATAATGCGAGAATTCGGGTTTGATCGACGTAGACACTCCTTAATGTGCAGTTCGCCGAAGCATGTAACAATTGCACAAGTCAGACTTTTACAAATAATACGGAGTGTCCAACCACACTATACACAATAAAACGGTTACTCAGTAGTTAAATGCCAGAAAAACTAAGTTCGCTTTCATAATTTCATACTAATGACAGCGCGGCAGCGACATTTTTATTATGAATCCGCTGCTGCCGCGCTGAAATCACGCTTCTGACACCCTAATGTGAAGGTGGTCTAAATGGTAGGTTACTAACTTGCACACCCCTTTACTTAGGTATAGGTATGTAGGTTTCCTTCAAAATTACTACAGGTAAGGTAAGTACAAGTGGTACAAGTTAGATATCACAAAAACAAACCACACCTGTTCCAATTGCCACACTCATCTCATTGAAACGCCAGCTGATTTTAAACCAATAACATTATGTCCCACATAAAGCTCACACTTGATTAACCGGAACATAAACAAAACATCTGCAATAAACAATTCAATCGGGTGTCGTTAACAAATCACAGCTTTATTACGGCGTTTTGATGTCCCGTTATCTATAAAATCATCACCGGCACGTAATTAGTGGAACCATAACAACCAGATTACGTAGACCTCTATATAGACTTGACTAGCTTTTGACTGCGGCTTCGTCCGCGCTAGTTTTGGTCTGTCACATATTTGTGTGACAGACCAAAACTAGCGCGTCTTTTTTAAAAAAATCGGGATAAAATCTATTCTGTGTTTTTCCCTGGGTGTCTAACTATCTCTTTCGTTCGTTCGTTTCAGCCAAATGACGTCCACTGCTGGACAAAGGCCTCCTCCAAGGTTTTCCACAATGCACGGTCCTGCGCTGCCCGCATCCAGGCTCTTCCCGCGATCTTTACCAGATCGTCGGTCCACCTAGTAGGAGGCCTGCCCACGCTACGTCTTCCAGTCCTATCTATCTCTTTGCCTATTTGTATCTAAATCGGTTCAGTGGTTTAGGCATGAAAGAGCTAATTAAAACATCCATCTGGCCAAACTCATTAACTTTGAAGAAAATAAGATAGATAGAAGAGAAATACGATTATACGATTGAATTAACTTGGAACGATATTTTTGTTTAAAAACAATCTCACCTACTTATCCCTTTCAGCACGAGAGAAAAATTTGTCGATTTCTAAAAAATCGCGTTAGTTTCTGGGGTCTTTAGGATCTTAGTAAATAGAGAATAATAGCGAAAAAATTTAGGGGGTGACTTTAACCCCCTTAACCCCCCCGCACGATCGTATCAATCCGTCATGAACCTATGAATAGCTATTTCATTACAATTACAATTTAAACTAATTAAAAAAAGACATTTTAGATGTAAGGAGCTTTATTATTCTTCATAAAGACATGATATCGTAATTAGATACTAATTTCTACAAAAAAATTCAAAAATAGCTCATGGCCCTAACCTAGAACTCTGTCAAAACCTGAATTTTGGGGGTAGTAGCATCTTAAAATTGAACATGAGCTTTCGTTTTTAGTAATAACTTTTTTTTTAATCCCAGATGTCGACGCTATTATTCAATAACACATGGGGTTAGATATTTTCATAAAAGGGATCATTTTGGTTCATCTATTGGTACTAGAATCCTGGTATCCTCTCGATATTTTGACTGGTGGCTGTATTTTCTACAGCGGATTTGTACTATTTGGTGGTTATGTGTCTCGGAGACATTCTTGAGTTTATTCTAGAGTAAATCTGATGTTCAGGCCTTTAAAAGATTCGAAAGGTTTCCATTACTTACGTTACTAAAAATTCAAACATCGTCCCGACATGCACGCTCGTGCTGTAGAACTTTAGGAGTACCTGGTACTCGGCTACATCTAACTTTTTATAAACTTAAAGCGAATTATATTTTTTAAGGATATAATTTAAATTAATACGCACAAAATTCATTGAAATCCACAAAAGAAGTAATTTAAATAAATTAATACTTTTCACGCCTCCCGTAGTCAGGTACACGTCCATCTTTGTCACTCAACACAGCACTGACTGAACGTCATTGAAAGTTTTTGTATGAAAAATAGCAAATATATCGAACCGTACGATCGATCGGAAGCGTCTTGGCGCGGTAAAATTGATTTACCAATTCACTAGATTTTTTCAAAGTCGAACGCACTCTCGTATTATTCTGTGCTGAAAGGGTTATATAAAAAGAATATGAATTTTCTTTTTTTGCACCCTTCTTTTTAAATTAAATACGATGTCTGGAAGAGATAGTATTCTAGCGACACGACCGTCTAAATTGGACCTTTCAATTTAGAAGTAAAGAGGTTTAAGTGTTTGTATGCTATCAAGGTGAGACAATGACTCATATTATAAAACGATAAAAACTTTTGAACTTTAAATAAAGGAGTTTAAAGGCTGTAAATTGAATGTCAAAATTAGGGCAGATTAGATATTAATAGAATAGAATAGAATACCTTTATTCAGCATTAATATTTATGTGCATACATGTACAGAGGTTAAATTACAATTATAATTATCAATCTATACTATGGTTTGCGATAGTAGAAACGGGTAATTTATCTATGATAGCTGAAAAACAACACACATTCTGTCTTTGTCATTTGAGTTATCTTTGATAAAATATACATGTTTTTACTGACGCACTTTTATTATCTAATTAAGTTTTCAGCATCTTTTTATAATACAACTGGCCCTACGACAAACACTGCATCATAAGCTCGTCGGCGTCGTCGAACAACGTCGTATGATCGCAACCGTCAAAATCTGTTTTTTTTGCATTAAACTACTCTAAAATAGCCCCTTTATAAACTAATTTTTTAATTTTTCAAAATTCGTAATAATATCGAAGATACAGAATCGAACACCGACGGATGTGATTATTCTAACGCAGTACAGAGACGTGTTTGTGCAAGCGTCATTGTACTTCGGAAGACTGCACATCGTTTGTTGGAATAGCTTATACATTTGTATTCGTATTGATATTGAATGTATCTAGAATTTCGTCTTTATATCTATAAGTTTGGACACTTTATCGTTTTGATGACTGAAAGTCACAACCATCTCTTTACTAGGGAAGTCAGAGAAAAAAAAAACTGTGACGTACGTACACACCCGTCGTTGTACTAGGAAGTTCGAAAATAAAAGAAACAGTGTCCTTTTGTTTTTATTTTATGGTATTTGTAGGTAGATTGATGAGTATAAACATTAAGAATGTTTGGTACAAAATAATTGTTTTTGGTGGCGGATGTACTGAACTTACATTGTTCTAAGGACTTTTGTTTGACGTTTGATCAGAACCATCGTTGTACTTCGGTAAAGTTTGGTAATTTTGACGTCGGATATACACAACCGACTTTGTACTAGGGACGGGTATTCCAATTGCGTCTTTGTTCTATTTTTAAATTGCTTAAAAAATAAAATAAAAAATTGAGACTACAATAATTTGATTTTGATGTGTTTCTTTTTGACGATTTGTTACTCAAAATAAACATTGTGTTAAAAATAAAGTTTTTTTTTGCGTATACAGGATGACATCTTGTAATGAGTGAACATCCTTGTAAAGGATTATAGTGCATGTCATTTGCATGGCATTTGTGCAAAACACAATGTAATTTTTCCATACAAAAAATCAAAATAATTATAATTAATATCCCGTAGCTGATTTTAAATTTTCCAGCTTTTAAGCTAAGGTAGAAAAAGCCCAAACTATAAATAATAAAAATAACAAAAGACTTTTTAAACACACAGTAAAACATAAAAGTAATAAAATAAAAGAAAAAAGGGGCGCCCGCTCAATTTTTATCGGAACACCATGTTAGGATGTCTCTATTAAAACTGAGAAATGCTTGACTTTTGCCTAGGCATATACCTACATAAATAAATTGGTTACAATAACCTGTTATCCCTTACAAGGATGTTCACTTATTACACGTCACCCTGTAAGTATAGGTATGCTTAGAAAGCTTTTCGTCTAAGTTAAACTTTATACTTATTGATTTTATTCATTTCTAAGTAGCACTTACCTACACCGTCAAATCAATGCCCCCTTTACCTTTTCAAGCAGATCCCAACATTATTCAAAAAATGCAAGATCTTATAGGTGATAGTTTTTGCATCCAGTGCCTTCCAGCTACCTTTATGCGATCATCGTTCCGCCTTGGTTTGTGGGTTGGTGTGCACGCCTTGGTGCCCCATTGGCCGTAAGTTTTGCGTATTATGTGTCCTGCCTATTGTCACTCAGCATGCTAATCTGTCGGGATATGTCATCGACTTTAGTTTGTTTACGGACCTCCCTCATTTATGATTTGATCTCGTAAAGAAACATTGACATAACCCTTGCTATAGCACGCCGTGCAACTTTGAGCTTCTTTGAGAGCCAACGTTTTGGACCTATAATAGGATAACACACACTGATGGTAGACTCTCGTCTTTAGGCACTTTAGGATTTTGGACGAAAAGATGTCTAGTTTTCCGGATACTGCCCAGTCGAGGTAGATTCGTCGATTGACCTCTTTCTCGAAGTTGGACCTACCTAGCTAAATCTTTTCTCCAAGGTAGACATCCTACTTGTCAACAATCTCAAGAATTGAGATCCCAACCGAAGTTGGGTAGGGTGCAACATGGACATTCGGCATAAGCTCATTTTTTCCATGTTCATCCAAAGGCCCCGTTGGGATACTCGATTAAGGTCTTTAATATTGTGTCGAGGTCTTCCAAAGATTCTGCCATGACCATAATATTATCGTCGGCATACCTAAGGTGAGTGTTGTACTCGTCGTTGAGATTTATGCCGAATCCTTTCATTCCAGGAGTTGGACAGGTGAACAGTTTTGGAAATAGGTATAAAATCTCCCAGCCTTACGCCTCGCTGTAGTGGAATCGCGCTCGTGCTCTGCTTCTGTATTCGGGCCAGATTGGTGCGTTCATGTAGAAGTACTTCAGTACCTCGATGTAACGAGAGTCGATACGGCCGCGGTGCAGGGAGAGATTGCAGCACTGCCCAAATCTCGATCAAATCGAAGGCCTTCTCATAGTCCACGAACTCCAAGCATAGTGGCAAGTTATACTCTTCGATCTTCTGCATAACCTGCCGCAGTATATGGGTGTGGTTTATCTATCCTTGATTTTTGTTAATTTTCTTTGATACCTATTGTCTTTATTTATAAATTAATTAATAATGAAACCTAATAAACAATGTTTTTTATTTATTTCCTCCAACTTTCTTCATCATCCGACGGGTACTCATGGCAGAAGTTCCGTAGAATAATGACTAAAACTGACCTAAGTCATATATTTGATTAAAAAAAATCGCAGAACAACGACGGTTTATCACATACATTCTCAAATTGTCCATAGAACAATGACGCATGTGATTTTTACAAAAAACTAAGTATTTTTGGAGATGGGTACATAGTTTATATAAAATAACATCTTTATGTTTATAACATCCCCAAATTTGAAACCGATCAGCCAAGTAGTTTTTTTTGTAGACACAAAAAACCGGTTCCAAAACTTCAAAACGCTCTCCTGGAAACTTAACATTTTGCAGATACGTCGTTGTTCGACGACGCCGACGAGCTTACTATTTGATACCCACACTTTGTTTTTATAATACTTGCCTTAACACAAACAAAACATTAAGCTTTTTCTCACCCACACATTGTGAAACTAATCAAATACACAAGTAAGTACCTACCTATCTCCTAAAACTCAATCAACCCATGGTGTGGAAGTCCATAATACGTTGGTGTCATATTTATAACCATAACATTCAATCAACCGACTTCATTATAACCAAACGGGCATGATTATAGCCAGAACTAAAAGCTCATGGCTTGTTTATACAAAATTAATAATAAACATAAAGATTATGACCTAATCTACATATTTGATTTCGTTTTTAAGGCAAAAAGAATGTGTAACTGGAATTTTTATGTATTTAAAACGGGATGAATTTAATGTGATATTATCAATTTAAAGATTAGCCTAATATTTTAATTAAAATAATATTAACATTTAAAAAAATCTAATCCATCCTAGGCATTTGTGCTACAAAAAATACTGACCCAGACCATGTTGTAGGTAAAATGCATTGAGATAAAAACCACTCAAATATTGAAGTGCTTCAATGTCTTTAACATTACTTCACTTTGCCTTTAAATATAAGTTTACCTCTAAGGGATAGAAATCCCTAAGCACGGAAAGCTCAGGGTCAACCCCATCCTTTTTTGTTACAAAGCTTTCAGTTTCTATTTATTGGCGTAAGTATAAAGTCGCTAGGGCATCAGACTAAATATGACGCCAAAATGTTAAACTTTTTATTTTATAGAGTTAAAAAAATGCTCAATATAAAAAAAAATACAAAAGCACAGAAAGCTCAGGGTCAACCCTATCCTTTTTGTGACAAAGTTTTCGTTAGAAAGCTTTCAGTTTCTATTTATTGGCGTAAGTATAAAGTCGCTAGAGTATCAGACTAAATATAACGCAAAAGTGTAAAACTTTTTATGTTGAGTAAAAAAAATGCCCAATAAAAAAACGACCAATTGCCGCAAATAAATCACATCAACAGAAACAGCAGATTTCCCAAATGGCCGAAAAAATTGTCACGTCGTTATTGCCCCATGTATTTGACTGCACAAAATATTCTTATTGTATGAGACCAATTGCGCCATTCACCCCATAATGCGGTGTTAGCTCCCCTTTGCCTTCAACGATATAAAATTATGAGTTGTAAAGGTGAGGGTGCAAATGTAGTAAGAGCGGTTTTGCGATTTTTAGCATCATATGTAGCAGACCAACTTAAGTATGTGAATAATTGCATCACTTAACTTTGCTGCTGCTGTGTACCGAGTACTTAACTGGCCTGTGTATTTTAATCCATACAAGTAATGACATGAGTAAAGATGATTTATCAACTTTAAATTTATTGTGTTAAATATTTACCTACTTAGGTAAAAAAAGCTTGCATTTGTGTAAAAAAACATCAAAAGCTCACTAATATACAGACTTTATTTAAATATTGGTTAAAATTAATAAGTACACAACATTTTACTCACACTAAATTATGAATATATTATTATCATTATTTCATTACTTCCATGGTTTCATTTAGCATTTAACTTTCAAGTCAACTTAAAAAACTTAAGATAAGTATCTGCCAAATCCGAAGAATCGCTTCTCTCACCATCCAAAACTACCCCTTAACGATTTCACCTTACTCCTGCACTCTCGAGACCAACTGGAAAACGCTAACAAGCCATTCATACAGTTTTTTCCGTAAACGAGTTACGCTGTATAAAGAAACAACCCCCCTAATGACTTACACAATTATTTATAATTGGGCACTTAGACGGGTTTGCACTGTGGACTTCATTTGGGCTAACACGACCGCGAATTAGATTTGCTTATTTTTGGAATTAATTTAAATATAGAAAACACTGTTTAGTTTGTGGTTAAATCAGCTATTAACCAAATATTGCATTGCAGGCAATAAGCATTTTTCTTAATAATATTGCTAACATTCACTTACTCGTACGTAACTAACATGTTGCAGTTAACTGAATTTAATAATATTTTCAGATAATCCGATAATTTAGTTTACTATTTTTGTTTGTGCGTTTGTGATTTATTATTAAAAATCACAATTTAATTGATTTTTCAAGTAATAATAGATAATCTGCTAAGAGCTTTCTATGAAAGCTATAGAGCTAATTAAAAAGCTCAATCTTCTTCTCACTTGAAAAATCAAATAAATATGAAAAAAAATTAAAAAATTAAAAGGGGTAGGGTAAGTAAGGATCATTTGTTCGATGATAATACTCGATAGAAGAATATTAGTAGAGCCACACGAAACTAAACTAGCTTAATAGAAAAGCGTTTATGACTACGTATGTATTCTCTACGTATTTAAAGTAAACGTTTGTATGTTATATGAGTGATCGGCACCGCCATCATAAGATCAAGACAGATTATAAGCATTACATTACGAAACCAAATTTATAGCATCGATTTGCGGTAAAATTATCTCTCGTCGTTGATTTATTAATAATAATGATCCCATATTAATACGTCTCGTATCGGTTTAATCTCGATAGCATTGTTGATCATCTTGGTTTAATTTAACTGTAGTATTAATATTCGGAATACGGCCCCGTGTTTACTTACTGTTTGATAGGGTCTCTGGTAATCAAACTAAAGCTACTAGAAGTATAGTAAATATTTAGCACACAACACTACATTTTTTGTCGAAAAATTGCTCATGTTACAACTAAATAAGATAACACTCTATGTACTCGTATGTATGAAGTATTGTCATTCAATTTACTGAATAAAGAACCTCCTCCTTTTTGGAGTCGGTTAAAAATAATATCACCGTAGCACCATTCGAACTTATTATTTTGAATTTTTTAAGTATTATCTAAATGTCATGTCAATAATTTAGATACTTTTTAACTGAAACAAAGCACGCTAGCTCATCTATTCAAAATCGAACTCTACATGCAATGTTCGCTGCATAATTCCCAAGAAAAAAAAAATACATGTCACTAACACAAAAACTCAGATAGCAATCGTAAATCAAATACTGTATTTGACTAATGTAAAGTTCAAAATTATAATTGATGTCAGCAAACAAATTCAATCAGTCAATATGCCCCCGGCACATACTTTGTACTAATTCTGATTGACGACTCACCCTCACTTACTGAACTGACTTGAATTTCCCTTGAGCCTGAGGCAGTTTTATTTTTCATATATCTCCCCTTAGCATTACGTTCGCGATCTTTATTTAGTGCTATTAGAGAGACAAGGACAGGTAGCGAACTTTGTAGGCTTGCTAGGGTATATCCATTCAGATGTCACGGAGGGAGTTAGTGTACACGTATTCCCGTGTCTCCCCATGTAAGGTAGACTCGACCCCAAAGTTCTAGATTCCCCTAATAAGCCGTAGCGTTACCTTAGGGTGTAGTGTTTTGGCCAAAGAGTATACATGTATGTTGATATTTCAGTTTTGTGCCTATTTTATTTTGTACAGATTAAATAAAGTATTTTTTTTTTGTTTTACAAGTAAATTATCCGGTGACTAAAACCGGATAATTTAAGAAAAAGTGATGCCTAGTAATAATAACCGTGTTAAACTTACTGCCACAATTATTGCATGTCAGTATAAAAGACAATAAAAAAGTTTCGTAAACATGAAGACATTAATACGAATTCCATTCAGGTCATTCGTCTGTCTGAATTAATATAATTTTACATTAGGAATATATTATCTAATGTCTCCTCGCTCAGACAGTATACACACTCGAAACAAAATAAAAGATTTATCTTAGAGCGTGTATCAAACATAACGAAAATGAACATGTACCATAAAGTTAATATTCCTTCGGGATAGAGCAACAACCACGAGCTGTCAAATGAAACTGATTTTGGATGACACTGGATATCATTTGTGTGTGTCAACTACCACGTTTCTGAAGCAGTATTTCTCATAACCATCCACGATTTTACTCACGTAAATCTGAAAATATCTCAAGAGTTCAAATTTTCAGCGTGCCACTAGGTGCCTCCGAACTGTCAAATAGTTGCAAAAAACAGTTCTGTTTGACTTGACGGCGACGGCATCAAGCATCTCTTTTTATCACACAGTGTTGCTGCTAGTGACATCTCGCTTGCTCAGTTTTTTGTTGCTCTATTCCGCTAGGTACATTAACTTTAAATAACATGTACCGTCTGCCTCATCTAACACATGCATATACTTTGACGTAACCGAGGTGAGGTCACGTGATTAATGTGCGGGGGTTACCGTGACGAGCACGATAAACGCCACCCTGATCATCAACAAGTTGCAAATTAATATGGCGGCCACTAGCAAATATAGTTTGTACGCCAAGTTTGCTTGTCTTGGGAAGATGAACGTATGGATTACCGTAGGGTTAAGCATTATGAATTATAATTGGAATATGGTTAAATTAACATCGATACCAACGACAAAATAAAGGTGAATGGACTCGTGAAATAAATTGCACTAGTTAGTAAGGTAACAAAAATAGATATAGAAAGTTTTTGATACTCGTAAATTCCTGCTTTGTCCTTTTCCGTATAACATAATGCAATTAAAGCTGTAATTAAAAGACACAAACAGCAATTTCATTCAAACTGTATTATGGGTCTATTAGAACCTCTATTAGTAAGGGGGTTAATATGTCAATTAAACTAATTTCCCACGTCTTATAAGAAACATTTGACAAAATATAATTCAACAGAATAACACAAACGATGCTTGCTTAACTGAAGCAGTAAATCGAATGCACAGGGTTGAATAGAGCTCTGTGATTGGTTCGCGTGTCACCCTGTGCGTCCACGCGCACTGTGAGACCTCATAGTAACGTTTGTGAATACGGCGATAGAGTCAAAAAGTGCCTAGTTTACTTTGTTTTTAAAAGTTCAAAATAAACAACGTCTTCACTGAGACAGTTCGCTTGCAAAGTTATGCATAATATACTGCTGTTGTAAGTCCTCGCCTACTTTGCCACGAAACAATATTAAGTAATGCATAAAATGACTTGGCACTTGTTAAATTCTGTAGAAGTTCGGTAGACAGTTTTAGACAGTGAAATTTTCGGTAGCGCATTTTCTTACATAACTTTTCAATTCCTATCATTGGAGGTCCGAAAATATTTCTCATACAATTTGATACCATAATGATCATTCTTCATAAAAAATTTAAAACCTACATATTTAAAAACATAATCATTGATATTCATAATATCACTAATCATACACTTAGTTTTTACTAATATTTGTTTTCATATATTTTTCTATACTAATGATCGAAACTCATAATCATTCGAATAAATAACTATAATATTCATAAATGTGATGTATCCTAATATTTGTTTTCATAAATTTATTACTCATAAGTGTATTTATCCATATTATTGAAAATCATGATGTCTATATTCGTATTAAATCGTATTTTAACGTTATATTAATTTGAAATGGTCCAAAACAGGCAATATTTTGTGCCACAAAACTAACGTGACAGAAACGAATCGCTGCAAAACCGACTCCACGTAGTCTTGTCTGCCCTACCCCTAGAGTGTAATTTAAAAGCCGGAGGCGCGGAGGGAGGGCAGCCCTCGCCCGCTGTAACGAGGCTCAGGCGCCCGGGTGAGCTGGAGCGGCTGAGGCTGGTCGCCGAGGCGCCGAAGGCGCCGATGGCGATCCAAAAAGCCGAAGCTGCGGAAGCAAGCGTGGGTGCCTGAGCCTCGTTACGCAAGGGCGGAAGGGCTGCACATCCCGCAGCGCCGGAGACGAGGAGATACCAATGCATGCTGCATGCTTGCTTTCATGCTGCATGCTCTGCATGCTTATCTACTCTATTAAATTACATATGATTTTTTTTAAAGATACGAGTATGTCTGTTATAAAGTAAATTATTCTGAACAACAACATTATGAGTTGAAGTATGTTCTTAGTAACAACATTATTAATTAAAACAATATGATCAATGAATGTTATGAAGAAAAAAGATCTGAAACTAAAAATTATGTATTTTAAATGGTTCTTGGTAGTAACAGTATTGATAAAAAAATTATGATTACTAACTGTTATGAGCTCCGATGGTAGTAATAAAAATGTATGAATAAAAAAAGTATGAAAAATAAAATTATGAAGAGAGATTATTATGAACACAAATCGGTAGTAAGACAAAGAATAGGATTTAGAATTTTATGTGAGCCAATATAGAACCGAAATTTTCATTAAACTTAAACTCATATTCTGGTAGATGAAATTTTGAATGACTTTCCGCTGTCTGCCACCTTACTAACTTGTTAGAAAGGTAATATTAGGACAGTGTTAAAGCATTGCTTTTTATTACTTAGGTACTCGTTGTTTAAGTGCTTCTGTTTCACGTTTTAAGATATCGGATTTGGCTTCCACTCACCACCACCACACATGCTGGCGAGACGGGTTAGAATGGCTCTACGAAGGGAGCTTGCAATATGCGTACCAGACAACGGATATAATCATACATAGTAAAAAAGGATACATAATGCCTGCTGTACATTATTAGGTCAAAAATGGTCAAATAGGTTCAATGACAATTTAACTTTCTCCTGGACAAACTTGTAATTGACTGGCTGGGTTTTTATTGACTCAAGCTGTAGATCCTGGCTAGACAAAAGTTGCAGGGGTAAGAAAAAGAGGTGGAAATATTCCCTTATTTTATTTGTCTGTAAATTGTCAGCTCATCGTAAATCAAAAAGAAACTGCGGTTTGCATGGTTACTAAGTTTAAGTATTGACGGTGTGAAATCAAAACATATAAATCGAGCAAAAACTTCACATCTAAAAAAGGTATCGCGTTAATCCACAGATAGTTAACTGGCTCGTTACTTTTCGCGCTGCCGCTCTCGCGCATTCTGACGTCAAATAAGCTGCGCGTGCGCGTTCATTGCGGCTCTGAGCGGTGAGCCGACGTCCGCGCGTTTGGCCAGCTATTGAATGAGAGCTAATTTATGTGGAGTTGCTGTTCTGTCGTGATCGTTCGCACTTGGACTGGGGCGCGTGAGCAGCTTTCAGTTTTGTTTTTTATAATATCTACTACATCGTCTTTTAGAGCGACGTTATTCATTGTACATTTCTAATGGGACATTTCATTTTTTTTTTAATATTTTAACTTTGTTGGTATCCTACATTGATTAATACATAATAAATAAATAATAGCTTGCCCGTTGCCCGTAAATGCCCGTTTTCACCACATAAAAGGAATTTTGTTTTCATAGAGGTCACTTAAAAATTAGGGATTGATGGTGAAAACGGGCATAAGTCGTTAATTTATCTGCTAAATAGCCGCTCAGTACAGTCGTTAAATTAGGGTCAAGCTTGGATTTTGACAAACAAAAGGTTCTGGGAGACTGAATCTGTAGGTACATATCTAATATCTACTTTTTACAGTGCATTTGAAATAATTTCAGAACACTATGACTCTATGTTGACGTTCACATAATCTGCATTTTCATAATACACTCGCCTGGTTTATTTGAAGAAAAGCTGCGCCCGCGCACTCTGCGCAAAGTAACAAGCGCGTTGGACAACTTCTCAGTAAAGTTAACTATCTTCGCTTTACTGGACTTCCCTGAACACTCACGCTGGGGGATTAGATTACAATCGAAGTGAACGTGTTAAAAGATATCGAGTCCTTATTATGTACAGGTGACATCATTCAAGCTAAGGAAAACGACGTCTTATCACGTTGTAATACGGGATATTTTGCAACAAAAATGTATAGTTTAATGTGCCTTTCACTGTACACGCGACAGCATATCCTATTATTATTATGAATGCGAAGTTTGTTATTGTTATTCTTTCACGCCAAAATTACTAAACGGATTTTGATGATCTGTTCAGTAATTTTGATGATCCGATCATCAGAATAACATAATAAATAAAGTATCCTTATAATGATCTGTGACAAACGGAATTTCGTGCGGGCGGAACCGCGGGCAAAAGTTAGTCAGACTGTTTTTGCCTTAAAATCACTCCTACATAAGATGCCACAGTATTTACCTTGAAGTGCCATCGTACTAGAAACAAAACAACAGGGTGTTACTATTAGACGGTGGTTAGTACACAGCTTATCGTTGCCCGATTCAATTAAGAGATTGGACCAAAACTTAGTCAAGGTGTATTGCTTTCAGGACTGTTCCTAGTTAGAAGTGGTCAAAATAATTACCACCGATAGTTCAGCGGATAAGTTACTGCACTCCAGTTCACAATTTAGATCTTAGACCTGGAGGTATTGACAACGGTGATAAAATTTCCTAGACAAAGGAAACTAGGCTGGATTTTAACTCTAAAGACAAATCCTCTTAAAAATCTAACTCTGGTAACAAACTACGACACTGAAAAAAAAAATAACTCTTGGAACTCTAAGGCTGAGTTTTTTAACAAACGTCAAAAATCTATCAAACACCATACAAAAGCACCGGTTATCGTTATAATTGCGGTTAAAGTTAGGTGGTGCAACTCAGCCTACCTAAGTGGTCGCATGAGATCGCGGTAACAATTGATTTCTATTGAATTAGGCACAATAGCAATAACACAAAATTGAACAATTCAGAATTTTTCCATTACTTTTGTTTAAAATCGTGATAACAATTCCAAAAATAGAAAACTAAAAATAACATTTTAAATTACAGTTGTGTTACATTAAAATTTAAGATCGTCGTCGTTACGGTAAATAATGCAGTTCATTACTTGAAACGAGGTATTCGCACGGCATAAAACATTAGAGCCCGCTGTAAAAAATAACCCAAACAACTTTGTAAGTTAAGTAGACTAAATTATAGTAGTAAATGGGAAGAGCAAAACTTAGAAGTGAGTATTAAAACTATACCAACTTCATCTGATGTGAGTTAAAATAAATAAGCGAGAATTCGAGGTGGGGTTATTTTGCTACTCTGTAAATCATTACAGCCCTATTTTCAAACTGAGACATGTAACTTTGCGATATCTAAATCTATAAAACTCAAAGGTGACTGACTGACTGACTGACATAGTCATCTATCAACGGACAGCCCAATCCACTGGACGGATCGGGCTGAAATTTGGCCTGCAGGTAGATGTTATGACGTAGGCATCCGCTAAGAAAGGATTTTACGAAACTTCACCCCTAAGGGGGTAAAACGGGATCCACGCGTACGAAGTCGCGGGCGGCCGCTAGTTAAGTATAATAAATACCATGACAATTTTATTATAAATATCATGTTTATAAACCGACATTATTTTTGCGTTCATAAAAGGTTTTTTTCTCAGCAGAGCATCACCCATATTGCTTACATACTGAGACAAATAGACAAATACAAATAAGAAAATAGAGTCCCGAAATACGGGCTCCTCTCCCTCGCTACTGGATTTTTATGTACTCTTTACAACAATTCCCGAATTTTCTCTGACTATAAGATTTTCTTCAGTCATTCATTTAACTTCTTTTAAAATTTCTGTGATCTCTCCTCCTCTTTCTCTCATCTGAGACTCTAACATAAGCTAGAGTGAAAGAAACCTACAGTCGAATATAGATACATCGTCTAACGGATGTAAAACAACCTCTAAATGAATACAGCGTAAATTCCCTCCTAACTCCAAACATCCGTACGGTGCAATTGCATACGCAAGCTCTCTTGTACAAGTAGTGCAACGGTTTAAAGAGTGTGCCTTCATCACGGCTTCCTGGCACATAAAACATTCGCTTACATAATGAATGACGATTTATACAGACGGAAAAGTATCTATCCTCGAGTGCTAAGGGCTGGTCTACATGGACCGGACCTATCATACGCATTTCTACCGAAGTGCTATGACTATGAAAATAATAAATGTACCTATATTCATCACAGATACGTCATTTGAAGTAAGCTTCGTTCTTTATATATGTCATCGTAAAATTGTGAATTCCGTCAGATTATAATCTGACGTAGTTAAATTACAATCTAACCTAACCTAACCCACTGTTAGTTTACAATCTAACGCGTTATATTATAAACTGACAAGTTCACAATTTCACGTTGACATATACATATAAGTATTTGCGGTTTCCAACCAAGATATGAAGTTTGAATTTTTATTTTATTTTGGCAGTAGTTACTTGATGGGTAACTTAACTCAACTTATTGAATAGTTTCTAAGTTCTATTCCCAGGTATTTTCCTACCGTTATATTTGAGGCTGTATAAACCTGATAGTTCTAAAGAAATTATAAACATTTGAAACTTTTGTCAACGTTTGAATTTTACTAATAGAAGCAAACTTTTACTACGTGCAACTAAAGAAGCAGTGAACGAGGAAATATAAAGGAGCTTATAAAGAAATACTGTCAAACACATTTGTACAAAAATAAAATGACAACTCTATCTTAGCCCACCATGTAGAGTGGCCACAACGTAGACCACACAAGCGACTTGCAACACTGTCTATGTTCCTAACGAAGTCAGCATAAAGACCAAATTTGCCTGAAACATTATTGCAAATATCTAGAAAGCTAACCGTACTGCCTTCATTAGGATCTAGAAATGTCTGCTAAATGATATAATTGGAAGCTAGACTTTCTTAGAAGAGCTAAATGTCTTTATTAGTCTATTAATGTGTCTTCTATACTTGAAACGATGCTTAGATATATTTGAATAAAAGAAGAACAACGAAGTTTGTTCCTGGCACCTAGTTAAGCGGTTGTATCACAAAATTATGTAAGTAATACTTGTTTAAAATTGTTTTTCCAAGTCTACAAAAATAATCTATACTAATATTATAAAGAGGTAAAGTTTGTGTGTTCGTAAATTTGTTAAATTGTAAGGGGTAATCTTGGGATCTACTGAACCGATTTTAAAAATTCTTTCACCAAATAGAAAGCCACGTTATTGCTAAGTGTCATGGTTATATAAAAAACCGAAAAATTCCACGCGGGCGAATCCGCGGGCGGAAAGCTAGTTGTCAAAATAAATAAAGATGTCTAAATCATGAATATGGGCGTCTGATTGGCTTTGTAATAAAGAAATTAAATTCGGGTCTCTAAAATATTGTAAATAATTTGATCATTAAACAGCGCAGTAGTAGAGCAGTATACGTAGTGAAAAATATGATTTCAAATAAAACGTCCAACAGTTATCAGTAAACTCAATAAATGTAGCAAATAAAGCAATTTGTGCACCCTTCTGAATAGTGTACACAAACGTTGTTAATTACGTGAAAGTCGTTTGTTATTGCATTTGTATTGGTACACTTTGGTGGGTACAATTATGTAAAAAACTGGAAAATATAATACATGCAGAATAAATGAGGAGTAATAAGAAATTAGTTTTATTTATTTACATTCATGTGATTGTGTATCGATAGTATTTTTATTTGGTTTAAATTATATTTTTGAAATTAAAAATTTCAATTTTATTTTACTAAAAATAATAATAGGTATAAAGATGTCCTAAATAATGCTACTCAATAAACTACTTTAAAAAGGCGCACAGTTAAGTAAAATTCATTAAAATTAAAATAGGTCAACACAGTTAACGCACATTAAAAAAAACTGGTCGACCATATTCATAACTATTCTCTGTTTTCATTCGTATTATTTTCTATAAACAACTTTTTCACCGTCTGTACATCCACAGTTGGGTGATTCGAGAAATGCCCGACTAATTACACTCTGTCTACCATTATAGGTAATTTGCTATTCCGGTTGAGATGACGGTCAGTGGATCGACATCTGTTCAATAACACGAATTACGAACTTACGGGGTTCCTCGTACCAACCTTTGATGGCGGGCTACTAAAATCTTTTATTGTTTACAATTCGTGTGCAAATTACCCCTTTATGTGCTTTTACTGGCAGTTGTGTAAGTTTATGATACAGATTGAATGTGTCGGAAAAAATATTTGTACTTTTCGAACCTTTCCTAAAATAGGGGCTTGTAAAAATACATCCTAGTTCTTTGACTTTTCTTTTAGTTTTCTATAAAATGCTGGATTATTACAATTATTAAGGTTTATAAGCTATCATCTCTAATGCAGCAATCTCTTACAGATATCCTAAAGAGATGGCAGTTGCTGGAAATGAAGAAAAAAGGGTGGCGGTAACTATGAGTAACATCAAGTAAACTTAAGAAGAGAATTATTATAAATAAACGAATGAAAGTAACAATTAAATAATATCTACTTCAAAACATTACGTAAACATAATTCACTACGTCCAATCATAGCTTTTCATATTACTCGAATACCGTATGTTACATCAAATCAAAGCATAAGTCTCACAACGAATGTTACAAACAGAAAATATTGCGACTCCTATTACTACAGACATAAGGTAAAGTTTTGAACTGTTTTCTGGTACGAAAAGTTCAATACATTGAATATTTTATGTCTCCTAATGCAGGTCATTACAATGAAGCTGCCAATCGATCACGTTATGTAATTCTGTTACACGAAAGCTGTTTGTAATTATACATCAATGGTACTTATTACCGCGACCTTGTCAAAGTATGAAACGGTAGCTGAAGTACAATACGCTAATCATACGGCGTAGAATCGCTTATACAGTGTGTCCGGGCTTGTAGTGATCAAACTTTAATGGCGTAATCTATGCACAATTTTATCGATGAAAATACTTCAAATTTGGGGCTTGACCCATTTGTCGCAAAATTACGAGGATTTAAGTTTTTAATTTTTAGTTTTCACCTCTTCCTTCAAAAACAAGTGAAAACGTGGGTAACTTAACATTAATAAGCGAATATTTGATATCATGCGATAGTCAATAAAATTATCTATTAGCAGAAGTAGAAAACGGACACAAGTTTCATACATTTTATGGAAGTAAGAATGGATTGAACTAGAAAAAGACATGATTTTTTTCACTTCTTTTTCAGTTATTTGCCAACACAAGAAAAACCAGGTCGTTAAAGTATGTTTTATTTGCATTGTATTATTAGTATTTGAGCTATTCTACAAAACGAATGTAAATTTATTAGTCTACGTCTATTAGTTTCGACGTAATTGTTGAACAAAGATACCTCTTCCCAGCCGGTTCCATAGCGCTGCTAACATGCGAAAACGCACTGCCTGAACGAATCACACAACCTATTCCGACGCGCTATGGAACCGGCTGGGAAGGGGTATCTTTGTTCAACAATTACGTCGAAACTAATAGACGTAGACTAATAAATTTACATTCGTTTTGTAGAATAGCTCAAATACTAATAATACAATGCAAATAAAACATACTTTAACGACCTGGTTTTTCTTGTGTTGGCAAATAACTGAAAAAGAAGTGAAAAAATCATGTCTTTTTCTAATTCAATCCATTCTTACTTCCATAAAATGTATGAAACTTGTGTCCGTTTTCTACTTCTGCTAATAGATAATTTTATTGACTATCGCATGATATCAAATATTTGCTTATTAATGTTAAGTTACCCACGTTTTCACTTGTTTTTGAAGGAAGAGGTGAAAACTAAAAATTAAAAACTTAAATCCTCGTAATTTTGCGACAAATGGGTCAAGCCCCAAATTTGAAGTATTTTCATCGATAAAATTGTCCATAGATTACGCCATTAAAATTTGATCACTACAAATCCGGACACACTGTATAATGCGGACACACGGACGGATCGGATGAAGAACTTGCACCACTAGATTCAGTTTTGTCAATGTGACGAAGACGATGAGGCAGCAAGGTTCTGGAGTGATCTCGCGATCTACCCTATAAAGGTAACAGGAAGGCGCTTGATGCATGCTACGCTACCAACCGGTCATTGTGGAAATCATTGGAGGAGGCCTATGTTCAGCTGTGGCTAAATTGATGAAGATAATGATGTCAGAACGCTTACTTACGAGTCTAATACTAGGGATGTGTCCTCAAATAGCACATTTTGATTCCGTTGTCCAAAACATGAATGGAGAGTGTTAAAACATCTAATGACTTTCCTTCATTAAGATGTTGTGAAAAATCAGATTGTGAACACTTTGATCAGAGTTGAAAACCATGATTGCTTACTATTTAATTTCCGTGTTTTTTCAAAAATATTCGATATTTACTACAACTCCATTGCTGACCGTCCAACATTCCCGTACATCTCACACTGACTGCGATAGAAAGACAGATGAATGGCTAGTCTATTCTCGTGGTATTTCAATACTATCGCGAACCTTGTCAGGTGAACAATGGTCCAAAACGAAAGATGAAGTGGTGTCGTTAGTCAGAAAAACCACAATAGCATGCAGGTCTTGGGAGTATCACTTTAAAGGTCATTTTTGATCGGACTCCCGATTAATATCCTTGATGCTTTACGTTGTAGATAAGCTACCTCTTAAACTATTCGTTTCTTTTCGTTTGTGGTTACGTTCGATTAATTATTACATAAATTGAGATAAACTGTATTGTTTTGTCCAATTATTTATGTCAAACACACGATAAAGTTTGAAAGGTTATAGTCATCTACTGCTATTTGCGAATAAAAAAAATCAACTTTTATCAACTTGTGTGTAAAGGTAAACTTAGGATTTAGGATACAAAAACACCAACTAATAATTTTAAACTCTCGTAGTTATTGTATAAAGATAAAGCCGAAATAGCCAATTCAAAAATAGCTTTTATAGTGAATGGATGAACATAAATAGAAACATTTGCCTTGGTGTTTAAAAATAGACAATAATAACACTTCATAGAGAAGCCGACTGTAAGTTGGAATTGATTTCTCATGTTAAACAGTGGCGTCGCTTAAAAACTATAGTTTCGTTTTGCTTCACTGGATTTAAGATGTTATATAAAAACGTCTGCGATAAAAAGACGAAAACCGCTAAGCCACTTTATTGCCTTTTCATTTTACTTTTTGCTAACATCGCTATTAAATCGGCTGGAAGCTTAATTCATGTTTATTTTATTTCTTTCTTTTTAATCCATTTTTGACACTTCTAATACACAACTTATAAAAAACTTCGACTTGAAAATCGAATTGGTTTTTAATTTACAGTTTTAATTGTTTTAACTAGTAATTTTTCAATTAATAAAAGTTTGTCAATGAAGTTGACGGAAATGTGACGTCATGACATAGGAATGGTGAATTTTGACAACATAAAAAGTATGTTAATTGACTGCGGTGTCAAGTACCCAATTACAAATTAAACATAGAGCTGTGTAGGTTTAAATCACAGATTTAGTACAAAGTTATACAGAAGTCCCAAACAGCGCTGGACTGTGCATTGCAATGAATAAATTGCCTACAATGGAAGCAATAAAAGCACGCCACATTAATAAACATGATGTGCGATATTTTGCGGGAGCAGATTAAACAGATACCCTCTATGAGACCTCTGGGAGGCGTTTAACCAACTTAACGGCAAAGATCAGCGATGAGAATTAAAGTCAGAAGTGACATTCACTGTAAAATATAAATGATACCTATATTTTTAAGGAGCTTTAAACCTATCGTACTTAGGTCAACTATGGAAAAAAGAAACTAGGTAGAGTTTTTTTAGATTACAAAACATTATATGTCATTCTTTTAAATTAAGTACTTAGTAACTATTTTTATGTTCAATAAAAAAAACAAGGAATAGTAAACTGTTCAAAAAATCTTTCAAAAAGATCCGAATTTTATTGTTTTTTCGTATAAATGGTTACAATGATTGTACGTACATACTGATGAAAGGTTAATAAATTGTTTTCTAATTGTATGTACAATTGTACATTATATTGTTGGGACATCTAAAATTTAAAACGAACCCTAGATAAATCTATCAGCAGAGGTATTTATTGTTTAATCAGTGAGTCACAACCCAAAAAAAAAACATGTAAAATTGAGGCAGAATATTCCCATTAAACATTTTGAAAATTATAAATAACTTGAAAAATCAAACTGCCTAAGGCGGGATTAATGCTAAAAATTAAATAACCATTAAACATTGTTTAATCTTTGACCCATCTTCTCCAGGAAAGTCTTGTTTAGCGTAGAAAAGATATAAAGTGTAAGAAGTAAGTGAAGAGTCCCCGATATCAAGGGTCACATTACTTTGACAATGGGATCCCTTTGTAAATAAAACAGTATTACCTTAGTATACGGGGGCGATGAAGTTGAAAATTAAAAAAGTTTAGTTCACGTCTTAATTTGAAGATACAATGTTTTTAACCATAGGGTATTGAAGTGTTTTGTGTGAGTGCTAAGCGACGCTGTCTTTTCACTATTAGGTTTGAAGCCATAATTATAGTTTTGGAGACTGTAGGTTAATTTAACAAGAAAAAAGAAATGTGTTTACATGTTAGAAAGAAAGAAAGAAGAAAGAAAATATTTTTATTTAGTCCAAACATCCTTAGACTACTTACAACATAGTTACTTACTTAAGTAGTTAAATTTGAACTAAAATGGCAGCCACTCAGCATGTGTTATGCTCTAGGTCAGGACTTATTCAGATTGTTTGATTTCATTAAACTGCTCTTACTTATTAGAATAGTACCTACTTATGACAACTAGAGTACCAACTATTTTTAATTAATTTTCACAAATGAGTGAGATAAGTCCAGACTGCCTCTATAATGTATAATGCGTAATTTAAAGTAAAAGATTGAAATTTTTCAGCACCAAAATTCATAAATCCTGCTTAAAACTAACAGAAAATTTCATCAAATAATCCTAAACACTAGCCTAAGAAGATTATTAAATTGTGTTGTGCATTTCCTATATTTAAGCGGGAAACAAAAACGCGTTTTCTCCGTGCACGTGCATTTTATTATTATAGCATTCCCCTTCCAGCCTAACTAGATCTTCTCCTCCAAGTTCCTCATAACAAATTGAGGGAGTTCTGTGTGATTTAAAGGGAATAGACGGTTCATGTTACACTGGATCCGGATTGCGTAAGAATATGCTTCATTTGCTACTGCCTGGAAGCTACCCATTGTATGGGAACGGACAATTACGTCTTTACAACACTTTTTTCTGGTTTACCGTATTTTTAATAACACGCTCGGATAATACGGTACCGTCCTTATGGTATGCTTTATTAATACCGGTGTTTTCATAAGCGTTCGTATTTTTTATTTTCTTGTGCTATAGCTGTGTTCCATACAGATTTCAAATGTAATGTAGGTAATGTTACGAAGTTTTAGAAGTATACTTGTTTTAGTTTATTCTACAAAGTGGGAAGATTTATTGCTTGATGAATTTTCTTAGGTACTTTTGATGGAAGCTTCCGAATTTACGATGGAAGATAAACTAAAAGTTTTGCTTCAATCAGTTTGTATTTCAAACTGTTTTTAGATTTTATTCAAACTTTTATTAGATAAGTAATATAAAATATGGGCAATATTCCTACTTTGTAATTTAATTTCCTTTATAAAGGTAGCTGGATGCAGGCCGCTACCGAGCAATATGTAAATCATTGGGAGAGGCCTATATTCAGTAGACCGTGGTTGAAATGATGATGATGATGCCATACGTTTTGTTAGTACTTAGTACCCGAAGATAATATTTCTACTTTATACTTTTAAATCGTACGAGTAGTTAAAAATAAATTCAACATTTGTCTAAGATAAAATCTAATTAAAATTGCACATTTTACATAAATCTATCAAAATGAGCACTTATTCCAGGAACACCTAACTCCACAGTTTCTTAACCCTCAAGTGGCTTACCCGGCCTATAATACACCAATGCCTTACCTCACTGTTACCGAGAAATTTTTCTAAGTGCGTGTTACCCTAGAGGGACAATTTACACCGCGTTCCTCCAATGTGATTGTTAACTATGGCTCCAGATTATAAGTTATAGCCGTTACGAATGCACGTTACTGGCCAGTTACGTAACCGGTTAACAATCGAATGATGTTCGTTTAATCGATTCTGATTCTGTTTATGGATAGGTGGGCCTATAAAAAGGATTTGATTTATTTAATTTAGATGATGATGATAGATGCATTATTGTAAATAACAAAGTCTTTAGAGGAAAGGCTTCAAGTGAGAAACCTGCACGATTCAGGCGACTTATAACCAGAATGCGATGTATTCCAAGGAAAATTTAATTTGTGAAGAAATGAAGGTTTGTGTTGTGGTGTAGTCATTCATCATCATCATCATTGATGATGCTTGACAAATTATGATCTTACCAAGCCTGTTAATCGTTTGGTTCATCCTGAAGTAAACAATTTAAGTAAGCTGAACGAAGAATCAGAACCAAAGTAACCGACATAGCTCGCAGAATTGCTAAAATCAAGTGGCAGTGGGCGGGGCACATAGCTCGTAGAGACGATGGCCGTTGGGGCAGGAAAGTTCTCGAGTGGCGACCACGGGCTGGAAGACGTAGCGTGGGCAGGCCTCCTACTAGGTGGACCGACGATCTGGTAAAGGTCGCGGGAAGAGCCTGGATGCGGGCAGCGCAGGACCGTTCATTGTGGAAAACCTTGGGGGAGGCCTTTGTCCAGCAGTGGACGTCATTTGGCTGAAACGAACGAACGAACGAACGAACGAAGCATTTAGAATGTAGAGCGTTATACCAACTTTAAAAAAATAGAGAGGTGGGAATGTCCACAAACATGCACCTTGCTTTAAAGAAACCAAGAATTCGCAGAGCAAAATATTTCCCAACAAAAATCTTTCAAAGACATTCATCGCCAAGTGCGCTTGTAAAACAAAAATGCTTTGCATTCATGTTTTTTCAGTTCCGCCGCACCACGGTGGTTCGAAACCGAATATGCCTTCAGACAAAAACGGGCAAAGGAACCGTGAAATCACTAATCCGACCTAATTTTGAACGCTATACGTCATGTGAATAACGACCACGGCGTTAACTGGTATTCTTAATACGAATCGCTTTAAAACTCCAGCGTGTGTGGATTTAAGTTTTGTGACCGTCGCCTCTAAGAAATTAAGTTACTCTATACAAATTTATTTAAAATTCGTTTTATTAAAACATTATTATTATAAACATAAAATGCGTAAATTTATGTTGAATATTTTTTTTATTAATGTTGAATATTTTATGATACATTTTTCACATACAATAAAAATCAGTCCACTATTATGTAAATGCAAAATTGAGAGATTTTTTTAATCCAAACCAGCAACAGATCTTCGTAAACATTACTTAAAATTACAATATCGGAAACGAAAGTAGAAGTGTATTTTGTGATGAGAAAATAAATATTATTTTATTATTAATATTCCTTAGCATAACAAAACCATATTAAAATAACCAGGCCACTTCGTAGCAACATCGAGGGATATCGTAAATTACTTCATGTCATGTAAGCGAAACGCTGACAAATGACATGTGTTTGGTAGGGCCGACTCCCGGCGTTTTATTTTTAGGCCACACCAGCCAGGGGTTAAGACACACTGGGCTGGAATCGCCATCAAATAGGCCTTACGTGATACTAAATGGTCACGCTTTTGACATTTTAAAAAGTTATAAAGTGAGCCGTATAGGTACTTTGAAAAAGGCGTCCTGAATAATTTAGGTAGAGTTTCATTCAATGTAGGTAGAGACTCATTTAATATTTGTTTTAAATGACTTTGAGAGTCATGGAGATTTTTAATTTTATTACTTTGAAAAAAAGGAGGTTCTTGAAATGAAACTCTAGTTCCATTCCAGTTTTCTCTAGAGAATCGAGTTTTTTTTTAATTCTATAAAGTAGTAAGTATTAGTAGGTATAAGATTTCTAATTCTTGGTTACGTTCTATTCAGTCAATTTTACTATTTATTTTAGACAGAAATTGAAGATGAGTCCTCTTCTTGGAGAAAAGCTTTGCAAAGCTCTTCACAAACCTACGTGAAAACCCACTGACGTAATAAAGCTGAGATTTATTATAAACGTAATAATAGCCCTAATAAAGACATGATTTTGTTTGTAACGCAATATTTTAATAGCGGAACGAAATACACCCATCTTACCCAGATCTTTCAACTCTTTAACAGTTTAGTGTCTTAATTTTGGGTACGAATGTCAAGTTACACTGGACGCGGTGAACATAGCTGTAGGCTAAATCTCATGATTGTAGAGAGAGTAAAACAAAAAGTTTTAAGTAGTTACATAAACGAAATAGCAATTACCAGCAATTCTGTAACCGATTTGGTATAATAATTACGTCAAATGTTGTGTCATTTATAAATATAAAAGTTTTACTTCAAAGCTCTACAATTTTAATTTAATGCGAGCTTAATTCGAACATGATCTTGATGTTAATAAGAGAATTTGTTTTGAAAAAGAGACTTAAAAGAGTTTAGAATGGTAATCTAATTATGTATACAATTAAAAAAAGAAAGCTGTTACCAAACTACCTAATTATCAAAAACGTGTTTGTGTGCATTATTCATTACGAAATAAATGATAAAGTTATGCATAAAACGCCGAAATATGAAAAAATATGACGGCGCTGCGGTAAAAATATGCAAGCACCCAAAAAAAACATAAATTAAACCCATAAATAAGTGATATTTCAAGACAACACCTTACATGACTTGAACTGATCGGTGAAATTATAAATTTGCAATTTAGATGATGACTACTAAGTTTCAGAATCTTCTTTGGACCCTATCTCGAAGATGTACGGTTTAAATTTGTACCAACGCGTCGTGTCATATGCAAAGCGTCTTCAACACAAAATTACTTAAAGCACGTAAGTTGCAACTGAAATATGAGCAGTATGTGTAACTAATTTTCATAATATTATTCCTTCCCGACATACGAACGCGATTTTCAGTTAATCGTTTTATAACAACGTCGTTTAAAGTATGCGTTGGACTGTTTTGCTTACACCCTTAGGCTACTGCTCTTGCGCAAAAGTATGATACAACTCGCGTTCGGCTAATGACCTTATTCTTTAAGACACAAAGTTAAAATTTGCGTAGATATTTCGTGTTACGTTGCATGAGCTGGTTAAGTTAGTAAATATTTTTACAAAATGGCTTTCGGAGAACGTTTACTCTGAATTACAAGGGCTCTTAAGTCTACTCCCGCGTCCACAGGAGCTGGAGAGTTTTAAAAACGCTCATTACCTCTGTCGTTCGTTTCTTTAAAAGCTTGATAAATTATTAATTACACGACGATTTTCTGAACTCCTTGGCTCGCAGCTTAGCGAAGAATTAACGTGATCCGTAGCGCTCTACTTAGCAAATAAATATTCAAAGCAATTTCTTGATGCGAGATGAAAAATGTTTTTATTTTTACATTTCTCGTATACTTAACATTTTTGCAGATCTCGGTATTTAAGTAATCTGTAACGCTTTTTTTAAATGAATGATGACGTCGTTAGAAAACAAAATTAACTGCTAATCAGTAAAGTAGGTAAAATTTTATGCAGGCCTTTAAAAGGAACTTTTTAGCAAAAAACAATAGAATAATAATTCCCGTGATCATTTTATTCTGGTGTTTCATCTTTGTCAGATTCACGAACCTTTAGAATTTGGTACTAAAGTATCGAAGGTTTCTTCGCCAAAGGGCTTGATACCTACATTTGTGCCGGTTACCATTTTTAGCCGCCGCTACTCCAGCTTTCACGGTAGTTTCTATGATGACACCATAGTTGGTATTGACACGAGATGTGACGGTGGCACACCCTTTATACCCTAGGGTTAGTCGCGCATCTTAGACATAAAATGACCTGTAACCCTTTTATGGAGGAACCATATAAGGGTTCCGGGTCATTTTCACCAGACTTAGATCTTGAGTAGGTACCGAGGAAACAAGCGTAGCATGCGTTGATGCTGTTTCCATTAGCTAATATAGATAGTCTATTTTATGGACCAGTAACTGAACCGAACCCGCATAAAAATTTTTGAATCGAACCCGGTACCTCTGGGTCTAAACATTACTAGGCCACAGAAGCATTCCTAACTCTTTGGCCGAGCACTCAAGATCCAAGCCACACGTCATACTTATTTTTGAGAGTAAAACTAACTCGACTCTATCAAACTTTAAAATATAGTGTCATAAGTATGGAAACAATTCCTCAGTCTGCGCTTGATATGTAATTTCTGTATACGGTAATAATTTGCATGATAAGTAGCTGTAGACTGTAAACGTCTGTTGTAAATTAATTCAGACATACCAGTAACTTTACCAAAACTCTTGTTCTGACAAAATTATGGTTAAGACGAAACAGCACAAACTACCAAAGAATCTTTTAGAACAGTAGCACAGGATCGGTCGTTGAGGAAATCCATGAACGAGGAAGACCTTTGTCCAGCAGTGGGTGACATTTGGTTGAAACTAAACCCAATAAGGTCTGTGTACCAAGTATGTACTTAA
Organism: Ostrinia nubilalis; assembly: GCF_963855985.1. Lineage (NCBI taxonomy): Eukaryota > Metazoa > Arthropoda > Insecta > Lepidoptera > Crambidae > Ostrinia > Ostrinia nubilalis. Next base: position 12,110,827 of record NC_087098.1, read on the forward strand.
GCAACAGGTTTTAGAGATTAGTTCTGCAATCTCTTTATTTAAGTAGATAAAACTGATATTACTTGATTTCACGAATGTTTCAAGATATAGTAAAACAGTTGAGAAATAAGTATGAAAGCCTACTCTATCTCATTTTACTGCATTTGTTACTTACGCCCGTGTAACGCTTGTGAAATAAAAAGCATTGCTGTGTTCAGATTAAGAGTGTTTGATATATCAATTTATACAGCAAGCAAGTGAAATGGATTTATTTTGTTTCACAAATGTGTTAAACGAAAATTATTATGTGAACAACGCCGAGCAGGTTCTTTGTTTCTTGCTTTTGTCGGGGATTTTATTGCCATTTAACGGTTCTGGTAGAAGAAACTATATTTCTTTTAAGATAATTTTTGTAGAAAGAATAGAAAGTGGGTGACACGTCTTGTTCAACATAATAATATGAATATTGATTCATTGAATCTTCGTTGTCCATTCTTTACACCCGAAAAAGTGCTGAATTTGATTCCCACAGGTGACGATTATCAGAAGGTTTTCGCCCGTAATCACAAACATTACTATGAGGTCTCACGGTGCGCGTGGACGCACAGGGTGACACATGAACCAATCACAGAGCTCTATTCAACGCTGTGCGTTCGATTTGCTGTTTCACATAAGCAAGTATCGTTTGAGAATATGGGCGTTAAATAATCAATTTGTTCAGTGTCTGATATTTTTGATACGTTAGGGATACCAAACACTTTCCAACTTGACAAAAAATAAGTATATCCTATTGCAATTTATTATTTATTACATGTTTCCTAAATAAAATGAACTTTAATACAAGGCAGTTTACGAAAGGTCAACGAACGCTATGATAGGCATATAGATAATTGGTGTAAGTGAGAAGCGTAAGAGGATCTCAATTAATGTATGTAAAACTAAACGAGGATGTTTCCAAATCGACCGATATAGGGGGAACATAGCTCATAGAACTGATGCCCGCTGGGGCAGAAAGCTCTTTAATGGCAGTCACGGGCCAGAAGACGTAGTGTGGGCAGGCACCCACTAGGTGGACCGAAGATCTGGTGAAGGTCGTGAGAAGTGCCTGAATGCGAGCAGCGCATTGGAAATCCTTGGAGAAGGCCTTTTTTTCAGCATTGGACGTCATTTGGCTGAAACGAATTATGAAGATTTAGCTTCGACAGTACTTCCATATTCCACCATCAGCCTTCAAAAAACCTGCATTTTTGTCCATCAAATTCTCATAACTTGTACTCTCAAAAGCAGTGATACTCTCGCATCATCGGTCAATTACAAAAAGCTAATCCCGGGGAGGCACTTAATGAATCATTACTGGCGGCGCGCTGCCCGACGGGTGATGGGCCCGTATTCATAGCGCGGGCTTTCATTGCTCGCAATCGGGAAATTATTACAACCACGTAGGCAGGTAAGTAATTACGCCAATACAGTTTTATGTCGTATTGACGTTCTTTTAATTAAAATGCCAAGAGATTTAGGTTGACGTGATCTAAACTAGTTAGTTAGTCGGTATGAGTGGGTAATGAATGGTGATGTTGAGTGCTATGAGCTTGTACAGTCACCGAGGTAAGCCTCACAAAAGGCCACCAAACAAGTGATTTTGCAGCAGTGATTTATTAATTAGAGCCAATAGGCATTAAAAATTGGCTGATTGAATTGATTAGACTCAGATACCAGTCCACAAACTACATACTACTATTCTAGTACTTTTCCAGCACTCATGTACTGTATAAAAAGATTCAGTGTATAATCATCATCATTCCAGCCGCCGGATGTCCACTGCCACTGGTGAACATAGGCCTCCCCCAATGATTTCCAGAAGTTCTTTTGTATTACTAGAATTACAGAATAATTTATTCGTTCGTTCGTTTCTGCCAAATGACGCCCTCTGCTGGATTACCTACACCGATCGTCGGTCCACCTAGTAGGATAAGTCATTAATTCGTTGTTTCAGCCAAATGACGTCTACTGCTGGGTTACCTTCACCAGATCGTCAGTCCACCTATTTGAATAATTTATTCAATCTACAATTAAACGAAACTCGGTTCATACATACCGCCCGATCCGTACTGGCTGGCGTTTGAGCGACTCGGAGTCAAAGGCGACGCGCGTCAGCATCACTCACCCACTGATAGTTCACACTGATTGAAGACGGACGTTTTATGTACAATCACCTTTTATTCGATCATAAAACAAGTAACACCCATCAGAAAATATTTTAAGCGATGAGAACTAGCTCGTAAGCAAGGATACAAGTACGTAAGTTGGTAATATTTTTTATAGGTATTTCAAAACAAAGATAATCCAATTTTATATTGAACACAACTCTAGATGATTTGGTTTGCCCACCAGTCAATGCGGCAGATAATAATTGTGGTCCAAAAATAGTAAATATTGGAGTTCGGTAAAAAACAAATCACTTGTAAAATGTCCATAAAAATAATTAACTAAATTATTTTTCTTTTCTAGAATAATCGCTTGACAAGATTACGAGCATGTCAAACGATTATTCTAGAAAGTAAAAAGAATCTAGTTATTTTTTTTTTGTTTTTTTACCGAACTCTATTATTTGGAGCAATCGGAGCAGTTTTTTTTATAATAAAATGGTCAAAACTGCTGAGACGATACATTAGGTACCCATTTTGATTCCCCGTCTTAATACCTTAAAACCTTTTTTCAAATATTACAAAATGTTTTCGTCACATCAAGTTAGTTTAAGAAATTCCCTCCTTTTACAAAATGTTATGATGAAACATACCATTAAGGCTGGGTTGCATCATCTTACTTTAACTTTGACAAACGTCAAAAATCTGTCAAACTCCATAAGAAAAACGTCGGTTATCGTTATAGTCACGGTCAAAGTTAGGTGGTGCAACTCAGCCTTAATTGTACTACAGCAGCACATTAAACTATTTAAAAGGATTATGCACAAGGCATTTACATCCCCACATTTTATTTCGCCCTAAACCAACATTAACGAATTAAAAACATACCAGTAACGAAGTTAAAAGATAATTAGTGTATCAACGGGCAAGCTTCGTGGTGCCAATAAAAAAGCACTTAGCATGATATCGTTTTAGGCTACGTTCACTGACTTGCATGAGCGGGGCTTAAAGCGTTTTTAACGCCCGTATTCACAAACGATGCTTGCTTAAGTAAAGCAGCAAATCGAACGCACAGCCGTTGAATAAAGCTCTGTGATTGGTTCGTGTCTCACCCTGTGCGTCCACGCGCACTGTGAAACCTCATAGTAACGTTTGTGAATACGGGCGTAAGTATAACTTGCGAATTATTTTGATTAAAAACATTATTATCTTTTTATAAGACGATCAGTGCCAATCAGTGGTTCATAAAGATAGTTGTTACAGTTTATATTGGCGCAGGAATTAATGAATAGTGTAGGTTAAATTCAAACTCGTTTTAACCCATTTAGACCGATAATTATACAACCCCACACCCAACCCGAAAGTTTCAAGTAGAAAGCGCACTTGTATGTGGAAAACTATCCTAAAACAAGCAATAGCAGCAATAAGAGCAAAAACAGCGTAACCACGCTACGCTACGACTTTGTTTAGATAAGGTTTTAATTTTATTTACAGTCTTGTCACGATAATCTTATTGACGGCTTTGGACACCCATGTCTAAAAGTATTTTATCAGCTGTTTCATTTTCTGCCTACGCTCCACGCTCCGCTTGTGTATGAACACAGTCCTAACGTCGGCATGGGCTGATTCGCAAGCTCGGTGTCATTAGGTACAAAATGAACACTAAAAATGCTAACGACTTCATGATCTTACCGGGAAATATGACGTCAAATGATACTTACGTAGTGACTACGTCGTAAACAGCGGGTTTTATTTTAGATAAGTTCTTAGATAAGATATAAAATGTACCAGTAACATTTATGGCGTAGGCTGTACTAATAAAATGGTCTGTATGATTCACACCATGTGGAAGCACTAGGAAAATGAAAGCTACTAAGGGCTACTTTAATCGTCGGATAACTGTTAACTGAAGAACAAGTTTGGCTTTGGTTTGGTTTGACTCTCCTCTTACAAGTTAGTAGGTAGTTATTTACTTCAAATAAGAAATATGCATTTACTTATTACTAAAAAAAACTCGCATTTAAGCGGACCAGTAAATTATTGAAAGTAATCTTACCAATGACATTTAATGTTTATTCCTTCCATCTATTTACTGAGTGAATTAAAGCAATATCCTGTTCCTCTAGCGGTTATGTTTACTAACTTTTATAAGCATCTAAAGACCTGATGGTACGGATGTCGTGGGTAGTAAAGATTAACTTTACTTTATCCCAGATTTTACGGCACCACATGCACTGAAGTGTACTTGGCCCGTATTATGCCAGCGCTAAGGAGCTTACACACAGTCGTAAAAATCGCATTTAAATACACATGCGTGTATCGGCCCCTAATTGAGATGTTTCGACGGCAAACGCACGATTAGACGCTCATAAATTCCATACTTAATACCGAGTCACAGCCCATGGGTATGAGCCAACACATATGAGTTTTAAACAGTCCGATAAAGAGCCACATATTATGTGAATCGGTGATACATTATTTTTTATGAAGGAATAGGGCTCTCAACTCTTATTGTCTCGAAGGAGGCTTAAATTGTGACCAGCGTTGTTGGATTCATGATAAGCACTATCCATAAAACTAGCTTTTAAGAATACATATTGTGAATCTGTTTGTGGTCCAAATTAATAAATAAAAAAATGCAAAAAATATTTGGACGTGTAAAAGTGCACATAATAAGTCTAAGTTCCAAAATTGTATAACTTTTTATGATTCTAACGCTAAGTATAGCATTTAACATGAAAAGTATGAGGGTCCTTAAGTGATTGGAAAACATTGGAGTCCAGACTATACACGTAGAGGTAAAGCATAAAAATGTACCTACTTGCCTAGATTTATTAACGAATATACCAGCTCAATATTCACAAATATAATCGTAAACCGTTTATGATCTGACGGTTCTTTTTGGGCTGTGTAAAGCAGACTCGTCCACGGCGATTATGGATTTGTCACGCGGGCGACACGCTGCGTTTTGATGCCGTGTATGCACTCGCCTTTATAATAAACAACTATTATTACTTTTATGAAAGGAAATTTTAAGAGCCTTGATTATGACTGAGCCATTGAAATTCGTCTGTTTGTAAATTATACAATGCCTTTTATAATACTGAATATTAATTTTCTTTTTTTTTTCTTTTTAAAGGATATACTTACTATCCAATTTACTGTGAGTGTTTATTTTCTGTACAAATATGGGGATTAAGAAATACATTTAAGACTTTGGGAATTATCAGAGTACATAATATTTGTATGCGCATCATCTTCATAATATGGGGTCATTCTTATAAGTTATGATGCTTAACTGGTTAAAGCAGGGCTTCCCAAAGTTTTTTTTACTGTGATGCCCTTGGGGATTTGCCCTTTTTTGCGACGCTAACCATTGCGTTTTTACAGTTTGGGATACCCTGTGTTAGAGTATTTGAGTAGACTATTTGCCTACTAAGGCTGGATTGCACCAACTTACTTTGACTTTAACAAACGTCTTTCAAACTACATACAAAAAACACCGGTTATGGTTAAAGTTACGGTTAAAATAAGGTGGTGCATCTCAGCCTATATGGTCACGCGGTACACGCTTGCAAAAACATACAAAACTACATTTTTACTACAGATACATTCATTTATAACACATGCCTTTCTTTGATTTTATCGCTTTTGATATCAAATTTAAACGGATAATAAATATTTTATTATGGATTTTAAAGCACACGAATGCCGATGTTTTATAGCACAAGTGCGTGTCCATTTAAACTGTGGAGAGGATTAGTTGATTGGGTTTTGACAAAGATGGCTGAGCCACTGTCTAAATTTTACAAACTTAACATTACTATTACTGACTCTACATTGTACTGCATACTACTTTATTACCTTTTCAATAAGGTTCAAGATTGTAACTTTTTTTCATGGGTATACTTTTGTAGCCGCAACAGAATGTAGTCGTCATGGTATTATAAAATTATATGACCCCGGTGTTTGAAAACATACATCGTTACGCCGTTTGTATGGTGCCTTGTTATATTCGTACATTTTAATGCCATTATTAGTTGAGAACCCGATGTGTAAACAGGCTGGTTTTATTGGGGTAATAAACCATTCAAATTGGATACCTTCAGGATTAGGAGTTAAAATCCAAAATATTTGGAATTTACTTTATGTAACAAAGTACATATAGAGAATAAATAAAATAAAATACGTTAAGCACAAAGCTTATTCAGTAACAGAAACAGTGAAGGATAAGTATTATGTTGGGTCCAAAAGAAAGTTAATCTGTCATTGGACTCTAAATGTCATTACCAAAAGAAATAAGGAGTGCCTACTTCGAAACTAGATGACCAATCATGTCAGCTACAACTACACACACAAAAGTATTGAGTGGTCAAGGGACAAAAATTCTGATCGACATTTAGCTTTGATTAAATTTTGCTTCCTGGGTTGCACCATTTTACATGAAACACTTTTTATAATTACGGTTAAAGTTTAAGTAATGCAACTCAGCCTAAGAGTTAAGACACCATCAAAGTCATCATCATCATTAAAGGATCAAGATAAGTCAAACGATCCAATTTTTTCCTAAAACAAAACTAAAGATAATCACCAAAACAGTTGGCAAATAATCTGAAACTTCTCAATCCGAAAAAAGTGCTCGCAAACTTTAACAGGCCATGTCGTAAAACAAAAGATTACAGACAAGCACCCCTATCAGAATAAGACAGAACAACAGTCTTTTCGATTTGTAATAAATCACAAGTTTAATTGACCGGCAAATAAGGGATTAAGACAGATCCAAGGCGCAGTAGTTTCATGCCCAGAGGACTTTTCTTTTATATCTTTGATGAACGTAAACGTTTTCTTTTGTTTCTTTCTGGGAATTAGAAAATTCTTTCTCATAATTCTCGAGGCATTTTTGTTAGAAAACCACGTCTAAAACAATACCGGGAAATGACTATTGAGTATTTCTATTTATTATTTTACGAGCTTTAACTATTCCTATTGAAGACTTCCAAGAAATAATTTTGTACTTTCGCAACACAGCCTATGATTTGAAAGTTACTTGTCACTTTGTGTGTCTAACTTAGGAATCAAAACCAGATACTCAAAGCCAAGAGAATTTCTTAATCACAAGACCACGGAAGTTTTTACAAAGAAAGAAAGAAAGAATGACATTTATTTGGTAATTTATTTGGATGCAGATTTGCTAACCAAATCATGTTCGATTTCCAATTACAAACTGGCCATCTGGGGTCAACAAACAAAAGAAAACAATTCGAAAATTTTCGATGGCCTTTCTATCCCATTGATTTTAACGCTACAATATTGTAAAGGGCATGGCTGAGCGAAAGTGGGTCTAATCGACCCGGCGCATTCTCAAGGGACTATCAAACGGATACCCTGAGTTATTGTTAAGGCATCTCATATTGACTGACGGGATCAATTAAAAGTTGTCGGGCGGTGTCGTATTACAAAGAGCCGATGGAAGCTTACAGTAATGGACTATTAATATTAAATGAGGCATTTTTAAGGCGCGTGCTATGGGAAATTAACGTTATTTTGAGCAGCGTAAATTGATTGTGACGTCAGTCAGTTTCGAAGCTTATCCATTTTGGGCGATTGTCCTTTGTTTCTTTGTGTGGGTTTTGGAGAATTAGTGTCAGACATATCAGCCTTTTAATTTATTGATATCGCTCCTTTAACATAACATACCTGCATTTTTTTACCTCCCTATGGAGAGAAACATTTTCGTAATACCAGTTCAAAGTATAAAATGTTTCTAAGATTACGGCGTGAGTAATTAAATAAATTAATAATTTTGTAGATAGACTAATCCCAACTGACACTGTTTCCAAGCATACCTACTTACACTTCTTTACATAAATTACGTTATTTACTTAATTATTATTTTAAGTACTTAATGTAAATCCGTAAACAGCCTCGTAGTCCTACACCTACGAGTTTACACCAACTACCCATGTTCCCGTCAGCACAGTTTCAACAAAACTGTTTATATTTCAACACACGAAATATTATTTAGAGCTATTACTAAGTTCCAGTTTGAATAAGCGTAAACATAGTCATTACGTGGTTTCTCGTATGCGAAACTAAGAAATTGTTTGCTATAACGACCCGATTTTATGTTAACGTTAGTTTGAGTAAACAAATCTGATAGTATGTTATGTGTTTACTATACGATAGTTATCTTGACCGCGCTCTATAACGATATGGTAGGACTGGTCAGTTCAGTTTCTATGAAAGCAACTAAAAGTCCAGTTTCTTGTGAAATTATTCGTACCTGGGGGGCTATTAGAGCGTACACTCGAATACGTTTTGAATTAGTTGAAATTGATAAAGAAGTATCGATTTAGTTTCGGTCTCTAATCGAGATATACCTGTATAACCTATCTATAAATTGATTTCTACTCGAAACAAGCTCGGATTCGTCATTTCTTTTACTGTCGAAAATACCGGGTTGCACAAAAAAAAAAAAAATAGGATATTATGAATGGGTACACCATTCATAATATCCTATTTTTTTTTTGTAAAGTCTGTAATATAAATGGCGAAAAAAATACACATTTTTCAATGTACTAACAACTATACCTACATAAATAACTAAAGTTACACATTAATTAAACAACAAACCAGATTTCATAATCCTAATTAGGTGGCCAACCTGCAAAATACAACAAATACCTGACTTAGAAATGCGTCACATTTATAATATTCCGTTGCGTGCCAGCACGGCGTCACGCAAAGTGGAAAATATTTAGTTTTAGTAAACAGTTCAATATTTTTTTATAGTAGACCAAAATAGTAATTTCACACCTTTGGAATTTTAACGCTGTTGTTGCGACTATTACTGTGTAAAAATAGTTTACTGTTAATATGGAAAAAATATTTTGTCAAAAAGATTTTTGTATAGAAAATGATTTCCTTGTATAAAAAATAATAGAACCATTCAGGACGGACTGGGTGGGTTACTTTTTCTGCCAGAGAAAATTAATATTTAAAATATTCATCACTCAGCCATAAGACGTCCACTGCTGAACATAGGCCTCCCCCAATGCATTCCATGTTACTCCCCATTTACCCCATTTAAAATATTCTCAACTAGATAAAAATGGCCAGTATGAATTAAGTCTTCAAAACATTTTCAGGATATTACATGATTGGAACGTGGTGACGTCATCGATTTGATCGAGTCATAATGAATCTGTCAGATATAATCAGACGCCAATAAAGGCACCATGAGTCTGACATCAGTTGTTACATCCAACACTAAAGCAATACGCAATATCATACTATGTCTAAAGTAAAAGAATTAACACTATATTCAAAACCTGCTACAATTTAATATCCTACTTGAATATGTTTTGCGCACTAATAAATTTAAATGAAACCAACTTGTTTTCTTCTTTGGTGCAGTGAGGTGAAATATGTTTGTACTTACTGTTTCATAGGTGAGCCGCAGCAACCACGGAGTCCGAATATTGCGGGGCCCTGGCAGGACAGACGAGCGGTTTTTTGATAATAATTGCTGGATCGCAAAGAAAAAAATTCGGTTAGAAAATCTTCAATTTATAATCAAAAGTAAGTCTAGGCGCAGACCACTGATTTTTAATCGGTCGATGGTTGAGCCTGATCGGTGTAATGTGCGCACTCTCATAAATCTCCATACTGATAAACAGCCCGACACAATCGGCCAACTAAATTTTGGAAGATTTTTTTAACCGACCTTTCTTTCTTCCGATCTTTCTTTGCGGTCCAGTGTATAATTTCCTCATGTAAGGCACACTAATCTAAACTAATTATAAATTGTTTGTTAGCATGTCTTTTACACCCTATAAAGACTAATTTACATTAAACAAACAACATACACAGTTACAACTACATTTACAGTTACATTTTGTCTAATCAACAATCTATACACATTTTCAAGAACCAGTAAACACTGAACGAGTTCCATAGAGTTATCAACTGAATAGTAAAACCAAGATTGCATCCCACGTTAACTGGTAGACATAACAATATTTTGACATTTATACGGCGCCATAGAACGGTAGTGACATTCAGTGCTCTCTAATGGAGCTTAAGTATCTGTAACAGAGTTGCAAAGCTGATAGTGTCCTGGAATACGCAATTGTAACTAAAATGTATGGAGACACAATTTTCTTTTAAAGCAGCTGTAATACAATAAACTAACTTTGTAACAAATATGTCGAACTTTATAAAGGCGGCTGCCTATTGTAATATTGCTAAAAAACGTTTGATTTTATTGATATTTCAGTAAGGTATGTTAGAGTATTAGAGGTATGTAACTTCTAATATTGTGTACTTTTTAGCAGACCGAGTAAGTTAGACTGTTTAATTAGGACAATTATTAAGCAATGTTACTATGTACGTATTTAAAAAGTGTTTAAGTAGTATATCCGTTAAGCTAGCACAAAGCCCATAACACAAGCATATAAGTTGTTTACTTTGGGGCTAGCTGGCGCTGTGTGAAATTGTCCAAAGATTTATTTATTTATTTAACGCAGAAGACGGCGTGTGGATATAAGAGTAAATTGGAAGGTTCGCAACTGACCAACATATTCCGAAGTAATTAAAGATTATTTTACTTACTGTTGTCGAGTTCCGTCCGCAAGTCGCTGCGGTCGCGGTCTGCGGTTCAGCCGCCCGTCTACCACACCCCACCAAGTGGGCCAAACTCTGGAACAGATTAAAACTTGTGATGAATCGCTATTTTCGTTTACCCGCACTCCAAGTTGTGGATACGCGGAATTTACTTTATGTGCGAAAATGTAAATACTCAGGGAACTTCGCTCGGAGGAAATCGCGTTCTTGAGTGTTGACAGAGACATGTCGGCTTTTCTTAGTGGGTTATTTGAAGGATTTGCTTAATGCTATGCGCCTGCTTGTCTAAAGGATTATGACTGTTTGTTCTTGCGCTCACACAGTATTAGGGATCGTTCCCATTGAAATACAATTTTGCGTCTAGTAATGCAGGAACCAGCAAAACTAGAATGTCATGTGAACACACACATTATGGCTGAGTTTTTGTATGAAGTTTGACACATTTTTGACGTTTGTCAAAGTTAAAGTAAGATGGTGCAACTCAACCTAAGGCTGAGTTGCACCACCTAACTTTGACAGTAAATATGACGATAACCGGTGTTTTTTGTATGGAGTTTGACACATTTTTGACATTTGTCAAAGTTAAAGTAAGATGGTGCAACTCAGCCTTAGACTTTAACAAACGTCAAAAATCTGTCAAATTCCATACAAAAAACACCGGTTATTGTTATAGTTACTGTTAAAGTAAGATAAGATAAGTAAAAAGGTGCAATACAGCCTATGTCTTTGAAATTAAAAATTCGAACGGATCGGTTTTTTGCGTGACACTGCAAACGGGATGTTCGTGTGAACGTTAATATTAAAACTCGTATAACTACTAAACGGTATCCTGCAAAAAACGGGATGTCTCTATGGGAACATGCCCTTAGGTTGTATCCAGTGTTTTTGCTGGATAATGAGCTTAGGCTAATGATTAATGGTTTCGCAAATTACCTGGATGAATGTCAGCGCAAAAAGGTCAGGTGTTAATATCAGGGAATCATTAGCTGACTTGAATGACCGTAAGCAATTTAGAATCTCCGGTTAAAACGTCCAAACATTTTTTTTCCAAAGATTAAACAACTAATAGGCTTCAATCGAGATCAAATCAGAAATGAGAAGATACGTAAACGAACTAAAGTCACTGACATAGCCCGACGGATTAGCAAGCTGAAGTGGCAATGGGCAGGGCACATAGTACGCAGAACTGTCGGCCGATGGGCCAGCAAGGTTCTGGAGTGGAGGCCACGTACCGGAAAACGCAGGGACGTCCACCTACAAGGTGGACCGACGACCTGATAAAGGTAGCAGGTAGGCGCTGGATGCAGGCAGCTACCAACCGACCGATCTTCTGTTTAGTATATGTATTAGCAGTACACACAAACAGAGCATAATATACATAGGTACTCCTATTACTACTCGATGTTCCTCCGCATTTTTAGAAAACGGAGCTTTTCAATGTTTATTGTATTATTAGCGTAAGGCGGTTGTGACGTCACTCGGGTGGCGCGATCGAACCGTTACGAGCGGTTTTCGGTTAAAATTAAACTGAACACACCGGTAAAGCCATATTTTCAAAAACAGTGTATTGTAAGTATATTTAATGGGCATTTTAATCAATTCCTTCGTATTCAAATTTACAACGAATCAGCTAAACTAACTATAGCTACAAATTCTAAATATTTTCTAACTATGCCTTTATTTTTCTAAATTCAAGAACTTGCAATTTTGAAAGTTATTTATTTTCAATTAGAATTCTTTATCTATTGTTTCATAATCATTGATCACGGCTGCAAAGTGATGGCAAGATATGTCATAGACTTGATGATCAGTCTTATGTCCACTAGATAAGTAACTGCTAAAAATAAACCACAAAGTTACATAATAAAGTCAGCGTCAAATAGTTCGTAACACCCAAAGTGGCCAAAAAGTTGACAACACAACCTTATTCCAATGAGGGCTATCGTTTTTATACTTAACAGTTGGCACCCCTGGCGATTGACAGGACCTTACTCTACAGTGGCGCCAACTGGTGAGCGCTAAAACGATAGCCCTCATTGTAACAAAGACGTGTTGCGATCTTTTTGGCTACTTTTTGACGCTAATTGTCACAAAACAACGGTATATAACTTATTGCTTTTAACCCTTGCATTTTTAAACATTGTTGTTATATTCACAAAAAAAATCATCATCATTCAGCCCCCCTAGACAAAACAAACTTTTTGATCGAATCGAAAATCGAATCCGTCAAAACTCCATACAAAAAAGGGGCTTTTCGACCACTTATAGACTGGTTTGCGATTATAATTTGCACTTTGTCTAGACCCACAGGTCACGCTTGCCAAATGACAGATGTCAAAATTGATTGCTCAAGTCCCTTTTCTATTCTTCTGCTAATCCTGCTATATTTTATTGCTATATTATATTTGACATAGTGTATTTTAGTATTACAGCAGGGATATTGTCTATTTACGTTGGATAGTATAACGGATAGCTACCAAAAAGGCGTATGTATACTTTATGATACAATTGACAGTACCATGTATCAAACAACTATAAACTATGTCTACTTTTGAACTTTTATCTTTAGCACCTAGCGAATTTGTAATATTAGAAATATTGAAACGATTCAAAGAAGAAAGGCTACAAAAGCAAAAGTACATTTGCGTTAAACAAAATTCCTGATTTTTATTTTAAAATTACCTACCCCTTTTGATCTCTAAAATCAGAAGTGGGATTCGAATTCAAGCCCATCTGGCCTTATAAAACCGGTTAGTTATTTAACAGATCGTTGTGTGGGACAAAGTATCGCCTCATTTTTTTTAATAGTGATTTTCTTTGTGTTTTGTGTTTTATGTGAGCTTTGATATATCGTTGCAATTATGCCTAACCATCGACGGCGGTCGCGAAGCAAAACCCGTCGACACGATGTTGGTCATAGGGCTCGTCATAGATCTCGGTCTCGCATACGGTCGTGTACGCGAACGCCTACCCTCGAACGTGATAACGATTCACTATCTACTACGTTAAACTTGATTTTATCACGGATTAGCGCATTAGAAAATAACACAACGGGTATTAATTCGGAAACTAATAATCGTTTCGTAGAACCAGTGAAAGAATCGGCCACAAATGTATCGATAGGTGCGGCAAGTGTGCATTCTGGAACTATTTCACGTACGCCTGTACGTTCACACACGCTGGGTGTCGATTCTACAGTTTCAGCTTGTGTAGTGGACGGTACTATTTCTAATACATGTACAGTGACGACCGAGTGTGATTTGAATAAAGCGTCTGAAGCACGTACTAGTGATAGTGCAGCAAAAGTAATGCCTGATATCCACGTTGATCGTGAAAATCTAGTAAAGACTCCTGCGTCTACGCAAGATTTAATCGATGCCATTGCATCTTTGAAACCTAATCGTTCTCAAAATTATTTTATCTCGAATTTCGATCCGTCCATACACGACATAGATGATTGGTGTAAAGAGGTAGAACGTGCTAAATATTTAAATGGCTGGGATGATCATGAGTGTTAATTCCGATAAATATCCAACCTATGCAGAGTATGCAAGGCGGACCATATTGCGCCTACGAGTAGTTAAGGGATTAAGTGACGAACTGATGGTTTCGATTGTCATAAGAGGCATCACCGATCCTTTAATTAGGGCGGCAGCAACTAACGGTAACTTAACTCCAGATAATTTAGTTCCGTTTTTGTCCATTTATGTAAAGCCTTCTTATAGTAAGCAAGAAAAACGAATTCCCGTTGCTAAAAAACGCCCTTTAGTAAATCAATCGGACAAAAAGTGTTTCACGTGTGGTCAAACGGGTCACAAAAGTTATAATTGCTACAAGAAGCCTAAAGTTGAAGATAAAGTCGAATCGAAACCATCGGTGCGCGATACACCTACACGTCCCAACGTTTGTACCTATTGTAAGAAACCGGGCCATACAGAACAGACTTGTTTTGCGAAAGATAGGTCGGGAGAACGTAACAAACGTAACGTTAACCTGTGCTCGGAGCAGTTGAAGGGCGCTTCAACTAATAACGACATTACTACGGCAGTAATTCAGGGCATTCCTGTAGATGTGCTAATTGACAGCGGGGCACTAAATATTTCGCTTATATCTTCGGATATTTTAAAACATTTTTCGTGCACGCCCAAACCTGCCAATTGCACATTGAGAGGAATCGGAAACCAAGATATTATAGCCGATAGTTACGTGACACTGACAATAGAGTTTAGCGACATTTCTATCGAGGCGGATTTAGTTATAGTCCCGTCCAAGTGCATGACTACTCCGATAATTATTGGAACGGATATTTTGAACCGCGATGGTGTCACTTTTATTAGGACAAAGGACCGTCAATACTTAACACGATCGGCCGAGATTAGGCAAGTAGGAACTATTTTTAATGAAACATTGCCAGTCAATACGCCTCTTCAAGGCAATGAACGAGAACAATTAATGTCAGTATTGGCCGAATACAAAGATTTCTTAATTTCGGGAACTGCAACGACAACAGTCACAACCGGTAAAATGCACATCAACCTTAGGGACCATACTCCAGTCTCGTATAGGCCGTATAAACTAGCACACCAAGAAAAATTGAAAGTTCGTGAGATAGTACGCGATTTACTTGACAAAGGCATTGTGAGGGAATCTCAGTCACAGTACGCTAGTCCCATAATACTGGTAAAAAAGAAGGATGGATCAGACCGCATGTGTGTGGACTATCGTGCTCTGAACCGTCTTACTATTAGGGAGCGATATCCTTTGCCATTGATAGATGATCACATAGACCGATTAGGGAACTTCAAGTTTTTCACTAGCTTGGACATGGCAACAGGGTTCCATCAGATCCCTATTGATGAGGAGTCGGTTCACAAGACCGGGTTCGTTACACCGGAGGGACATTATGAATTTGTCAAAATGCCCTTCGGGTTAACGAATTCCCCAATAGTTTACCAACGCATCATCAATGAAACCCTGCGTTCCTATATTGAGGCCGGTTCCGTTTTGGTTTATGTTGATGACGTGCTATTGATGAGTAATACGGTTGAGGAAGGCACCGAATTGCTTAAACAGGTCCTTGAAACGCTGACTAAAGCCGGATTCTCAATAAATTTACGCAAGTGTACGTTCCTTGCTACTGAGATAGAATATTTGGGGCGAGTAATTAGTAGAGGTCAAGTTAAACCCAGCCCTCGTAAAATCGAAGCACTTAAAAATGCTCCTCCTCCAAAAAACGTTAAGCAAGTCAGGCAATTTCTAGGCTTAGCTGGCTATTTTAGGCGTTATATTGAGGGCTATGCGACTAAAACAGCTTGCATATCCCGGCTTACGAAAAAGAACGTTCCTTTTCATTGGGGTTCCGAGCAAGAGCAGGTTCGCCAAAATATCATAACCCAATTAACTACGGAACCCATACTTGTCATCTTCGATCCGGAATTGCCAACCGAAATACATACTGACGCGAGTAGTACCGGGTATGGGGCAATATTGATGCAAACTCATAAGGACGGCAAAAAACGCGTAGTAGAGTACTTTAGTAAGAGCACGCAAGGTGCAGAGAGTAGGTACCATTCCTATGAGCTTGAAACCTTGGCGGTTATTAAAGCATTACAACATTTCCGCCACTATTTAGTAGGTTTAAAATTTAAGATAGTGACGGATTGCAACGCCCTTAAGGCTACAGAGAAAAAGAAGGACCTACTCCCTCGCGTCGCACGCTGGTGGGTGTACTTACAGGATTTTACCTTTGATATCGAGTATCGCAAGGGCACTATGATGTCACATGCTGATTACTTGAGCCGCAACCCAACTGCCGAAGTCAATCTTATCGGTAGGCCTCGTAATTGGGCACAAACTGCACAAGCTGCAGACGATGAAACTAAACTACTTGTTGAACAATTAGGGGAAGGTCGTTTGGACCCTACTAGGTATGTTTTTCAAAACGACACTCTTTACTACCGTTATAGCCCAGTCGGTGAAGAATCACGTTTGTTATGTTACATACCCAAAGGGCATCGTCTAAGCCTCTTGCGAATTTTCCATGATGAGCATGAGCACATCTGCTTTGATAAGACCGTTCACCTAATTTTGAAACATTTTTGGTTTCCTGGCTTACGTCAATTTGTCGCTAAATACATTGCACATTGCCTAGTTTGCATATCCATGAAACGTGTCCCACGAGCGCCTCATCAATATATCACTTCCTGGCAAAAACCTGACGAACCTTTTAACGTCATACATGCAGATGCATTAGGCCCTCTGCCTTTATCCAATGGCTATAAATTCGTCCTTACTGTCGTAGACGCATTTAGCAAGTATTGCTTACTTTATCCGATGAAGCGCCAAGACGCTGAAGAACTGAAATGTGCATTATCCAATGTTATATCGTTGTTTGGCGTACCTAAGCTCCTGGTAGCCGACCGTGGTCGCATGTTCGAAGCTACTCGCTTTGTAACTTGGATGAAAGAGTTAGGTTGTGACATACACTATATCACGCCCGAGATGCACCACTCTAACGGACAAGTAGAGCGGTATATAAGAACGATACTTAATATGATCCGCATTGAAACTAACCATAAGAATCAGCCATGGTCGGATACGTTATGGAAATTACAATTGGTCCTAAATATCACCAAACAAAAGACCACTCAATCATCGCCCATGAATCTCTTAATAGGCACTGACGGTGCCACACCTGTTATTCGAAATCTCATCCGTGACGTAGCTGCTGGTGATACACGGGCCAATCGAGAGGCCTGGCGTGAGATGTGCAGGTCAAGAGCCAGTGAGCTGCTAGCTAGGAATCGTGTTCAGCAAGATGCCACAGTTAACGAGAAGCGACGTCCAGCTCGGGTGTTTCAGATCGGTGACCTCGTGTTCGCGGTCAAGTATTCCCAGTCTACTGGAAAGCTGGACCCAGGGATGCGAGGGCCCTACAAAGTCATCAAAGCGCTACCAAGCGGGCGCTATGAGTTGAAGCTGCTGAGCGGCTCGTATGGGAAAACTACTCAGGCAGCAGCTGAGTACCTTGTCCTGTGGCGAGGAGAGTGGTGCCCCGAGTCGTGCGCTGCTTTCTTTGAGAGTAAGTTATGGCTATTCGAATGAACAAGCGATTCAGTGAGGCTTCTGTTTCATTTCGATGATAGCAGTAGGAGCACGCGATTCAGAGATGCCTCTGCTCCTATGGTTGACAAGCCTGTGGGCTAGTTGTTTTGGAAGGTATTTTTATGGACATGCGATTCAGTGATGCCTCTATCCATTAAAAATACGGGGAGTATGGAACTGACATTCTATTCTCCCAGGTTTTGGCTTATATTAAATGAGTGATTGTGTGAAAGTGTTGAGACGTCTCACATTAGGTACATTGTATGAGATGAATGATCTGGTGTAAATGGTATGACTGAATTATTAGAGAATTTACATTTGCGATGAATAAAAGGTTCATGAAAGTATTTGACAGTGATGAATACCGTAAACCAGTGTGTGATTGCGTTACACAGCAGTTTGATTGGTGGTAGTATGGAGCTCAGACTGGTGTTTAACTGTTTCAGATGATGAAGCAGAGGACGCGGGTGCTGGACCATCAGGAGTTCTTGCATCCTTCGCGGCACCATCTGGCGAATCAGTCGCCGCTGGACCATCGTCAACCGTGGCTCCATCAACGCAACCACTTTACGAGGAAGCTGATGGCAGTGGCGAGGACACTGCATCCAATGAAGAGGATGTTTCGGTCTACCCTACATATGAAGCAGACGAGGACACTGCGTCCAATGAAGAGGATGTTTCGGTCTACCCTACGTATGAAGCAGTCGAGGACGATGCAAGATCAGGAGAGGCCGTATTAGCGTAAGGCGGTTGTGACGTCACTCGGGTGGCGCGATCGAACCGTTACGAGCGGGTTTCGACAAGCACGACCCGGGCGGCGGCGCGCAGCCACTTTTGCGGCGGCACTTGGACGGTTAACATCGGAACATCGGATTCGTGATCGGCGAGTTTTGTGGCTGTGATTGGTTCGTCTTTTTGATTTTTAAGCGTTATTTTGTTCCACTTTGTGTAAAATTAATTAGTTTTGATTTTTATAAAAGTTAACAAAATTCCTGATTTTTATTTTAAAATTACCTACCCCTTTTGATCTCTAAAAGTATGATAATGTATAAAAATAGACATAATAATATTTTCTATTTCTGGACCGCTTACCAATATAGTCCTTGCCTATTTTGGGCCGTCTAGAAACTTTTATAGACACCCAGTATAAGTCGTATTCCTCTCTGAGGATTAAAATGATATGTGTGGGCACCTAATCTCTTCGCAGTCCCTTTTTACTATTAAATTGACAGAAATAAATGTCGGTATTACTTACAATGCAGCTTAAACGAACTGATCGGGCATTACGTTGCACAAAGGTACAATAATATATGTAATTGCAAATGATACACTATGTCTCATACAGGTTGTGTGGTTCCACTACCATTTAAGTCTGCCCACGCCGCTCTGAATCCAATGTAGACACAATAGAACAGTCTGTTGATCTATTATAATACAGTGGCAACAAATTTGAAGTCCCTACTTAGTTAACTTTTACTTTAAGAAGGACTGCAAACAATAACCACAGAAAACTATACATTTTTATGAAATACTTAGTCAGAACCAGAACCGTTAGTCGTGTCTATCTTAAAATTAATATTTAATTTTAAAATTAAAAGTTCACTTTAATATAAACAGCCAAATTGGTGGAACCGTTAAGGATGCATGAACAGACATCTTATGTTTAAATTATTTTTCTTACTATTATTTTTTCTGGGATGGAAGTGGTTATCATCCAACTTATTTTATACTAACGCCAATACTGCGTTTGGTAGCACAAACTGCAGCCTGTGAGCGGCTTCATTCATAGCAATTTTATCATATAAAACACTATAAATTCTAAATCAATTGAACTGGCTGTAGTAATTGAGCTATACGTTAAGCATTCACGATAACGTTGCCCACTGTAATCTCCATTAATAATTTTGTTTGTTTATAGTTCCCGAAGACCGACTTTTATCAAGTTACCATTTGTATTCAGTAGTAGGCGGTTTGTTATTGTAAAAAAATCACATATTTTTGGTAACTTCCCACGGAATCCAAACCTTTGTATCAGAAGAAATATTTTCACTCTAAAACATAAGTTAGCATGATTGAGCTAACATAATTTGACCCCACAATATAACTGTAAATAACTTTACATAAGCTCTACCTCTAATAAATTCAGTGTAATACTAAAACTTACTTTAAATTCTGATAATTTATAACTGGCTAAAGTCTGGATCGTACCTACTTTCTGGATCGTCTGTAGTGTGGACAGGCCTCCCACTAAGTGGACCGACGATCTGGTGAAGGTCGCGGGAGATACCTGGATCCGAGCGACGCAGGACCGGTCTTTGTGGAAATCCTTGGGGGAGGCCTTTGTCCAGCAGTTGACGTTATTCGGCTTAAACGAACGAACGAACGAAAGTCTGGATCAGTCACTAACAAATACATTCGTATCCCTACAAATAAGACATGAGAAAAACATTAACCACACTTTCTGCAGATAAGTAAAAGCAAGGCTCGATTGCCAGCAAAAGGTATAACTCAGTCGTAAACCAGAACGAATAAAATAATCTTAAATAGATTCCTCTGTTAGTCACCAATTCAAGTTTATGTTCTTTTTATTCCACACTTAAAATCTTATGCACAATATTTTCATAGTAAAAGGAGAAATTTAGATAAACAGGCCAAGGTTCTGGTTGCGTTGCGTTGGAAATGATAAAATTGCAACTGTAAAATCTCAAGAACCATTCCCTTGCCTAGACCACAAAGTAAAAATGTAAAGTAACTTAGATTGTTTATGATTGATGATTTTATGACTATCAACCATCGTATACATACGTAATAAATTTTGTTTAAATAAACTATACGCTGGATAATGTTATGATGAAAACCGTGTACAAGTTGTAGGTGAATATTAACAAAATTAAATGATTTGTTATTTCAGTCACAAATTCATTAAAATTCCATAATTACATTTCAGAGTTGTTTTGCCTCATAATACAGTTGACGAGTTAATTCTGAATTGAAAATGAAAAAATGAAAATGAAAAAATATTTATGCAGTATCTTTGAAGTTAACATATTTTTACAAGTGGCTGGGGTTTCTTTTTTTAAGTATAATACATGTGTTAGGAGGCCCCGCTCTTTCATAAAGTTACAAAGATACATAAATTAAACAAGCCACAAAAACTCACAAGTACGTATTACTAGTACTAGAATAACGTTTTAATTGTTAGACATAACATTTCACTTAATCCAAACTAGAATTACTGCTGCTCATCTTTACTGTGGCCATATTATCGAGGTTTATTGACAAGGGGTTCTAAAACAAAGATAATGCTGTCGTAAAACTAGTTCACTTTTAGGAATCTGTATGGTTTGGAGTTAGATTTATTCTGCCATAACAATAGCTGTTAAGGTTTGAGTTATTATATGCTCGGTTCCGTCGATAAACGTATCATTCACAGATTGTAGTAAGTGCTAGCTGATATGTGGCCAGACGTAAGGTAAGTTATTTTGATAGCTGTTGTATTTGACGTAGGCTAATATTAATACTCAATACCTCAATACGGCGATTATTACATTATAATATCTCCAATAAGATCTATGAATTTGTTTCAGCGTAATGCCGTTCACTGCTGGACAAATGCCTCTCCCGCAATTTCCACTACGACCGGTGGTCCTAAGCTGCCTGCATCCAGGTGCTTCCCACGATCTTCATTAGGTTATGAGTAAGATTTTTTTTATATGGGAATCACAAAAATAAAATTAAAATTAATACAAATAACAAATTAATGAGGAAGTGCGAATAAAGAGAAGAACAGGATTAGAAGTACTAGTAAAATAAATTTCCTTATATCAGTTTCATGAGCTGATCCCAAAAAATAAGGATTCGGATAATAATATACCTACAGAAAAGTTGTAAAGGAAGTAGGTTCTTCAAAGGTCATACAGGTTTCGTTTCAATGGGCAACGAAACATCTAAGAAGATCGTATTTGGTCGTGGGCGGGGAATACAATTTCTAATTCTTAGAGCTTTAGGGGCGTTTACAGGTTGGACGTTTATTGTTATTTGAAGTATTTTGCTAATAATATTGGGATGCTTTACGTTAAACGTACATTAAATTGCGATGCTACATCACAATAGTAGAATGAAGAATTGTCAAGAATGTAGAAATGTGCCTTTAATAATTTAACACACATCGGATTATTTGTTTGCAAGAAGATTGACTTTCTGCGTCAAAATATGATCTTTTTTATTATGCAACAAAATTATAAACCCTTATTTAATACGGGCAAGACACTGCGCAATTGGAACGGTGGTCCAAGGAATACCGGATGAAGGAACCATACCTATTTTCTGTCAATCAAGTCGTTATAATGATACTGAAACTAAATTGGGAACAGTCAGTCAGAAGACATTGTACTGACTGGTTTTGTTATCAAACTCGAAGGTCGTCTCATCGTCCAACTGATTTGATTTTAAATTTCACTTTTAGTAAAAAATACCCAAAACATTAACATTCAAATAGCTCTCAATTGCATTGTCCAGATAATGTCAAAGCAACCTGTTCCAATACTTCAAATGCGAACACCAAATAAATAGCAAGCATTGTAATAGCCCAAAGGTTTCCCATGAATGCCTTGCCCGTTAAGGCTGGGCCCACACACATTGGTTAAATACCATATTTATGGTCCGTTTCTGTTGACCTTTAATAGGACGTAGGTAAGTGAACGGTGTAACATTGGATTGGGAGTTGTGGTTTAAATTTATAATACAGTTTTGACAGGAATCAGTGTGAGTACTTTACAATAATCTTGATCACCTATCTGCCATCCAGCAATAATTAAAAAAATATAGTTGGAGTTAAATAACTAAATATAGGAACGATTATGCGATTGATATTTACGTAAGGAGCTGCAACTATCATAATTATTCGAAAACGTCATTAAAACTAAGTATTCAGGCAAAACGGTACTGTGGTTTGAAAATGAAGTTTGTTATCTGACGTTCATTGATGTTCAGCAAAGTAGTAATAAAAACAAAAATCTGTGACATGTCACCCAAATTCGCCCTAGTCTCAGACCTAGCAGTTGAAACCAGACGGATCACCTGATGGTAAGTGATTACCGTCGCCCATAGATACCCGCAGACCCAGGGGCGTTACAGGTGCGTTGCCGGCCTTTAAGGCGAAGATTTTTAAATTAATCAAACTGGACTACAACACTAGTCCTTTACATCGAACAATGTATCGCACTACAGCCCGATATTTTGCTGGTCATTCGTGCCATGCGCCGGCGCACCGCGGAAGTCGCACGACACGAGAAGCCGATTATAATTTGCTTTGTACTATTAAATGTTAGTGAAACTTGATCCGGCGATTATGTAGCGGAGTTACGAATGGATAGCTTTCTACGGCGAGATGTATTGTAATTGCAGGAATGCGTATGAAATTACCACTGCAAACAACAACGGTAGCATACTTGCGGTAGAATTTTTAAGCTGGGTTGCACCATCTTACTTTAACTTTGACAAAAATCTGTCAAACTGCATAAAAAATGCACCGGTTATCGTCAAGTAAGGTGGTGCAACTCAGCCTTAAAACATTTTTTTTTTAACTAGTAATCAACCTTTCGTATGCTCTAGCATGGATCCGGGCGAAAAAAATATTGTGTCTGTAATCTCACCAATCACCATACGATCAGTTAAATAATTATTATCGTCTACATTTCATGGTCAGTGAACAAAATCTCCAGATCTGAAAGTTCTGGATCACTAAACGCTGGGACATACAAAATATAATGAGTACCTTGGTTCAATTAGGTCATTTGGCGGCCCATAAAACCTTATAATTTTATATCAGGGGTTTTGAACCTAGTCCTTAAAACCTACATGAAAGAAATAAAGGGTAGGTGTTAATATAAACAACAGATGAAACATTAAAATAAAATAATTTTCACAGCTATCTGAGCAATACAAAATACCCAGTCTTAAGCCTACACAAAAATATACGCCTGTAAACAAAATTATTCCAAGTAGAAAATAACCAGCTGCTTATAAAGCAATTTGGAGCAAAAGCAAACGGCCGATTATAATATTAATACGAATGCCGCAGGGTTACTGAACGCTCTGGTTGGTGCTATTAAAAGAACATATTTTCACGCATCTAATACTTTGAGGCTGTATCTTAAAAAACCGTTTTATTGCTTTTAAATGGCAGGTAAGAGTAACAGTCTGATTGGTAGTAAAACGAAGGCTATCGCCGTAATAGAGCTATGGACGGTAGGGTATTAAGGTGGTATGAGTTTATACCATTACCTAAGCTATGTTCTAGTAGTTGTCGTTAGTGCTAATTAGTTATTCTGTTTACGGCTTTTGCTATAAAAAAAGTCTAAGAAATAGTCACAGAGGCAAAGGCCATAACAGACATAAATATTTGAGCATCGGTGATTAGTTCGCGATTGTTGCCAACTATTGAAATAAAACTCTTTAATGTATCTTTGGCTGAATGAAAGTGAAAGTAATGTAACTAAGTATTTGAAGTAAACAACAAACAGTGTGCTTACCATGAGTTTACGTTAGGTGAGCTCGTTAGCGAATACGTCAAAAAATTCTATGAAGATTTTATTTCTTGAAAGTAGCCGCTAGGGGCGCTGCACAATATGTCATACATTTAAATGACATTTTTTTACGCAGTCGCTAGTGAGCACACCTAACGTAAACTCATGGTAAGCACACTGAACACAAAGAAAGTGACAGAGGCTTTAGAAACTTAAACGATGACATTGTCGTAAAATGTTATAAGTAAGTAAGAAGGAATATGGTATCTTCACAAGGAATGTGTTCTTTCAAATTTAATAAAATGAGTCATTTAATTTAGCTACCAACTCCTACTCATCAAAGTTAAAGAACTAACTTTGTCCTAGCAAGTTTAAGTCAAACTTTTTATATGTTCATGTCTTCTGGATCAACGACGAAAATGTATTTTATTACGTACGAAAAAATTATACTTTGCTTGCACCAAGCGTGGGCTTGTATAGCGGTTTTATTTTTGGAGTAGGTTCTTTATTAAGGACAGTATTGATAAGCAAAATCAGTATTGCAATACCGATAAAATATTGCGGATGAAACGAAAAAGGCAATATCGTAAAAAATACTCCAATAAATACTGCAAACACGTCACAAGCAATTATTTTGATAACGCTTGATAAATAAATACTACGGGTAATGAAACACAATTCCGAGAACATTTTGGTTTGGTTGTGTACAATTGTACATACGTACGTAGTTACCTAAATACATATTATAGTAATACTTCTTTCTATATCCAAGCAAAGGGTCAATGACTTCTATCATAAGTTCTCCTGTACCTGTACTCGTAAACTACGTCAGTACTTTTTTTAATTTGGCTTCTCTATCGGCCCATTTTTGAGGACAATTACTTGTAAAAAGATTTTACCTATTTTCGCGACTTATAAGGATTACCTATACAAAACTGAGAATCTAGGAAGAGTCGCGTTAATTTCCGCTACAAAGAATAGTTATGAGGCTTTCAATATTTGGACTTATCGTCACACAAAAAAAGCTAGATTCATTGACTAAGAATGTTTTAGCCAAACTTACGGGCAAGCTTAATAAAATGTAACTTTAATTGCCAGACACACAGTAAAGATGACTTGCACCACCTAACTTTAACCGTAGCTATAACGATAACCGGTGCTTTTTGAATGGAGTTGACAGATTTTTGACGTTTGTTAAAATTAAAGTAAGACGGTGCAACCCGGCCTAAGTGTAATAGAGTATGCTAAGTATAACACATACATCTACCTTACATACCACTCGTGAAGCAATTTGCCCGATAATCGAAAGTCACAAAGCGATACGCCATCAATGTTGCAATGAACTTGACTCACCGTACCTCGCGTGTATCTCGTATCACGTATCACGCATCACGGTGATACAGCGCGATCGCTGCATTTAATTGTTGCGTGATAGCCCTAATGCACCTGTCAAGGAAACAAAGGCATCTCTAGATAACTCCAAAATTGGACGGCCCGCTTTTTTGGCGGCGCACCTCAATGTAAATGTTTATACTTTCTCGTTTGTGTTCGAGATTTTCATCTTGATCAGGGTTGGCAAGAGTGAGTTTTACTGATACACATTTTAAGCCTGCTTGATCTTGTAAATTTTTTTTCAACTAAATAATTTTTGCCAAAGTAGTGCTCTATAACCGCAATGAACTGTCGCACGAAACTAATGCAAAGGACAACCAGTTTTAGCGCGTAAAGTGCTACCTTCAAATTAATAATATTGACACCTGTAGAGATTTAATTATTATTTGTTGATGCAAATCACAAGATTTTTTTATCACAGTACAGTCGATACACAATCAGCACATCGTTTGTTCGTTTCAGCCAAATGACGTCTACTGCTGGACAAAGGCCTCCCCCAAGGTTTTCCACAATGAACGGTCCTGCGCTGCCCGCATCCAGGCTCTTCCCGCGATCTTCATCAGATCGTCGGTCCACCTAGTAGGAGGCCTGCCCACGCTACGTCATCCAGCCCGTGGTCGCCACTCGAGAACTTTCCTGCCCCAACGGCCATCGTCTCTACGTCACATCCCGTAATCAGCACATAAACTACATCATACTACATTTTTGTTGCAAAATTACCTCTATTACTATCACTGTCTAATTGTCTATGTATGTAAGATGTCACTGTGTTCAGCTTGTCTTGTCTTGTGCTGTCGTCCGTAATATTTATTAGAGTGCCTTAACTGTATCGTGCCAGCCCTAGATCTGACTTAAGACACGCCAGTCATTTGTCATGTGCCGAATAAGAGGGCATTTGTTCTAAACAAGGCATTTCGTTATGCAATGGCTTACAATTTGTTAATACGAAGTATGGCACACTGGTGGAGATACTCCTTTTTGTAAATAATTAAAAAAATATTTTAATCTTATGCTGAATTTCATATATCAATGGAAATGGGAAGTTTATCGATAAAACAATTCATGCAGTTACTAAAATCTAAACATTCACTATACAAAATGACAACTTTTGCTAATGGATTATGAATTTCAATTATTGAGATAAAGGTCCAAATATAAAAACCAATCTGATTTATTGCGATCGGTTTATGTAGGTGGCTTTTAAAAAAATAATTTAAATAGGTACAGCGCTTTTGTAAAAGTAAATAGCGCTCTTTATTAATACTTTTTACAAATAATCTGAATGACGAAATGAAGCAGGCAAATAACGATGAATTTATTCAGAATAAATCGACTATCTTTAATAAAACACATTTCCAATGAAAAATATGTATTTTCATGCATGATTTCTCACGCGGACAGGAAATTGCTCTATCTGGAATAACTTGAAGCAGAATTAAATTTAAACATTTTCATCCGTTATCAGTAGAAGCTATTTACAATTATCTTTACCTGTTTCGTTTTATATCCGAGTATAATTGTTGTGGTTTTAAGAGCAGAGTAACGACAGTAATGAGTCAGCGTCTTGCCGATGTTATCGTTATTCTCGCGTAGCCTATCTCGTCCCCTTTATTCACAGGGTGTGTTTTAATATTTGGACACCAAAATTCGTACCAGGTTATTTATTTATTTATTGAGGTATACGAACAACATTACATACAAAGTAATTACATAAAAAACTTACGTACCTAATAAAGAAGTTTAGTGTGTATGCATGCCAATAACAGGTACACACAGCTTTGGCTAATATACTTAGTTTTCAGGTTAATATACTCGTTTCGTTTTGTTTCAGTAGAGTTTGCTGTTAAATAGTGATTATTCATTTGTGTCAAAAAATGTGGTTTTAAGAGCAGAGTAACGACAGTAATAAGTCATCGTCTTGCCGATGTTATCGTTATTCTCGCGTCGCCTATCTCGTCCCTTTTATTTACAGGGTGTGGTTTTAATATTTGAGAACACGAAAATTCAAATTATGTCTTATTACTCGTAAAATTAGATTAGTAGAGTTGGTCGGTGCGTGATAATAATTCTTTCAGTCCGTTTTTTTATACTTAACATGACAAAATTTCATTTTCAACTATAGTCTATCTAATTTAGAAAAAAGTTTAAATGCTGATTTGATAGGATATCTATTTACAGAGCTTACCAAAAAAGTAATGGCCACGCAAAGTGAATATCACCAGTTCTTAATCCATCGCACTTAAATTTCGAAGAAAATATCGGGCAAATAAATATATCCGGCATTTCCTCCCGACCTGTAGCTCGGAGTATTTTACGTAATACCGTCCTTGCATATTTGCGCCCCGAAGTCCATTTTATCCTGCCGATGCAGCACCAGCCGGTAATTGGTTGAAGTTATCTCCATCATTACATCTCGGGACCGACTTTTTTTCGCCTCCTTATTTCTTCGCTTCGCCTCGATTTTCGTTTGTTTTTGATTCAATTACTTTAATACGCGATTATATCTGGCAGCAAACGCAAACGTTGAAGAATTATTTCTTTTTAAATTAGCCGTGGGTTCGCGTTGGCGCTCGTCAATTGTTCCGATGGCTTCAGTTGTTTTTATGCACACGTTCTCGTTCGGCCAGTGCGTTTAACGTAAAGAGGAGTTGACGTATTGTTATTTCGCTACCGTATTAACCTTCATGCTAAAGGCGAAGGCACACTGCAGTATTTTTAAGATTAAAATTTGCTGGCATCAAAACCAGCTTCAAATTAATTTAATCGAATTTTATTAGTAGGTTTGTGAAAAAATTAATTTGCTTATTGTGATTGCGGTTAATTCCTGGTATTAGTGGTAAAAATACATTAGTAAAAACAGTTTCTATTAATAGAATGTGCTTTTGTTTTATCCAGAAACATCGTTACTGTTTTTCCACCTTTCCTCTCCGCAAATCCGCGGCCATTTATTCAAAAATCTTTTAACAGTTTACTCCGGGGGTTAAAAATGAGAAAAGATAAGAGAAACGCTTAGCCCGCGGCTTATCGCTTGCCTAAAGCCAAACTTGTAAGGAATTTTCCTCAATACAATATCATCGTGGAAATATTCAAAGCCCAACTTTGCACCTAACACGCAAGCAACCTTCGCTGGATCTAGATAAGGGCTATTTTTCTTCTCTTAACCTTGTTTATGCGGGTCTAAGACGATATTCTTAAGGACACGGCATAATTCATATACTATCGTAACTCAGATCGGTATTTCACTAAATGAACGCGTCTTGCTCCGATATTTATGGTGACGGTAGACATAATTTAATAAACAAAGCAGGGCTGAGGGCAACACTTTAATGCCACCCCAGGCATAGGATCTGATAATGGCCCGTAACTGGTTTTGAAGCCTCGGAGATAGCATTGTAAGAAACTAGTAGTTGCTTACAGCCTGGCTCCTGCCTGTGGACATAGCCTGGACAGAAAAGACAGTTTTGTATAATGTTATTGATGTTTTAAAGGGTGAGCGAGCATATTACCTGAAAATACAATTTTATTTCTTTCCAGTTTTACACGATACCATGGTTTCTAATGATAGAATAGAATAGAATAGAATCTATGTCAGCCTTTGGGTTCGCCTTCGAACATAGGCCTCCTCTTCAACCCTCCACCGTTTTCTGTCCCTGGCCACACGCATCCAGTTCACTCCAGCCTGCTGCCGGATATCGTCTGTCCATCGTTTAGGCGGTCTACCCCTGCCGCGGGTGTTGTTGCGGGGTCTCCACTCCAGGGTCTTTCTGGCCCAGCGATCCTGGTTCATCCGTGCAATGTGTCCTGCCCATCTCCATTTACGGCTCTCTATCTCTTCCACCACGTCGCTGATCCTCGTCTTTTCTCTGATCCACTCGTTCGTTTTGTGATCTTGTAGGGAGACGCCAAGCATCTGTCTTTCCATTGCTCGTTGTGCGACTCGGAGTCTCTCAGCAGACTTTTCTGTCAGCGTCGTGGTCTCCATCCCATACACGAAGACCGGCAGTACACACTGGTTGAACACCTTGGTCTTTAGGTGTTGAGCAATTTTCTTGGAGCGTAGAACATGGCTGTTTGCCCCGAATGCCGCCCAAGCTTGTCCGATGCGCCTTCCTACTTCCGCAACCTGATTCTCAGAATTCAGAGTGATTTTGTGGCCTAGATAAATTAACTGCTTGTGCCCCTCTGACAAAAAGACACCCTCAGCGTACATCAAGACCGCCAGGGCTTGTCTTGAAACTGATTTTCAGCGGGGGCCTAGGGCCCATGATAGAACTCATCATGCAAAGAAATTGAACAATCTGGGTTCTGAAAAAGGAGAATGCCCAAGTGACTATGGGAGTTGGTATCGCTATCAAATTCATTGTACATTAATCGAATAAAGCTTAATTTATAGTATGCATAGTGGACTATTTGGCACAGTTATTTTTTTTTTATAAAACTCCGGACTTTGACGTAATTTTGGTTTAAGTGAAATGAATGGTGTCCATTGGCGTAGCTACAGGTTTTACCTTAGAATACTTGTTTTATATTTGTGGATAGTTACCCTACCTAGAAAAAAACCCTAGCTACGCCAAAGCTAGCGTTACTTGATTAGGATCAGATATAAACACAAAATAATCTTGCGTGCATACCAATGTTATTTATACCATTTTGCAAGGGGATAATAATTTTTATATACTTTAGATTGATATTTTTAGTTCATTTTATTAATGATGTCATAATAGATATGAATGAATCGATTTAAATCAAATAGATCTATCTTTGCTATCACTATATTTTTAACATTGGCAACACCGACTTTTTCGCCACTACCTCCCGGTACGGAAATAAACAAATACTGTAGTAGGTTCTTCAATGAAAGACTCAGTGCTTCAGTAAAATGTCCGTTTACTTCAGAGTAGGTACAGTACAATGAGTGACAAGACAACCACTAATTAGTAGTACGCGGTGTCGCGGCGCGGAGATGCAAGGTCCGGAATATCCAATAGATGGATGATCCCGTACGCCAGCACTAATCGGCGAGAATAAACGTTCCGATTCCCTAGTAACGCTAAAAGGTCCAACAGTCAACAGATCCTGAGATGGATGCTGCTGTACGCTTCAAGCTCCTATGCAATGGAAGACGCACGGGCATACGGACAATCTTGCCCTGACTACTTAAGGACGGGAAAAAATCAAAATAATGATATCGCGAGCTAACTACGAACAGTGCCATCTATTGATAACCGTGCGAACTACGTAGTGTCGTTGCTCGGTGATAGGTGTTGCTGATTGCAGCTCGTTGTTACAATACTTTTTATTAAAATCGGATTTTATTCCGGAGGTTTTACAATTTCTTACTACTTTCGCAAATCATTACAAATGAAGAAAGGAATTTACGGTGTGGTACCCTCAATGTACAATTAGATTTCGAGCGATACCACTTTTGGGCATTCTCCTTTGTAATGTTTACAGAATAATAATTATTTCCTTATAAATTAGCCGTGGTTGGGAGCGTGTTGGTAGCTCGTCAATTGTTCCGATGGCTTCAGTAGTTTTTATAAAGTAATATTATGTAATTTTATGCCTATGTTGTATTTTAATTATGTACCTAATTATGTAACAGATATTTAAGATTCAAGATCATCTCACTTAATTTATTTATTCCTAGAAAGTTTTGGTTACATCTTAACCCTTTTCTTTTGGCTTCGCCGTAGTCGCCGTATTATGGCAGCCGTCACCTTCGTTCAACTTCACCCCCCTCAAAACAAGACTTGTTCTAAAGGAGCTGGCTGTTCTTTAACGGCTATTACTACAGTCGTTAAGCGAAAGCGGTATCTGAGCCAACTATTAATAATACGCCGCTACATCTGATACGTTGTGAATGCATCGCCAATGCTGAAATATTGCACGGAGATGCTATGTTTTTGCCTGGATTAGCGTATTTAATAATGCAGATATTTTATATCTCAAGATTATTCTGATCTCGAGATTGGATTATAAAAAGTATTTAATAACTTGTTAGGAGTAAAAGCTTTTATTTGTCGCGCGTGCTAAAGGCCTAATAAAATGAATATTTTATTTACATTTTTGATAGTACGTTTATAATGAAAAGGTATAAAAAGTATTATATTGAATTCCGGGAAGGAAAATATGATACGTATTTTTCAGAATTAAAGCTCCAGTTTTTATTTAGTATGAATTTCCCATTAAAATGTGGTTAATACATTTAAATATTGAGTATATTTAAATAATATAAATTCAGTTCAAAAATTTTCAAATTACAGTGAAAAATGTTCAGCGCGATATAATATGTAAATAAAGCCACAACACTTAATGAAAAGGACTTAATGTTTTCCAAAATCAATATACGAAATAATGTAAAGCAATTGGCGAAACAACGAAACTTTTAATAGCGTCGTATACAACTTCTTAAGAGCCATTTTACATTTTCGTGCGAATTTCTAAGATTTTGGAAGCATGAATTACTATCTTAAGCAACACCCAGATATTATTGAATAACTGCGAAAGATAGGTCAATCCTTAGTGTTGACCATTAATGAAACGGATTTACTAAAACTCTTTTGCTTAATTCTCAGTGCCCCATCTCCCACAACCATTTTACGGAAAAATTGCCGCAGACTCAATTTCAAAGTCCTGTATCTATTATTTATGCTCATATAATAAGCTTACAAATATATAGTAATCATCGGACATATATTCTTGTTGTCCATTAATGAAATGGATTCTTGAATTTCAATACCATTATTGAGTAAAATTTAAAAATAATTTGGCAAATTTGAAGATTAACGTCACATTTTGATCGTGGTTTTTGGTTTAAAAACACAGCAATAACTGCAATAAAAGTGTCCCAAAATAAAGAATATGCATTGTAGAATAGATTTCTACAGTTATTGTTTAAATATTAGTAACCACTTTGTCAAAATATTGATGTGGATATCATTATAAATTACAATACGCAAGCCGACATCGATTAGTATGGCGCGAGCGCCCGTCAAGGCAGGACCTGTGTCACTTTTCCCGCCATGACGTTTACGTGCGTTCGTGTCGTGAAACGGTGATTTATACGGCGACCAAATACATTTGATACTATGCCGAGAGGTCCCTGTTTCAAGTCGGCCGTTTGGTGTAGTGGTTCGAAACGGACTAATATGCCGAGAGCTCCCGGGTTCGATTCCCGGCCGAGCAGAAACTGAAAGGATGAATTTTTTTGACGGGTCTGGGTGTAACTATGTATGTATTTATTTTAATAAATAAATTATTAAAAAAAGTATGTAAGTGGTATACTTATCTGTTACGGGTAATGTGATAAATTGAAAATTATGAATATAATCGCTGGTTATTATGAATAATTACCGACAGGCGAGGTAAAAGTGATAAATTAATCACATTTATCAGTGATTATTTTATCATGTAATCTTAATACTAACAAATATCATAAAAGAGAACACCGGCTCGTGTACAGCGCTCATGTACAGCCTCACATTTTGAACGTTTTGATATCATTTATTAATATAATTTGGCATAGTGAGTTTGGACTGTTTTTTGCGTTACGTTACTTTCCCATAATGCCTATAAAACATTGTTTTGATTTAAAGTAAAAAACAAGTTAAGGTCAAAGTCAAAGTCAAAATTTCTTTATTTGTTTAGACCTAATAAATAGTTCTTACAAATCGTCATTTTGCTCTTAAGGAGCCTCTACATGTCTCATAATCTTTTTACCCTACCAGCGCTTCGAGACCAACATTTGGCAAGTGCTGAGAAGAAGCGCCGCAACAAACTCAGTCACCACTGTCTGCCGGTTAATATAAATAAATAGAAATAGCAGTAGTAGGTACATTCGATTCAGGAGCAGTTCACTGAATTTACCATGCATTCTTGTATAGTGTATCTTATAATGGGTATACAAAATTGCGTGGTATATTAAACAAGGTAGTGACGTGCTAATATCTAGACTTACAGATTACATACCTAAATACTAATAGAAATGACTCGCATACATAAATTGGAATAACTTGGATTGACCAGTCCCCGAAAGCAGCGCCTGTTCACAGACATGACGAGTGAACCAGCCATCGCTTCACTCGACGATATTAGAGGGAATGTAACGACCCGCCTCACTACGCCACCACCCCAGAGACATTTTAGTGAGAATGACAATACCAAGTTATCTCTTAGAGAAAAAAAAACCGAAAGGAGCGGCGGGGGTGGCCCTTTTTAGATTTATACACACATAAATGATCTCATATTAATCACATTTACCAAATCATGAGGTAATTATTCATAATAACCGGCGATTATTCATAATTTTCACATTTATCATATTTACCGTAACATGTATATTTTATGCATAATTAATTTATTAACTTCTAAAATATATTTTATATCCTATTAATAGATGAAGTGCTTCGTATTTTAATAAAATTATTACCTGACTAGGTTAAAAAGGTGTAGAATGTTATTTTGGAGATAACTTGCTTCCATAGAGAGAGATGCTAGCTAAGTAATGCGCTGAGTTCGAAACTCAGTGTCGCAGTAGAAATTCACACACACAAAGAAATCAAAATATGTGCTCATTATACACTCTGGTATTAGTATTTAACGTTCGAATAATCTTTAGTACTATGCAAGCAATGTAAACTGTTTACATTATGACGTCGCTGCTGTCATCATTGCTTTCACAAGCAATATGTTCTGTTTTTGGGCATATTGTTGCGACACCGGCTCAAGGCTCAAGGGGGCGGCTCTTGTCACATCTCCCTTAAGTTTCTGTGATCTGTGCTTGCTTTGAAATTGATGTCAATTAAATATTCCTTAGAGCTTTTGATTTAAATTATTTTTTTATTTTGACACGTGTTTGAAAAATCAAGGTCAGATTGCAAGAAAACGTAACATTGCAACTCGCAATGTCTCAACATTGATGAGGAGATTCCATTGTAAAGTTCTGTATTCGTTCCTAGGATTCCCCTAATACCATCAAATTAAAGAGAATTCAAGAGAGTGCAGTTTCCCATCTCATGCTTAGGGGCCACGGTTTAAAATAGCGTGGTTGCATAGAGCCTACAACGGGCAACCACGTGCGCTGCTCATACTAATTTTCGATACAAAAGCAAGTGTTGGCGCCCTCACGAGTTTTAGCGGAGTGCCATATGGTAGCGGAAGTAGACTTAAGGGAAATCTATGCTTCTCCGACGGCCAGTTGTATGTAGCATGCTCCAGAGTATGCGCACAATTCTGGTCAACGCTAGGGATGGATAAGTGTCGCTGTCGCTGGCGACAGGGTCTTCTTGTTCAGGGTTCATGGCGTAGGTCTCAGGCAAAATGAAATCCACTCGTAGAAATTAATAAACTCAGTGTATTCACGAGAATAATTACA
This sequence comes from Ostrinia nubilalis, assembly GCF_963855985.1. NCBI lineage: Eukaryota > Metazoa > Arthropoda > Insecta > Lepidoptera > Crambidae > Ostrinia > Ostrinia nubilalis. The sequence goes on from NC_087098.1 coordinate 12,145,974, forward strand.
CACAGCACTAGAGTCGTATCGGAACTGAGTGAACCAACGGTTTTGCGATAGGAACGTCCGACCCGAGTGATAGTTGAACACAGACTGCCTAGTACTGCTGTGCTGTACTGTAAAGTTTCATCAAAATCTGTTCAGTAGTTTTTGCGTGAAAGAGTAACAAACATCCAGACATCCATTCAAACTTTCGTATTTATACTACATATTAGTAAGACTAGTAAGAAGTAAGATAGTTAGATGAAATATTTTAGTTATTTGTTTAATAATAATTATTATTATTTATTTATTTATTTCTTAGCTCTGTCTGATAATGGATCTGGAGGAGTTGCAATGGCCACCTCCATTGCAACTCCGTAACAAAACAATAGAACCCCATGGAGTTTGGGCTTGTGTGATTCGCCTTGACGAATACTTCGTCCCTAAATGATATCCAGGGTCCGATGAGAGAGCTGTAAGAGGGCATTTTTTTTTTTCACTATGTGACTGTCTTTATTTTGTACTTAATATATATTTTACATATTATACCTATTCGTGTTTCATTATTATTAATCGAAATATAAAATTTTTTGAAATATTACATAAACTCTATTAAAATTTTAAATTAATTTATCAAGTTTTAATACCTTATTCTACCTTAATATTAATAACTTATATCAAGTCTTAATCACGGCTCAAGATTTTTTTGTCCATTTCGGCGTTCCTTTTTACTCTTTTTACGTTGCGTTGACAGTTTGTACCTAAATTCGCGCGGAACTTTTTTGTGAAATGGCTCTTAATTATATTTTGGTCTTATTATGTTGTTTGTTGAAGTCATAAAACTGGCATAGCAAATGTCAATGCTAACTTTTTGAATGTAATAAGGGTTTTATTAAAGGCATATCTCACTAGGATGCCTCTGCATATAGGCTGCTGCTCTGGTGTGGGTAAATCATAAATCTTTATTCAGGAAATACCAGTAAATTCCATTATTTTTTACAGATGCTGATGCAGTGGTCGTGGTGTAGCGTGGTACCTAGTGAATGTAACGTAAACACCAGGGTACAGAAAATCTACTGATGAAGAAGAAACCAAACATTATTTAACTTTCAACTACATCCGGAGATTCCAATACTGGCATTTTGACCTAATAGGAGTTCAGTCCGATTTTGTAACTGAAATGCCTTTAACTACAACATAGTGGTAAAAGTGCAAATCGATAAGGTACAGAACTACAACGATGGAAGAGAAACATTACCTATACCTGAGAAGGTAGGTAAGTAAAAAGCCCGCGTTTAAAATTTTTACAAATTTAAAATACCATAATATAACTTATCTTTATTAAATTGGCAGTTACATCTCTTTGATTTTTATTTAACCAAAAATTTCTGACGCATTTCGGCTCTTTACAGATTTTTCTATGGTTTAAGAATATGGTGACTCTACTACAGCCTCCCAGTGGGTCATGGCTTCAATAAGAGAAACAAAGCGAGGTGCAATTAATTGACAGCATGTGGGCATACAGACGCATAATTAAGACGTGCGTGGGCAAAACATGATTACCTTAATACCTTTGTAGTGGAACACAGGCTTAAGTTATTATTAATATTACCAGGTGGAAGGATGCAGTTGAACGGAGTAGATAAGTGGTATTAGAATACACATGGGACTCGATTTTGTATTTTAAATAATTAATTATTAATATTAAAAATTTAGAACTGTCAAAACAGCAGTAATTTAATTTATTTTAGGTGTCATTCAACACTGTAGGTAGACCCTCAAGTGGTGAGTAGTGGTATCAAGAAACATTGGGTAAGAAGAAAAATTTTTGTGACGATATTCAAACGGTATTATAAAATCATTTCAGCGAATAACATCCTATTATTGGCATTACTTTTCTTCAGAGATAAATATAAAGTATAAGATTTTAAACATTCGCGTTCCATTTTAACTGTCTGCATGTGACCACAGCTGCAGCATAGCAGCCGAAACGTCAAGCCGTGAGTACATAATGTAACTCATTAATAAACGTCGCGTTAAGACCCGTATCTTACTATATTAGTTTAAATATAAAGTACGTACTACCTAGAAACAAACCTCTAGTTTCCATCAATAATACCCAGTTTTCATCAATACAGTTTTCATGTAGACTGCCTAATTGCCATATGCACTGCACGCCCCGGTTAGCGTTTCTCCCACTGTTCAACAGAACCAGTATTGAAATCGTTATCCTGCCCTGATTACATACGAATATTCACCTCGTGTAGGTAGTTTGAATTATGAACGACGGAGATAACCCTGTGCCTGAATTAATTAAATAATTATGACATATTGTTACGATTCAATGCAAGGGCAAGATAAGATTTTATAGGAATTCATTAACGATTCCAGACGCCTGCTTCGGTTGTATTTATCTGGGCTTGCCATGGACGGGCTATAAATTTAACCACTTCTGATGTAAAGAGGTAAGGTAACCTACCTTACCTCTTTACATAGGTACGTACTTATTAATTGGTTATGTGTTAAGTTTTGGTAAGGATTTGGAGATAACTTCTATAAAGAAGTTCATAATTTTTTAATTCTGGGAATAGCAAATCGAAAAGTGAAAACGCTCGAAAAAATTGTAGAAAAAATAAACATAAAGAAACGTAAGATAACCTAACCTTTCATTGAGCAATTATCATTTTAGGTAATTTGCATCAATATTACATAAGAAACTTATAAAAAACATAAATAGCTCCAAATATTGAAATTTAACGTTTATTGCTAGATGATTGACACTTGAGCGTTTATTAATTTCTGTAACATTGAAGTAGGTACTAAAATACATATAGTAATTTTATTGCCTAGGTTATTATTACATTCCAGACAGTAATATTCTAAGAGTAATATTCCTTACAATATTATGATAACAATCATACCCTACCTTGAACATTAACTTTTTGTTTTATCTTGTTTTTATATTGTATTTTAATTTTGTACATTCATTGCATGTAAATGAATACTTTCGCGATGCTCGCTAATGAGAGACATTCAGTTATTTTTTTCTCATTTTATCCGGAGATCACAAAGCATAAAGGTACAGAAGGTAAGCCTTTTCAAAATAACAGAGCAATTATAGTCTATCCAATATAGCTTGATTAGAATGACAGCTGCCATCAAAAGTAACGACATAACTTTGTAGTAGCGATCAATGAGAGCTAAATATTGGCGGACGTGAAATAATTCACGTCTGACCTACAAACAATATTTTCGACGACAGTGCTTCCAATAAAAATGTTAATTTCGTGTAAATTCAGCGTTATATTACACCAATAAGTAGTAATTCGAAATCATAAAAATCAAGCTAGATTATTAACGACGTCTCTACAAGGTTATCTCGAGTTACAAAAATGTTAGTGATGGGACATATCGACAAATGTCATATTAAAATTAAAACTAATTTTTTAACATAATATTTAAGTCAAGTTATACGTTTTTCTAAATGTTCACTATTAAAAACCAAAAAACATTTCATTCTTAAATAAGCAAACATCGGAAATCAATCACCGGTATTTTTTGGGTATTCGTGCTATGAAAAAATTACCGGTGATTGATTGTTGCTCTAGAAGAGATGTCCACCGCCCTCTAGCGAGAGGAAAAAACCACTGAAGAACACTGATGATGATGACTACGACTTAGGTTGTACACCCTTGACATACTTTTTAAATTTTACTGTCTTTAAATATAAATTTTAATTTTAATTTTTATGAATAAAGATATGAAGAAAAATTGGGTGCATTTTTTTATATATTTTTTTCGAAAACTTATCGATACATCTATGTGAACCGTACGAAACATACCCAGCACTAATCACATTCGTTTGAAAGCTGTCATTCTAATCAAGCTATATTGGATAGACTATAAGTGGGAGTATTTCCTTTAATATAGAAAAACCAAAAAAATAACAACTGTGTACTTCTCTTATCATAGAGTTTGGACGGATATGCACATTCTGTGATAGACCGAAATTAACGCGAGCAAAGCCACGGGCAAAAATTTAGTTATGTTTTAATTTTAAAAAAAATCGACAAAGATGACTGAGTTCATTCGCCACTTCTTCTGAGCACCAGCTCATACGAGTATTAAGTTGTCCCGTGGTGGTGGTACGGCAAGCTATTTGGGACGTGTCTAAGCGCCCTGTAAGGCTTGAAAGGGCCTAATATTGAATTGAAAACTTTGACTTTGATATTGACCAAGCCAAATGCGTAGAGTTTAACAAACTTACTCTACCTATTTTTAATGTGGCATTACCCAACCTCGGGCGGTCCCACAATGACCTAATTTACATTTTAATTGTTCGCCCAAAGGATCCAAATCAATTCGACATTTTTAAGCATAACATTAAATACACTTTTTGGTTTCAAGCCTTGCTAATGTCTTTATCTTCAACCGGAATTTGTTAAATACATTTCGGTTACGGTTTACGGCTTATTTATGACGATAAATAAGATTTAGCGATTAAAAATAATAATTTGGCTCGCCTCTCAGCTTTTAATTTGAATTAATTTTCCGGTTTTATAATGGATGTGGTATTTATACAATTAGTTGTACATGTATAAAAACTTGCTCTATTATTTATTGCGAATGCAAACGGCAGATACAGATACAATTGGCATCTTAATGTAGTTGAAATAAGAGTGTATTTGCAATCAAAATGTAGAGTCTTAAAACTGGCTGTACTTATCTATTTAAATTTAAAATTTAAATCGGTAATTCTACATAACAAACAAACGTCCAAGTATGTCAAAATATTTACAGTTAAGGAAATCAAATTACGTGCATTAATCCCAACTTTATGCCTATTTGAATAAGAGCCAATCAATTTACCTTTGTTGGTAAATTTTAAAGATCATTATAATGTAACATGCGTTGATTACGTCGTCGTTGACGGATCACTTCCCTGGGTATGACAAGTTTAAATATTAAATTCGTTACAGAATTGTGGACTTTATAAATACCCTGATAAGGGTGAGTTATTGGTGCTAATATAGAATTAGGCGGGAATCGCTGACGCCATGTTACTGTGGCCCCGTCTATGGTGAGTTGATGGTGTTTTGAACACGTGCGCGGGATAGAGCTGAGTGTTTAGAAAAGAGCGATTTACCAAAAAACATAACATTTATCCTCTTATTTTCAATATCAACAATAGGATAGACTACGTTAACAACAATCAATTGTTAAAGGGCTTCCAAAACGCGATACGTCCATAATAGATTTTCGACCGCAATAGAACTTTTCCCATAGAGTAATACAGCCCACTGCTGGACGTAAGCCAGCCCACGAACGTCAAAAATAATAATATAAATTAATTAAAGGAAAAACTTTTTAAAACGAAAATAGCATCCTGACCCAAGGGGGTCCACGAGCATATTATGTCATATGCTCGTGGACCCCCTTGGGTCGGACCACAGGTTAAGAAACACTGTTTTACGGGATGCTATTTTCGTTTTAAAAAGTTTTTCCTTTAACCTTTAACTATAGTCGTGAAAAAATAATCACACTCCCATGGATATGAGGGTCCCCCCATACATTGTATGGGGGGAGCCTCATAGCAGCCTTATCTATAGACCATTTAACAACCATAAATAAATGCCACCAGAAATCTTGTATAATTTATTTCTGCTTTTTTATTAAGGGGTCCTTAAAATTGTGCGTGATTTCCTAAGGGGTCCGTGGACAAAATAGATTGAGAAACAATGTTTTAAAAGCAAGCTCTATTGAGCAGTCTTAAAACAAACAAATTGGTAAATAGTTTTACCAACATTTCGTAGAGATTAAACTAATCTTTACAAATGCTTCGATTCACCTGCAAAGCGAACATATTACTTAAATGCAAAGCTTGGTTTAGTGCTAAACGTAACAACAAACAACATTAATCAACAAACTTCTATAATGGCCACTGAAATTAGTTTTAGTAATCCGCTTTTAAGCCCGTGTCTCTGTAAAACATACCTAAGCTTGATAGAAGAGGTTTTATTTAAAATTCAATTAAAGAATCGTTAGAACGTGCCTCAACTTAATTGTGAAGTTTATTTTTTTGTTAGAAAACAAAGGTTTTATGTTTTCTTAAAGAGAACTAAAAGTAGGCAAGAAAATGTTCTGTACATTTTGAATTATAAGTTCAATTGTTTCTTATTAAGTAGTTATGTAGGTACGTACATTATATTTTTGTAAAACAAATAATTAATTAGGTATACTTATGTAAAACAACATAGGTAGTTATCATGGGTTAGTACCTACTAGAAAAATATTTTTATGTCACGAGATGTTCATGGAGTTTTTGTTAAAAAACATCTTTTCTAATTTGTTATATCCTAGATCAAACCTATGACCCGTTAAAAAGGACTTTAAACCAACGCATCTTGCTTCAAAATAAACCAGCGTTTTCCGTATCAACACAATATACGGCCTTACCTATGAATAAAACTTTTTTGACCAAACGATTTACTTATCTATGTCTTTGCCGATAGCCGTTGCAAAAAAAGAAAAAGTCACTATCTAATTCTGTTTTAAAAAGCATCGTTTATAATTTGTCCCATCCTAGATCAAACCTATGACCCGTTGAAAACGACTCACTAAACCAACGCGCCATCTTGCTTCAAAATAAACCAGCGTTTTCCGTATCAACACAAAATACGGCCATGAATACGGCCTTACCTTTATGATATAAAACTTTTTTGACCAAACTCCAATGATTCACAGGCCGCAGATAGCCTGAGTTATGCCTTTGCCGATAGCCGTTGCCGAAAAAAAGAAAAAAAATCTCTCTTTGTTCTTTGTCGCCCCAGTCATATGCAAATGCAGCTGGTGATTTAAGGCCTGCATTACTGATTCGCGAAAATGTCTAAAACTGCATTTACGATTATGACGCAAGAAATGCTGAAATAGATTTTAAAAGCTTTGAATTTGTTAGGAGAGTTTTATGGGGCCAAATCCTCATTGAAAAATATTTTCTAAGTCGTTGCAATTTTTCTTGTAATCGACTTTTTTAGCCAAAAACTAAAACTTTCAGCTAAGTACTGGCTGATTTCAGTCTGTGACTAATGTCGGTGTAACCCTATCGAAAAATATCTATCTACTTATTACAAAGGTATTATTTAGCTTTAACCCTAACGATGCTAAAAGTGAGCAAATAATAACATCATCAATTTTATTTATTTGGGCTCTACTAACATCAACTTTGCATAAAACTGATTCAGCACTCAATATTTAGATCTCTGTTCTCTTACGCTAATTGGATAAAACACCAATATTCTTCTGCTTTCATCTAGCTTCACATAATATAAAACAAAGTCGCTCCCGCTGTCTGTTCTTTAAGATCAATAAAACTGCGCAACGGATTTTGATGTGGTTTTCAATGATAAATAGAGTGATTGGTAGAAGAAGATTTATAAGCACCCGTGCGGAGCCGGGGCGGGTCACTACCTAGTGTAGGTACCTACTATAAAGCGTTATGATAATGACCAAACCTAACCCTGTTTGTAATATTTGAGACATTAATAAAATCAGCAGTTTTCATTGACACTGACTAACCTATGTAACTATCGTCAGTGGAAAGGAAAAAAGACTAAAGCGCCAAAACCGTACTTGTGGGAAATGAGGATCAAAGTTTTTTTTTTACGAAAAAAAATCGTATCTCTTTTGATATTAATGTTAAACAGTTCTTTTAAAATGCAATCGTGTTCTTGATTTTTTGCCTATATTTTAATGAAAACACCAGGTTTGTAGCTCTTTTAGATCGTAAAATAGGTGTCGCTTTAGAAAAAGAGTTATGAAAATTCATTAAATGTTAGTCAGGGTAAAACTGCTAACCTCCATTTATAATCAAATATCCAGCAACCAATAAGTGCTAAATAGTTTGAACAACCTTTTTGATAAAAGAGAAAAAATACTTAGTGAGATACAGCTTAATAAGTAAGTCGAAGATAAATTACTAAACTACAAAATAAGATAGTCGCATGCGCCAGCGAAAAAATGCGTAAAAGCGATATTATCCATGGAGCTTACATGAATATTTGCTTACTTACGCAGACCCTATAGAACGAATATAAGCAAATGTTACTAAACTCTTACTACATTAAACGTTTTAAGCAAAAGTAATGCTTATAGATTGAATAGGTATTATGTTTTATGACAAAAAATGCTTAATTTATCCTAACATCATGCATAATTTGATTGTCATTACTTCTAACCGGGTACGGGAGTAGTAGGTAATTACTATATTTTGAATTATAGTGAACAAACGTAGGGACACTTAACAATTTTAATGACCACCACTACCACTGGTGGGAACCTTTGGTGGGATGGACATGGTGGGTGGTGACTTACGCGGCCACCACCATGTCCATCCCACCAAAAAAGCCAAACCACACACTGATAGTCTCATCGACGGACTCGAGCATAACCGGCGACAATGTCATAAGACCGTCAGAACCACTTTTGACTTCAAAATCAAAGGTCTAAAGGTGGAAAAGGATGACAATCTAAAGGCCCAAAATAAGAAACTCTACAATGCTATGGATGGAAGTGTCGCCCATTCTCTACAAACGCTTGTTCGAGGTGGGGGCAGTCCACATAGGTCTGGAGATAAGACCGGTAGAAGACCCCACTAGTGAAATGCGCCAAATGCCTCTGTTTTGGACATACAAAAGCCCTATGCAAAGAGGAAGAGGAACTGCAGAGGAACTTACTCATGGCTAAACTGTCCAGCCTGAAAATAAGGCACACCACAATCGTGGAAAAATGCGAGGGCGAGAACTGACACATCCAACATCCACCACTACATGGCATTCAGTGATAAAGTGATGAATGCCCAGAAAAACAAAAGTAGGACTACTTACTTAGCGCTTTCCAGAACAGCATACTGCTAAGAACACCCTAAACATGCAGAGTTCAAATCTCCTAAAAGACCGTGTCCGTAGTCTTTTGGGAGATTTGATTTGATTTGTGAAAGCTCAACATCATCTGAGCTAACCTGAGACGCTCCAAGCAAGCCACTGCCGAACTGCTGCAAGCAGCCGAGGACAAGGACATAACCTTAGCACTCAATCGGCAGAAACCAGTCACTCAGTCTTCGGTGACCGATTGAGTCATTCACGACCCCTAACTGGTCACGGAGACGGAGGCCGCGTAACACTGGAGGCAGGCAGGCTAAAACTAGGAATTGTGTCCGTGTATTATGAGGGAGACAATCCAATTGAGCTTTAGATATAACGCACAAAGCGGTATGAAAAAGCTAAACACCCAAAACATCATTATAGGGGGAGACGTGAACGCCTAGAACCAATGGTGGGGCAGCGTTTCCGAAAGCTTAGGTGAAGCTTACAGTTTCTTCTTTCAAAAAATATCGACAGGGCAGATTGCGCACAAGCAAAGTGGATGTGTCAGCGTGCAGTAAGCCACTACTGGGTAGGATTAAAGAGAAAGTGGACAGAACGCTAGTCACTTCAGACCACAACGCCATAACCTATTCTCTCTGTCTGGGTGAAAGTGCGGCAACAAGAATACGCACAGAAGACCAGCGAGGCGCAAACAAAGAGTTGGAATGAGTTCTGCTCGACACACGAGAGAGAAAACATGTGGGATGGAATCTATGGAGTCATCGGGAAAGCTCCAGAGACAAGAGTACATGCTCCTGAATGGTTTTAACGGCAAGACTGGGCAGAGTGCCCAGAATAATCGGCTGATCCAGATGATTCCGTGACAATAGATAAACCACACCACACGCGTCTCCGACAACTGATAGAAAGCGAAACTTTAGAAGAGCAAACAGCAAACGATCCCCTTTTTACCGAGGCAGGAGTGGAGGCCGTGCTTAACGTGCAAAATCTAAAGAAAGCCCCGGGACCGGATGATTTCCCGCCGATATTTATGTACCAGAGCTATTCGTAGCGAAAGGGAGATATTCATGGAAATTGCAAACAAATGCCTATCTATAGCGTATTTCCCCAAACAATGGAAGACGGCTCACTTCATCCTCAAGAAGCCAGGGAAAGACTTATCTTGCCATTAGTTTGGGAACTTTTCTTGATAGAGCAGCATATACTGCAGGCAGGCCAATTAGACGGCGCGGCGCCCATACAATAGTGTTTGTTACCCTTTTTTCTTGGCTTGTGGATCTGAGACGTGGTCGCTTATATAGGCCTCATAAGAAGGCTCAAGGTCGCCCAAAGAGCGATGGAGCGTGCTATGCTCGGAGTTTCCCTGCGTGATCGAATCAGAAATGAGGAGATCCGCAGGGGAACCAAAGTGACTGACATAGCCCGCAGAATCGCTAAAATCTAGTGGCAGTGGGCGGGGCACATAGCTTGCAGAGCTGATGGCTGCAGGGGTAGAAAATTTCTGGAAAAAGAGTAGCAACCACGAGCCGGAAGACGTGGTGTGGGCAGGCCTCCCACTAGGTGGACCGACTATCTGGAGGTGGTGGTTGCAGGAGGTGCCTGGATGCGAGCGGCGCAGGACCGGTCTTTGTGAAAATCCTTGGGGGAGGCCTGGCCTTGGGGGATCCAGCAGTGGATATTGTTCGGGCTGAAACGAACGAACACTTTTTTTCAATGACTGAGTGCATTGAATCCACCGGCATAAATGTGTGCCCAGGGAGCAAATTATTTATTTGGATAGTTGCAATATTCTTGCATCTTCGCAGGCACTTGTGAGTGACCCGAGTGCGTAGTGTGTGCTTATAGTCGCAAGTGTGTTTGAGAAGTCTTTGTTAATAATACTTAACTACTATAGTTTTTGCTTTGATTAATGCTCTCATTTTCGCTAAAATACTTTAAAGCTTATTAAAAAAAGGCTACTTTTTGCTAAAGCGCCAAAATTAATCGAATCTTGTTCACTTACTTTTGCTTACACGCCAAATCATTTTGAACTACAACCATGAATAACTACTAATATACCAATGAACTATAAAACTCAAAAAGCTCGAATTGACAAAGTAACAAGTCATTCGAGTTCTTAAATAACAAAAAAAAACTTAATGTTGTGAAAGCAAAAATATTTTGCCAGCAAAAAAACCCTTACGCGACACTTGTTGCAAAAACACTGAAAACACGTCGTTTTAGCAGCGACGAGGGCGGTGATTTTAGAAATACTTAACATTTTCAGAGTGCTAAAGCGCCAAAAAAGTCATCGGATTGAGTTGAAACCTAGATAGATCGACGCAGAAAAAAAAATCCTATCCAACAATGTATATAACTCATTTTGGCCAAAATGGCGCTTTAGCATTTTTTCCTTTCCACTGACGCTATGTATTTGATTTATGCCCGTTTTCACCATCTATCCCTAATTTGTAAGTGACCCCTATGAAAACAAAATGTCTTTTATGTGTTACCTACCATAGGGGTCACTTAAAAATAAGGGATTAATGGTGAAAACGGCCATTACACTCTCTCCTACTTCTAACATTAAACCAATCGAAAACGCGTCAGTTCTCAAAAAGTCAAACCACGCAAGATTTATTTAGACCTCATATCGAAGGCTATGATAATGGGACCACGATTTATGGTGTCTGATATCACATGACAAATCGGCCGGTCATTTGCTAGTATCGAGTGACGGGACCGGTATTGTTCAGTTTATCGCGTTACTTAGCGAGTGCCATGTTGTGATTTAACTGTTTATGAAATGGATTTAGAAATTATAGGCTGAGTTGCATCAACTTACTTTGACCGTAACTTTAACTTTAACCGGTGCTTTTTGCATGGAGTTTGACAGATTTATGACGTTTGATAAAGTTAAAGTAAGATGGTGCAACTCAGTCATAGTAGAGTTCTAAAGGACTAGCAGCCGCCCGCGACTTTGTATGCGTGGACCCCGTTTTACTTCCTTGGGGGTTGAATTTTGCAAAATCCCATCTTAGTGGGCACCTACGTTCTAAAAGGAACCCCCATGCAAAATTTGTGACTCCTAGCACTTGTAGTTTCTGAGATATCGTGATGAGTGAGTGAGTCAGTCAGTCAGTCAGTCAATGACCTTTCGCTGTTATAAAATCATATTATTATGGATAGGGAAGCTATCGTAAGCAAAATTCTTGCTCCGTTTTGGAAAGAGTTAGAACTGAAGTTCGCTGCAGCAGCTGCATTAGTACTGTAGTCTAACCAAGCTTAAAACATGCAGCGCTAGATCGTTTTATGAATGTCAAAGTCGCACTAAAGAAGTTGCATGCCATACAATACATTCCAGTTGAACAGAGCGAGTGATATCGATCATCAAAATGTTTACTAATACTGCTTAAACATAGACATTTTCAGTTTATTTCTTTAGGTTCTTTTGCATTTTTTTCCCCCAGCTGGATTCAACAAACCCACAACCGCAGCTTACGTTGTTGTCTTCACCAGGCGATCTTCAAAATCTTAATATTTCTTATGACCTACATTCCAGAAGGAGCAGCTGCAGACTAAAAAGACTAAACTAAGGACTCGTTCCGTCAGTTTTGCAGAATCCAGTAATGCAGGACTGGAAAACTGGACTGTCATGTGAACACACGACGGACCAGTTTGTGCGAGACACTACAAACGGGATGTTCATGTGATAGTGAATATTAAAACACGTACTTCTAAACGGGATCCTGCAAAAAACAGGATGTCTCCGTTGGAACTATTCCTAAGTTCAAGAGTCATGTAGTAGCGTAAGTCGTGTCTCTATATTAAAATCATTAAAATAATTTCAGCCTGCGCCTGCATTAAGGTAGCTTCAAAATTATGAAAATCAATATAAAGCACATCAAGCTAATATATTTAAACACTAACCTACTTACAATTTATGTGGTAGTAAAATTTGCTATTTTACGACATAAATATACTGTCTGATATACTATGACTGTACTTTACATGTATTTACCCTATAATTACGTAAATGAGCTAATTTAAATACCTAGATGTCTGGTATTTTAGTTCAAGTAAAAATATTGGTAGTTAATCAAACTATAATCGAGTTCAATTTGCAATCGATGTAACTTTCGCGTGTCGATAAACAAACGATATCCAGTACACGCATCATTAATTTTATCCTAGATATTAGCGTTTAAATCCACCATAAAGTGAGCCTTAAGGCACGGTAATAGGGGTTGCAAGGGATGATCTAGATTGCACAACAAATGATCCTGTGGTAACACTTTTCATGCGTTTATTACGTCTTGGCACGGTCTGAGAGCGATATTGGAGCCGTTTATCGCGATATTAAGTACTGTTGAGGGGCATGCATATTGGCAATAGAGAAGATACACGTTAGTGAAAAGATAACTTCTTTTTATCGTGTAAAGCTAGCCTATAAATAGGGAAAGCGTGGGTAAATTCGAAATCAGGTCAGGAATTCAATTTTGGATACCTTTTAAATACAAAACCTTTTTTCGTTGATTAAATTATCATATTCTATTATTAGAGAAAGTTTTTATTTAAAATGAAGAAGTATTGGAAAACATGGCCAGTATTTTTTACACCATTATACGGTTAAAACTTTTTGGACACTGGCTGGTGATACTGGTGACACCAAGAAAAAAAGTTGCGACCTATTTTCTCCACGCATTGTTTATTTATTTTTGAATAAAGAACATTCTTTCATCCTCTTTCGTTTTTTCTTAACAATAGGAGGGCATCGTGCTCAAGGCCCAAGGATAGCTTTAGCAGCTGATTTATTACGTTCGAGCTGATACGTACAGAGACGGCACATTAAGCTGAACACTATGGACTCTTACGTACTTGTAATAGGGTTGATTTTTTCAATAAAAATGTATAGTCCGATGTGCTGTCGACGTACATGCAACCTTGAGCGATAAAAGATGGATCATCGAGAGATTAATATTGTTCCAAGCTTGTCACGTAACATACTGTTGGCAAATGGTTTTCAAGGAAAGACAAATGAACTGAGGTTACTGGATTAATCAATTAACTAGAAAGATGAATGTGCAAGTTATCTAGGTGAAAAATGTTGTGCGATGACTTTAAAGCTGATCTCTTAGACTAGTTACGGTCTTTAGTGATTCATTATTCAGATTTACTTTTTCTATTAAATTTTACAGTGACTAACACCCGTATTCACAAACGATACTTTCTTAAGTGAAGCAGCAAATCGAACGCACAGCTCTTCTTCTTCTCAGCACTGCTGCACTGGCCCATTTATTTTCCCGAAACAGTGGTAGGAAGGGTTAATACTGAGCCGTGTAAAAGTGCTTTTTAAAAGCCTACTTGCAAGAATAAAATGAGTTTTATGAGTTTTACATCAGTTGAAACTGACCTAAGTATCTTTTTATTAAGACCTAAGTGAGGTACTTTAATTATGAAAATATACGAATAATAAGTAAATCTTTATGTGTTATGTGAATACTTAATTTATTTTAAACTTTCGCGTTGCTATTCGCGTATCGCGTTAAAACCAGTTAAAATAATTCAAATACTTAATTTATTTTCCAATAAGTAGTCGTATTTATATTAACTTTGTTTTGTCGCGCTTACAAAATTAGTACCTGAGGCATATCGATACCAGAGTCAACAAAATATGGAGTAAAGTAAAAAGTGAACCACATCATAAACTGCTCCGCCAAACCGACCTTTGTCGATTATGCTCATACAGTATATCAATCGGTGGGGTGGGATCCATTTATTAGCATAAGGTAACCACAAGTTCACCGAGCGACTGACAGAAATAACAAATTAGGGTAACTGTACCAAGCGCGACCCACCCTAGCATTCGATAGCCAAATGCCGTAACTACACTAAGAATAAATGGACTTACGACATTCTACTTTTGAAGTTCATTGTACTTCCACCCTTGTTCAATTGCTAATTGTGTTTTTGTTAGCGATTTAACGGCCTCGTGTCGCTCTGATATTTTCGCGTTCGCCATTCTCTGTATTTGGCCCAAAATAATTATGGGATTCTAAATTGTTTGTTGGCTCTAAAATACAATTGCGTTATAATAACACCGGTGTTTTATTAGTGAAAATTTTGGGCTTTAAAACACTTCGTTTTAGGATCTTGACTCGTAAAAATGATGTATCCTAAAAAATGAATTATAAAACTGCAATTTACTGAAATAAGTTTTTCGACGTGCAAATAAAATTAAATTGCAGGTGCCGAAATTAATGACGCATCAGCCACAAATACTAATTACTACCAATTAATATTAAATGCATTGCAGTGACAGTGATAGAAATTTAAACGAAATGCAGTGTTGTATAGATTTTAGAGATTTTAAGCGTATTTGTAAAATTAAAAAAGTGACCTAAAAGTTACCTAGGTCACGTACTTCATTAATCTCCTTTTTCTTTTTCATAGGTATAAATATTTGATAAAACAGAGTAGCAACGGCTATTTTAATACAATGCTTTTTTGCTAGTTGTTCTCTTAAGTAATTTTCTCAAAATAATTTAGGGTTCAAGCCAAAATAATTATTATAAACAATACACTTGTTTCTTTAAAAAATTTTAGATATTTTGCAAGAAACGAAAAGCCCATCTATAGAAGCGGTATTAGGGAGGAATTATCACCCCCAAACTTTTTGATTACAGATAAAAACCATTGTCAAATCCAAAGGGCTTATTATTGCTATCTACGGAAGATCTTTGCAAATAACCCGAGCTTAGTTCAAAATGTACTCCGAATATTGGCAATCCGTCCTAAATCGCTGCCATGTTGCCCATATGGGCATATGCCGGGGCGTTAACAATGGAATTAGTCGTCATTCAAAGTAGCGGGGCAATTGTAAAGGAACTGGCACACTTGATAATGTTTGAATAGCAACAAATATATTAAATGTTGTAATAGGAGTAGATACGATGTTTTATTAAAGCAAACGCTTCTAAATTGCTTGTAAGAAGTGCAGATAAATACTTGCAAGATATCGGATTAAAATAAAAGATTAGGTAGGCATGAAACGCAAAGGTCATGTATTTTATTAAGTAACTTGATTTAAAAAACGTTGAATTTACTATGATCAAAACGATCGGCTACAGCTGAAAAATTAATAAGATAACGGAGTTATCCTTTGATTTGAAATACTTCAAAAGTTGTCAACTGTCATCGTGAAATGTATCAAGTGTATTCGCCCCCTTACATATCAGGATAACGCGTGGCAAGTGCACTCGTCTGACAGGGGTGACACATTGAGCCCCCGATACTGACATTATGTGACAACACGGCTAGGGGCGTACGATCGAACAATGGACCATCATTGGTACCTTTACCCTATTCGTGTTCGCAGACACTTTTATGGCTACCATGAATACGAAATGTATTGAAACATTTGGGTCTGATTTTAGGTGCAGTCTATTTGTCAAGTGCTGTAAAATTTCGCGCGAAATTAAATTTGAAAGTCAAAAGTGCTTTGTGGCAAAATTGGCTTCAAAAACTTCATTGTTTAAAAGCCGCGGCATAAAATACGAGTAGAGAATTCGGTACAATGACTTAAAAGAATCGATTGTTTGTGAAAAGTTTTTGAATAGACGCGAAGAGTTAATTTATTTAAAAACTTGTCATAATCTAAGATCTTAATGAATGAATTGATTATTTATATAATTCTTAATAGAATAGATGATTTGACTTCTTAAAATTTTTGCATGTCTTGACAAGACGAAACATGTTGAGCTTGATTATGTTTCTACTGATACCTGTATGTACTGTACCATGTTTCTGTACAAATAAATAAATTATCTTATCTTATCTTATCAATAATCTACCTTCTGCCAATCGGAGCTCATTTGAAACCCTTTATACTTTAGCATCGATATTGAGACCCGCAAAAAATCACGCGCAATCATTATAAGTATTGAGCCGCTGATTTTTAAATTTTCAGCATTCGGAATGGGAAAGGAAATAAATTCGGTCACAAACGCCGATGAAATATTCAATGAAGAGATTTTATGAAGAAAAAAAAACCTCATTTACATCTCAAAAGCTATGCGAGTTAATGGGAACGATTCCAATGCGAAGCACGTCGTTTCCCATTCGGTTCAACCCTTACGACACTTTGGTTAAGGGCGGTACACATCGATGGTAATAAAAAGATAATGATCTTATGAAGTGGACTACGAAAACACCAGTGTACTCATGCCTTAGTGTCAGGGGTGTCAAAACTTTTTGGACTCTTGTTAACCGCTCGTTAACAAGAGTCCAAAAAGTTCCGAATCTTTTTTCAGGCAACAGATTGACTGAAATTAAACAACATTTTTTTGCGATTTTTTGTTCTATCTTCAACATTATACAAATACGGAACCGATCATTATGATCATCATCATTATTTCAGCCATAGGACGTTCACTGCTGAACATAGGCCTCCCCCAATGATTTCCATGTCGATCGATTGGTAGCGGCCTGCGTCCAGCGCCTTGATCACTATGACGTGCACATCTAAACACGCAGTCTTAAAAAAAGTGCTTACCTACTCCTAAAATTATAGTTACCTAAATTATATTCAAATTGTTTACACATTGTAAATTCAAACTCATTCGTACTCAAAATAAAATGGCAAAGGGAAATTAACGAAATTCCTGCAACGGCAGAATTTGCCCAATTAAAATTTCGTGAGCTTCATACAGTTGTTTGTTCACAAATTGTAATAAGCATTTGTAATTGCCACACAAACGTCTACCGCAGTAGAGAGCAGGAGGGCGCTCTCATAAAGATTTTAAATTAAGTAATTAAAGACGTGAGCTGTTATGGAAGTACTTGTAACTCTCAATTTGTGATCTACTGGAGTAGGGCCCGCAGAGCAAAATTTTTGTTTAAAGGAGTAAACAATAGGTGATCAGCGCCATTGATAAGTAAGTATTTAATATGTTTGTTACTCTTTCACGCAAAAACTGCAGAACGGATTTGGATGAAACTTAACAGTGTTATTATTTATAATCCAGAATAACATATAGGCTATAATTTATATCGATCTGTGACAAACTAAATATCACGCGGGTAAAGTCGCGGGCAAAAACTATTTTACAAATAATTTCCATACTATTTGTAAAATAGCTAATAATAGATAGATGATATACCTACCTACTTCTATCTTTTTTCTCTTTATTTACGTAACTAAGGCAAAATATGCGCAAAATAATACTAAAATGTAAATATTTAAATCAGCGATACTAACTAATAAATTTATTACAGGTACCTACATACTACTACGTATCGGGTGTACCATTAGTACGTACATATTCATGCAAACATGTCATATTTGTTTTAGCATATTTGCCGAACTCGCCAGCTGTATTTTCATAAGCTCCGTGTGATTAGACGAGTGTCGCTGGAAAATTAGCAAACACACAATGTGACGAATGTCCAAAGCTGAGTAAATTAATAGACATTTAAAAGCTTTCAGCTTCGCGTTTGCACACCCTCGTAATGTTGTTTTAATCTACACCAATTTTGTAAAGAGGTGAAATATCAGTCGGTACATTTTATGATTACCTCGTATGTGTGTGTCGCTCAGCGTTCGTTCGTTCGATCGTTTCAGCCGAATGACGTCCACTGCTGGACAAAGGCTTCCTCCAAGGTTTTCCGCAATGAACGGTCCTCCGCATCCAGGCTCTTCCTGCGACCTTCACCAGATCGTCGGTCCACCTAGTAGGAGGCCTGCCCACGCTACGTCTTCCAGCCCGTGGTCGCCACTCGAGAACTTTTTTGCCCCAACGCTCAGCGTACTGTGATAGATTTAGCACCAATTACTTAGACGGGGTTACACCATCTTACTTTGACTTTAACAAACGTCAAAAATCTGTCAAATTACATACAAAAAAATACCGGTTATCGTTAAAGTTGCGGTTGAATTTAGGTGGTGCAACTCAGTCTTAGTCTCAAACTGAGCAAAGCTCATAGTTTCTTATGTCGAATGGATAAACATTTTTAAATATAATAATATCCGTGACGTAGGTGTTCATCTCACTGACATTTTGTCCTCTATCTTGATGAGCATGTGACATGATTAGGTTAGGTTGAGTTGAAAGTAGAGTTTTGGGCCGACGCTGTGTAGGTTTGTTGTCGACACGACAAGAAGAAAAGAAGTGGGAAGCTGTACAGTAAAAGTAACGTTTGTTTTAGTTAGACCTACCTAAATAACAAAGAATTTGGGACCTGGAGGCCTGAAATACAGGGTGGCCCTAGTTTAGGCTCCAGATCGCACACCCAAAACAACAATTATTGTTATCTTTCAAAATTATATATTTTAGGCTACTATTTTACCAGGAAACTAGAGTTATAAATTCTAGAGAATTCCACGCAAATCCACGAGTAAAAGCCATACTTATAAAACCTATTTGTATTCAGCGGCTTCCCATCTCGATATTGACGAGAACATGAATTTGAATGTTCTCTTCACCCGACGTTGTCATCAAAGGGTTTTAAATGCGACAAGTGTTTTTTCATTTGTTTTTTTTTCGGTGTTACATGGGTATTAAGTAAGACGGTTGATAAAAAAAATCAATAATCTCTGAAATGTTGATCTAATGCCATAAATTCCACAACGACCGGTCTTGCGCATGCAGGTACTTTCCGTGACCTTCACTAGGTCGTCGGTCCCCCTTGAGGATTTGTTATGGGAATCCGTGAGGGAGAACTTTGTCCAGCAGTGGACGTCATTTGGCTTAAACGGCAGTGTAATGAAATCTGAACTATTGTAACAAAAAACTTTATCACTACGTGCCCACCTCACCGCAAATGCACGCACCAAAAACAAATTCAGCTATTTTGCATCCAACCGCTTTAAAGGTTACGCGGAAAGCATCCGCAAATGATATCGGGCCGATATCGGGGCGGCATCGACTCGCGTCCGTGGAATGAAATCAATTTCAAAGTTGGTACGCTGTCGATCGCCTAAAGGTGCGACTACACTGAGAATGTAAGCGGAGCATCCGATCATTGTAGCGATAATGGCGGCTAATAATGGCCTTTAGACTAGTGACTAGGATGTTAGTAGTTGCGAATCCAAATCCCGTACAAGCACTTTTTAATTTGGGGCAAAGGGGACAGTTTTGTTATGACCTTTTAGTATTGTTAATATCTTTTAGAAACCAAAGCGAACGCAAAAGAACATCATCTTAGAAGATTTAAAATGATCGCGTTCCACAATTCTTAAAGTCGCTATTTTCACTTAAGGTATTAAGGCTGAGTTGCACCACCTAACTTTAACCGTGACTATAACGATAACCGGCGTATTTTGTATGGAATTTGACAGATTTTTGACGTTTGTTACAGTCAAAGTAAGATGGTGCAACCAAGCCTAAGTGTACTTTTTATTCTTTTTCGCGAATATAACTGTACTTTTGACACTCTTTGAAATCGCCTACGGATGTTTTTAATCAGATATTTCCACACGAATTTCATTAACTGAAAGTTTCTGCCAAATAACGGATCAATTTTCTTCACCATCGATGTGTACTCGATCAGAATCTCGGCTCGATGAAGACGCGCCCTTATAGAGTTCGTCATTAACTCGATTTTATCGAAAACGATTTTAATAATAATTGGAACTCCCCTCAGATGTGGCGATTAAGAACTTTTTTATCAAACCTTTTTCGAGTTGATCAATCTTCGTCCTGATTTCGCTTCCGTGTATCGTTCGTTATCTCTGAAATTTACCGATCGCGAAATTGTTACGCTCCTAAAGATAACTGTTGCTAATTTTAAAAGATTTTAAGGGCGTTGGTGCTCTTTTTAGTCAGTTTTTATTTTGTTAAATTACACGTCATACTTTTTAACATGTTTTACATTCCGTTTATTTTGTAATTTTATGTGGCGTACGAGTAACATTATTAAAAATCAAATAACTTTTACAATAGGAAATGTAATAGAAAATTTAAAAGACCACTACTTTAAGTAATTAAACCAATAGTAAAAAATGGGACCCTGCTTACATTACATCATTAGTTAAATGTAAAAAAATAGCTGTAGCTGTAAGATAAATAGCTTATTTTTTCTTCTATTCACCTAGCGTATTCCCCGCAATTTTGTTTTGGCAAAATCTATGCTTTTTCAAAAAGTATCCAAATAATTAAGGGTACTTAATAGGTTCTCATAGGCACCTGTTTTACCATGTATTAAACTCTTCTAGTTCGTCAGAAGATACCAGCTTGGAAGCACAATGGCACGCACGACCCCGCATATTGTTTTAAAGACTGAACCCGAGACCCAAGAGATCTTATCTAGCCCTAAATGTTTCTTGAATAAAATTGGACGCGGTCATTGGAATCGGATCTCGGGACGTACGATGAATCGATTGCATCTCGATATTCCCGATACCCGCCGATGCTATCTGAATCGATGTTGCGTAATTATAGAGCAGTTAAAGTTTATTCCTTCGCCGAACTTTGCACATGCATAATTCAGGTTTCTTGACTCCGGTTCCTCGTGTTATTTTATGCACTGATCTCCAAGATATTCAGGAACCGAATGTCAAATATTGAAAGGCAAATTGAAATCGATTTTTCAATCATGATATTTAACTGATAAATATCAGAACCCATTATGTATTTGAAACTCAAATAAAGGTATATCTTCGAATAAAATCAACTATACCAAGGAAGGTACCTCTTGAAATAATCAATGTTGTCTTTCATCATCATCATCATTTCAGTCATAGGACGTCCACTGCTGAATATAGGCCTCCCCCAATGATTTCCACAATGGTCGGTTGGTGGCGGCCTGCATCCAGCGCCTTCCTTTATGAGGTCGTCGGTCAACCTTGTGGGTGGACGCCCTGCCCATTGCCACTTCAACTTCAATATTCATTCAATGGCACATTTTCGCTAAGGACAAACTGTAACATATTGAAACAGTTGCTCTTTCCATGCTGTTCACAATGCAAAAAACACAAAGCAGGTTGAAAACAAGTGATTTTATTAAGTCTGATTGTATGATCTCGACAATACGGGGGCACATAAATGAACAATGCGCTGTAATTATACCACAATGAGCTGTCATACTGATTTTAGCTGTGACAATCAGTGTGCGATGACAATGTGTATCGCTTTTGAAGGGGAGGTCGAGTTGTGGGAGGAAGCGGGTGGAAGCTATTGATGTAGGCAATATTAACAATCTGTTAGCTAGATTTTTTAATACCAGAATTCAAAATGTTAAGGGAACTCGTATTACTTGCTAAATGATAGAATTGAAGAGAAACGTCACCGTCGAAATCAGTGTCAATTACCTAGTTTATAATACCAAAAGCAGCTAAAAAGTTCGCAAGTACGACGCACCTAAAAATATCGAGCTATTCAAGTAATATTTTATTTTTCACTGTTGCTACACAACAATAATGAAATTTAATACATAATGTTTGGTGGATTTAAGTTGAAATAATCACAAATTTACCGACTTCAGAAAAGGAGAAGGTACTCAATTGTTTTTTTAACTAAAAATGCTCTGTGCTCTATCTTGGAGTGTATTTAAATTAAAGATGTGTAACTTTTAAATTTTATCCCCAGTTCACAGAATTTAAAAGTAAAACGTAAGCTTTTGAATTAAAGCACACCCAGTCTATGGAATTAACACAGGCGGCGCACGTAACCCGAGCCGATATACGTATGCTCTTTATTTCATTCGATTCGTAAGTAGGGTCCACATAAAATTTATGTCATATCCACCAATGTTCGCGATGCTTCCATGTTGACATTTTGTTAACAATAGAGGGTGTTCTTTGTTTCTAACAAATTGTCCAATCAAATGTCGATGAAAGGTCCGACTTCGTGGAATGGTCTATTAATATCGGACTACAGAATGTCAATGATTCAAATTACAGACTGTAATTTCGGCATCATTATTATCGAATTTTTAATATTTTACAATAAAATTTGGTCATTCATTGTACTAAATCTAACATCATCCATAACAAAGTAACACCGAGACCCGTCACAGAAATTAAAATTCATCATTCCAACCTAGCCGGGAATCTAACCCGGGACCTCTTGGCATGTTAGTCCATTCCGAACCACTATACTCACAGTATGCTCTCAGATATTTACCCTGACCTATGACTCGAGTAATCTAAATATAATAAATACATATAAAAGGAGAAACTGACTGACTCACTGACAGATCAACGCACAGCCGAAACGGCTAAACGTAGGCACTTGAAATTTGGAAGGGACGTAGCTTAGGTACCGTAGAGGTGCACTAATTGCCGAAATTCCCACGGGAACGGAAGTTAGCGGGAAAAAACATTTGTATGAAAAAATCTAAACCGCGTAAAATAGATGAAAGGGGTAAAACGGGATACACGCGTACAAAGTCGCGGGCGGCCACTAGTATTACATAAAAAAAGACCAGCCTGTATAGTCAGACAGTAACAAAACTCCGGTCAGTCGTACCCCGCCCGTAGGTTAATCATTTTATTCAACAGTATACTGTTACCCTGAATTATTATTGACACACCAACTGTCGAGGGAGATCGGGCCAAATTGAATGTGTGATTGGAAAATCAATACGAGAAACCATTATGATGTTTACGTCTGCGTTACGATGACTAAATATACGGCTTTGAGTTTTTGAGTGAGTTATTTATTTGTTTGTGTGGGTGGGAAATACAGGGAAATTAAGTCAGCAGCAGCAATTTTATGTCAACACTAATTTTATTTGATAACTGATATTAAATAGGATAAACATTGTACACCTCATTTTCCTTAGTAAGATACACATAACTACACAAGTAGGATACTGGTGGTCGTTACGATTACGTTAAGATTTACGCCTGTATTCACAAACGTCATTACAATGAGGTCTTACAGTGCGCGTGGACGAACCAATCACAGAGCTCTATTCAACGCTGTGCGTTCGATTTGCTGCTTCACATAAGCAAGCATCGTTTGTGAATGCGGGCGTTATCGTCGTCGTTTCAGCCGAAAGACGTCCACTGCTGGACAAAGGCCTCCCCCAAGGATTTCCACAAAGACCGGTCCTGCGCCGCTTGCATCCAGGTACTTCCCGTGACCTTCACCAGATCGTCGGTCCACCTAGTGGGAGGCCTGCCCACGCTACGTCTTCCAGCTCGTGGTCGCCACTCAAGAACTTTCCTGCCCCAGCGGCCATCAGCTCTTCGAGCTATGTGCCCCGCCCTTCATTCTAATCTTCTTCTTTTCGTGTCGAGTCGACAACAAACCTACACAGTGTCAGCCGAAAACTCCGCCACAAGAGTGGCGTTGTCAGTAGCACTCATCAAATCCTCCTGAGTGCAGTTACTTGGGCACTCAGGGTCATTCTAATTACTATGATAGATAAATTAAAAGATTTTTCAATGGTTCGCGCTTTGACCTATAAAGCCAAAAGTTCACTTGTTGGATTTAAAGAACTAGTAATATTACGATTACTGAAAAATGATTTCATACCAGAAAATACTTTCGCGACTTATAAAAGAGATATTGGATTTAGATTCGAATTTATCGGAGTCGCTTCGGCGGTGTCAAAGCGCCCCTCGGGCGATATCAAAAAATTATATCAGAACTTTATCGACAATGCAAAGCTGCGTGAGCGTTTTCACTACCATCCTATTATTTTTTTGATAAAATATACCATGTTTTAAAAACAACAAAAAAAGTTCTTGATGTCTCTCTCATTAAATACTTGACGCTTGCCTAAAAAAAATAAGTATCGTTTCAAAGAAAGAAAGAAACGCCTAACGTTACTTTAGGCGTACGGGATTTTTAAAATCATATCGCTTGCCCAATAGACAAGCATCGTTTCGAAGAAAGAAATAAATGCCTAGCGTTATTTTACGCGTACGAGATATTTAAAAATCGTATCGTAGGTGACAACGCGAACGTTCCGTCGCCGAGTTTTCTACAGAGGGTTGGTACAGACTTGTAACGCCTAACGTTATTTCACGCGTGCGTCACGCTTGCATATTTCATTGTAGCCAACAACAGCTCGTGGGAAATCATGCGTGTTGTCACATTTGTAGGTGAGCCTATCAATTTAATTAGAAATGCTCAATAACAAATGGTGCGAAGCGTTCATGGTAATTAGCCCTATTTTCCCGTGGCAAAACAGAAGCTAACTCCATCAATATGTTGTCTGGGTGGTTTATTTATTTATTTAATGGTTAGTTATTAAGTAAACTTTCTAAAGATTTGATGTTGTTTTGATTTTGATTGATGCATAGCATATGTATTGCACCAAAGTGTACGTGCTGTTATTATTATGACGTGTGTCTGTGTAATAAGTCTATAATAATAAATAAAAATCCTTGGACATTTTACACTGCGCCTCTAGTCCCAAACTAAGCAAAGCTTGTACATATGTATGTATGTATTTACAAAAAACATACATATTATACATAGAAAACACCCAGATCCGTCACAGAAATTAAAATTTATCATTTTAATTTCTATCCGGCCGGGAATCGATCCCGGGACCACTCGGCATAGTAGTCCGTTCTGAACCACTAGGTACACCAAACGGCCGACAAAATATCCTAAACATCTTGGAAACCAGCCCTCTTTCGCCTCTCATTTCATTCAAGTAAATTCTCACTATGGAGGTATGTATTGAGATAATAATACATAACTGGATTGTCGTGAGAGGGCCCTAATCTCGATACTGAATACCAGAATCATTAATTCCACGCCAAAGTACTAATCTTCGATAGGTAATTGAGTAATGGGATCGCTCACGTGGTAGGACCTAGTTAGGATTAACTGGGGTCGGTTTAATAAGCTTCGACAGGGGAATAGTGCTACGAGTAGTAATAATAACTAGATTGACCAGTAAATAATATTTAGAGCGCTTTCACATGGGCGATAGAAGCGCGACAGCAGCGCGGCAGCGGCGTTTTTATAATATGAAGGCATGCATCCGCTGTCACATAGTATGAAATTTTCGGCAGCGCATCTGTAGCGCTGCTAAATCGCCTAAATGTGAAAGAGCGCTTACTACTAATCTCACAGCAAACCGTTAGGCCCAGAACAGACGGTGAAACGCAACTGCAACGAAATTGCAACTGCTAGTTACTTTTGAGTTGCATCTAAGTTTCTGCCATAGCGTCCGTTGAGAGACCACACATGACGCGACCAGTTTGAAACTTTCAGTTTCAGTTTCATTCATCAGAATCATCACAAAGTTGCAGTTTCGTTGCAGTTGCGTTTCACCGTCTGTTCTGGGCCTTAGGGTTAGTTTTACGGGATCCCGTCACGAGCAAAACTGGACTGTCATATGAACACAAGTGTGTTTGAATTTTGAATTTCAAGTTCGCATGAAGCGGTTTTTTGCAAAAAACGGGACACTTCCTGCAAAAAACGGGATGACACCGTGGGAAAGATCCCTTAATTAGCCTAACTGAAACATATTTATTTCAGATCTGGTAACGAGAAGAGATTTGCAAGATTATTATTAGAATCCTTCATATCCCTGTTAATCAACATTATTTCAAAATTGATTTTTGTTATCGGTTCGAGGATTGCCGGGTCAGTTAGTGTGAAATAAATGTATTTCATAATATGTTAATACATTCACAGAAATTGTGGCTTTATTATTTCTTTAATATTCTCTTACCTAAATGAAATAAACTACTGAACAATGCTACAAAAAGTTCACAGACAACTACTGCATATTCCAACCTATGCATTTCGCATCCATTTATGTCTGCGTATATTTTTTATTTATTGCTCGATCTCATTTGCGTTGCAAATTAATTCCTGAACGCACTTACAGTCTGCGAAATGGCTGTGAACATGGTGGAACAGATTAGTGTTGGCCATGTGTCGACATGATAAATTCATCGATATCGATCTGCATAAACAAAGGTAACAAGCACAAGCCTTATGCTGCCTTATTACAAAATTCGCATTTAATTTACAACTGAACGAATTTCTAAACATTATTATTATTTTATCGATCTGCATAGACTAAGTTTTATTTCAAAAACCTTTTGTTCAGATAAGTTGTATAAGTGAGGTATAATATTTTTTGTATGTGACAATAAGAAAGAAGAGCCAAAATGGGCTTTATGTAATTTTAGAAAAACAAACCTACTACCTAATTTATCTTTTCATTTCAAACCCATCTTGGGGTCCTATTATACAAAGCTGATACTTATTATTTTTTCGCAGAATTACTCACTGTTTTTGATTTAACTTTAAATAAGGTACTTGATAAAAATAAGGCCTACGTTCTAATAAGGCCTATACATCAGAAAACACAGGTAAACAAATCAAATCGGGATAATACTTAAAGGACACGTACTCATATGCCCTACAACCCGGTAGAGTGCAAGAGCGTCCCGATCCACGATCCCAGCACCAATTGGCACGCGTTCTTCTAAGGTGGTGGGTGATTTCGTGCTCTCTTATAAAAATCTGGCGATTTCATCTTGAATTTTCGGTAAAATAACGCTGTTTTAGATTAAGCTTTTCTTAGTAATCGTTTCTAAATATTTCTTACTAGCTAATAATTACCTTAATTTGTACTACTGGCTATAGATGCATTATTTGTAAATTTTTAAAGACAACAAGAGCGAAATATCTAATAAGGCCTAGGCCTTATTTCAGCATGGTAGGCCATATTGGATACTTATGTCAACACCTGATTACGGACAAATTCATTACACTAAATGAGTCAAAGAGTAACTAAATATTTATTTAATAAGAATGTTACTAACAGCACAGAAAATAAAAAGAAAACAGAGTAAAAAAAATTACTAAACCTGTAAAAAAAAGAAACAAAATACAAAACCAATAAAAAACAAGAAAAAAAGCCGTATGTATAATTCTAAAGGATTAAAGCTGATATTATCATGCCTGTCTCGAAGACAATGTAGCAGATATGCTACCATAAAGGACTGCTTTTGGTGGTATCATAAAGATTGTGTAGGAGTTCGTAAAGATGATTCAGAAGCCTTTTTATGCCCTGGTTGTAACAAAAATTGAGATCTCATTTTGTTTACAAAAAATCAAGACTAAATGATGTTCCTAAACTGATTTATTAAAAGGTTTTATGTGTAGGCCTTATTCGAACACGGTGTTTTAATAAACCCTATACAAAAAAAATATATTGTTTGTTTTTGATATTTTTTTTTGATAATTTAAGTAAGGAATCATTACTTTGTTACTATGAATATTTAATTTTATTTATAATTTATGTATTATTCTTAATAAGTGGTATTTAAGTTTATCTAGAGATATACAGTATATTTCTGTTTACTTGGTATGTAAAATTTTGATAACGCAAACAAATCGACGTGTTTAATGTTATAAGACCGCATTTTGTTTAATACAACCTCAATTTTAAGGTCTACAGGCATTTGAATCATATAGGCCTTATTCCGTGTAGGTGATTTAATAAAGCCAAAATCAGTGGTTTCGTAATTTGCTTATTTTGAATAGATTTAGTTAAAAATTATGTTATTTTTTGTAATATTGCTAAAATTAAAGGATGGAAGAAGTTAATTAATCTTGTTTTTGTTGACTGGCGTTAATATTTATTGAAATATAAGCATTTAAAGTTAGGTAGGCCTTATTTGTATCAAGTACCTTAATATCGATAATTATGATACATGAACTACAGATCCCGCACATCACTACAACACAGCTGACGTCTCCCATAGTCTATAGATCTATCCATGACGCTGTGGTTAACCGAAATATGCTTTGTTTTATTTATGCTAATTATTTAGGTAAACTGTTTTGCTTCCGCTTAAGTGACTACCAATTGGGCTGATATTAATTAATTCTGGCAAGTCTATCATTTGATACGGCATTTATAAGTGATTTCACTGGAATACATCTGATCATTTATACGCTAATTGTCATCTAACAAGCACTGGAGTTGATTAACCGACATATTGATATCATGTTTTTTCCTGAAATTTTGGTTTCATTGGAAATAGGAACGTTAAATATTTGCTGGGACCATGCAAAGTTAGGTCGTAAAAAATTATAACTAAAATAGTAGGTACCTATCAGCTCACTTACTATGAAGGTTTTCGTTATAAAATAAAATAAGATTGAAGGTTTAATTTTAATTAGGATCTATTTTATTAATTAATGCAATATAAATTCGTGATATCATATCATCATATTATCAACTTTCAAACATATTAAATCCTTCACTTAGCTTCTTATTAATCCTGTTTTCGCAAAAATTTAATGACAATATCGGTGGTTCTGAATTAAATTTCCAAGCTCACCAGAACAGACCCGATCATTCTAAATTCAGTTTTCGAGGAAGCGATTTAAAAATTACCAAAAATTTGTTATCGAATTAAAAAGCTTGTACTTTCAGCCAATACACTTCGTTCGATCATCGTTTTGTATGATGTTAACATCAATGATTAATAAATTAATTTCCAATTTAAAATATTCAGGGTTTTGCATAAACCGTTCGCTGCCGTTCATTTCCTGCTTCGCTCTCGAATTTATCGCTTTAGTGAGCCGGTAATGTGGGCTCAGTGATTCGACGTGTGATCAACGTTTGTGACCAATTGTTGTAATTGTGCGACCGTTTCTGAGATCAATCTACGGATTGATACATACTTCAACGAAATATTCCTGATTCGTTTGGACAAAGCTAATCACGGTTAAGTTATTTTGCAATTTGAATGGATGCTAATGAATATCAACATCCCTTGTGAACAAATCTGTCGAAATATTCAATTATAATCGGGATAAGTTTGAAAGAAAGCGATCCACCGCGTAAGAAAAGTTGACGTCCACTGCTGGACAAAAAAGTGTTGTGCTACTAATTTCCACTTCTGCATTCTGCGCTACATGATTCATTTAAAATGAAAGACACACAATTTCAATACTGAAGAGTCATAGTAAAATAGCAGATACTCCGTTTGGTAGGACGAACTTTGGTTCTTTTATTACCAGAAATAGTTTTATTGCAAATAATGATACTTACACTATGGGTTATAATTAACAGGCAAACAGTCGTACGTCATCAAATAAAATATTTTACTTCCAAAATTTTGGGTTAATAAGTGGGTATTTGCAAAACACCGTGGTTTACTACGGGCTTATTCAAATACTGAGACTTCTACCCTAATACAGTTTAGAAAGCTGTAAGGAGGGTGTTTATAAGCGGGCTTAGTATTAGCTGTTGCGGATAAACTGTTTGGTCAGCCGTTTTATAAAACGTCTATCACGTTTCATTAATATGCACACGAGTAAGGAAAGTGCCAGCTATATGTTGCTGGTTCGTATAAGTACCTACCTAGTGGCAATTTTACTCACAGGCACACGAGTAAGTAATGTGCCAGCTAAATGTTGCTGGTTCGTATAAGTACCTACCTAGTGGCAATTTTACTGTGATAAGTAAAACTTTCAGAAGCAAAGGACAATGACCAAAAGTGGTCCAAATGTCCACCACTAATGAGACCTATATTGGCTTATAGTCCATTAAATAGAGATTAACTTTCAGTATGGGACGAAAAAAAAATAAGCTGTCAGTAAAAAGTTATGACTATTTAAAAATTGTAGTAGTTTACGCGCTTATCTCAGGAACTACTGGTCTGATTTGAAAAATTCTTTTTGTTATGGGTAGCCCATTTATCAAGGATGGTTTTAGGATAAATAACATTACCCTACAACCAATAGGGGCGGAGCAGTAAAGACGAATGTTGTAAAAATGGGAAATATTATTCACACAATTTTTACGCGTACAAAGTCGTAGGCACAGCTAGTACAATATTTAATAAAATTCATCTATAACCCCGCGCCACATGCGACATGACATAAAATGCGTAGATTAGTCCAAAATATGCAATGGATAGAATGATATCAAGAACATTTTTCGGATGAAAAGGTAAAAAACAGACTTTTCATTCAGTGATAACTTTTTACTGACAGCATATTTTTGATTGCGGTTTGGTTATAACAAATCAGTATTTAGTAGACTATTTTACTACATAGGTCTCGTTCGTGGTGGACATTTGGACCACACTCCATACATTTTTGGTCATTGTCCTTTCACGAACTTTAATGAATATAGGTACTTATAACAATATACAGTTTATAAAATTTAGACATTTGCAAGCAAGTACGAGGAACTTTTTGTGAAATTTATCTAAGTCTTACGCAATTCCTGATCCAACAGTATTTCGCTATTGCCATACAAAATGAGTACAAAGTGCTCAAACATTTTGATCCAGCCTTTCTCATTAATGTCTGGGTTCACACATCACCCGCAACACGTCTTTATTATTGTAAGCACAACAAAACAGGGCGAAATGAAATGCAAATATGTGTGCATTACCGCGGAACCACTTAGGTGGAGCGTGAGTAACAAGTGCTCATATTGCAACTGCTGTATTACCACAGCAAGTTATGGGTAGTTATAGTCGCATTACGAACAGTGCAGAAAATTAATTAACATTATAAAAATTATACAGGGTGGATTTGTTCTAAAGAGTTTATTTAAAAAAATTGGAGACTGCAAAGTCACCCTGTATAACTACAGGTGTAGCGCCTAACTGAGACATACAGTGCCTGAGGTAAGGGAGCATAAAATTAAAATTAAAATTCATAAATTCATAAAATTCGCACGGGAGAACGTTTTTTGTGGCAAACGTCAGCGAAACATTTATTTATTTCGTTCGTTCGTTCGTTTCAGCCAAATGACGTCCACTGCTGGACAAAGGCCTCCCCCAAGGTTTTCCACAATGAACGGTCCTGCGCTGCCCGCATCCAGGCTCTTCCCGCGACCTTTACCAGATCGTCAGTCCACCTAGGAGGAGGCCTGCCCACGCTACGTCTTCCAGCCCGTGGTCGCCACTCGAGAACTTTCCTGCCCCAACGGCCATCGTCTCTACGAGCTATTATTATTTATTTATTTATTTCATTTTATTAATTAACTTCAGATGTTCTTCAGACTTGTATCACGACTTGTATGTGACAGTAGAGCTGTCACATCATTTATGTCACCCCTCCCGTATATCACGAGCATAGCTAAATACTTAGGCTGGGTTGCACCATCTTACTTTAACTTTAACAAACGTCAAAAATCTGTCAAACTCCATACAAAACGCACCGGTTATCGTTATACTTAGTCACTGTTAAAGTTAGGTGGTGCAACTCAGCTGTAGTCAATTTTCTTAACCTATTTCTGATTTTGAATTTTAGAAAAGTGTCGTCTAGCTTATTTTTTTTTTCAGTTTTGTGAATATTTATTAGGCATATAATTTCTAATTCAAATGTTATAGATACGTGATCTTCACACATTATTTTTCATTAAAATACGAACGCAATTTTTGTAAAATTTGTTTGATGTATTTTCATGTTAACGTGACTAACAGGTCTCTTTTAATTTTAAAACTTTGTCTAGTAATTAAAACTTAGCCCGTGAGTTAAAAAAACTCTTGATTTTTGAACCTACTTCCAAGAATCTTGGTGAAAATATTATTATGATATCAACATAGGTCAAATTATTATTACGAGTCAAACATTTTTAATGATGTATTTAATTAGAATACTTTACTGCATTATGTATCGTTTTGATTATTATAATTAGGTATAATATCGACTTAATTAAGATATATTTTATCTTATCATAAGGAATATTATGGTTCGTAATATAAACGTAAATATAAACGTAATATAATATACTAGCGGCCGCCCGCGACTTCGTACGCGTGGACCTCGTTTTACTCCATTAGGGGTAGAGTTTCGTAAAATCCGTTCTTAGCATCTATAGCGCATACATTTTAAATTTCAACTCTCTTACTTTAAACACATAGGACTTTCATAATATAAACTTCCAACCCTCCTTTTATCTCCTTAGCCCCCGTAGTTGATTTCTAATGATACATTTTCAGTATATGTACCACCTCCACCACCATCATTTCTGCCATAGGACGTCCACTGCTGAACATAGGCCTCCCCCAATGCTTTCCATGTTGATCGATTGGAAGCGGCCTGCGTCCAGCGCTTCCCTGCTACCTTTACGATGTCGTCGGTCCACCTTGTAGGTGGAAGTCCCACGCTACGTTTTCCGGTACGCGGCCTCCATTCCAGAACCATTCTGCCCCATCGGCTATCAGTTCTGCGTACTATGTGCCCAGCCCATTGCCACTTCAGCTTGCTAATCCGTCGGGCTGTCAGCGACTTTGGTTCGTTTACGGATCTCCTCATTTCTGATTCGATCTCGCAAAGAAACACCAAGCATAGCCCTCTCCATAGCACGCTGTGCAACTGAGCTTCTGTATAAGGCCTATAGTGAGAGGCCACGTTTCCGAGCCATAAGTTATCACTGGTAACACACATTGGTTATACACTCTAGTCTTCAGGCATTGAGGTATTTTGGACGAAAAGATGTTGCGTAGTTTCCCGAACGCTGCCCAGCCGAGTTGGATTCGACGATTGACCTCCTTCTCGAAATTGGACCTACCTAGCTGGATCGTTTGTCCGAGGTAGACATACCTACTTGTCGACAATCTCGAGAGTTGAGCTCCCAACTGAAACTGGGTAGGGCGCAACATGGACATTCGGCATAAGCTTCGTTTTGTCCATGTTCATCCTCAGGCCTACCTGTTGGGAAAATCGATTAAGGTCTTCGAGCATTGTTCCAAGATCTTCCAACGATTCTGCCATGACCACAATATCGTCGGCAAACCGATGTGTACACAGTACCACAGTGTACCGAACAGTATATGTACACCTCCACAATATCTAGAGATCATAGTGAGCATACACTTTAACTTTCAAGTCTCTTACTTTAAAAACCGAGGACTGCAATACAAACTTCTAACCCCCTTTTTAACTCCCATAAGGGTTGAATTTTGCAAAATTTCGTCTTAGTGACTAAAGCCTGGTCCGTGAGCACGTAGAATTTTGTCCAAAATTCTACGTGCTCACGGACCAGGCTTTACCTACGTTCTAAAAGGAGGTGTATTCCACTTTGATCACCTGGTTTTGATCAGCCAGGTGATTAAAGTGGACTTACAGCGACAATTTAGTGTCCTTTGAATTTATTCTGTGCCTTTGATCACCCACGGATACGATGTCCTGGGTGAGCCAAGTGGACTCTAGTTAAATTATTATTTTAGTGTCCTTTGATCATCTACAAACAAATCACACCTCCTCTGAATAGTCACATGTCCAATTGTTGTACTACATATTTTGTTTTGTAACATTTTTGATATTTTCTAAAAACCGCAATAAACAAATTGGACATGTATGTGACAATTCAGAGGTATGATTTATTTATAGGTGATCAAAGAACACTAAAAAAATAATTTAACTGGGGTCCACTTTGATCATCTTGGTGATCAAAGCCAGGTGGAATAGACCATTAACCCCTGAGAACTTTTTTGAGACTTGTAGTTTCTGAGACTTCGTGATGAGTGAGTGAGTCACTTAGTCATTCAATGACCTTTCTTTCTACTAAAATTATACGTACATATAGTTATTATCATTAAAATCAAATAAGTAAGTACCTACCAACCTAAGTAATTAAAATAAAGACCCTACCAAAAAATTAACAAATTACATACAGAAAATAAATCGAAGTAGGTAATTCTTATCCTATTTAACTACAATCGCCGACGCGCCCATCCCATTTGTCCGCCGCTGAACCGTACCCTAATATTCATCTCGGTAGATGGCGGCACATAGTAAGAATTTGCAAGGAAGTTTGTAAAAAGTCACTAATTAACACTTTAAAAAAGATTGATGTTTTTCAGAGAGCGCTGCTGCCCATTCTCTGTTTGATGTCTTTTAAACTGCGATCTCCAACCCGCCTGCCTAGCGTGGAGATTATGGCAAAACCCTCCACTATAGTGGAGGAGGCTCATAGTCCAGCAGTGGACTGTAAAGGGCTGTTGATGATGATGATGATGAATTAACACTTTGATTTGCTCGTTTAAACACAGTGAATGATTCAAATAGGTACATACAGTGAATGGTTCAGTTACATAAAATATCTTTATTTATTAAATTTTCAATATTATTTACGAACAGCGCTATTCATAGTACCTACATGTAATATTTAGTTACTAATTTACTAATGATGTCGATAGATGGCGTTTGACAGCTTTGCCTTCATGAATATTTACGTACCTCAAAAATGTTTGTCAGGCGCAAGAAGATTTTAACCAATGACGATAGATGGCGCTTTTCCACGTCTTATGAAAATCCCAAATATTTTACGGGACCCTATTATTTTCCAAAATAAAATTTAGCCTATGTT
Organism: Ostrinia nubilalis; assembly: GCF_963855985.1. Classification (NCBI taxonomy): domain Eukaryota; kingdom Metazoa; phylum Arthropoda; class Insecta; order Lepidoptera; family Crambidae; genus Ostrinia; species Ostrinia nubilalis. The sequence goes on from NC_087098.1 coordinate 12,181,082, forward strand.
ACTCGTGAGTTATGTAGCTTTCGAATGGTGAAAGAATTTTTAAAATCGGTCCAGTAGTTTTTGAGCCTATCCATTACAACTAAACAAACAAACAAACAAACAAACAAACAAACAAAGTTTTCCTCTTTATAATATTAGTGTAGACAAGCGGCTTTTTCCTTAAGGTCCGTTGACGCCTCAGGGCTGTATACATATGCGAAAGGAAGAAAACAGAATGCTATATGTTTATCACAATATGTTAATAGTGAAAGTGTTTATACAATAAAATTGTTATACAGGGTGTTAGGTAAATGGGTATATGAGCCGACACTAGCCTATGTTAACATGGGCATATAAATGATATGGTGAAGTAAAAAATTTGATATCATCATTTTTTTTTAAATTTTCATACAAAATAAATTTTATAAAATCCGATTTGTATGAAAATTAAAATAATTAAAATGAAGATATCAATTTTCTGACTTCACCATACCATTTATATGCCCATGTTAACATGGGCTAGTGTCGGCTCATATACCCATTTACCTAACACCCTGTTTAAGTACTACGGAATACTTGTTGGCATCATTGTTATTATTTTGCGTTTCAAAAGCTTTAAACACTTTCCAAAATCATTGTTATTTCTATACGATGCTTCCTTAAGTGAAGGAGCAAATCGAACGTACAGCATTGAATAGAGCTCTGTGATTGGTTCGTGTGTAACCCTGTGTCCACGCGCACTGTGAGACCTCATAGTAATGTTTGTAAATACGAGCGATAGTTAAAACCGATTGCTAACTTAGGACTCTACATATTCATTTATTGCATCTTGTTGTTTAGAATTAGCTTTTAAAAAAATATTCTAGTCCACTCAAGTTTATTTTGTGTCACATTTATCAGACGGTTAGTGTGTATGGTCTCTGATCTCTGTTTGCTTCGTGATAGCCAAAATGATCACAAACTAACATAATATTTCCCCCAAAATACATATTTTCCTCACCACTCTGCAATAGAGTATTAGTTCTAGAAACGCAAATCGGCTTCCACTGCGCTCTCGCTCGTTTGCGATTCCAAATTATTAGGTGCGCGTCCACCGAATTATATTTTATTCAATAGAATAAACAGCATTTCCCTAGAACCGCCACAATCCGATATTTAGGTTACAGCCAAACCGTGTCTATTGTGCAAAGTGAAACGTTCCTGTTTGGTGGATGGTGTAAGGGATAAGCGGAGGGTTTTAATGAAGACTCTTCTGTGATCTTAAGAGTTAGGTACACGATTTTAAAGGAATGAGAGTGTTTCCTTCTAACATGTACTTACATTGAGATTAGTGGAAGATCAACTGCACTGCAAAGCACCTAGAAATGTTAGATGTCACAGATGAAGTGTCATAACTGCTTGTAAATATTGTAGTCGTTAACGGCTTCAAATTATTTTTAACTAAATTAGGAAAATAGCGAATTAAAAACAAAACCTTATTTCGTGTAGCTGAAGTTCAAATAAACTAAGCCGATTTCGAGTTGGGAAATTAATCACTATGCCCGAACTATAATTAATTTACCAGACACAGGAACGTTATTACTTGGCATACCTTTGAACACGATCAACAAAACACTTCAGAGTTTTTTTATGCCACAACCACGAGTAAGCTACTAAGATAAGGTCATGAGCATTATACCTTGTTCCGCCTCTTACTCTAGTTAGCTTTAAACTCTTTTTAGGGTGCCATCTTGTACCCATTCTAACTCTAAAATACGGATAATTCTAAGATTATAGATCTGAAAATTCGTCTGGTCGCACCCCTTATTTGAGGCAGAAATTTTAACCCGCAACTGCTCGTCCCTTGTCCTACCAAACCGGCAATGTTTTATTCAGGCCCGCGACTCGTTAGCGTAGTGCATTGTGGCCACTAAACAAACCTCCAAGCGGCCACATTCCCTCAATGCATGCTTGATTTTTATAGAATAATGGAAGTGGTGCGGGACCAAAGTGGTTTCTTGGCAAAAAGTAATCTTAATTATGCCTAAGACATTAATTTGGAGTTCGAAGAACTGAGAAACATTTTTTAATCGATAGGCTAAATCTCGTACTGATTCTTCTTCAGTATAAGTACCGATTCTCAAGCCTTTGATTTCTGAACTCGTTTTTCACACAATGTCACTTACCTAGTGTAAAATAACTTTGTGGACATGTTTCCAGTTGTGTCAGATGCCTTCAAAAGTTCCTAAGTTTAACTTTAGGTATAATGAATACAGTGTTTTAAAACGAAAAATATAGAGCAAATATCAAACCAAAAGTACCATGAATTTTATTCCAGTTCATTTCAAAACGAATAAGATTCACAGGCGTCAGGACTGCCTCGACACACGACAACCTGTCTGTTAATTTATCGAAAGGAAATTAAAGAGCGCCAGTAGTAATTATGATCTATATTTAAAATCCATTTTCGCATGCACCTGGCACTCAGTGATAACTAGTTTAGCTCGTTTTCACTCGTAAACCGTCGTGGCACAAGTCGGAAAATGAGATTAATATGAGACGACACGTTAACGAGACGATCTACGTTGAAAAATAGGTCATGACTGAAAAAAATGTAATGTCCAGGTAGGTTACATAATTACGTGAGCGAAATGGGCATAAAAAGCAATGCAATGAAAAAAATAATTTTATTTATGGCATGGTTTATCAGACAAGAAAGTATCAAATTAATATACATAGGCAGGTATCATACACAAAAAAATATAATAAACGTTTCAGATTTAAGTTTATGCCATGTGGTCAGCGTCCACTAAAAGTATGTGATTAAAAAAACCTACGTTCAATAGCAGTCCTTATTTTGACTTCCGCTATTTAGGTCAAACAATTTTATTGGTTTACCAACATATGGTGAAACCACAAGCAGAGTCCGCAAGGTTCAATTGTCTTCTAGTAAAAATAAAGTCCAGTGTACCCTGAATAAAACTTATTTCAATAAAGTTGAGTTAAAACCGCAACTTGACCGATGAATCTTTCAGGATTTTTCATAGGAAATCGGTTTTGATTGTTAATTTATTTTCTGGTAAGATATCACAGAACACAAGACATCACATGAAAAGTTAAAGTGCTGTGGTATTATTACACCTAAGTCGCAAGCATCACATGATAATTTGTAAAAATGTATTTTTTAATTTAATTTAAAAAAACGGTTAGTATGCACCCCGTCATAAAATAAGTGCATGAGCTCTAATCGCATAAATCTAATTTATTCCAATATCAATCGTGATGTGTAAACGCACCTGCATCCAGTACCCGCAAAAAATGGTCTATGCCTTGAATATTACAACGGCTGCAATGTTGCTTGTCCATTTAATCGGTGACAGGTGCTGACTGGGGCAGATTTCTGCGCCCATTACTTACTTATAAGGTCAATCAAGTACTTCTTTTTCATATTTTTATCATTCGTCATTTTTGTGATTCCTTCAACCTGGTGCCGGTCGCGTGTCATTAAGTCTTTATATCGTCTGGTATTGAGGATGCTTGATGCAGAAATATTTGCTGTCGCATGCTTTGACTTTTAGTTTTTGTGTGCAGCTATTTTTATTTCGCTTATAAAATAAGGTGAGTAAAGAGGATACAGAAATAGTGAAACGTGGTGGACTGGTGTAGGTAACGTTTCGCGCCAATATTGGGTTGGAGGGAAAAGTGACACTGACATTTCGTCACAGAAGCAAAACTTCGTGGGAAAATTTTAAACTGACATTTCGTCACAGAAGCAAAACTCATTTTACTGATCGGTCGAAATAAAAAAAACAACAGAACTGTGTATGAGCAAGAAAACTATTTTGTGGAATTTCTTCTTTTTTTTGCCTAAATTTTATTTCTAATAAAACGGCAATTTTATCGTCAGTATCAATATTACTGATGTAATACTGAAATAGATACCTATTATAGAAGACGCAGGAGAAACCTAAATTGGATTGTGAAGATATAACCACTTTGAACTATTTGCACAAAATGTCAGATACAATCTAACAATCATCTCGGTGTTACCAAATGCAATTCGTCTTCCATTACTAATATAATATTTCATAAATTATTATCAGAATTTTGTCCTTGTTACACGTTGTAAATAATGTAAATAATGCAGAACGAGAATAGCTGAAATTGAATGAGAATGTCTCCAACTTCCTCATTGGCCCTAGAGCAATTCCAAGTATACCATCAATAAAAGCCTAATTAGAGTCATCAAACCTCTCAGTCATTCAATTAGAGCCATTAGAACTTCATAACTATGAGTTGTTTTCTATGTGTAAGCCGAGGACACGTGTCTCCAGCTGAGACATCTGTATCTTCGTAAATATTTATGCTACGATAATGTATTATACCTCAAAAATTACAGTCGAATCCAAATAGTAGGCTTTCCACTTTTCAAGACTTTAGCTCAAATACTGTTAAAACCACGATCAAAAAACTATGTGCGAGCTGGAGTACCGTGTCTCCAGCTTACACATCTGTATCTTCGTAAATATTTAAGCTACATCAATGTTTAATATCTCATAAATTAAAGTCGAATAAAAAAACCCGACTTCAAATCTTTCAAAGCTTTATTTCGAACCGTTTTCGAACTACGAACCGATACGTATGTGTAAGCTGGTGACACGTAACACACGGTGGATTATTAAAACCGTATAAGTTAGAGTTGCGTTTTAAAGATCAAATAATTCGTTATAATTAAAGTACACACGAGACATAATTTCAAATCTCTAGGCCTCTTAGTTTCAGAATTAAAAGCCAAAAACTATTTTCCCGCCAAATAATTCAAATAATATGGGTCGACTGCGACGTTGCCGTTCCGTGCGTCCACTAGAGCAGTCGAATTTGAACCTAAAAACTAGTATTGTTTGAATCATTTTTATTTGTAGTTTAAATCATTTAATTTCGATTATAAGAATTTTAGACTAGGAGCCGGCTGATTTGTGTATTGAGTACTTAATAACCTATATTTTATTAATAAGAAAAAGCTAGGTAAAACAAAATTATATTTTAATATACAAGTATAATAACGAACTTGTTTCCAAAGACTCAGAAGAAAGACAACAATATTGGAATTATGGTCGGGTGGTCGCTGCTCCGCCCCTATTGGTTGTAGGGTGATGTTATATAACCTAAAACCATCCTTGATAAATGGGCTATCCATAACAAAAAGAATTTTTCAAATCGGACCAGTATAGTTCCTGAGATTAGCGCGTAAACTACTACAATTTTTCATACAGTCATAACTTTTTACTGACAGTTTATTTATTTTTCGTCCCATACTGAAAGTTAATCTCTATTTAATGGACCATAAGCCAATATAGGTATCATTAGTGGTGGACATTTGGACCACTTTTGGTCATTGTCCTTTTAGTACGATACCGATTTTGGCTTGAATAATATATTTTTTTAAGTTATCTATGAGTGAACCTAGTCGCTGGAAGAAAAATATTTAATTTTTATCGATCCAGCGACTGGGACCACTGTCCCAGTTAATTGCGGTCCCAGTAGCCGGAATCTACGGCCCGATCGCGAACGTCTTCGCTTTCGCTTCGCGAAGCCCACACTCGGCCTCGTCGGCACGCGCACCGACGATCGCCAAACGGCTAGAGTACCTTCTGTACTCGCCACTCTGCCCGGTGAAGCTGGAAAAGCTCCTACAGCTACCAGCGCGGGTCCCTTCAAAAAAAAAAAAAAAAACCGGAAACCTCCCCGACCCGACCGTGGATTACCAGTATTCTACTACACAGTAAAGTATAGGGTAAGGTGGGGCACAATGTTACACGGGGTACAATGTTACAATGCATATTTCTCCGTCCCTTTCTATTAGTTGTATGATGTTCAGCGGCTCAGTTCAGCAGCTCTTATGAGCTTGACAAACGTGTATACCAACATCATACAACTAATAGAAAGGGACGGAGAAATATGCATTGTAACATTGTACCCCGTGTAACATTGTGCCCCACCTTACCCTACCTAGGTTATTAAAAGTTGATCGATCTGTGATAAATAATTTACCTGATTAATTAGTTTTATGAAGTAGGAATTTTATTTCATTAGTGATACCCGACAAGAACGTAGATCATCGGATTTCTAGTAAAGTGCATCTACCTTAATTATTAAAAATATTAATTGATCTGTGATAATAATCGAGCTGAATAAAAACGTTTTTGATTGTTATTTTAGTATTTCATTCTAGCTATTATATTTCCAAGAATAACCTGGTTTTGCCATGTCTGAATACAGTTTTTTTTTCGGTTTCGGTAAAACCGGTTTTGTGACCCCCTAAATCCCACCCTTACGTTCATATAAAAAGAATGTGCGTAATCTATACGTACATAAGGCACCTAAAATAATAGAGAGGAAAGAATTGATTGTATTGCACAATGAACCGTCTCAGCTATAAAAGACCCACTAAACTGAACTGTCCCACCAAACACATTGATAGGGGGCGCCACCATTGTTCACCTGTACAAGGTTTCCCAAAAAGTACTGTCAAGCCGAAGCCCAGAGGTAGAGTATCACTAGGGCTACCCGAATACTCGATTTTTTCAAGTTATTTATAATTTTCAGATGATATGATAATGATGAAAATCTTTGTCATATTTCAAAAACTGGGATAAAATCTATCCTACGTCCTTTCCCGGGACTCAACCATCTCTATGCCAAATTTCATCAAAATCGGTTCAGTGGTTTAGGCGTGAAAGCAAGACAAAGTTACTTTCACATTTATAATATTAGTATAGATGCAATGTTTTTGCCTCGATTAAATAAAACAATGTGATCAAAATAAAAACTTATTATCAAAATATTTTATAGGTTATTAGGTACTCAATACAGAAATCAGCCGGCTCCTAGTCTAAAATTCTTATAATCGAAATTAAATGATTTAAACTACAAATAAAAATGATTCAAACAATACTAGTTTTTAGGTTCAAATTCGACTGCTCTAGTGGACGCACGGAACGGCAACGTCGCAGTCGACCCATATTATTTGAATTATTTGGCGGGAAAATAGTTTTTGGCTTTTAATTCTGAAACTAAGAGGCCTAGAGATTTGAAATTATGTCTCGTGTGTACTTTAATTATAACGAATTATTTGATCTTTAAAACGCAACTCTAACTTATACGGTTTTAATAATCCACCGTGTGTTACGTGTCACCAGCTTACACATACGTATCGGTTCGTAGTTCGAAAACGGTTCGAAATAAAGCTTTGAAAGATTTGAAGTCGGGTTTTTTTATTCGACTTTAATTTATGAGATATAAAACATTGATGTAGCTTAAATATTTACGAAGATACAGATGTGTAAGCTGGAGACACGGTACTCCAGCTCGCACATAGTTTTTTGATCGTGGTTTTAACAGTATTTGAGCTAAAGTCTTGAAAAGTGGAAAGCCTACTATTTGGATTCGACTGTAATTTTTGAAGTAACTATAATACATTATCGTAGCATAAATATTTACGAAGATACAGATGTGTCAGCTGGAGACACGTGTCCTCAGCTTACACATAGAAAACAACTCATAGTTATGAAGTTCTAATGGCTCTAATTGAATGACTGAGAGGTTTGATGACTCTAATTAGGCTTTTATTGATGGTATACTTGGAATTGCTCTAGGGCCAATGAGGAAGTTGGAGACATTCTCATGAAATTGAACCACTTTACCGAACATTAGTCGATTTCGTAGTTTTGTTAAAAATCTTATAATGACTGCCTCTAGGCCATCATAAACTGTAATTTATTCTGCAACTGTTCCAATTTTGTGATAAAAATATCATAAAGAATATAATTTCAGAAACTAAATCTTGAATTGGCAGCTCAATTTACATTTTAACCATAGATAAAAGATAATTAGGTCTTACAGAACTTGCTCTATATTAATCTGTAGATTCGTGTAGTTTTATGCCTTTATTTGCACGAGCCGTGTTGATGGTTCGTTCTAAATTAATTGGAACGAGCACAAGACGTCCATCTGCAGTAATTGTACATACATTGTCCGCGTTTTATGTCCTTGACGCCAGCTGACCGCTGTCCTACAGGATCGCAAAGATGAGTTACATTGTAGAAGTGACACTGTTGAAATACTTTAAATGCTGCATAGTTGTGCTAACTGACCCTTTAGAGTTGTGTTACAAAGTCACAATGTCACATTGTTCTGTTCAACCTAAACTGAAAGTTTAAATGATGGTAATTTAATATGTAGTTACGAACGACTATGGATTTAGACTTAGAAGTAGTAAATGTATCAATTTTAGCAAAGAGCAATGTACTTGCGGATAGGTAAAATAGGCTAGCACCTTTAGGCGGTCTTATCATAAGGAAGCGATCTCTTGAAATTGGAGACTATGGTACAGAAACAAAAAAAAAATGTAATAACGAGATTTTTTTTTATAAATTGAGGTGCAAAAATAAATACTAGCCAAGATTAAATTTATTACGATAAGTATGTTCAGTATTGGTAGACTCTGACCATTCTCACAAAATATTCCTTTAACACCTTTATAAAGTAAAATAAATTAAATTTTTGCAAAAAAAAAAAACTATGTGTGGTGGCTCGCGACTGTTCGGTTTTCAAAAGTTTTGATAAACATTTTAGACAATACACTATTGTTATGTGCATGTACGTACAGTGTACACGTACACACACAAGTAAAGCTCACTTGCTTTCGCGAGTTGCAAGTACTTTAATTAATCCTCATTCTAATCTTCATGTCATTTAATGGAAGGCACAAAACGATCTCTGAATGCTTCAGACTAGTTCTCAGTTGATCTTGCAATCAACAAGTTTTATCAAGACAGACGCGTTATTTTTGTTCGGCTTTTTTGCCGCCGTATGTCGCGCGCCCTACCGAGTAATTATTGCGAAACTAGTATTTTAAAAGTCGTTCGTAATTAACAGGTTCTTCGCAGCATCTGCCCGATGCATACCAACTCAAACCTTACTATCAATACAAAAATATACCCTACTGATAAAGACTTTCAGTCGGTTTTGAGTTGTAAGGGAATTGAAATTGAACGTGGTGTAGTTTTTCTGTTTTTGGTGATTAACAACTGTCTTCCATCATTTTAGGCCTTTAAAGTCAGTCGCCGCGGGCTTGAATGAGATGTAAAGTTCATATTTTATTATGGAAAAAAGACAATGATTGCCTACGAGTGTAAGCAAAAATATAAACTTAAGTTATACAACATTAATAATCAACATCTTGTCGTATTTAATCTTTTACGTTTATTAACATTCAAAATTCAAAAGATTTAACGATTATTTTATTCATGAGAAACAATTTACGGCAGCGATTTTATTTTCCTTGTGTAAAGAAAATCTAAACATAAACCATAGTTTTCAAGCACTTCTTGACAAATTGCGGTTATGAAAATTCCTAACTCAGCAAAGTGAAAGTCATACGGCAAAAGGAAAAATCTTAGAAAAGTACAAAACATTATGGTGCTTGCATTTAATCGCTTATTTTAGCAATTGAAGTCTGTTTTCTCATGCTTTTCCTTAGGTTTTGTATGTTATGTAAATAATATCTAGGTAATTTAAAATCTGAGGTGAACTAAAAGCCTCTATAGTTAATGTAGGGGCATAAGTATCGTCTGCTTTACTGTTTATGCGACATAGCTCTATACTGCCGAAGTATGTGCCGAAAAGAACTAACTTTTAGACTTCAACGGACGATAGTGGTATTTCTATAATTTTTCCTTTAAAAAAGTAATAACATAAATTCGGGTACCACGAACCAACAAATCAGGTCTGCCGTCCGAGGTCCTGAAATTCTGAATCTCCGAAAAAACGATCCGAAACCGCTATTAAGCCCGACAAAGTGCCGTGGACGTCATAAAATATATTTTCCGATAGTCAAATTGCAGCATTGGCGTCGCACACAAATCTCTTCCGATAAATTTTGCCGCGAACCGTTCGAGCAAACTCACACTTTACTCGCTCCATAAAGTTTTTGCGAGATTTATTTCGAGATTGAGGCAATTTGACGGTAGCAATTTGCATTATTACCTCAATTGTTACCGTGAACAATTTATTTTATAATAATTCTCATTAAAATATTTAATAGGTAATTTAATGATGAGTTTGTTTCTTTTCAACCTCTGAAATTATTGAAAAATTTCTGAAAACTGCTCATTTAATTTCCCTTGTCGAAATAAGTTAATACTCGTTTATTAACTAATTTGGTATACCTAGTAAAGTCCAGACCATCACAGGTTGTAGACAAACTGTTCTCATAGTGTGCTAACTACATAAACTGGAAAGATAAGGTACTTAAGTACCTGACTTGTGACACTTCAGTGTTCTTTCACGTAACACAATGTTTTTTCTTCACTTTTTGTATTTCAAAGGCTAATTTTCATATAACAAAGTGATTAAAATAACAACTTCAATAACCTAACTACAAAGCGTTATAAAGTGAACGTCATTATTTATTGGCAGATGATTGGCATTAAACTTAACTGAATTTGCTTTGATTTATACTTAATCGTATAACTATTTGGTGTAGAATTAAAATTGTAACATTTTTTAAAATATTTGAACTGTTTTCGTACTTAAACGTCCAAGCGATGGCGTTATTCTACACGTCTACTTTTATTTGCACATTTTTACTGTAATTTTTTTTCTGCAGCTTAGCTTTAAGCATCATAAATTGGTTCAGTGGTAGGTACTGTTGTCGATTGATCATAAATTTATTTTTGTTTATCTTATGCATGGAGTCATCTTTTTATCACATAGGGGAGAGTTCGGTATATTGTACCGCCGGGTAAATTGTACCACCCTCATATTTCGTAAAGTATTTATTGAATGTCTGTAATTGCAACACTCAGCGATACACAACTAAAATCAATTAATATCGGCCATGTGGTTTTTGCCGTGACAACGAACACATGTGTTTTATTTTGAAAAGTATTTTTTCATTGTTTTCAAGTAACTTTTGACGATACATGTTTAGTTTGTAATTTTGTTAAATTTAATCACAGGGTGTTTCTAACATATTATTTAGAAGCGTAAATTAGTGTGGATTACAATTATTTGAAACATTTTTCGGTATTTATAAGGTATATTTTATACCGATTATTTAAATGCACTATCACCTAGTCGGCTAAATTGTACCACATCAAGTTGTATGGAACTTTACCAAAGGATTTTGAATTTTTTTTTAGTAAATCATATTTTGAAGTTATAATAGCGTGGTTATGTTTGACTAACAATAAATGAAAGCAAAAGACTGGCAAAGTAGATTAGGTACAAGTGTGCGTTACGATAATTGGAATTACAAAACTTGTACTCAAAATCGTGATAACGTGTAAAACAATATCGATTTTCTATGTTATTAACTACTGTTCCTTTTCGTTTCCTAATTTGTTAAGAATGTATCGTATAATATTTTAACATAGTTTTTTTATAGGCTTGAAATTTATTGAAATCCAATTTAGTAACCCTGTGGTACAAATTATCGAACCGGTTGGCTAAATTGGACCGAAGCTCTGAACTCGTACTTTGTTGATTTGTACTAAATATACAACAATCATGTTAATTAATACTTATGAAATAGTAAGTTGAATAATGTATATTTTATTTTAAACCATGGACATTAGAAAAAACAAAAGAAAACTAGGTGTAAAATGGGATTGAAAAAATCTGGTCCAAATTAGCGGACTCTCCCTTAATTGGATCAATTCAATCCGACCAAACTAACAGAAGGCACTAGGTACTAAACTTTGTCTCTTGGAAACCAAACCCAACCTCCGTTACCCAAAAATGTGCTAAACCACGACTAATATTTTTCTTTTCATAATTGCGTTGCCTTTAATCTTGTTTATGCTAGACGCAAACACTTAATAATTCATCCTCCAGTCTGATACCTACGTCAAATTACCCAATCTCAGTTGGGAGGTGTTTCACTGGAATCGCTCGAAGAATACCAAATGAAGATCGACGGGCCACAGGCTAAGTTTTATATTGATATTTACCAACTATCGAGTTGATCTATCTATGTGTTATGTATAGCTATCTAGCTGTACCCCTCAACGTACTCGTAGTTGTATCTATATGTAGGCATGTATAGCGGCTGCGCCCGCCCATTGGTTTTACGAATAAAGCGTCAGTGCGTTTTATATCTTTGGTCGTTTTACTTGTCTCGCACGCCTATCAACTACTTAACAGTGGCGACGTTCTACCCGCGTTAACCGAAAAAAAAGTAGTCTTGTGAAATGTCTCAATTTGGATTACTATCGAGTTTTGACCACAATTCACAGTCGTGGCAAGTGTACAGAGATCGGCTCCAGCAATGGTTTATAGCCAACGATGTTGTGGAAACCAAAGATACCACAGGAGTCAAGCGACGAGCTATTTTGTTGAGCGCACTCAACGAGTCCACGTACAAGCTAGCAGCAGATTTGGCTAGACCCAAAGAACTTCAAGAAGTACCCTTTGAAGAACCCCTCAACGTACTCGTAGTTGTATCTATATCGCCCATTTGCGACGACACTGTGACATCTCGAGATATACGATTTTTTGTTTTACCGAAATTCTGAACCGCGATCTTGCGTTCTATTATCTCCAAAAACAGGGTATTTGTTACTCCAAAAACAACAATACTATGAGAGAAAGAGACAAAATATTACGTTATAGCGTTGGCTCGTTCGGCGATCTAGTTGGCTTCGACACTGTGACAGTTCAGTTGCCACCTGCGCTTTGAGATGTGAGGTGCTCTTCGTTTTTAAGAAAAACGTGACATCTCGAGGATACCGCGGTATTGATGACAAAGGTAAGTTTTTAAAATATTTTTATTTTATTCGACAATGTGGCACGTCATACTTATCACAATGTTCTTCTAAAACAAAAAGCAAAGTAAAAGAGAAATTATTTATATGTCACGTTATTCTTGTAAGAAAATCGAAGTATCATCGGGACATCTTAACTAGTAACGTTGTAGATGATGAAAATTTTTCCTATATTGGAAATATGTTGTAGGTCATTTGTTGATGTTCTGTTATTGCAGAATGCATGTTATTGAAATTGAATGGTATATCTACTTGTCACGTTGTATACGCTAAACAGTAATACTCTACTCCAGATATCATTACAGATGGGGACTAGCAATGCAAAAAAGCAAAGGTTAACATTTGTGGCGATGCACTGCCTGAAGGAATTCCACAACCTAATCCGACAACATGACTAACAGCGCTATGCGAGCGCTGTGAAAGGGTATCTTTGAGCTACAATAACGTCGGAACTAATACGAGTAGATGTAGACTGATAAACATACATTCGTTTTGACGAATAGTTCAAATACTAGTAATACAGTGCAAATAAAACATACTTATACGACTGTCTGTTTTTACAGACACAACAAGCAAAATATTTTATATTATCATACGATAGCCTCAGATTAGCTTAATCTAAGACGATAGCTAACAAAATTATCTATTAGTAGAAGTATGTTAGAATAGCAATGCGTTGGATGACCCCAGATATTTATTTATTTATTATTATGTAATTATTCAATGTTACTTAGCTGTATTGGCTGTGTTTTGCTTTCTGCAAAAAAGGTATTTTAATGTTTTAATATAATTACAGATCATCAGCAATTGACTGAATTTTATCGCTTATTGCCCAAATATACTTTGGCGGGCGCAACATTGTTTTGTATAATAATATTGCAATATAACTATTTCAGAAAAACTACGCCAATAAAATGGCTACACTTTTTATAAATAGTGGTTGTTATTTTTCTCTATTAATACATTATTTAAATATTATCTTTTATAAATTTAATTTTAAGTAAGTATAAAAAATTAAAACACCCTAAAAGCTACCAAAATGTCGCTTTTTTGCCATTTTATTCGCCGGGGACGGCGATTTTTGCGTTGATAATTTTAGGATTAAATTGTCATAACTAGTCTGTTAAAAAATATCTATTTACTAACCTAGTAGGTACCTACAATTTTTTCTTCTGCATACATACTAGGGTGTCCCATAAATGGCCGAAAAAAAATTTTTTTTAGATATTGAAATGCATACCCTCTATTTCTTTTAGTACTACTCAGACTTAGTTAAATACAAAATTTCATCTTCCTACGTCAACATTAACCCGTGCCGACTGAGCTCTGAAGATTTTGAAAAATGCTGGTTTTACCCCTTTGGTTATGTAGCTTAATCAATTAAAATATTTAAATTTTATAAAATATTTATATAAAGAAGATATCAGACAATATATTTTACCTTTGAGGGTCCCTTTTTTACATTCTGGATACAGATTTCCATGCTCCTGAATATTGGCCTGATTTTTGCTACACTGTGCGTAGCAAAAATAGCTTTTTCTCTTCCTTTGCAGTGATCAAACAATGTAAATCTTGCATAAGCTTTATAGCTCTCTCAGCTGTATCATTAACTACCCTTAAAGAAAGCACTTTTTTGCTTTTAAATAGGCAACATCTTCATCTCATTTAGAAATGGGTCTCAGGGGAAAATTCTTATCAATTTTCAATGTAAAAAATAAATGTATAGTCTTGACAGACACTAAATCACTCAATGGGTTTCCAGCAACAATAAATAAGGCAGTATTATTATCAATTCATTAAAAACATGATAAAAAAATTAATACTAGTCCTATTTACCATATAAATTATCATACCTTCTTCAGATGGAATGTATATCTTCCCAGAATCATACATACTCTCTCTTTGTACTTTTACTACAGTATTGACGGTGTTTGTTCATTACCTTCATCATCAAAGAGTGATAAAACGGCAATTTCTTCTGACATGAAGTAACAAAGATTTTGACTAAACTTGCTCAAGGCTGCTTTGGAAATCAATTTGTCAACACTCTCATATACCTTTTGGAAAGTGGATGTCAAGAGTTCCTTAAGGCTTTCATCAGAGCTGGTAAGTTGGTCGTGATGATTAACCGCCGCCGCACCGCTACTGCCGCGCAACATGTTTCGATGCAAGTCGGCACGGGTTATCGTACTCCAAATAAAGTAAAAATTTATTTCTGAGTGTTTTAGAGGCAAACGAACAAAACTAAGACCTATGCGTTACAAATTTAAAACTTTGAAAATTATGGGACACCCTAATACATACATACCTACTTAGTACAGTTTCTCTTACTGTGTTTTTTTTTGTAGTAGTTTACGAGATTTTACTTTTGAGAGTTTTTCGTTTATTTTGATAAGCATTAGTTTTTAGAATAAGAAAACTTAATGTGAGCTTAAATATTGTATGTATACAACTGTCTGTCTACTTAGATAATATTTTTATAAGTGCAATTTAACATAGCAAAGCGAAATATTCACCTGTTCCAATAATTACCTCATTTTTACTGATTGTAATGTTATTAAAATAAAAAAAAAATTTTCAAGATCAACGTTTTATCTAAATAATGACTTATATAAATATATTTTTTTACATCATCTTCAACGTGACAACTGAACTTACCATCTTCAAAATATTATTTTTTTACTAGAACAACGTGATAAGTTGTCTCTTTTTTTTTCAATCGCTATAATTTCATCAATTTAGACGCAAATTTATGTCTTACTATAAATATTTAAATTCATTAATAGTTAATCTTTAAACGTTTCATACACAATTAGGTAATCCTAACCTTCTTTTAAGAGTTATGGTCATTCAAAAGTTAAAAAGTCGTTTTCTGGAAAACCACTGTTTTTGATATATCACAGTGTCGTCGCAAATGGACGATATGTAGGCATGTATAGCGGCTGCGCCCGCCCATTGGTTTTACGAATAAAGCGTCAGTGCGTTCTATAGCTTTGGTCGTTTTACTTGTCTCGCACGCCTATCAACTACTTAACACTATGTGAAAGCTTAATTGGATATTTGATTCGTGCTATCTAAACACATTTGAAGTTTGGCAATTGTTTCAGAATTATCATAATTTTAATAATTATTATATTATTTCAGCCATAGGACGTCCACTGCTGAACATAGGCCTCCCCCAATGCTTTCCATGTTGATCGATTGGTAGTGATCTGCGTCCAGCGCTTCCCTGCTACCTTTACGATGGCGTCGGTCCACCTTGTAGGTTCAGTAGTGGACGTCCTATGGCTGAAATGATGATGATGATGATGATATATTATTTCAACTATAGCTAATAACGGTTAGTCAACCATGCTTTACGAATGATATTAATATTGTCAACGTTAATAAAGTGCATTCGTGCATACTTGCGCCGCCTAGCGGGGAGTAGCGGCATTAATCCATAATGCGTGTGGTTCAAGTTCAACTGCATTTTTGGAAAATTTTGACTTTATTTTAAGATTGTTGGTATAACATACCTTATCAAAATTAAAATGCAAGTAAAATAGTTTACTTATGTAATAATAATCGGGAGGTGCCTGGATGCGAGCGGCGCAGGACCGTTCTTTGTGGAAATCCTTGAGGGAGGCCTTTGTCCAGCAGTGGACGTCTTTCGGCAAAAACGAACGAATAATCAGTGTTATGGTAACAAACAATATTTTTGTTGTTAGAAGCAAGAATCAATTTAAATTCAGGATCAGTCTTTTTACGAAAACATACTTACACATTTTACTTATATTACTATACTAGGTAATATTAATAATAGTATTAGTTATCGAACAAACTCTAAACTTGGCACAGCAAACCGAATTCAACTTATATTCCGATGCAATCGAGAACAGCATGTGCTGCAAAGTCGAATTGATTGAAAACTCGGTTTCAGCAAATAACAATTTTGAGAGTTTCCATGGTAACTAACTGGACTCTACCAAAATGGGCCAGAAATGCATTCGTGAAATTATGCCCGTATTTACAAACGATACTTACTTAAGTGAAACAGCACATCGAACGCACAGCGTTTAATAGAGCTCTGGCGCCGGTATTCACAAACATTACTATGAGGTCTCACAGTGCGCGTGGACGCACAGGGTGACACACGAACCAATCACAGAGCTCTTTTCAACGCTGTACGTTCGTTTTGCTGCGTCACTTAAGCATCGTTTGTGAATACGGGCGTGTGAATTGTTCGTGTGTCACCCTGTGCGTCCACGCGCACTGTGAGACCTCACTGTAATGTGTGTGAATACGGGCGTAAAATGCATTCGCGAATTATGCCCAGTGAACGTGGTGACTACCGAATTGTTTTAGCTGGATTTGCTACACCTGCGCCGTGAAACTACGGGTAACATAGATTTGATAGATTTTTTGAAATAAATCGAAGAACTTGGTATGTTGAATCCTGATATAACGAGCTTTTCATATAATTGTTAAAGAAATATCAATTTTTTTTACTCCATGAAAGCCACACTACACTACAACAACTACCTATAAAGATATTGATTTGATATTTCAAATTAACTATACTCGTAATACAAAGTATTGCGAACGTAAAGTGTAATTTTCGACTGCATTGTAGATGATTCCTTTAAAAACTATTCAAAAGCAAAAAACTGAACTAACTTTATAAAGGCGTAGAGTCTACGCCGTAGATTTTAGTGATATTTTCAATTTTGATTATCTTTATAGCGACGTTGTATGGTACTGTATAGCCACAATAAAACAATAAAAGTCCTATTCCCTAATAACGTATCTGTACAGTAAAGTACCTATTTCATTGCAAGTATCGGTACATTGTGCTTGTTATTGGGGTCACCTTACCTTCATCATGACATTACAAGCAAATAAAACAAAATTCAAGGTTCGACAGCAATATCAATGTCTTATGCACCAAAACCGCGAGCATTGTAAAACATTCTGATTATCCGATTAAGCTGTAAGCTCGGGCATTGATCGAATTGTGATCGGAATAGGTTCTATTGCAAAATTGTTTATCGGAACGGTGAAGCATTATAGCAACTGGTGTATTAGGCTCGACGCTTACTGAGAATCTTTTTGATACACACCTACTACATTAATTAAAAAATCATATTATTTTGTCATAATTGAAAATTTTTTCAAATACTTATATCGCACGTAATAATTATTAAAAATAAAACTATTTCTACGTTTTCTAGGTAACTTTTTTTTTTTTCAAAAATTTATTTCAACTTTTCTACATTTTGACAAATAAATAGGCCCAGAAAAAAATTGCCACTGAATCGAACATAAAGGCAAATAAAGAGCAATACTAAAATAACAGTGATTGCAGTGATATTAATTACAATTTTCTTTAGTGTAGATAGAGTCCTTGGCACGGACCTTTGGCACTGAGGAAAACTTACGCAGATTAAGTATTTTTAATATTGTTTGCATTAACGAAAAGACATTTCTTTCGAACAGTAAGATAATTGTGCAATTACCACTGTTCGAAGTAATATTTATTAATATAGCTTCTTAGCAGAGTGCACAAGATCCACAAAGCTTGTACCAGCTTTGTACCAGTGTACGCCGCGGCTTCGAGCAAAAGTGAGAGGTGTTCAATCTATGCCCAATCGGGCCGCGCCATTTTATTTGTCACGCTAGTTCTGACACGCTGGCATTTAGCGTGACCTTAAATGACACAACGTAAATAAATGTCATTTTTGTGTTTAAGTAGATCTTGATGCGATTTGTCGTTTGAAAAATGGTAGCCTATCAGTTAACAAATAGTTTTCGAGTTTGTATTTTAACTTGTTTATTTAATATTGATGATTCTTTGTTTCGACTGGTCAGGAGGCAATGCGTTTCAGTCAAATGACGTCCACTGCTGGACAAAGGCCTCCCCCAAGGTTTTCCACAATGAACGGTCCGGCAGGAAAGTTCTCGAGTGGCGACCACGGGCTGGAAGACGTAGCGTGGGCAGGCCTCCTACTAGGTGGACCGACGATCTGGTAAAGGTCGCGGGAAGAGCCAGGAGGCAATATATTGTATAAATTATAATAGAAAAATATTTAAAATACTACCTATACTATTCTAACAGCCCGCCTAACATATTACCAGCCCTTAACAAAGTATTTTACCATAAAACATACTTTATTCCTGGAATAAATATTATAAAAAGTTAAACCAAAAAAGCTTTATTATTTTGTTTTCATAGCCAGATTACATTGTACGTATTCTTAATTATTTTCTATTTCAATTCCACAATATTCTAGCTACAAATTTAATTTACGTTGACAAAATAATTTATTCGCGTAGGTGCAAAATAAGCTCTTAAAAATAACTTCTAAAACCTTTATGTAAAACTAGCGGCCGCTTGCGACTTCGCACGCATGAAAACATAGCACTTTCATATAAAATTTCAACCCCCGTCTTACCCCCTTAGGAGTGGAATTTTCCAAAATCCCATCTTAGTTAGCACCTACGTCTTAAAATGTACCCCCATGCAAAATTCCATAATTTGAGACTCCTAGCACTTGTAGTTTCTGAGATTTCGTGATGAATGTGACAGTCAGTAACCTTTCGCTTTTATTTGTAGATTATTATAATACTAGCTTTCCGCCCGCGGCTTCGCCCGCGTGGAATTTTGTCTGTCACAGAAAAACTTTATCGCACGCGTCCCTGTTTGATAAAAACTTCTATGTCCTTTCCCGGGACTCAAACTATCTCTATGCCAAATTTCATCAAAATCGGTTCAGTGGTTTAGGCGTGAAAGCGAGACAGACAGACAGACAAAGTTACTTTCGCATTTATAATATTAGTATAGATAGATTCTAGATGAATATACGCTGACACGTAGGTATGCGTGTAAGCAACGTAGCTTATTAATTCAGAGCTATTTCATCATACGAGATTTTGACACGTGAATCATACTTAAATCCTTTCAAATTAGATCGTCAACTTCTTGCCTCAGGCAGCCGTGTAAAAGGCTCCATGTTTCCCAGAAATTAAGTATATCAAAAACCTCGAATGACTAATGTTATTATAATATCAGGCACACAATAAAGTAGAGAAATAGTAAGACCACTCTGTGATGATGTGTATAAGAGAATATAACAGTAGGCAATAAGCTAAACTGTGGCGATGGCGTTTTATGTAGATAGGTATAAGTGCATTTTTGCATCAAAAATCTGTAATTTGATGTACAGTAAGGTGTGCATAGACATTGCGTCATGCATTGGTAATTGTATTCTGGAAGTACAGCATTGGTATTTTGAAGTATCATAATTAAAATTGAGATCATAGCATTTGGAAAATAGAGGCAACATAAGAATAATTTTCGATATAAACACTCGTTCTCGCTACGTAAAGTTACTGCAATCACCTCAATTCTGATAAAAATTCGTTGGAGATACGCCCTCGGAAATGCCTCGTAGACGTACTGAAGAAACGTTTGTATTAATTACATACAAATGTAAGTTAATTGCATCCGCTGGTGCCGCAGCGAACGCTTCCATACAAAGTTTAATTGTTTCCATTAAATTTTCACACAGTTGGTGGGCAATGTAAAGATTTGTAATTATAACGTGTGTTTGAGTTGTATGTAATTATTTCATCAGCTTATCCGAAGGACGGTTACTAGTCTAATAGATTTTAATAAAGTAGGATTATTTTTGTCCAACTACTTTATTATGTTAGACTAAATAAAGTAGTTCTTAGGTTCAGTCATCAAATGTGGCATGCTTTAGAAGTTCACAACCGATTGATTAACATAATTATCTTTAGACAAAGTATTTGTGTTTTAATTGCGAAATCGTCTCACGTTGCGAATTACCTAACTACACTATATTATGGGTTATCTATACTCTATACTTTATATAATAAATCTGTAGAGAGGTCAATTCTGTACATGAAACATATTTTCAAAATAACTATCAGGGGGTGATTAGTGATCGATACTGATGCCAAAAATGCAATCAGTAAAATTTTTGTCTGTCTGTCTGTCTGTTCTGTCTGTCTGTCTGTCTGTCTGTCTGTCTGTCTTTCTGTATGTTCCTTATAGAAACAAAAACTACTAGACGGATTTTAACGAAACTTGGTACAATTATTCTTCATACTCCTGGGCAGGTTATAGGATACTTAGGAATTCCCACGAGAACGGGAATTAGCGGGAAAATCCTTTTGTATGAAAAATCTAAACCGCTTAAGTTAGACGCTTGAAATTTGGTATGCAGGTACCTTAGTAAACTTAAAGCTTAGTTACAACAGGATATTGCAAAATTCCCACGGGAACGGGAGTTAGCGGGAAAAAACATTTGTATGAAAAATCTAAACCGCTTTAGTTAGACGCTTGAAATTTGGCATGCAGGTACCTTAGTAAACTTAAAGCTTAGTTACTACAGGATATTGCAAAATTCCCACGGGAACGGGAGTTAGCGGGAAAAAACATTTGTATGAAAAAATCTAAACCGCGTAAGATAGATGATGAAGGGGGTAAAACGGGATCCACGCGTACGAAGTCGCGGGCGGCCGCTAGTAAACAATAATACTGTAAAGTTTCATCAAATACCGTTTAGTATTTTTTACTTGAAAGAGTAACAAACATCCAGACATCCATAAAAAGTAGGTACACAACCAGGGCTAGTACAGTGCACAACTGTTGTATCTACGATATCATTTTTTGTGGACGTTTTATTGTGATAAAATGACGTCTTGAATTCTTTTGCAGTAACAGAAAGCTAGGCTAGCTGGTAGCTAGCCATTAAAAGAACTAGAACAGCCTAGCTATGTGCTCTACTTCAAAGTGACCCTACTGCCAACACTATCATGGTCACGGGGTGTTATGTCAGCCGCTTCGGTTTCATTATTAAGAATTTGAGGCCGTCATCTGTCGCAATACAATGTGGACGGTAATTAGAATATCTGAGACAGGTTCGCCTGCCTAGAGGTTAAACTAAATTGCGTATTATTATAATTTAAAATGTATCTCACGAGACACGTCGCAATGTGGTCGTTTATAATTAAGATTTGGAATGGTAATTATGGAATAAGTAACTGCAATTTAAGTGATCTTAAATGTAACAATCTAGCGACAGATTAATTGTAGAATTGCACATGCATTGTTATGACAGTTAAAACGATTTAGTGGTAATGAAACTTGCAGAGCATTATAACCCTAAATCTCCATCTAAATACGAATTTGGGGTGCTATTTTAGAAAACCACTTGGGGTAAAATTAGATACTATTTTACAATTTTTTTTTTACTATGGGATACTATTTTATAAGCCACGTTAGTCGAACGGTGATGAGGTGAGATTGGGACTAGTCGATCGAGGAACTCGGGTTTGAACCCCGTCACCGCTCGAGTATTGTTGAACCCACTTGACACAAGCAAAAACTTATTACGAAGGGTTAATGAAACTATAAAAGACAATTATTGTGTCAATAAACAAGCTTAATATTAATAATACTATCTTTGGTTCATACACCAGATCTAACAACAGAAAGAATTACACAATCGGATCTTGATAGTCAGAAACAAATAGACCGAACGCGATACAACGAAATAAGATCTTATCGAGTTCAAGTAGCGATCCGGTAATTAGGATCAAAACTCCTGAACTTATCTTTGAGATCAGTACGCATAGCCTTGGCTTATTATAGGCTCATTAAAATTATATAGAACGCCCTGATCGTTGTACTATTAGAAAGCAAGGTCGGAGTTCCTATTATTTTGCTCGGAACGCAAAGTTCGCGGCTAACAGTTGTCCAAGTCTTAAGCGGTAGCGATATCATAAATATTATTCTATTCTCAAATCTGATGCATTTATCCTAAAATCTGATGCAATAAATTTCTATTCACATTTTAGCTGGTGTTTTGTTAATAGTCATCATCATCATTACCTCAGCCATAGGACGTCCACTGCTGAACATAGGCCTCCCTCAATGCTTTCCATGTTACCCGGTTGGTAGCGGCCTGCATCCAGCGCTTTCCTGCTACCTTTATGATGTCGTTGATCCACCTTGTGGGTGGACGTCCCACGTTGCGTTTTCCGGTACGCGGCCTCCACTTCAGAACCTTGGTGCCCCATCGGCCGTCAGTTGTTAATAGTGTTTAAGTATAATTCCGAACGCCATAATTTTATATTTAAAAGATCTGTGTATCACGTTAGTAATTGGGTACTTCTACGAATTCCGTTATTTATTGAATTAGGTTCTTCGTGCATCTACACTCCTACAGGTCTATAACTCTAACAGTTCAATTGCCATAAATACAATCTTTGACTCTTCAGTTTAATTGAGCCACAGAACCTGCAGCCATAATTGTATGTGATCCAGTTAGAGTCAAGTCACGAAGCTGCAAACTGTAGCGGTAACCGTACGAGCCACTCCGACTTGTATTTTTCTTGTCGCAATTTTGAATATGAACTAAAACATAATCTGGTGGTTACTAAATCTAGGTCTACCGGTAAGTCTATTATATTTTTCATCTGTATTAGAGACGTTAAGTTTATAACTTGGCCCACAAAACCTGCAGCAGTTGTATGTGATCCAGATAGATTCAAGTCACAAAGCTGCGAACTGGAGCAGTAACCGTACGAGTCACTCCGACTTGCATTTGTCTTGTCGCAATTTTGAATATGAGCCATAAGATAATCTGGTGGTCACTAAATCTAAGTCTAGCAATAAATCTCTTTTATTTTTCAGCTGTATTAGAGACGTTAAGTTTATAACTTGGGCCACAAAACCTGCAGCAGTTGTATGTGATCCAGATAGAGTCAAGTCACAAAGCTGCGAACTGGAGCAGTAACCGTACGAGCCATTCCGACTTGCATTTGTCTTGTCGCAATTTTGAATATGAGCCAAAACATAATCTGGTGGTCACTAAATCTAAGTCTACCGGTAAGTCTATTTTATTTTTCAGCTGTATTAGAGACATTAAGTTTATAACTTGGACCACAAAACCTGCAGCAGTTGTATGTGATCCAGATAGAGTCAAGTCACAAAGCTGCGAACTGGAGCAGTAACCGTACGAGCCACTCCAGCTTGCATTTGTCTTGTCGCAATTTTGAATATGAGCCAAAACATAATCTAGTGGTCACTAAATCTAAGTCTATCGGTAAGTCTATTTTATTTTTCAGTTGTATTAGAGACGTTAAGTTTATAACTTGGACCACAAAACCTACAGCAGTTGTATGTGATCCAGATAGAGTCAAGTCACAAAGCTGCGAACTGGAGCAGTAACCGTACGAGCCACTCCGACTTGCGAGTGTCTTGTCGCAATTTTGAATATGAGCCAAAACATAATCTGGTGGTCACTAAATTTAAGTCTACCAGTAAATCTCTTTTATTTTTCAGCTATATTAGAGACGTTAAGTTTATAACTTGGCCCACAAAACCTGCAGCAGTTGTATGTGATCCAGATAGAGTCAAGTCACAAAACTGCGAACTGGAGCAGTAACCGTACGAGCCACTCCGACTTGCATTTGTCTTGTCGCAATTTTGCAGATACTCGCTTGCGTTGAAGAGCTGAGAGCTGAGACAACAGTTTTGGGTAACGTGCCGCACATATAAAACAGTTTGTTGTTATTGTCTTTGTTTTTTCTTTCTTAACAAAATAATATAATAAAATGAGCTCATTGCAGTTCTACTGTTGTTTCAACAAAACTATTAGATAGAAAATTGTGAATCGCACAGTGAATAGTGTGACTTCATATTATCTTTAGTTGCAGATCATATTGGTGTAAGGACGATTGAGGTAGAAAAAATGGGACTTCAGGGCTTTTCTTGCTTTTACCTACACACAAGGTACCTATAAATATTATGTTCTTTAAATTATTTTCATTATAATTTCATAATCTACTGCTTATTTGATTAAACAATGTTTGACACTACGAACGATAAACATTTACGAGTATTACTAAATACCGACACTATTATACAGCGTAGGTCGATATAGCTACCTGTTGCTTAGCAAAATATGCAAATACTCGACAGAAATTGATATTGCACAAACAAAATTACTGGTTCATGTAGGCTGTAGATAATGTAGGTACTATACCTCTAGCATGAAAAACTTTCGTCTTCAAATCGATTGCGTATACAACCACGACACCCAGCCTTCAAATTAATTGATAACGTGAAAATCACTATTGTCAAAATTAGTTTGAAATGGTAGCCATTTCTCACACTAAGTACACATTACGTCACGTTCACTTGTTTAATTCGATCTCGATATAAAAACAAAAGTCACAAGATTCGTGCTATTAATTATTTGTTCTCATTACGGCCGTAGAGTTTAAGTTTCCATACCTACAAAATCTTTCGATGGCGATTATAAAAATAGATAAAAACGATAGTTTTTCGTGCTAGAGGTATTGAACAACTGCATTAATAATATTCAATGAGCGAGACTGGATCTTATCTCAAGTAACTAATCAATTAGGAATTGATATTCCATTAATAATCTCGTGTGTATAATTATGTATTTGGATCTATGTTGCTATTTGTACACGCCTGTAGATTTCGTGTTGCTATTCAAATATCAAACTCATTAAGTTATTTAGTAACGGTGCTATGAAATGATTAAAAATGTATCGAAAGGCTTTGCGCACTGTTTGAATTTTTGAGTCGTAGTAATATTATGATTTTTGATTTTATATTTTTGTAGAAAAATTTCAAAATTTCTTGACCAGTAATATACAGAAAAAAGATATTTTGTTTCAACATTCAAGATCTTAGTTCGAGTAAGTTTAAAACCGGTTTCGAAATCAACCCTAATCCAAATTTATCCTTCAACTATCAAATAATCTGTTTTCGATCAATCCATAATAAAACTTTCGATGCGTTTACACTTTAATATTGTTAAATAGACTTGTAAACTTGTATATAAAAACAACTAAAATTGTAGATATTTTGACCAAAAACATATTGTGGCAGAATGACGGGCGGACTTGGATAAGGATTGAATAAAGTCCACAAGGACTTAAAAAGGCAAGAAACTTCTAATACGCAAGTGACTTGACTATTCAATTATAGTCTCACGCTATTCTAGCCTATATTATAATTGAGTTAGGGACCACATGGAGTTGGCTAACTCGAAAACTTGCGTTTCCTATGGCCGTCACTTCACAAACGGGCTGTGCCGGTGCAATCCGGCGCAATTAAAACTTCGCCAGTTTGTTTACGAGTACTCACTCGATCATAGTAAAAGCAAATAAGTATGTTAACTTCATTGTTATAGAGTGAATAGCCCCGAGTGAGGAGATTTGTATGTGAGCGCGCCGTATAACGTACGCACGCACACAAAATAGGTGTCAATTTGACATTGCCAGTGAAAGATGCGCTAGTGTCGTGTGTAATGCCGCACGTGCATAAAACATAGTAATTTAATTTAATAAGGGACAACATAATTTATAAAATACGATAAAAAAGTAGTCAGAATAATGATGGTCTACTCGTATTCTCAAAATAAATACATCAAGAAACTTTTTATTTTAAATTCCTGATTTGTATTTCTGTATTCCAGAGGTTTGAATAAACTGAAAGCCCCACGTGTAGGCTATTGTCACTCGTTCAGAGTCCGAGTCGGCTTA
Source organism: Ostrinia nubilalis (assembly GCF_963855985.1). NCBI lineage: Eukaryota > Metazoa > Arthropoda > Insecta > Lepidoptera > Crambidae > Ostrinia > Ostrinia nubilalis. The sequence continues at coordinate 12,207,460 of NC_087098.1, forward strand.
CTTATCTACTTTTACTGTGACACAGTGCACCTTTCGTCCGAAATCCGGCAAGTTGCTGGCAAGTTTGTTTGGCGTTTATCACAATGCAGCCGGAACTTTGGCCGTTGAGTGTCGGAGTTGCTCAATATTGTTGAAACTTTGAGAAATATCGTGTCATACGGCTCTATGGTATATTGGGGAATGTATCTCGGGCTCAGAACAGTTGGTACAGTGATTCCAAAGTTGGAGTGATTAGTCAGTTAGTCAAATAACTTTAGGTTTATTGTTAAGCAAATCTGATGTTTCAAATGTTTCAAAGTGCCAGTTGGATCGAGGTAACCTTGCGTGAAATTATTGTCAGTAATAAAGACTTAGTTGTTAATGATCAGCATTAAATTTGATTGTCAAGAGGCTCTTCATCATTTCAGCCAATATCAGTCCACTGCTGTGAATATGCACATGCAAGATCTATAGCTTTTTTTTGTACAGCCACTGTGAACATAGAGTATTTAGAGGTCGTTAGTCCAGATCAGAATCTTAAGCCACGTTTGCTGAGACGTGGTTTCCAATAAGGTTATATCAGACAGAGATATTACTTACATAACATTGTGTGGACACGTCATAAGCCCGTCATTTTCATAATGTTACCCACAAGAGCCTAGTCCACACATAAATCTCGCTTATTCCAACAATACTTAGCCGCAATCCGAGTAACAGGCCCGATAACTGTTGAACAAGCTCTTATTGAAGCTGCAGCGGCGCCATAAATCCAGGTTCGTACTAGGAAGACGTTTCGTTCGCAAATATCTGATGCTTTGTAATACCGCCGGTGTGGACTCGCGTGTGCTCGAAGGATCTATTCACACTGAAGAACTGATTTAAATGAAATGATCGTAGCACGTCCGATTTCATTTTTAATGCACTCTATCATGACCATTTCAGCCACAAGACGTCTACTGCTGAACATAGATTATTAGGCCTACCCCAATAATTTCCATATCGCGCAGTCGGTAGCAGCCTGCATCCAGCGCCTTCCTGCTACCTTTACGAGGTCGTCGGTCCACTATTTTGCGCTGCGTAGTTGGTCAGATTTTCTATAAACCTACTGCCTATCAAGACTTGGATGTTATTTAAAAACCGACCAAGTGGCAATCGGGGAAGGGTTTCGAACCATAATTTTGTTGTATGGGAGACCCTTTAATATTTATTCCATTTTAATTCATTTATTTATTTTAAAGTGACATACAACTAAATATTATCTGAGTAATTCTAAGTATTAATCAATTAGGTATTCATCATAATTTAAGCAAAAGTATGAAATCTTGTACTACGAATATCTTTTTCCGCGCTTATAGCCTATTTTAACCGCTCACTGTGACTCTACCCTAAAAACCTGTTGCAAAGATGTGAAATTTCGCGATGCTCGTACTAAGTGGGTGTATAGAAAACTATTGTCATAATGATGAACGCTGTTGATACGGGCCCGTGCAAAACACAAACGCCGGGAATTCAGAGATGAAGTCAGGAAATGGCAATGTTAGAAATGCTATTATCAAGGCAGGAAGGGAATTGTGAATGCGTTTGCTGAAGATGGCTGTTGAGATTTTTGTGCCCTGTTATATTTATCATGTATTTAAATTGGTACACAATGATAAAGATTAAGAGTAATTTATAAAGGAATATCTAAAATAGTTACTATGTTTTCTAATTTATATACATTTTTTTTTGTAAATTGATATCCTCTTATTGCCGCTGGATTTTTTATATTTTTCAGTGTATGATCTAGAGTCTCTAAAGGAAGATAGGTGACGTTGTAATAGGGTTCTAGAAATACTCGTATAGTTATCACCTGTCATAATCTACTTTAATTCCAAAATGTCAATCTGTGTACATTCATGACTAGCTTATAAGATCGCTATCACTAAGGTTCATAATTATGACTCAGCAACAAATGAATTTAAGCAGGATCCAATTGCAATAGATCCTGCTTAACAACATTTGGTAGCTGTTCTATATCCAACGACAATCAAATTCATTATTTTAACCCTATCAAGATACTATAATAAAAATGTAACCGAAACTTTAAACCTTAATATGAGTTCTACTGACCTGAATATCGGCGTAGCCATTCCGCCCAATTTGCTGAATATTTCATGTGTCACTGCTCTTGTTTCCAAAATGTACGAAGTTTTAATCTTTATATTTTACGAATTCTCTTTGTATGCTTACGGTACCTGCCTACCTAAAAATGTGGGCTTACGATTCAATAAAAAAATAGAGAATACCTTACTACTTACTGATGCAGGTTATAAAACCTAGGATGCACCTTATCTATCGATAAAATAAACAACAAGCAAAACCTCGGACAGACAGACAGATATGACGAAACTATAAGGGTTCCTTTTCAGGATTACGGAACCCTAAAATAAGTTTTTTTTGTCCATGTCTAGCTGCCCGGCTAATCTCCTGACAAAGGATCAATTTTGACGAAATTTTCATCAAATTAAAAAGATCAATTTCCACAAAAAATTTTCACAAAATCCGCTTTACTGACCAAAACAGAAGGTAGAAGTTAATTTAGCTGTAACGAGTATAATTTTACTAACTTTAGTTATTAATTTATATGCTGGACAATTACACAGGCCAAATAGTGATTGAATCTTGCGATATGGCTACAAAGACGCTCAACTGGTATTATAAACCATTACACGAACTATCTCGATATAACGTCAATACATTATGAGCAGACAACAAAGAGACTAATCCATAAATCGTAGGACAACATGTCTTGCAGACAAAGCACTATGCATACGGGATCATATTAAAACTCAATAGGCTACGGCAATTCTGCAAATAAAGTATCGACTCTCACGCCCGTTTTCACCATCAACCCCTAATTTTTAAGTGACCCCTATGAAAAAAAAAATTTCTGTTAAATGCTACCATATTGGTCACTTAAAATTAGGGATTAATGGTGAAAACGGGCATATTATTCCAATTTATTATCATCATCATTTTAGCCATAGGCCGTCTACTGCTGAACATAGGCCTCCATTGATTTCGGAATTGACCGGTTGGTAGCATTCTGCATCCAGCGTTTTCTTTCAACATTTATGAGGTCATAATTTCACCTTGTAGGTGGACTCTTCCAATGTATCGTCGAAGCGCTCTGATAGGGCCCAAAAAATAAGGAGACCATGTAAAGTGCCCTTAATTTTGACGTTCGTTAGTGCCCCTTGTGGTCTAAATTGAATAAATTATTTTTGACTAGCGGCCGCCCGCGACTTCGTACGCGTGGATCCCGTTTTACCCCCTTCATCTATCTTAAGCGGCTTAGATTTTTTCATACAATTTTTTTTCCCGCTTACTCCCGTTCCCGTGGGAATTTTTCAATATCCTGTTGTAACTAAGCTTGGAGTTTACTAAGGTACCTGCATGCCAAATTTCAAGCGTCTATCTTACGCGGTTTAGAGTTTTTCATACAAATGTTTTTTCCCGCTAACTCCCATTCCCGTGGGAATGTTGCAATATCGTGGCATGCAGGTAGCATGCCAAATTTCAAGCGTCTATCTTACGTGGTTTAGAGTTTTTCATACAAATGTTTTTTCCCGCTAACTCCCGTTCCCGTATGAATTTTGCAATATCCTGTTGTAACTAAGCTTAGAGTTTACTAAGGTACCTGCATGCCAAATTTCAAGCGTCTATCTTACGCGGTTTAGAGTTTTTCATACAAATGTTTTTTCCCGCTAACTCCCATTCCCGTGGGAATGTTGCAATATCCTGTTGTAACTAAGCTTTTAGTTTACTAAGGTACCTGCATGCCAAATTTCAAGCGTCTAACTTAAGCGGTTTAGATTTTTCATACAAAAGGATTTTCCCGTTCCCGTGGGAATTCTTAAGTATCCTATAACCTGCCCAGGAGTATGAAGAATAATTGTACCAAGTTTCGTTAAAATCCGTCGAGTAGTTTTTGTTTCTATAAGGAACATACAGACAGACAGACAGACAGACAGACAAAAATTTTACTGATTGCATTTTTGGCATCAGTATCGATCACTAATCACCCCCTGATAGTTATTTTGAAAATATATTTCATGTACAGAATTGACCTCTCTACAGATTTATTATAAGTATAGATATAGATGTTGATTTTGTATGTCGTAAAAGGTGGGTGAGAGACAAAATATGGCCAGCGTGTGTGGTGTAAGTACGCCAAATCCCCCATTTGCCTCTAGTATAAGACAGTCGGGCTTCTTCAATGGAGACCTTAATGATGATGATGATGAAGAAAAAGAGTCTACTCAAATATAGATTCAATTAGCTCAGTATACCTTCTTAAAATTATTTTGTTTTACAATCAATGTTACTTTGATTGAGGAAAAACAGTAGATAATTAGAGAGTTTATTTATTTATTTATTTAAAATCTTTATTGCACACATAAAAACAGTGGTACAACAGGTGAGCTTAATGTCACGTGGCATTCTCTTCCAGCTAACGAAGAGAGAGTAAGAGTTCAGTTTCTATGTATTACGACATTTGTTTGCAAGTTTTCCAGATTCTATTGGTTGGATATTTGCCACAGTATAAGCTAAGATTGTTGCAGAATGTTACCGTCTAGACCCGATACACCATTATTAAAGGCTTTATCAAAACGTAGGGTGAAATTCTTTTAAGTTTGGATATTGTGAAGTGTGGTTTTTATGTATGGTCGATCTAAAATATCTGCACTATCACATTAGATTTCAAGAGATTTAATACAAATAAAAAAACATCGAAACACTTTGAGTTCGTGCTTACAGACACAAGCAATTTAAATTGTCATGAAAAAACTTTAGCATCAATGTACCGTGTTTTATTTGCAGTCGACCTTAGCATAAAAGAAAAAGAAAGTCATACATTTTGACAGCATGTAACATGATCTGTCATTGCTGTCAAATCATACGTTTATTAAGTTCAGTCTGCTAACAGCTGTTAGACAGTTTAGCAGTCAGCTAAGTCATAACATTCGACTGCTTTCAAACTATGTATGAATTATAGATAATTGTATCGTTTAAACACTTTATCGCCATTAAAAATAGCACAATAAACGTCTCTAACCCCTTTGCATAGCAAAGATCAATTCTGAAGATATTGTCAGTTGTCATATCGGTCGGTACTAAATCATTTCGTACATTGTAAAAACTTATACAATGTGCGACTAAAGAAGAACGGTCACGCCCCATACAAAAAAAACCCAGACCCGACAGAAACGAGACATACCTCAGTTTTTTTGTCATGTCTTAATTAGTTAAATTATATATTTTTTATATTCGAAATCTATGTATAACACCAAAATATTACCCTTTGTTTTTGTTCAGGCGTTATACAAAAACTAATACAAAATGCCTATTTATCACCAAAATTGGTAAATGTATGTACCTAAATGTCTATTACAGCTGCTATGGAATGTATCTAGGTGACCTGGAGATACAGCCTGATTATACAGGGTGGTTATACATATGGAACGATAAGTGATCTCACTCGATTATTTCTAAACTATACAAGATATCGAAAAACTAGTTACTGATTATGAAAGTGCTTCACGAGCTCTTTCAAATGGTACCAATAATAGGTTACAGATTATGGAAGCTGGTAACATTGAATTTTTGGATTTTGTAACTTCTCGTTTCCACCCTGTATAATCCGGCTGTATCTCCAGGTCACCTAGATACATTCCATAGCAGCTGTAATAGACATTTAGGTACATACATTTACCAATTTTGGTGATAAATAGGCATTTTGTATTAGTTTTTGTATAACGCCTGAACAAAAACAAAGGGTAATATTTTGGTGTTATACATTGTTTCGAATATAAAAAATATATAATTTAACTAATTAAGACATGACAAAAAAACTGAGGTATGTCTCGTTTCTGTCGGGCCTGGGTCACAGATGACCGTTCTTCTTTAGAATCACATTGCATGAGTCGATGAATATCAAGTGCGCAAAAAGTCGGGAATCTATTTAATAAATTATAAATGGAGTTCAGTTGCTATCAAAATTGAAGTGATATGAAATTGATACTGCTTAAAGTGTGTCAAGATGTAAGCTATTTCAAATTTGTTCGACTGTACTAGTATGTATGATTATGTTTTTGAATGGGTTTTGATGTTATAAAAGATAGGTACATCAGAATAGCGCAAAAATTATAATTTGTTTGATTATACCGTGTTAAACCCGCGGGCAGAAGCTAGTTATAACCGCATATTAATAACTAATCCATTTTTCAAATAATTGGATTCCACAGTTACGCTGTTTATCATGAATTATTTACCTGACTCTCGGATTAACATTTTGATACGAGAATATAACGTCATAAAGCTTAAATTCAAAATATAAATTCAAATTATAATTCTGTTAGTGACTAACCAAATTCAAACGCAACCTATACCCAAATCCGATATCACATTAGTTTCGCATTAATAAAATCATTAATTAATTAAAACAACCAATAATCAGAGGTTCAAATTAAACAATTTAAGCACAAATTATGAATTGTGAACCGATGATCATATAAAAAGCTCGTTTGTTACCGTCGACCTGAACGAAAAATAATTTGATGTGATTAATTAAAAGTAATAATTAATTAAAATGATTCAGTATACAGATTCGGCGATTGTCACGTGGGTTTTCTCGGAATTCGCGTGATGACACCGTTTACTGAGCTGAACGTGTGAAATTGTTTGTAAAAGCTTTTAAAAGCCCGTAAAACGATCTTACTTATTACATAATATGAAATGTTAAAATCTGTTCAAAATTATCATTGGATAAATGATGCGTAATTATAGCAGCGTTATTGTGTTCGGTGTGTGGTGGCAAACTATGTAGATATTGAGGATTCCGGAATCCAATGACAATGACCAATGTTGGTTTAATGACAGTTAATTTTGCCCCGTAACAAACTTGGCCTCCACTGATTAGGTTTTTATAGGCTGTCAAGCAGTAGTGGAAACTCGTGGTGGGAATAGTTCCCATTTTCCATCTCATGGGATGGAGGCGGATGTATCTAGGATGAAGGGCGGATTAATCAAATGAGTAAATAGAAGCTTTTAGTTGCCGAAAAACGATTAATCTGTAATGCCTAAAGAACGAAAGCCACGCGGCAGTGATGTGTGAAAGTTTGATTCTGTATATTAATTCTGATGGTTTGTATCTTTTCGTACTTGATAAAATTCGGATAAAGCCGATAATCTTTTTGTTGCTAGTATGGGGAAAGTAAATTTTCCACTTGCCTCTGGTAAAAGAGAGGGTAGTAGATACTGCAGTGGATACCACACGACTTGAATATGATAATAACTTTTTTTTTTCATTGTGGAGTGCTTTGTATAGTATCTTTCAGAACTGAGGCTAGAATACAGGAATAGTATAAAAAATACACTGTGAGAAAAAGTCACCTACTTAACCTAAGTGGCACTTAAGCAATTTTATAGCGATGTCCAACCACTAGTTATGCTGTCACTATTCCTTATTATGCATGAGTCAGGTATGGGTTTAAGATAAGATCTCTGATTCAAAGTGTCCGTGACTCATGTTGATATCATTTGAATATTTTTGGCCTTTCTATGATATGTGTCATCAATCATAGAACAAATTCTATTAAATAGTAAAGTGCCTTCTGCTTTAACGCTATTTACATTATTTTCCACTTGAGCCATATGCGTCTAGGTAACATACAGTGGTCACAACAATTACCCAGCAATTGTGGGTTTAAGTCCTGCTTGCTCCTGCTAAAATTGTTTTCTTTAAGTTCGTTGGTTTCAGCTAAATAACATCAACAGCTGGACAAAATTCTCCTCCAAGGACTACAACAACCGGTCCTGCGATGCGCGTATTCAGGTGCTTCACGCGGCCTTCACCAGATTAATGGTCCTAATAAGAAGTCTGCCCATGCTATAATCTTCTAGCCCTTGGTCAGCTGATAAAACATTTATTAATACTACAGATATTTCACTTGCAAGTAACAAGATGAATATTTGTTCTACTTTTCACCGTCACGTATACACCCGGAACTTCGCAACAAACCTTATACTTCCCAAATCTAAAACGGACGAGTCCAAAGTTGTAACTCAATCTAACTCCCAAGATTCGGGAGCTGATTAGAGACCCGGGGCTGGCAAACATTAAGCAATATGGAGCAACAAGTTACTTAATAGAAACTGCTTTGTTACTTCGAGTTTTAACTTCATCAATGATCTCGTTTTGTGTTGGCCACAATTGGTAGAACGTGCAGAAGTTCCACTCCGAACTGTGAGGAAAAAGTGAATTCGGTAATGCTGTAAGCCAGGCATGATTTTTGATTTTTATTCTTAAAAATAATTTCTTTGGCAGAAATAAATTAAAGATTCACAGTTTGTGCCAAGATGCATGTTTTGAAGACAAAGAGCTAGTCTAGGATGCTCTTCAGCTTCATATAGAAAGGACGACATAGGACAGGTATCTGATAAATATTGGAAGATTATATCGTTTTTGGGATCGAACTAGACGTTGGGTATTAACAAAAGAAGTCTAATAATGCTTGGATGAAAGGGCATTAAATAAAATAAATACCAAACTGGTAAAATTATCTTGAGATCGTGACTTAAGTATCTATTACATGACATTTGTATTTCACAAAGTTAGGTTACTTAGTTTCTTTAGGGGCTGTAAGGAAAAATATTATCATCTATCTATCTATATAAATAAAAATGAATTGATGTTCGTTAGTCTGATTAAAACTCGAGAACGGCTGGGCCGATTGAGCTGATTTTGGTTTTAAAATGTTTGTCGTAGTCCAGGGTAGGTCTAAATGGTGAGCAAATACGCGCGCTATGTTGTTTTTCTGTGACAGACAAAATTCCACGCGGGCGAAGCCGCGGGCGGAAAGCTAGTTATTAATAAACCTTACACAAATACCAATCAAACTGTTTAAGACCATTACACTAAAACTGGGTTAATCTAGCAAGTAAGTCCCAACACTTACAGACACGACTGTAGAGCGAAATGCAGGAAATGACCTAATCCCAAGCAGTATTGCAATGACGCAACGCCGATTTCCTTCGCAACGAATCTGATAATATTACAAAGTACAGTGTAACGATACGTAATTGATATCGACGTCAGTCATTGCAGGTATTTTATCAATAATTAGCGGTCTATCAATGGCTGATCGGATTTCGGCTGGCAAAGGTATCGGCCGATCGACGCTTGCGCAAATTGTGACCAGTAACCAGGCCTGGCTCACTCCGCGCGGTACATCCGATAATTACCTACAGCGAAGCGCCCCGCCGGCGGGTATTATATCAGTCGAGTGTCACGCGCGCGCTCGTCAGGACGCTGGCGTGCGTTGTAGTATGATTATAATTCTATGATCGAAGTATTATTTAAAAATGGACATAAAGAGAAAGAAATATTGTGCGGCGTTCGGGTGTTAAAATTCGAAAAGAAATCTACCGGATTTATCTTTTTTTTTCGCTTCCCAAAGATGCTGAAAGGTATGTTGGCCATGTAGGTAATCAATAATTCTTAGGATAGTATAGGAACCTAACCTACCATGACTACTGCTCAGAATTCGTTCGTTCGTTTCAGCCAAATGACGTCCACTGCTGGACAAAGGCCTCTCCCAAGGTTTTCCATAATGAATGCATAGGTACTTACCTACATACGTACCTCATTACAAATAAGTAGATTAATTATTTTTTCACTAGACAGCAACCCTAACAGTGTAAGAAGAGTTCAGAGGCACGCGATAGAAAGAGACAAAACTTGTAGGTGAATAAAATTGTAGGTACGTAGTGCTGTGCGAGCTGAATTCCACTGTATCGCGTCGTAGCAAGACTCGCATTTATTTAAATCGTCTTGCGGAGTAATCCTTCTGTACCTGTACTATTACTTATTCTGTGCAGTAACGAGGCTTTTGGAGATCCGCATTTTGAAATTAACTCCATTTGTTTATTTGAAACATTAATTAAACATTAAAATATACGACTACTTATAAAACAAAATATGGTGTCACGCCGAAGCCCAGCTAACTCAGAAACAAAAAAAAGTCGTAGAACATACATAGGGGTGTTTCCAGTACCTAGCCCCAGTGATGCTGTGCTCTGACCTCTGTGCTTCAGCTTGACACTAATTTTTTTTTGGGACAATCTGTATTTACCTTGTGAGTTAGAGGATTTTTTAACCATACAGTGACTACATTTTAGCCATTTGCGAGATTGATTCTTTAGAATTTCAAAATATTTATCAACAAAAACGCATTTACAGTTGAAACAGTACCTACATTTTATTTAAGAATTACCTCTCTAAGTTATGAATTGTGTGATGTAAATTGGAATATGTGGGTCAAATCCAACTTGTACTCTTTAATACTTGACACAGGACATCAAAGTATTTTTGGAACCCACAAAACATGTTTAGAACTTGCCCTTGTCCATTTATTTTTATTTAGAACGCTATTGCGACATAGATCGAATTTCATCATCGCATTCACCAGATTACAAGTGCTTGTCTCATATTATTATGTATCGGTGACATTTCGTTCACTGCCAACTCCATATATTAGCATATATTAGGTGACGCATATCGCATAGGTATCGGTGTCGATTCGGATCGTAGTTGAACTTTTGTTCACAACAAAAGTAAATGCAGTGGGTTAACTTCCATCTCTTTCAGAATTTAACATCTACTCGTTCATTTCAGCCAAATGATGTCCACTGATGGACAAAGGCCTTCCCTAAGGATTTTCATAACGACTGGTCGTGCGCTGCCCGCATCCAGGTACTTCCCGCGATCATCACCAGATCGTCAGTGCATCTAGTGGGGGGCCTGCTCACACTACTCATTCGAAAAGAAAGTATGGTTTCGTACTAAGGATGGAAAAATATACCGTCGCGAGGATATTGCTATATTTTCGTCCCTTTTTGAGATAGTTAGTTCATTAAGCTAGGGAGTATTCTTTAATAGTAAAGGCCCTAGGTCAGGAATTCATTTAAGTCACCTATCATCCATTTTGCGACAAAACTTTCTGGAAAAAATAGTATTTAAGTTTGCCAGCCTACGGAGGTTTTCTGTTGTCGCTTGGATGAAAGATAAGCAAGCTTTGTGAGTCTACTGTATCACTACAGTTCAATGAAAACTGGTTATGGAAAAGGTGGTCAAGTTTAACCGCTCTAATATCTAGTTCTTTACAATATCTTTATTTGTTTTTCTAAGTACCAAAACGATATCAATTTGACATTTTATAGAGTGGTAGTGTTGCAATAGTGTCACCTAGTTTAAGACATGAGTATAATATACTCGCAATACTACGAAATATTAGTTGAACTTTTTATTGCGTTGCGTATTGGATAGGGTCTTCTTTCCAGTGACTTCTTGGCCCACTTTTAGCTTGGCCCACGGGCCAATACGCTGGATTGAATTTAAAAATACTTTTTCTTCCAGTAACTGGGCCCACTTTAAGATTGTAGAGTAGATTTTTGTTGATTTAGTGTCTCATTTAATAACAAAACATTGAAGGTGGGCCCAGTTACTGGTAGAAAAAGTATTTAAAAATGCAGTCCAGTTACATGGCCCGTGGGCCAAGCTAAAAGTGGGCCAAGTCACGGAGACTCTTGGATAGTTTACTTCGCTTGTTATTATTTTAATAATTATTTAAATGAGAGCATTATTGCTCATGTTTACAATATGTAAGTTTACACGTCTAAACCAGTGAATTAATTTTGGTCAATTTTAACTTTTTGTGGATAAACTAACAGCAGTAATTTACGTATAGGGTATAAATCCCAATACGAAACTGTCACAGGTAGAGGCCATGAAAGTTTAAAACAATAAAATGTCCCAATTGTGTATTAAATTATGCCGAGTCAACACCCATTAATTTTAGGTGGTTTTTATGACATTGCCGTGTTACAGTTACTCACATTTACCTTATAACTGAGCTCGTAAAATGTGAATTGCTACGCAACTACAAAAATTGCCAGAGAAATATTTGTCTTATCACTTAAAAAAGAAGGTTACTTTTCCTTTTGAGTCAAAGAATGTGTCCTGTGCAATAAACTCAGTTGTTCCTGGACAGTCTCAAACTGGGCCGTATTTAAAGTAACGTGTACAATCAAAAACATTCACATGGTGTTATCTGAGGTCTTTATGTTCACCGAACCTGTTCCGAGATCAACAATAGCCGCGGGCTGTCCACGTCTTTATTACTGCTTGGGAGCAGAGCAAGCGATGGACGGACAGCGGTTGTGGAATAGACAATTTGACACTATTCCCCAATAATTCGAAATCACAACTTTTCTGAAAAGACACTTCCTTCTGATCTTAAAAACTTAATTAATTTTAAATTACCTGTAAATTACGATTTTTGGTCGCATTGTAATTGAAAAAAGTAGTTTATTTGAGTTGACAAAATAGTGACGTCACTTGCTTGTAGTGCCATACAAAATCTATGGTTTCTAAGTAAGTCTAAGTTTCGTTTTGACAGGTTTAAAAAGTACGTCAATTTTATTGATTGGTGGTGTCAACATGTCTATTACACAGCGCAGTTTAATTAAGTTTAACATTATTTTCATATTATTTTGTGTTATCTGTTATGCTTTCGCCTGATATAATTTACGATTAAAAATATTAAATACATAGGTATCTAAATTTTCATTAGTATTTCAGACACAGATTTTGAATTAGTTTTCGGAACATAGTTAATTTTTATCATGACTTGACAAGCTGATGACATGATTATTACGAAGTAGATGGAAGATGACTTGTCTTTACGAAGTGTATTTTATTTACTCTAACTTGTCTTTATTACAAATCCCAAAAAAAAAAAGAATTAAATAATTCTAGACAATACACGATACACGTTTCTCTTATAACTTCCACCACGCGCGGTACACTAGCTCGAACTATTTGGTAGTGCTTTTATGTCCTCTCAAATGTCTTAAGCTTGGTATCATAACGGCCGAAGAATGTCGTGGGATATACGCGTACAGACGCCGCTTGCTCGGGTTAATTTCATTTTTAAATTGTGGGAACAATACTTTTAATTTGAACTACGCTGAATCACGAGATGTGAGTCATTTTTGCCATTCATAATATTTACGGTAGTGCCTAAGCTTAAAAAAACATAGCATTTACAATTTTTGCAAGAACACACTTTAAAAAAATAAATTTTGAAACTAGATTCGCTGAATAAGTGACGTCATAGTTAATATTCCAAAATAAAGTCTATTCTATTGGAAATTGCGTTTTGACGTCTCATAAAAAGTATGATAGGTTGATGATAATTATCAACTCACCAATAATGTCGGAAACAAAATTATAGGCGTATCAATGTAGTAAATCACAATAGGATTCTGCTAGAAAAGATAATGTTCAAAGAACTTCAGGCAATAATTAGGCCACTTACAAAGAACTTAATAAGATGTTAAATATTGACTAATTGAGATGAATATTATCAAACAGTTGAATTACGCAACACAAGTTACAAATAATGCTTTCCTAAACAATTTGAGACCTTAAGTTCTAAAATGAACAAGAATTCAAGCTCTAATTCAGATACAAAGAAGAGCCTATAAAACTAGAGATCTACAGTAATGCTAAGGGCGTGTTTTAACACCCACGTACAATTGTGTCTGTCAGGTCAGGCACAATGTATGCCGAGTTAAATCAGTAGGCCCGCAATAAGTAGGAATGCAATAATGGTATGATTTTAGTGTAAAATTAGGACTATTTTAATTTGATAGAGCTACAGACAGCAAAGTAAACCAGTGGCCTGTAAGGCCTAAGGTAGAAAGAGAGTACAAAGCATAGCTAGGAACCATTTATTTTCTACAAGTCTCTGGGAAAATCCTCTCCAAAGTACGCAAAATTCTAGTATTACAGATTTAATAATTGGAGTTAAGATATTTAAACCATCTTAGATCCTACAAAACATAGACCAATATCAATAAATCCAAAACTTTATATTTTATTTTAGGTTTAAAAATCATGTTATGAGGTACAGTAACAAATTATTTTTTTAGGCTTTTAGTAGCGACCAATTCTACTGCTTTAATTTGCCAATAGTGTAAGCAAAGGGAGTATCAGGTAACCCATTAAACATCAAAGAAATTGCATGGGTCGGCGCTAGGTTTTAATAAAATAGAGGGTACAAATTGATAATAAAATTGTATATTGTTGATATTCTTGGAATCGATGTTAGTTTGGAATCTAGGTGTAAATTAGTTTTAGATAATGCGATTTAAAAAAAAAAATCTTATTTACAGTACCAAATTCTCATAGAGAACTAAACTTCTTTGGACCATAGAACATGATGGTTCCTATTTTTCGTTTCAGGAAAAAGACGTCCACTGCTGGACAACGGGCTCCCCCAAGGATTTTTATAACGACCGGTCCTGAATGCATCATTCATTCTTACAGTTAGTTAGTCTAGCGAATATTGTGACTAAAATCACAATGTGAACACAATATCACATTCATGAAGACCAACATTAGAAAGCCGTTCATTTCAGCCAAATGACGTCCACTGCTGGACAAAGGCCTCCCCCAAGGTTTTCCACAATGAACGGTCCTGCGCTGCCCGCATCCAGGCTCTTCCCTAGAAAGCCGTATTACATACCAAATAAGATCAATTATCCACAGTATCCTATTAGAATTATGAAAACGTAAACTATACTAAGGCGCAGATATTGATATAATACCTTGCTTAATCCAAACCCTTAATTAATATCCACAGCACAGAGCAAGCGGTTGCATTACATTATACCTACATTATACAACGCATAATCAACTGCATAACTCCTAGGTTGACGACAAAATTGTCAGCTGCTTTGTGCTGACGTCCACTGGACTGTAATTACTGCAACTTATACAAAGCTGCTAGAACGTATTCTGTTACAAAGATCAGTGTTATAGTAGAATTGGGTTCAGTAGGTGTGTTTTGTCATAGTTCCGAGAAAGCCTAAAGGGGTAACGTGATGTACTGGATAATTTGATAACTTCATCTTTAACATATTTTAAATACAAATTTTCACTCTGACTTTGAAAGGGTTTGCTCGTCTTACATTAAATTGCATTTCATTGATTAGTCAGTCTGTTAAGTTCATCTTGTCTGACTATATAAATTATGAAAATACGTTTTTCAAGTTGGCCTAAATACATAGTCCTACTTACAACTATTAAGTATTTATCTTGACTTGCTATCGTTTGTACATGAAAGTGTATCTTCTCAGTCAGCCTGTACCTACTTACAATCCATTGATTAAAATATTTTTTTATTGATTATATGAAGCAGGAATACTTATTTCTTTATCAGTTTTCTGACTTTACACTTACCGAGTGATCTCTCTGTACATAATTGTACTATGTCTCTACCGACTCAGATCATGTAACATTGCATCTAGATGAAATTAATTATCGAAACTCATTAAATGTTTGAGCAACAGCCGATGTGAATACATATTTAGGTCAATGATGTTCACAAGCTGTCAGATGGGCTTCTTAATTTGCTTTTGTTGGTATAATAAACGACAGAGCATGAGCCAAGTTGGTTTGAGATTTTGATTAAATTAAATATAAAGATTTCTCGTTGCGATTGATTGATAAAAAAATAAAGACCAACTAGAAATTTAACAACTATACCTATTTTTAAGAAAAGCATTTCTAATAAATGAAGAGTTACTGAAAATAGGTTAATTAAATCTTTTCTAAGATAAATCAGTCAAGCGAAAAACCTTTTTAAGTCAATAATCCGTTTGCGCTAACAAAATTCACAAGTTTTTGTCTGTGATTCAAATTAATTTTCAAAAAAGCTAGACATAATTACCTCAACAACAGATCAAAGCTTTCAAAGTTATTTATATTAATTCTATTCTATCGTAAACAGAGCTTGGCTCTAAAATTCTGTTTTACTTTTGATGAAATAGTCATGATATTAATTAGTTACAATTTTAATTGTTTTTCAATTTGACTTGACCTCGAAGGTCCTACATAAAGTTCAATCATGTGTTTTGTATTGTTCGGAAACCTTAATGAAGATTGTTCATTGTGGAATAATAAATCAAAGGGGATAATTATCATTATTATTGACAGATAGATTTTTTTGAAAAATATTAAATCTATACGTCATTACCTAACCTATCGCAATTCAACTACAAAAGAAATACTTTTTTATATTATAAACAGCGTAAAATGTACTAAATTGACCAGTTTATTTCTCCGACGTAAAATGACGTATCTGACACCACCTGTCCTTTCCAATCTAACCGGTAAATATCTGCCGAAATTTCAGTTTCCATAAAATTTCCCGTTGGCCCAACAAAGAATGGCATCTGGTAGACTTGCTACCCTCAGGCATAGACAGTCTGTAATCATTCGACATTTTGAAGGAAGTAATTGGCCTAATGACTGATGCCCAAGGCCAGACCCAGTTTACGCAACAGAAAATTGTCGGTGTCACTCGAAACTCTGTTTTTGGAACCCGAATTCTACGGTTAGTATGTAATTTGTGGAGCTAAACTCATTGTCTGTACTTAATTTTAATTTCAATCCCACGGTTCCGTTTGGTTCATTTTTTGTGCTGGATTCTTGTTTTGGCGAACGTGATGTGCACTAATGATAATTTAAATTAAGTACAATATACCTAAATGCGCATTGGTTAATTAAGAGTTCAAATGGAGACAAAACCTGGAAAGATAAATAACACCTTCAGTAGTCCTAGGATGCGCACCGCGATAAACGGGTATCATGCCATTTTATAGATTTTGCCCGTACATTTTGACGTCGATAAGAGTCTTCGTTCGTTCGTTCATTCGTTCGTTCGTTTCAGCCGAAAGACGTCCACTGCTGGACAAAGGCCTCCCCCAAGGATTTCCACGAAGACCGATCCTGCGCCGCTCGCATCCAGGCACCTCCCGCGACCTTCACTAGATCGTCGGTCCACCTAGTGGGAGGCCTGCTCACGCTACGTCTTCCGGCTCGTGGTCGCCACTCAAGAAATTTCCTGCCCCAGCGGCCATCAGCTCTACGAGCTATGTGCCCCGCCCACTGCCACTTTATTTTAGCGATTCTGCGGGCTATGTGGCTTATTAGTGACCTGAGGTGGTGGGAGCCTGATGACCTGTAATACAGGTATACTAAATACCTAGCATAGGCATCAGACTCACACAAGAATGAACATCAAACGTATCTTATACATTCACTATGTAATTCTGTTCGATTTTTTGTGTGAGTAAAATAAAGATTTATTATTATGTCAGTCACTCTGACTCATTTCTGATTCGATCACGTAGGGAAACTCCGAGCATAGCACGCTCCATAAGATAAGACGCTCGATATGAGTCTATCACTTACTAAGACCAGGCCTGTTCATCTCCGCGAGTTTACATCGAAAACAAAACACGCACGATGGCCCACCTACAGGATACTATTCGACAAGGCCTCACATACGAGCGAACATTGACTCACGGACGCGTATTCTTGTGTATGATGGGAGAAAATAAAGAAAATGGTGTACTAAATACTGTGCAGTATTTAACTGCCTAAATAATAATAAAAACACAGAATGTAATTTTTTAAGTTGCCTCAAGACACTGAGAGGTAAATAAGTAGTTAATATTATTCACGATAATTCATGCTAAATCATGTATTTCCTCCGCCATTTTCCGCAGTTTGGCACCTCACGTCACATCATTTTACCGAAGTCAGCCCTATAACTTCGGCGCAGTGCCGATCACTGACGTTTTTCAACAAAATGGTGCTTGACTCTTGAGACAGGCTAAATTACACCATAATATTGTTAATGACATTGAGCATACATTGTTTTATACCTTCGCGAAGTAAAACTTCTGTACGTAGTACTTATTATTATTCTGTGCTAAGACTACTAATCTTCTTCTCTACTTTTCATCCACTTATGTATGAGTCAAAATTGTTCTAACTAATCTAGATAGACGAAGGTACCTTCTTGCTCAATGTCAAAATATGCATGCGCTATTAAAACCTTCAAAGATATACGATATTCTTTGTAAAAAGCCAACACGTGACTTTGTCATAATAAGCACTCTCAAGCAAACTTTAGCTCTAAATATTCTCTCGTTGTTCCTCAAGTAATGCTTGTTGTTTTTAAATTCGCGTAAAGAAGACAATGTTTCATAGCTCTGAGCGTTTTACCGCATTTTTCACCTTTAGCTATGATAATATAAACTACGAAGATGCTGTAAAGTGTAGAGAAAATAGCTGTAAAGGGTAATGAAGTTTTTCTCTGGGGTTATTTTACCTACGTTATTGTAACTAATTAAAGTAATAAACCACATTAATGGCTGAAAGTTAACACTAGAATCTACTTTATTTTGAATATAAAATCTTGTTTAGTGCTTAAGTACCTATTTAGAAATAGTTACAAATTCATTGCCAATTAGGTACAATTCAATAATATGCTCATAATGTGGCAAAAATTCATCCTAATTCCATAAACTCGCAAAGTTACTTAATTCAAACTTTATTGCATAATAGTTGCCGCCCGCGACTTCGTACGCGTGGATCCCGTTTTACCCCCTTATGGGTGGAGTTTCGTAAAATCCTTTCTTAGTGGATGCCTACGTCATAACATCTACCTGCATGCCAAATTTCAGCCCGATTCGTCCAGTGGTTTGGGCTGTGCGTTGATAAATCACTGTGTCAGTCAGTCAGTAACCTTTGGGTTATAAATATTTAGACTACTTATTGTACAAAAAGAGAACCAAATGAACCCCTAGAATTCTCTTCCAGTCAACCAATGGGCCAAATGAAAATTATTTTAGGAGCATGAGCTCGTCATAAAATGTCTAATTACTTAATCCGTTTGCAATATTTCTAATTGGCAACTTTTATCGATTGTTATTAATCGATACTCGATTACTTTTTTGCCATTCCATGTCTCGGTTCCGTTTATGACGTAACGTTAACTAGAGCAGTTAAGTAATCAACATTAATAACTGCTACGGTAGCTGAAGCCGATCATCGTTTGACTTCAATCGATTAATTGATTGCGATGACTGGTATTCGATGAGTTGAGTCATTCATTATTCGAAAGTCTCGATTGGATACTTTTAATCGATAGCTTAAATTGCAAGCGGTTTATCGGTTTTTAGTTTTTAATTGATACAAGTATGTTGTTGAGTAGTAATAATAATAATGCAGTTGAAGTTTTTAAATGGTTTGAAACAGCGAAACGGGATTTTATTTGCGTTTGCTATTTCACTCACATCCTACTTTTCGACGAATAAATTTGAAAATTTTTGAGGATAGATAGTTAGATGGATTGACTTTTGAAAGTGATGTTTTATTCAAGGACACAAAACAACGTCAATAAAACCAAACAAAACTCAAACTAAATGAAAATAACAAGGGTCACACCGAAACGGCATCCACTAAGCATCATTTTACTCTCACGCAAAAAGTACTAAACGGATTTTGATAAAACTTTAAAACTTTATTGTTGATAATATATTTGTCAAATTACAACGATAATTTTGTCACTAGTACATAAACACGGACTGTCTTGACAAACTGAATATCACACGGAAAAAGCCATGGGCAAAAGCTAGTTGCATCTTAAACACTGCATTACACAATCGGAGAGCGCCACACTATTTGCATTGTACTCGACAGACGGACGACGGACACCGATTACTCTGTTTAGTTTGACTCCTGTTATTTTTAGTAATGGTGTGGATCTACTGCATTTAAGATGTAAGTGTTTACATTGTGTCTCTGGGTGCCTGTGATGTGGTTATACATGTTTTGGGTGTAATTATTTAAGGCTTCACTTTTTTTTATGCAAGACAAGGCAGTTATTTGACCGCAATCGCACCTGATGTTAAGTGAGATGCAGTCTAAGATGATAGGTACATATCTGCCCTGTAAGTGCTTATTCACTCTCCAACATAAGCAATAGCACTTACTCCATAAAATTATGTATCAAATATTATATTCGCAACATTATTCCTAGCTGTATTATTTAGTACATTTTAAAGTAGGTACCTTACCTTACCTACTCGTATTATTATTATACTCAAAACAATAAAAAATCAAACAAGTAAATACAGTTCTTCACAAATTCAAAAAGGTAAATGTTACTTTCTTTAATTATGATAGACTACATTTCCGCCCGCGGCTTCCCCCGTGGTTTTTATTTTTCGGTTTTTTTATATACCTAATCTATAACACTCAGAAATAATGTCAGAAATAATAATCGGTTCAGTAGATTCCGAGATTACCCCTTACAATTTAACAAATATACAAACACACAAACTTTACCTCTTTTTAATATTAATTTTTTTTTAAACGACTTTTTATAGAAAATTACTCATCAGTATAATATGTCTAATAAGACCAAAAAGATTAGTAGAATTTTCACTGGGTTGGAAATAAGGTAGTTTGCTCTAGAAATAAAACGGCAGGCATTTAAAAAATCACTAACATTCCACATCGTTCAGTCACTTTATTGGCTCACGTCAACGCATGCGGTCATTAAAATATCGCTCCAAAACTCGCATGAGCGAAACTATTTCACTAAAACATGGAAAATACACTCATGGCTGGTTATTAGTGCTGCGTAACTGTCGATATTATTTATATTTATCGATTGTCTGTGTTTAATAATTTTATCACTACTTTAGTTTTGGATACAAAAGTTGGTGAACTGCTTGTGTGTGTATTCAATAACTTGTTACAAGCGTTAAAGGTTGTAATTTTTAAAGGTGTTAATTTTTTGAGGTGAGAGCAATAAAATTACTACCCTATTCAGCATTAACCTAGCTATCTCAATTCACTGAATAAAAGCTTCGATCAATGCCACTGAGTTCGATTCTTTTTCTTCGATTCTCTTCCAGATGCTTTTAACAGGAAAAAATGTTCTTCATTGAAACAACTCAAGCATAGTTTGTTTCGATATCAAAATCATCTTTTTCGACTTACTAAGTTATTGTATTCTACGTCTTAATTAAAACGGTATCTGCTAGTATATCGATAGATTGGTTTTAGTTTTCACAGCACTACGTACCATCCGGTGCGTACCACGCACAAAGTAATGACAAAGTGAATCGTTATTGAATCGTGCAGATTATGCGTGTGTAAACTGAAAAGAAGGTTACGACTGTTGACAGTAGATGATGCAAGCGTTCCTGTTGCTATTAGGTATTTTAGTAGACTGTGCAGAATCAAAAGTAAGGGAGGGGAGCCCTCTATCTTTTGATAATCTAAGTACGTTTATAATATTAGGTACGTGATAATATTATTCTAGTACTTAGGTAGTACTCCCTAAACACAATTATAAATATTAATTTAAAAAAACTCTCCCCTCCATCACTATCGGCCACACTACATCTCGTTCTGTCGCTAAGAATCACCATTTGATGAGAGCGAGAGCAAATACGGAAATGGGTAGTTAACACTGTGGCCGATAGTACGAGTACGTAGGTAATTTAGAATGGACGAAGGGGTAATTTCAATATAACGTTCCGTCACAAGATACTTACCTAATTTTTAAATTCATTATTATATTTTCAATTGTTTTACTTACTATTTCTTAAATAGTCTTAAAACTGCCTGTTGATTTCGGATAAAATCTTCAACTTTAATTTAAAAAACAGAACTTGACACTGTCTCCAGCATTTCATTTGTTTTAGTGCCTTTACTTTAATGTCGACATGCTGTTTGTTTAGCAAGGCCCAATAAGGCGTCGTGGAAATTTATTTGAGAGCAACTCACTCCAATAACTATCGGGGTTTATGGGGCCAAGCCTACGCAAGTGGGATCGAGCGCGGCTTTGGGACTTACGTGGGTGAATATCCCAAACACGTTTTTTACGCGGCGGAGCTGAGAATCGATGGGAGAAATGTAACTAGAGCGATGATTTTTTTTTCTGTATATAGTTTATACAGCTTTTTACACGATAGCAAAGTCTTCAGGACAATAGGTAGTTATTTTATGTACTAAAAAAAATTTCAAAGACCCAAAATCTAATAGCGGTGTCGCGTCCTAACTCTATTTCTACTCATAAATTGTGTTATTCCTTCTTTCTCGGGGATTCTAGTAATTTAAAAATAGTATAGCCATAAAATACATTAAATAAGACTTCCAAATGATATGAAAGAAATGTGATATTTCATATTTTAAGTGTTTTAAATAGCCTTTCAAAACTGTCCCACGAAAAAAAGCAATTACAGTGGCTCAATTTCGACACTCTCTTACTTCTCCAAAGAAGCTTTGAGAGACGTAGAGTTCTTCTTCCCTGCATCACTCAACTGTGTCCTCCTGATCGGGCTATAAAGACTTGCGACTTGTGGTATTGTTTTTCCAGCAGACCCGTAAATATTTGTATCAGCGGCACAGGAATATAAAATTTTTCAATTTCGCTGGCAAGTGTATGAGTGAAAGCTACTTACTTAGATGCTAAACGATTCTTTAACATGATTAAAGTTTGGTGTTTTGTTGTATCTGCATACAGAAATTATTGATCAGAATTATAGTTTTCTTTATAATTTGAATTTTGTAACAGTTTTTCAATTCCGGTGGCGCAATTTCGGTGGCTCCGGTGGCGAATCTATTGCCGGAATTGGTCTTATTGGCTCTGGAGCATTGTACATAGGTCTACTAAGGTCTCAGTCATAACTACAATATCGTCAGTGAATCGAAGTTGTGTGATGTACTCGCCGTATCTTGATACTGAGCTCGGTCTAGCTCAGAAGCTTGAAAACCTCTAAGTGGGAGGTAGTGAAGACTTTAAGAGATTATGGTGTCTCCAACTCTGAACCCTCGCAGCAATCAGATAAGTTTCGAGTTCTGATCTTGGGGGAGGGCTGATATGATGAAGTTTTCATACAAATTTCATACAAAATTCAGAAGTTGCATGTATCGACAGTCAATTTGACGCCATTAAAGAGACTGTAGCACAGCCCAGGTCTTGACCGAATCGAAGAAGGTACAAAAAGGCCAATAATAATGACTGATTATAGTCCTCAGTCTTCTGCATAATTTGACGCAGCATTAAATATGTATACGTAGTATTACGAACGTCTTTTCGAAAATGAGGTTGTCTGGGAGACTGGATGTTGGATAGCGAGAGTGTCATGTTTCAGGAAAAAGCTGCCTCACCTGACTCTGGACCATCGCCAACGTCCATTCCATTCCAGTCTCTAGCACCACCACCATGTCTTATTTTTTGGTTTATCGACCAATAAACATGGTGGTATTTAAGAGAACTTTAGTACTAGCATTCCATCTGATTTCATAAGCTCAGTTGTGATTTCATTATCTCCTGGTACATACCTTGTTGTTTTTAATAGGGCATTCTAATCTCACTCAAGCTAAAGTCTAGGATATCTTCGCTAAAGTGTCGGAATAATCTCGATCTTCAGCCTAATTACTAGTAGTGCTTCTTAATCTCTCCTAGCAGCTTAGGCATTTACCAAAATGGTTCTGCTATCCTCGTTATTCATATTGGTATATTCAATTTGGTCCTCGCAAATACATTCTTTCGATTTATTACAAAAAATCGTCTCTATAATACACTTTGTATCAGCGTGAGGACTTCGATAGCTATTTATACATCGATACTAAGCAGAATCTTAAAAACAGATGAGAATAGTCCTGAAACAGCTAAAATTTCCCTAGTCTCGTAGGTTGCAATCTATTCTGCCACTCGAGATGAAAATTCGTGGGGGTTTGGAGCTGGATTGGCACTGGTCGTGGCTTAGGCTTCATCAGTCGACAGCTTTTGAGCATCTTTTATTCGGCATTCTTCTATTTCGGTGGTGACTTCTTCTTCTTCCTCGGTCCCTCACTGATGAAGATCGCAACCGCAGATAGTGTTCCTTCATAGACTGCGGTCATAAGCTGTGTGGTGATCGGAGAATGCAAATGTGATTAAATTGCCTGTTCGTCTAAAAATGATTACTACATTTTGATTTTTGCAGTACTATTAGGGTGCAGCTCAGTACGCTTTTACAGTTCTGGCATCTTTTGCTAGGCCTTCTCTCTCTATGAAGCTGGCTGGATTTAGTCCTCCGTTTCTTAATTGTACTACTTTCATCTAGCCCATTGTCGCTAGGTTTGCATAGTTTTCCGTTAAATTACCCTGTCACAAATATGTAATGTGTTAGTTCAGTAGCTGGTATAGATCTAGAAATATCTTCATACTTAATCTCCAGTTCGCATGGTCTTTAGCGAATAATTAGTTGCGTAATTCTGAGTATAGGATAGGTATGATACCATCATGAAAACTTGGCTAGCCTGGACCAATATTTTTACTTATGGAAGATAAACCTAACACCAACCTGGGGCAGTTGGTCGCCCTCCCGGGACTAGAGTTGGTTTCTGGGTTTGAGGGTCATGTATGATGTCTTTGTGATGACTCTAGAATAACGGGGCTGTTGGCGGCTAGAGCCAGAAAGTTTTGGATTTGTTCTCTATGGAGGGATTTTGCCGTTATCACCATGCTTAACAGGCTGGTTGGTAGTTCCACTATGGTAGTATAATACCCGGAAAGATGCTGCAGCCCACCCTCCAGTATTTTGATTCCTTAGTCGGCTATTACGACTCACGTGGGAAGATTTGATGCTTTTTTAGGGTCACAACACAGGCCTGAATATTGTTTTTAATTATAAACATCTTTACTGGATAATAATACTTAATTGATTACAAATAAATAAGTAATTTGAGACAATCATCCGTAACATTCCGAAGTCCGCTGTATAAATAAATTTCGGTGGATTGGTTCTTAATTCCGGTGGCTCAAATACAATTTCGGTGGCTCTTGATAATTTCAAATTGACATATCTCGAGAAGTATTAATAATATTTTGATCTCTACCATATCATTGAATAATACAAGTTATTTACTATTATTTCTGCCACAAAAAAGTTTTGGAAAGTGGAAATTAAAATTCGCCACCGGAATTAGGCAAAAAACGAGTTTGTTGATATTCACCCACGTACTTGAATTACAAAATATAGTTTCAGGTTAACGTGGGAATATATTTCTATTTTGTAGCAAATTAGTGTTGTGCTTATCACCTGTTAAAGTTCTTTTATCCGAAATATGACGAAAGCGTTTCTTGCAATCTATTGTTCCACAGGAGAACCAAAGTGACTGACATAGCCGCTAAAATCAAGTGGTAGCTTGGACATGGCACATAGCTCGTAGAGCTGATGGCCGTTGGGGCAGGAAAGTTCTTGAGTGGCGACCACGGGGCGGAAGACGTAGCGTGGGCAGGCCTCGTACTAGGTAGACCGACGATCTGGTAAAGGTCGCGAGAGGTGCTTGAATGAGAGCGGCGCAGGACCGGTCTTTGTGGAAGTCCTTGGGGGAGAGCAGTGGACGTCATTTGGCTGAAACGAACGAACGAACGAGCGTAAGTAAGTAAGTATCGTATTTTAAATGTAACAGTTTTACATGATTAATGTAATGAGTTATCTGCAAAAAAGAACACCCGTTCGAAAAAAAATATTTAGATAGATAATGTGCCTACATACTTTACTTTTCAACCCACATAAGTGATATCTTATGTCACAATATTAGAACATTTCAACTAAAATCGAACCGTTAGTGTTTGTGACCACGGCTGCAGCATAGCAGCCGAAACGTCAAGCCGTGAGTACATAATGTAACTCATTAATGAACGTCGCGTTAAGACCCGTGTCTTACTATTTTATTAATATTCAAAGTTATCAACGAACTTTCAAAAAGGAACACTGATTTAATTACCGGCTACCGTTACACAATCCAAAATAAACAAGCCTTATGTAAATCGATGTGTGTAAAAGAATTCATCATGTTGTGACAATCAATTACTCACTGGGTTTGTACCAACTACATTAGTATCAATCAATGTCGTATTAATTAGATCAGATACGCCTACGTGGCCGAAACAGTGTACGATTTAGGGTCTGTCACTACGCAAACACAGATTAGAACGTATCTCCTGATCGGTGGATCACATAGACACAAATAACAGCATGAGATGAGAGTAAATATGTAACATTATATCATTTACCGTTAATAATTTGGATCAACAGAAACGGCGCAATTTTTTATATATATTTTTACGTCAACAAAAGCATAAAAAAACTTGAATAAATATTAATATTTAGATTTAACTAGCTTTTGCCCGCGGCTTCACCCGCCTGAAATTTAGTGTCACAGATCGGCATAAATTATATCCTATATGTTAATTTGAATTACAAACAATAATACTGTAAAGTTTCAACAAAATCCGTTCAGTAGTTTTTGCGTGAAAGAGTAACAAACATCCAGACATCCTGAAAGCCAAACTTTCACATTTATAATATTAGTAGGATACAGTAAACATTAAATAATGCTCTAATTTAATTCAATGATGTGACAAATCTAAATGATTAAGTAGAAAAATGTCAAGCTTAACAAGGAAGGTAGGTAACATGGGTATTAAGTAGAAATCAAAGCCGCAAACAAAAAAACTAAAGCCACCAATACACAATCCACGACTGGTTTTTAATTAAGTCCTGAAGCTGGCATTAATAAGGCCCAATGTTTCACGTAAACGACCGAAATAGCCAGCACAAAGCGAATTCAATAAGAGCTCCTTTCAAGCGTGTCTGTTCGTTCCATTGCTTTGTGCCTTTATGAGTTGGCGGTGGGATAGTGTGGACGTTCCTTAACGTTGTTTTAGATTAAAAATAAATTCTTGATCAAAGAAATGGATAAAACGAATTTCGGGAAGAAAAGACAATGGAAGAAATTAAGACGTTTCAGGAGAAAATGTTTGTTGGTACATACAAATTGCAAGAATTAAATAATGACCCTAATTATGAATGCGTTCTTGTTTCGAGATAAATAATACATTACAGATCGTACTTACATAGTGTACGATGATAATATTATTATTATTTAGGTATAAGATACTCGTATTGTGCTAAAGAAGTTACACATAATATTATACTACATAACAGAAGTTAAAGAAATGACATTTGCCTTAAATGCTCTTTTTACCCGACTGCGCCAGAAGGAGGGTAATGTTTGTGAATCCTTACTCAAAATGGTAAAAAAAAACAAAAGAAAAGAGTAAGCGGGTATTCGCATTATTTCGCATATTAATATACATAAATTCGCAAGCTCCGCGAATGTCGCTTCCACACAAAGTTTTCCATGGAGGGTATGCGATTTTTACTGCACCGCAAACAATGGTGCGTTTTGAAGAATTAATGCATGGATTAATTAACATAATCATGGAGCGTGTCTAATTACCCTCCCTTAATTAAAACTCTAAACCTCTGGTTTATTTGTTTCCGTTGACTTGCAATACTAAACCAGTACTTAAAGCTTGGGATAAAAGCTTCATAATCCATTTAGGTATGCTAATGTTATTTTAGGACATTTTGTGTGGTAATAACGTTTTTAAGATGGATAATTTGGTTGTGTTTTGTTTGTGTAATTGTCGGAAAAATTGAGGTTTATATTTTTCCTTGAACAAATACTTAATATTATCTGGGAACCGACTTTCTTGTGATATGCCATTCGGTATCGGTAGCAAAAAGCATAAAGAAACCAATTACTTACATAGATAAAAAATAAAAGATCTCCTTTATTCTCAAACTGTCATAATCAAAACAAATTACTAAAGCCCAAATCACTCTACTAACTCTATTTTATGCCATATCAATATTGGTCATTCGAATAATTTTAATAAAGATGAAACATTGGCATCGTTAATCTCGAATCCTGGTCTAGGCGGATGATTTAATTTCAAGCGAGATCCTTTTATTATAGATTGGTATTAATGAAGTGACTCAATTTAGCATAGGTTTTCCCTATCACCTACAGCGTTAAGTTTTAATACTTTTTCTTGTGAATTCGCTGATTCACAGTCGAAAGTAGCTGACAAGTGGAAATAAAACATTTGACCGCAGTCATAACTGTCAAAATGTCGCGATTAAAGTTACAGATTACGAGAACGTTAAATTAGTCAGCAACGTGTGAGTGGGATGAGTGAGAAGGGTTTATTTCTTTATTTTTTTAAATTTACCATTTAAAGTTATTTCCAAATAGGATCCTCGAAGATTTCGTACTTATGAACTTTTGACCAAAGTTTGCCTGACCCGGTGTTTTGCCTATTAAATAAAGAGCTATCATTGGTTGTGGATAATTGAATCCTAATTAAATAACATTTAGTGGAGCACAATCAAAAATACAAGTGGGTATATTTTTATATTTTAGTACTTATGTTTAAAAGTAGGAATATGATCTGATTAGGATTATCTATATTATGCTTAGGCTGGGTTGTACCATATTATTTTAACCGTAACAATAACCGGTGCTTTTGTAAGGTGTTTGACAGGCTTTTGACGTTTGTAAAAGTTAAAGTTAGATGGTGCAACCCAGCCTTAGTGTGCAAATAAAAAAATTAACATCTTTTAAAAATTCCACTAGTGGCAGTTGTATCCTAGAGCTGTAATGTAGCAGAGGCGCTGCCTCCAGAAACTCTAGGTGCCCATATTGTTTTTCACCCGACTGCACATAAAGAGGGTTATTTCAATAGTATATATAATAGTTAAACTGACCCACAGTCCGAGTTAACTGCCAGGTTAATAATGTAGTAATTATTGTTACATGTTAAAACTAGCTGATCAAGACGACATACATCCAACGATCAAACACAGTCATTACCCCATGATTTGTGACGTCCATTATTATGTAGATATCCAGTTGACTTAATCACTGCATAGAATGCCCTAGTTTCAGTAAGTAATTGGCATGCAATGCCTCTCAATTATTATATGTTATTTCCACGTCCAAAGATATACATAGCTATTTGGATTTTGTCCAACTTTCTACAGTTAAATAAGGTTTCGCCGCGTGTATCGTCTAAAATTGTGGCTTTGGCACATAAATATCAATTGAACTGCAATTAAAAGCTATCGGTGTAATAATTGCCATGCTATTATTTCTAATCTATCAATTATTGGATTTATTGTATAAAAGTACGCTTGTGTGAGAATTATGGTTTTTAACCGACTTCAACAAAAAGAGGAGGTTCTCAATTCGGTTGGTATGTTTGTTTGCTTATTTATGGTACCTATTAGATAATTTTTCATTCATAGACAATGGTTCATAAAATTTTAATATTCTAGAGTCAAAAGGGCATCGCAATGTGCGTTTGTCATTATTCAAGAGACAATTTTCTTTTGTAACCATACAAAATTTAATGTAATAATAGGTGCAAAAGGACTACGTTAAAAATTAAAATTACAGTTTAAGAGAGCAAACTTAAGCTGAGTTGCACCACCTTACTTTAACAATAATTATAACGATAACCTGTGTATTTTGTATGGAGTTTAACAGATTTCTGACGTTTGTTAAAGTTAAAGTAAGATGGTGCAACCCAGCCTTAGTTTCAAATAGTCTTTGAATCAATATAATAAAACAATTCTCATCTGAAGACGACTTCAATTAAGAAAAAAGAAAACAAAAATTCTCAAAAACGAAAAGACCCTTAGAGGTGGGGTCAAGAGCGGTCACGTTCCGGCGTTACAGATACCGTAATCACAGTGACATTGTCACTCGATATTTCAGCAGCCGTGATTCTCATTATAATATCGGAGGCATTAGGTGGCAGATAGAATAAGATACCGCCGTATCGGATATCAGATGTAAGCGGGACAGGTTAACAGCCAGCATTCCGCCCTGCCCGGTTTAATGAACATTTGTATAGAGCTGATGAAACGCCCAACTTTTTTACCGATAGTCCGATACCGATATTTTTTTTTATCTTTAACGAGGAAGCTCTTGGCCTACATCTGGCCCATTTATTGTCCCAAAGCAGTGGTAGGGTTAATACTGGGACGTGTAAAGTGTTTTTTAAAAGCCTATTTGCAAAAATAAATGAGTTTCTATGAGTTTTTATCTCACCTGATGGAAAGTGATGATCAGAGTAATCAGAGTACAGAGAGTTTAAAAAAGTATGACAGCAAATTTCATAGATAAATGTTTATTTAAAAACACGTATATAACTTTACTTTTTTTCACGAACAATCTACTTATGTTTACAATTGAATTGCTACTTTGAACTTCACATAGGAGTGTATCAAATTTTACAAATAAGAAAATTCATCGATATTTTGATAGAAATCTTTCTTAGAAGTAACCTTTTTAAAAGCTATATTCTGGGTATTTTATAGTATTATTTCTTAATTTTTCTTAGTGTCTGTATAAAATTCATCAAAATAAGTTAATGCTTGAATTTAAAAAAAATCGTCCCTCAATTTCAGATGGGTGTTAACAGCTCTATGAACATTAATTATTTCCAAAGGTCTCATATAGATAATACGGAAGTGGATCGCTGTTTACTGGCTATTAGACGTGAATGCGATTCAATTCCAGCCGCGTGTAGCGGTGTTGCGTAATGGGCAGGAGGTGACTTGACGATAAGAGTACAAATAAATAATAGAGATGTAAAATAATGATAAACGACGTTTATTATCATTATTTTACTTCACTAACTACTAACGGACGAACGCCCGACGGACAGACGATGGACGACCCTGAAGTGGCAACGGGCAGGACACTTAATAAATGCAGAACTGGCCCATGGGGCAGCAAGGTTCTGGAGTGGAGGCCACCTACCAGAAAACACAGCATGGGACCCACAAGGCGGACCGACGATCTTATAAAGGTAGCAGAAAGGCGTTGGATTCAGGCCGCTACCAACCGGGTGATGTGGACATCATTGGGGGAGGCATTTTAAGCAGTGGACATCCAGTGGCTAAAATTATGTTAATGAATGATGATGAAACGTCAAACAAATGTAAAATAACTAAAGTCACTGATGTAGCCCGACGGATGCTGAAGGTAGCAGGAAGGCGCTGGGTGGCGGCCGCTACCAACCGGTTATTAAGGACGTCCACCTAACCTATGATCAGCAGTGGACGTCCTGTAGCTGAAATGATGATGATGATAATGAAAATAATAATACGGCCCGGAAGACGGACGAAGAGGTGGACTGACGATCTGGTGAAAGGTCGCGGGGAGTACCTGGATGCGGGCAGCGCAGGACCGTGCATTGTGGATAACCTTGGGGGAGGCCTTTGTCCAGCAGTAGACGTCATTTAGCTGAAATGAACGAACGAAAATAGTTATAAGGATCAAGGTTACCCTAAGGGTGATGGAGCGTGCTGTGTTCGGAGTTTCCCTATGTGATGTGATCGAATCAGAAATGAGCTGAAGTAACTAGACTTATATGACCTTATCATGAGGCAATTCAAATAATATCCATGAAAATAACAATTCTTAAATTGTAGTCATGTAGTCGAACTGACGTTAATAATTTCAACGTTACGCTTTTGTAATATGAATTAAATGATTTAATGTCTCTTGTCTTGTTCAATATTTTTAAACTGTAATACGCTGTCAAAAATCAAAATCAAAAATATTTATTCAGTTTAGACCACAAGTGGCACTTATGAACGTCAATAGAAAATAATAAAAAAAGAAAAGGTAGCCCTTATGGGGCACTTTACATGTCTCCTTATCTTTTGGGCCCTACCAGCGCTTCGAGACAAACATATGGCAAGTGCTGAGAAGAAACGCCGGAACAAACTCAGTCACCACTTATTGCCAGGAATTATCTAACGGTAAGAATAGTCAAATTTAAGTACATCAAATATGTGCAGACTGAACTGACCACGCATCCTTGTCATCAATATAGTCTCGAACCTTGTAGTACCCTTTGGACATAAGGGTATTTTTTATATGTATCTTAAATTTGTTTATTGGCAATTCGACAAGGTTGTGTGGTATTTTGTTAAATATGGTAATACATTTCCCCAAGAATGAATTACCTATCTTATGCAACCTAAATGATGGAACAGCAAGTTTATTTTTATGTCTCGTGTTAAATGAGTGGACTGTCAACATTTACATAATGATTTACTAGGCATTTCCTTGACTTGTAAAGTTAAGTGTCCCACTAAATCGTAAAGCAGGTTAAGTTATTTGAGAGCGTTCAATAATCCAACCCCTAGGTTAACTGCCCAAGCAATGGCTTTAATATCCGAATGATTAAAGTACTCGTATGTTTGTTTATTGATTTTTATTTTGTGGAGAAATTGTAATTTCATCTTCTTCATCATCAGGACGATTTTCTCTATTTTAATATAGGGAAATGGAGGATTTGGCGAAAAGTAGGAATAGTCAATAGGTAAGTACTTAAATTTTTAATGCGTCATAACGTAGTTCTATTCCTTTTTGTCGGAACCTTACGACGAGATTTAAGTGGGGTAGTACAATTTAAGTACATTTTATTCCTAGAAAATATTATAATCTCTATTCATTGGAAACTGAATTAACAAAAGAATGAAAGTACACAATTATGTTATCGCCAGGTTCAGAAGAAAATTCTGAAGTAGGCTGCTCTTACATGGAAAACGTTTTCCATTGTAAAAATAATTCTCAGAAGTGCCTTGAAAGAGCTCAGACTATTTTTCGCTCAAAAATATATCCCTAATCTAAGCACGCCGCCTCAGGCTACGTATGAACATATGAAAAACATCTACAACTTATTAAAAACGCAAGCATCACCGCGGGCGAAGCTTACTCAAGTTTATTTGCATAACAGGTCTTGAGACAATTTTCTCGTCAGCCATTGTATAGAAAATCCCATCAGACTATACATTGCTGAGGCAAAAATCACTCTTAATACAACTAAATAAGGTCCCAGTGTTAAGCTTGACGTGCTGTCTACATTATTCAGTTTAATTTAGTAACTGTCTCAGGTGGCCCCGTTGCAAAATGTTCTGTCCTTTCTAATTCTCGCGCAGAATGCAGCTGTTTTAAAACCGGTACTAAGTGAAATATTATTAGCTTGTCCACTGTCCTGTCTTGGAAAACATTTGCTTTATGAGCTCTTGTTTAAGGCCCGGTTTCCACCAAGGCGGAGCAGAGCAGAGAAATATTAAGAATACCCAATAATAATTTATTATTTCCACTTTTCCTCTCCAATCAGCTCCACTCCGCGCCACACCGCTGCCGCTGTCAAATTCTATAGAAAAATTTGACGGCCCGACACTTCGAAGCTCCGTTCCACCTTGGTGAAAACTTGGCCTACCTAATGGTTCGACGTTAAAATAGTTACCAAGTAGATATGACTGAACATCAAGCAAATAACGTGGCAAATGTATGTACTTAGCCCTATGTGCTGTTGACTTCAGAATGTGTTTCAAAGAAAGCGAATAGACTTTGATGAGTTGGCGCATTTTAATATCCAGCAGTGCTTGGATTAGGAGAAAAACAAATTTTCAGTATTTCAATTCCTTTTCAATAGTAACTATAATATTTAATCAATGCAAAAGACAACAGTCATGTTTCACAACAGATTAAAACTTAAAATCACTAAAAATTGTTGTTGCAAAAAAGCTCATGAATTTTTAAAATGGTTATAAAAGTTTTTATAATTTTATAATGAAACGAAAAGGTCTGTATTTTTTCTTTGTCTTCTTTTGCTTTCCGAGAATTTCCATGGAAATTCCATCTCAGTAATAACATTTGACGAGACAATCTCTTATTTGACCGCATCAGAAATCTCATTACGTAGAACACTAAAAATGTCTTCCCAAACTTGAGTTTAATTTCTTTTTAACAGTTCCGTATCTCGGTTTTATCGAATTGGGACGGCTAAAAGTGAAAATGAAACAATTATGCAAATAAGCAACAAAATAAAACTCATTTTATTAATAATCAAATAAAGAGAGTTCGCATTCGCAAATGAAATAAAATTTCGTAAATGGTGGCATTAATTGTGGGTGGAGAGGAGGGTGTCCCACGCCCCCTTTTGTAGCTCATAGAAAACAGCCAAATCAGTCTGAACAAAGTGAAAATTCTTCAATAAAATGGAAACATTCCCAAATCAATTTTTAGGGTTCCGTACCTCAAAAGGAAAAAACGGAACCCTTATAGGATCACTTTGTTGTCCGTCCGTCCTTCTGTCAAGACCCTTTATCTCAAGAACGCGTGAACGTATCAAGCTGAAATTCACATGAAATACTCAGGTCTATTGTCCCTTTAAGCTGTGAAAATATCAAACTTCTAAGCCAAGCCAATCAAAAGATACAGCCGATTATGTCGATATTTTCAACAAATTTTCGACACTCGCAAAGGAATCAAAACCTACAGGATACTTCCCGTAAACTCAGAATCTTGAAATTTGGCATAAAGCATTGTCATATAATGCAAATATAGGAAAAATTGCGAAAATTACATTTTTTTAGTTATATAATATAATAAAAATATTTTAATAAAATGAAACTTACTACCTTATTTCTCACGAACGAATAAAGGTATCAAATTGAAATTTATACCAAATACCTAGATCTATTGTCCCTTTAAGAAGTAAAAAAATCAAACTTCTAAGTTAACGCGATCAAAAGATACAGCAGTTTATACCGACACCTTAGACGAATTTCCGTCACACGCTAGGGAATCAAAACCTACAAGGTACTTCCTGTGAACTCAGAATCTTGAAATTCGGCACGAAGCAACGTTATACAGTGTGAGTCACGTTAAAGTGTACATATGAAAATATATGAAACTAGACCTATTTTTATCGATAAAAAAGAGGTCAAAAAATTTTTGAGATTTTTTTTAAATTTTTTATAGGATTTTTTTCTTCCAATTACTTATTGTAAAGAAAACGTAATAACTTTTAAATTAAGCGGTATATCCTGATAAAATAAAAACAGTAATAATGCTAAATAACAGGCAATACTAAAAAAATACATCAAATACCTAGAAAATGCCAACAAATAATAAAAAATGATACTTTTTGAAAAAAATGTGCTTAAAAATTCGTATTTTTTTGGTTATTTGATAAATTTCTCCAAAAAATGCCCCTATAACAGGTAGTTTTTATTACTTTTTATTATTCTCTATCGTATTACTTTTGTAAAACCAAAAATTGCATGTCTCTATCCCAATCACAACGTTTGCAATGATCGTTTGAACTAAGCCTCTCCGGGCGCGCCATTCAACGCTTCGTTAACAACGAAACTGAAAGTGACTCTAGATTTGTAATTTTGATAAATACAAGTTAGATTTTAAATAAAAACAAAAGATTTCGAAGTAAAATAGGCATTTGAGTTAAAATTGAAATTGTCTCTACCTGTAGCGGAGAAAAATGTGGTGGCAGGCCTTTGTTCAAACGATCATAGCAAATGTTGTGATAGGGATAGAGACATTCGATTTTTAGTTTTACAAAAGTAATACGATAGAGAATAATAAAAAGTAATAAAAACCATCTGTTATAGGGGCATTTTTTGGAGAAATTTATCAAATAACCAAAAAAATACGAATTTTTAAGCACATTTTTTTCAAAAAGTATCATTTTTTATTATTTGTTGGCATTTTTTGTATATTTTATGTATTTTTTAGTATCGCCTATTTATTTAGCATTATTACTGTTTTTATTTTATCAGGATATACCGCTTAGTTTAAAAGTTATTACGTTTTCTTAACAATAAGTAATTGGAAGAAAAAAAAATCTATAAAAAATTAAAAAAAAATCTCAAAAATTTTTTGACCTCTTTTTTGTCGATAAAAATAGGTCTAGTTTCATCTATTTTCATATGTACACTTTAACGTGACTCACACTGTATAGTACAGATAAAGGAAAAATTGCGAAAATGATAAATTTGAAGTTATATAAAATTTTAAATATTATTTTTGCTTACATGACATAAAATATTTTTTTAATAATTATAAACTTACTACCTACCCTTTTTCACATGAACGCGTAGAGATATTAAAGTTGAAATTCATATCAAACACTTCTTAAATCTAATTGCCTCTAAACTGTGAGAAATTCTAAATCAACGCAAAAATTCAAAACGCTGAGGTAGGTACCTACCTATAATGCAAATATAGGAAAAATAAATAAATAAAAAATAATCATACCGCATATTTTTTTTTTATAAAACTCCGGACTTTGACGTAATTTTGGTTTAAGTGAAATGAATGGTGTCCATTGGCATAGCTACAGGTTTTACCTTAGAATACTTGTTTTATATTTGTAGATAGTTACCCTGCCTAAAAAAAAACCCTAGCTACGCCAAAGCAGGCCTGGCTCACTCCGCGCGGTACATCCGATAATTACCTACAGCGAAGCGCCCCGCCGGCGGGTATTATATCAGTCGAGTGTCACGCGCGCGCCCGTCGGGACTTGATGTTATGCATTTAATAAATAATTTATTTTGAATACAATTAATGATGTTTTAAGAATTTTATCGTTAAAATATTAACTATTACCTTTCCGTGTAGGTAAATGAAACGGAAGAGTAACATCGATACACCAAATTACGACAAGCTAGTTCTTTTACCATAATGCAGAGGTACCCCAACAATATTCAGTAAAAAATAAATTGTTGCCAAAGTACAGCGAGTAACATTAGATTAAGTTTGTGCAAAGCCAAATACAAATATGATTTTCGGGTGATGCCTCTTGTTCTAGGATGTAGCCGTTTCGTGTTTGCGTAGTAAGTAGGTAGGTATTATGATGTCATTCTTTCTTCTGTGATAGTAGGTATGTTTAATTTATTTGTCTTATGTTAAAATAGGTATGAATGAAGACATTGTATTAAAATAAGTACTTTTTTATCCTAAGTAGGTATATTTAAAATGTTATTTTTACAAAGGTAAAATAACACTAATACTTACCTACATACGTACCTCATTACAAATACCTAAGTAGATTAATTCTATTTTTTCACTAGACAGCATAGCAACCCTAGCAGCGTAAGAAGAGTTTAGAGGCACGCGATAGAAAGAGACAAAACTTGTAGGTGAATAAAATTGTAGGTACGTAGTGCTGTGCGAGCTGAATTCCACTGTATCGCGTCGTAGCAAGACTCGCATTTATTTAAATCGTCTTGCGGAGTAATCCTTCTGTACCTGTACTATTACTTATGCTGTGGCCAAAGCTAGCGTTATTTGATAAGGATCAGATATAAACACAAAATAATCTTGCGTGCATACCAATGTTATTTATACCATTTTGCAAGGGGAAAGGGATTTGTGGTTAGCCCTGACTACTTAAGGACAGGAAAAATCAAATGATACCGCGAGCTAACTACGAACAGCGCCATCTATTGACAACCGTGCGAACTACGTAGTGTCGTTGCTCGGTGATAGGTGTTGCTGATTGCAGCTCATTGTTACAATACTTTTTATTAAAATCGGATTTTATTCCGGAGGTTTTACAATTTCTTACTACTTTCGCAAATCATTACAAATGAAGAAAGGAATTTACGGTGTGGTACCCTCAATGTATAATTTAGATTTCGAGCGATACCACATTTGGGCATTCTCCTTTTAAGTAGTTACTTTCCCCATTGTAATGTTATGAATTTCATTTTGCAATAAAAATACCATAGTTATGACTCGATTGTCGTAATGAACGAACTTTGTAAACCTTGCAGGTTTGTACGGAACCCTCGGTGCGCGAGTCCGACTCGCACTTGGCCGGTTTTTTTCTGGAAGCTGGTGGTCTCATACTGTTCAGATTAAGTAATAAACACTTTACTACGATACTAAATCATTGATTTTTATAAAATTTAAAACTAAAAACAACGGTCAAGTAACTGTAAAACCTCAGTAATTATAATGAATGATATGTAAGTAGAGCTAAGTGACAATCTACATTTTACATGAAAGAAGCCAAAACCCTGGGAAAAGCTAGTCAAATATTAATGCCAGCCACCTTTAAAAAACTAACCGATGATGATACATAGGTAATAATTTTTGACGTCTTATACAAAATTAAATATAATAAGGGTGATTTTCCAATAAACGTGTGTAATCTGATCTGATGACTGTACATTTATTTAGGCTGTGCCAAATACTCAACTGAATAGGCTAGTTGCCTAAAAAAATTTTTTTAGTCCGTAATGTTTAATATCAAAAAATATTGGACACGTATAATTTTATTTGTCAATCTAACAAATAATTACATAGTTATGGTGCGTTGAAGTTGCGCACGACGTCACAACGTGCGGCATTTTTAAGCAAGCGTTGACGTCACGGGCCTCTTCTTATGAACTTTGGGGCGCTTTATCTCTTTAAATTTTCATTAGTTTGAAAAAGTGAAAAATACGAGTAGAGTATTTTTTGATAAGTTAACTGACGGACTAATTAAAACTCTTGCTTTTTGACCCAGGCAACATCCCCATTACACGTTATCTGTTTGTTCTTGCTCAACTGTGCGCTACTACGACTGGATTCTATCAAACAGAAGTTATCTCAAAGGGGAGAAGTTTTAATAAAATTCCGAATGCCTCAGGCTGTTAGAATACAGAAAGATTCTTATATGAATATCTTATAGTTATAAGAGTGGCAACTCAACTCGGGGAATCCTTTGGCTGAGTGAGCTCTTTGTAGGAGTTCAATATCCGCTGTGCAGTTCCGAGTTTAGTTGAGACCAATGTTCTGTTTGATTGGGTGGCATATTTACTGTGCCTTTATCGGGCGTTTATTAGTTCTAGACTTATGCCCGTATTCACAAACGATGCTTGCTTAAGTGAGCAGCAAATCTAACGCACAGCGTTGATTAGAGCTCTGTGTGTGTCACCTTGTGCGTTCACGCGCACTGTGAGACCTTTTTAGTAATGTTTGTGAATACGGGCGTTAGTATTTATGCAGATTTTGACCCAATAACTAAGTTAAATTAAGCTGCGATTGATTAGGATGTTATTAAGGGTTTGTAATTTATAAAACTGATTACACGATGACATTAATGACGAACTACCTACTGTTAGCGGATTTGTCCGCGTACATTTTAGTCTGACAAAAATTGGGCTTTTCGCTGAAATGATCATGATGGATAAGTTAAGTAATGATGATGACGACATAAAATTAATATTTTGCTCTTTACGTAAAATAATGATAACGATTAAAAATTAATTTACTTTTTATGTTCAGCTGTCTATAGCCGCAGCATTCTTCTGATTGATTTCGTTGCCGGTCTAATGACAGTTTAACTTTCCCCCGGGACAAACTTGACCTTCATTGGTTGGGTTTTTTTGGCGGTAAGCTGTAGATCCTGGCTACACAGGAGTTGCAGGGATGGGAACGGGAGGTGGGAATAGTCTCGAGTTATAACCGCAGCATCAGGTACTCCCTATGGCTATAATGAATCTTTGTTGTCGATTGTAAAATGTAATTACGTATTATGTTAATATTTCAAGTACGTGTAAATAATAGGACCAATCGCTAAGTGAAAACTAATTACCCGCACCAATTAATATTTGTTACGTCACATATACAAAATCCTAATTTTGTATTAGGTATCAAGATCGAGTTCAAAGCTGTAAGAAATTTCGTCTCTATTAAAACATTACGGGCTTAGTAAATATTTCAGTGTAAATATAATTTAAAATTGTGTAGAAGGCTTAACTTCCACTACTCTTCAGTCTCTATCATTATAAATCGCTGATATTGTACGAACGAACGATATTGTATGTTATTTAATTTAGTGAAACTTCAAAACAAATGCTTCAAAACTGATAAAGGAGCCTTACACTTTATGACACGTGTAGTGTAAAATTATAATTGTCAACTGACTTAAATAGTAAATACATAATTTACCTTTATTTAAAATATTAGTTTTTTGTATTGCTAAAACAATGATCCCGTTAACCCCTCGTGCTAAGCGTGCATTTAATCAGGGTCCAGTAGACATTATATGAGTTTGCCTACT
The DNA here is from genome assembly GCF_963855985.1 of Ostrinia nubilalis. Classification (NCBI taxonomy): domain Eukaryota; kingdom Metazoa; phylum Arthropoda; class Insecta; order Lepidoptera; family Crambidae; genus Ostrinia; species Ostrinia nubilalis. The sequence continues at coordinate 12,247,206 of NC_087098.1, forward strand.
TAGTTTTTCTACACTGTGGTTACTTGGAGAGGTATTTATGGGCCCTCTAAGGCTTAATTAAGGATCTTTGATGTTCAATCTGTTACAGGAAACTTGGTAATTACGTCGCGTAAACAGTAAACTTTACGCAATCTTTTTTGACGTAAATGGATGGAGAGGAATTGGATAATTGAAGTAATTAATGCCGTTATACATACATAGTCATATTTTTAAATGCATTTTAATAAATCGTTTATTTTCGTAATGTACCTTTGCAAAAGAGCCATTCATCTGTCCTGTTTTTAGGAATTGGGTATAGCGGTAATTAAATTAATTGAGATATAATACTTGCAAGCGAATATTAACCTTCTTTCAAGTGTTAATTTTTGTTCAATCATGAATAAAAAAATGTGTTAACTTTACGACAAAAGTCATATTATTATCAAGAAATCTACCAAAAAGATCTGAATATTTAGAAATACACAAGTTTTTGTAAACAGTCTAAAATGAACTCAGTAGAGTTGATTAATACTCGACCTAATTACAAACCTAATAAAACTAAATCCCTTTAACACCACCCGCGGCAAAATACACGCCAAAAATTGCAAACGCAATTAACTAAAGCATTAACCACGTCACCTTTGATCTCACACATCACGATTAGTCGATCCCCTGTATAATCTCGTACCGCAAAAACTTAATTAACCAAAATATATACGGGTGTGTATAAACAACCGCCAAGTCTCCCCTTCTCCCCCGAGACTTTATACGGTGATACTATTTCGTGTAATGACTCCAAAATGAGGATACACATCCCCACAATATACGGGGCGCAGTGAAGTGACGGATGGACTGGAAGAGACTGTTTGAAGCCTCATCTTGTTCACTTTGCTATGACTGAAGCCTGTTTTTAGGGTTCCGTAGTCCTGACAAGGAACCCTTATTCCAGTAGGAAACAGATTTCAAAACAATCAAGATATTTTTGAACTAAACATTAATGAAATAGCTAGTTGATAAACGAGGACATCATGGTGATGACTGATCAATCAAACCAGAAGGATTCCCGATGCCTGCATATTGCTTGCAGTTTTGACTTAACATTGAGCTTGCTAACGAAAGGAACACTTGCTTTTGTCCAAGCTGTGTGTATAAATAAAAGTTATTTGGGATATTTGGTGAAATTCTCCCAAAGTGCCTCACGCGAAGCGAGGAGCCATTCCGCGGATCAAGTGACGCGCGCGAAATGAACGACACTAAAGTAGATCAAACCTAACATTGGCGTTGCAGAGCCACCTATCAATTCTGCAGGCATGGTTTTTAGCCTGCTGTTATCTGTATATTAAACAAAAAAAACATAGTACCTCTGCCATTTCCAGCCACTTATATCCCCATCCTGTTATTCACAGCAGCTTAACTCATACACGTCACGTTCCGCGAGGCTACGAGCCATTCCGCGGATCGAGTGACGCGCGCGAAATGAACGCCGCTAAAGTAGATCAGACTTAAAATTATCATTACACAGCCACCTATCAATTCTACAGGCATGGTTTTCAGCCTGCTGCTGTTGTCTGTATATTAAACAAAAAAAAACTTAATACCGCTGCCATTTCCAGCCACTTATATCCCCGTCCTGTTATTCACAGCAGCTCCTTAATTCATACACGTCACGTTCCGCGAGGCGTCGAGCCATTCCGCGGATCGAGTGACGCGCGCGAAATGTGTGCGTTTACCATGAGTTTACGTTAGGTGTGCTCGCTAGCGACTGCGTAAAAAAAATGACATTAATTGTATGACATTAATTGTATGACATATTGTGCAGCGCCCCTAGCGGCTACTTTCAAGAAACAATATCTTCATAGAGATTTTTGACGTACTCGTTAGCGAGCACACCTAACGTAAACTCATGGTAGGTACAATGAACGCCGCTAAAGTATCGTTCCCATCTCTTCATATTAGGGATTTCTTATTCCCACCGCTGGGCTTATTGCTTTGATAACAAATAGGCGGTTTTAATTTTGTGGGATATTGAATTGATAGAGACCTCAGATGGTGACAAATAGGTTGAAATTCAAATATTTTTTACCTATACTTTATTGAGAAGGATTTCAACGGCACAGCCGAAGAAATTAATACCAGGTGCTGTGTACCTATAAATATAATGTTCTCCACTTGTAATCGATTTACTGAATTAGGGGAAGCCCGGGCAGCACGAATACCTTAAGAAAAGTGGCAAAAAAACCACATAAATATGCAATCAACAACAGTCTATTAATTAATAATTTGTATCTTAGGTAATCATCTTTGGAATTGTAAAGAATAAACTTAGAAACTTAAACAAATTCTACAATAAAAATGTCATTAAAAAAAAAGTTCCAATTATCCATTTTGCCCGACCCCCCTGGGCAAGACGGATAATAATTATGTACAGTAATAACTGCTTTAATAAATAATAAATATAAATCTTTGGACAATTTCACACAGCGCCAGCTAGCCCCAAAGTAAGCAACTTAATGCTTGTGTTATGGGTGCTAGCTTAACGGATATACTACTTGTATACTTTTTTTTTTAATACATAAATATTATACATAGTCACACCCAGACCCGTCACAGAAATTAAAATTCATCATTTCAATTTCTGCCCGGCCGGGAATCGAACCCGGGACCTCTCGGCATAGTAGTCCGTTCTGAACCACTACACCAAACGGCCGACGTTTTAATCATTGCAATCATCACAATAATAACTGCCTATGCCTGAATATAAGGTACAATCCTCGTGTGTCCACTTCTTGCATTGATTGCACTCTATCCAATCCTCGGTAGGTGGTTCAGTGAATTCTTCTGAGCACACAACATAAATATTTTGACCTTTTCCATCAGATTTTTGTTTTTGGTCATTTTTCCTCTTGACAAGTCTTGTTTGGAAGTTCTTGTTTTCAGATGTGTGGTTTTGTTAGGGCCTGCTATTCAGTTATGGCTATCTTTACCTATCCGTTCTGCCCATATCCGTCTTGCCCAAAGCACCAATATTTAAAAGTTGTATAACCCACCCGTTAAATTTCTACCGGTGAAAAAAAGCAACACACACAAATTAAACTTAATTTAACATGCAATCAATTAAACAGAGTCTATAAGTCAACACTTAATACGTAATACAAGAAATCAACACACATACCTTGCCAAAAATCGTAAGAAAACAGCCAAAAACTTTTGATTTCGAATTGACAAAAAGTTCACGCACGTATTGTTTTGGTGGAACTATCATGGCGTGGCTGTGTTGCTGTTTTACAGACCCGCAAACGTCCAGTAGCGCCATGTGTTGTAGGTTTTTAGTAAAATCATTATTCTTCTTACCCACATTATGCTTCTTGCCCGGGTTTCCCCTACCTACAACTTATAATTTTCTAGTATAGCTTTCAGTCCATTTTGTACAAAAGAGTGTATGGGCACAGTATGGGTCTAAAACCTACACAATTAATGCCCGTTATACCACAGATAATCTATTCGTCGTAGGTAGGTAGATGATATCCTAAATGTTGGCTCATTTAAAAAAAATTAAAATTCTAAATCGTTTCATCAAAATCAAATTTTAATGCATTTATATTAATATTACCTATCATCACTCCTTTGATTCTAATCTCGTAACAAATTATCAAGTTATCATAAGCATCGAAGGCATTATAACAAAAATAATAAACCGTTGAAGTAACAGCCACACCTCCTCGCTACGAAAAAGGAACTAAGGCCATTTATACAAAGCGAGCGGTTACATAATTCATTTAAACGATTTCCTCGAGTAATTGAATTGAAATTTTCACTACCAGTGCTGCCCTCTAGAAAAACTGAGCACGCACGCAGTCTAATATCCCCCTTATATGAATATTTTGTCTCAATGAAAATGGAATTATGACTCGAATTCACCCCTACTGCTTTTGGGTCACATAATTTATGTGGTACGCCATAGCACTTGAGGAATTTTTCATATGGGAGGAAATTGTTATATTATTTTAAAATGCAATATGATGGATATATACGAGTATATTCCTCGGGGGAAAGTATTATTTTGGACATGTATGCTGTATGGGATTAACTTGAAATATTTGTTTAGGGCTCCTCAAATGTTTGTATACGACTTTTATTGGACGTATCGAGTTTCAAATGTTTGCAAGTCTCCGATATTACAAGTCGTTGGAAAAGTTTACTGTTTTTAGTGGGCAAATATAATTTAAATCATGTAAATACCTAACTAATCATTTTAAATTTTACATACCCTCTACCTACTTCTTCTGATACGTAATTATTATTCTCTCCCTTGATACATTAATTAATATTTTACTACTACTAAACATTCATCTAGTTACTATTCTATTAAGATTCTGTACGGAAACGATTCGCTATTAATTGATACTACTTTCGCAAGGAGCTTCCTGAAATGAATCCAGTTAATAAAATAAATGCTATCACGTAGCTAACTGCCTCGTATTAAAATGCTAATTTCTAAAACCAACCTTGTAATAATCTTAATTGAGATGAGAGTCCTTAATAATGAACCGAAACGAGACTCGTATGAAACCGCGTCGTTACGCGTCGCATTAGATTCAACTCCTACGTACGGCTACTGAGGCTATAAACTGTGGGGAGTTATTATGAGTTTTGATAGCGATTCTACTCGTAGCAGTTCTATATTAGGAGTGTGGTTCTGGCAGGATATAATCACTTATATTCTGCGTAGAGGACGACTATGGTAAATTATAATTTAAATACCTCTGGGCTCAAAGGGCGTAAGGGACACTTGTGTCCCTTACGCCCTTTGAGCCCAGGTCTTGACCGAAAATACATTTTGTAAACAGTTTTGCTCAGAATTTAATTCTCTATCGATCTGTAATTTATGTGAACATCGTGATGTTCTCTTGCGTAGGGAGTTCAGGTCAAGTCCTCTATTTGCCTCTTCTAAATAAGAGACCTTAGGATTAAGGAAACTATTAGAGAAAGTCAAAATCTCTGATAGTATAGCAAAACACAACCAATTTTTAGGCAAGATTATACTCCTATTTTAGCTGTGTCACATTACAAACTAAGTAGTCGCCTTAAGGGTTGGTATTACCACCTTTACTGCACTTCATAATGAAAGCTATTTAATTACACACCGCACTAATTTGCAAATCCTTACCCTACCATAATTATTTTTGATGATATTACTTATAATAGCTGTGACATTATGCGTGTGATCAAATAGCAAATACAATAATAATATACATAATATTGGACAAATATTTTTATATTAGTTTAAATACTTTTAAACGCAAGTCAAGTCACTGCCTTAACCCATCTTCTTCAAGGTTAGGTTCTTGCCGATAGTTACTGGTCTAAATCCCAAGAACCATCTTTTCAGACTAATGCAACTAAATTGAGCTAGCATTTTTTTGGCATAACCATTTTTTTGGATTTGTACCAAATGACCTAGTCCAATCCTGTGATTAACAAACCCATTTTAGAATCTAGGATATAGGTAATTTATGTCTGTTTTTACATGACATACTCGTTAGTAAACTTTTCTCTTACCAAGGCAATAATGTAAGTGACGGGCCTGTTTAAATTACAACAACATGTTGCTGTATTTCAATAAACTATTTATCGTACAATTTCGAGGCTTTTCTTTCACAAAATATTCTGGTAAAATTTGGAAACATGCCAGCTCCATAAAATTGTTTTCAATTCATTTCACAATTCGTAAAATGATTTTTAATAACAGCTTATCTGAGAGCTGTTCTTTTGTTTGTAAAAATAAAATTTTGGACTTCAAACAAAAACCGGCCAAGTGCGTGTCGGACTCACGCACAAAGGGTTCCGTATCGCTGATTTATGAAATTAAAATTATTTTTTTTTAATTTAAGTTATTTGTATGAAAGATTACGCGGTAATAAGCGGTTTACGATTTTCGTTGGTAGTTTTTATAGTAATGTACATCATATGTTTTTTTTAGATTTTTCATTTTCTTATTTTAGAAGTTAGAGGGGGGGGACCAACTTTTTTCCACTTTGGAAGCGTCTGTCACGCAAACTATTCGGTTGAGAAAAAAAGTACGGACGCACGGACAGACAGACAGACAGACATGACGAATCTATAAGGGTTCCGTTTTTTGCCATTTCGCTACGGAACCCTAAAAAGCACACCAAGATTTCTCCGTATCACCCGGGCACCCCTATGCCCGCCACAGTATTTCTAGCTTAGCTAACGCAGCAACACCGCTCCGGCGTCGCAACGCCGTCGCAAGTGCAACGTATCATGTCCTTTGGCTCATAAGCTGGGTTGCACCATCTTACTTTAACTTTAACAAACGTCAAAAATCTTCAAACTCCATATAAAAAGCACCGGTTTGCGTTAAAGTTACGGTCAAAGTTAGGTGTGCAACTCAGCCTTATTAAATTCCAATATTGCCCCAAGGCCGTAAACTACTTAAAGATGATCTTAAACAATTACAAAAGCAATTAGCAAGCGAATATTAAAATTTCATCTCGTTTTAAAAGTGACAAACAACTAATAGGGCCGGTTCATTTTAGCCGCCATCTTGTGCATAGCCTAAAGAAAACCGGCATAACATTTAGAACAAGAGTTCCAGATAATTTAAGTTTTGTAATTGAATTAGACACCTTTACCTAATGCATTAGAAAATAATAATATTAAAATGTGAACTTCTTATAATAAAAAAAAATCTATTACAATATTCTGAAAAAATGTAGCCTTTTTGCCACATAGACACTGGAAATAATAGGTATTGTATGTCTTCATTAATAAAAAAGTCCATCCCTAGACACAAACCAATACTATTAATAGACAAAAAAATTAATTCAGACCTAGACAAAACGGCACAAAATAAATTAATATTCTCCAAAATAAGTAGGTACTCCTAGCTCACACATGTCATTTTCCCGTATTAAAAATGGTTAACTGTTCTCTTTTCATTGCGACCCAGGGGACTGTTGATTTAACAAACGCAATTACTTGACGTCAGTAACTTGTGCTGTAAGGCCAAGGGCGTCCTGACTATTCTTTAACATGACAGACGTTACTCTAGATTAATTAGACCCATTTATTAGGGGAGGTATCCGCGCCTACAGATATACCGGTCACAGTACATATTGTGTGGAGTCGGATGGATTAAATGGAGATTACTTGGGCTTGTCATCGTCCTTATGTTATTCGGTTAAGTTGTGGACACGTATTTTGAGACAAAGATTCAAATATGAATCTGCTCTAAAAATAGGTTGTGGACACGTACTCGTATTTGGACGAGGACTCTTATGAATCTGCTCCAAAAATAGAATTAAGCTGGTGTTTTCTCTAAGCATTGGAATTCAACCAGTTTGAATCTATGAATGAGAGAATTTTAAGCGTAGTTTGAGATGGTCTTGCACTAGTTCTTAGTGAGTTAAAAAAAGGCCGCGTAACGGAAAACGTAGCGTGGGACGTCCATTACAAGGTGGACCGACGACCTTTTAAAGGTAGCAGTAAAGCGCTGGATGCACGCCGCTACCAACCGTGCGATGTGGAAGCCATTGGGGGAGGCATTGACGATGATGAGTTAAAAAAAAATCAGTTCATGAATAACTTTAGATAAGAAAAGTAAACTCGTCACTTGAGTAAAGTCCGATGTATTTGGTATAATAAACAAAGAAGATAATAGAAAACAAGTAACTCGATGTTGACTATGAACTAAACATTTCAAATTCCTAAATGTACCAACATTTCCATTTCATAAGACCAATTTAATCGTAAGCCTGCATGCAATCGATCGAAATCAAAAATTCATTTCACTCATTCGCCCGACTCTACCATTCAGTTGTGAGGCGGCAATTTGTGAACAATAGTAATTGAAGCGTTCAGCTGTATCGATTATTCGAAAATATTTGACGAAAACAGTGATCGAGTTATGTTTATGGTCTCGTAATCACAGTGTAGCAGAACATAAGTACGGTTTATTTAATGTTACGAATGTTTTGTCGTACGAAAGGAATTTACTTACGTAATAACATTTATTTATATTGAATGTGACCTATGATGAAGTGAGCTTGCCCAAAAGCTACCCATGCATATTTTAAAGGGTTGTAAAAGTACTTTATAAAAGTCTAAATACTTAAATGACTTTTAAGAAATTAGAGGACCAAAGTGATTGACATAGCCCGCAGAATCGCTAAAATCAAGTTGCAGTGGGTGGGGCACATAGCTCGCAAAGCTGATGGCTGAAAGATCTCGAGTTGCGACCACGAAGTTGGAAGTCATAGTGTGGGCAGGCCTCTAGACCTCTAGGCCAGGTCCACTAGGTGGACCGACGATTTGGTAGAGATCACGGGATGTGCCTGGATGCGGGCGGTGCAGGACTGGTCTTTGTTGAAATCCTTGGGGGATGCCTTTGTCCAGCAGTGGACGTCATTCGGCTGAAACGAACGAAGCTACGTACAACTTTTAACGACTTTTTAAGTAAGTAAGTGCTTATGTTATGTGACGTCCAAACAGGCTATAAAAGTAGTTGTTTAACGTTCTCTAAGTCATGCAAATCTCAGTAATTTGCGTTCAAAATCAGTTCGCATTACGAAATCGTGGAAATCGTTGTCGGCATCAAAACTGTCTATTGTCAGTTTAAATTATGGCATTTCGAAATTTTTATCGCTAATGCGATGTTATGTAAGGAACTTTTGATTCGATTGTTTATTTTGATGTTTCTCATGTAATAGTCTTAGTTTGTCATGGTGAGAATGGTTGCGAAATAATACATAACTAGGTATACCGTATCAAACTGATCTTCTATCGCTACAATGTTACTCGTGTCCTCTTACGATAATAATGATACTGATCGTATCATTAGATTGTCTAGTCTAGATACATTTTTCAATTTAGATAAGCGTCTGGCTACTAGGTTAGTTATACTCAAATAAAAGTCTACAAGATTCCTCTATCTCCTTTAAAATCTCCGCTGTGTATTGTTTATACCCTCTTCAGTTTATATTACTCCAGAAACATTCGAGAATCATGGTCAATTTCTAGAATAGATTATGACAAAACAGGATACCAAGGTTGTGTAAACTTTGACCGTAAGTATAACGTTAACCGGCGTTTTTTGTATGAAGTTTGACGTTTGTCAAAGTTAAAGTAAGATGGTGAAACCCAGCCTAAGTATAACACGTAAGTCTGCTTACATACCTCAATTCTTAAAAAAAAACTGATTTATTTCATATCTTTGAAAGGTTTATTCAGTCGAGAAGAGTCCACAAAACAGTCATAACCCACTTTCCACCGGCATCCCAGTTACGTCACGAACAAAGTTGCGATTGCAACGCATTTTTCCGCGCCCTATAAACCTCCCATTTATGGTGTGAGAGAAAATTCATAACGCGACCCATTTAAAATCACTTTATTGCTTGAAGCCGGTAGATAGAGACAATAAATTGCACCGCAAACGGTGTGCATGAAATACTAGCAGTAAATTTTGTGTTTCGGAATATCTGTGGCACAAAACTTCCGCGGGCGAAGCGTGCGCAGCAGATTAATTCTTATTCGGAATTATCGAAAGAATTCCTTGACCGTCGACACGCGGCCGGGTGGGAGACACCCCCAATGGTTTGTTTATTGCAAGTCGTCATAAAGTTGCAATATCTCATGAAGTAGGTACCCGGTTGCTTGAGGCTTGGTCTCGTGGAAAAGGTTACAAGGTTACTTCTGACTTGGAAACTGATAACCTTCTGGGCGTATTACCATAGCATTTTAACACATTTTTGAAAAATTCAATAGCGTTTTTAAATACATACGTCTGTATAATATTGTATTATTTATTTGCGTTATGAGGTGTAAAGCCCGGTTCCCATCAAGGTGGAGCTGAGCGGAGCAGAGCAGACCAGAGCGGAGTAGAGAGGAGCAGAGTGGCTCAGAGCAGAATAGAACGGAGAAGTGTTTTGAATAACCAATCAGATTTTATTAATTCCACTTCGCTACTCCACTCCGGACAGCTGCGCACCGCGTCAAAAAGATCCTAAGTAAAGTTTAGATCTTGATCTTTACTTAAAAATCGACGAAAAAGAGTCTCAGATCAATTACCAGTATGTGCTGAGGCAAGTAACGCCTCGGAAAATTATATCTGATGGTGTTGACTGATTATTGTAAGGTTACCTACATTTCCAAGAAATTTTCTTTCTATTAAAATGTAAATAAAATTTAAAACAAATTAAGTAGGGAAGTCTGTAACTAATGAACATAAACTGCATTTTGCTCAACGGCGAAAAGCATTCTCCTAAAGCCTTCTTAAATTGTGCATTCAAAAAGAAATAAATACTTATCCCATGGGTACTTTTAACCCGCCACTCGTGTATTTTTCCATCTTATTATACAGTTGAGTTTTTGACACGCGAGAGTTGCTCACGAGTCTTATATCTTTGGCACGCTCGGCGCACTGTGACCCGGCTGCCCTTTCGGATCCTATTAAATATCAGGCAGTCCTTATTGACAATTCAGCATCGTAAAGGTGATGCAAGGTCGTTTAGACCATTCGTCGGTAGGTAAGTAGATATTTGCAGAAGAGATAGTGTTGAAGTACGAATTAAAGTGTACCTAATAATATCTCAATGATGCAATAAAGATGGCAAGGAATTCTGCTAATTGATTATTTCCAATTTAATTATAACACGTAGGCACAATTTCTTTCCTATGATAGTTTTTTTTTCCGAGAATGCAATTTAAAAGCAACAAAACCTAATAAAGTATTTTCGTAAAGAATCCCGTTTATTGATTGTAGATACGTGTTTCGGGAAACGGCAACTCCAAGAAAAACAATTTAAAATTAACAAATAACCTTTTGGATTAAACAGTGCAATCTTCTTATTAACAATCATGTTCAAAATTATGAACGTTTTACTCGAAATATGTATACAGGCCAAATACATCGAGCTCGCAAATTCCTGTCAAAATTTCGTGTTGGCAAGGTGGCTTATTAAGATCAATCTGATAAATTTGACATGCGCTCGACTGTACACGCAACTCGAGCCAATATTGATAAGTCGAATCAATATTCCCACCATCATGGGCAACCTTTTTTCACAGCTAAAGCTTAAGTCTGCAAACATTCTTACCGATCTCTTTGTATTTTATCCTTTTATCCTCCCCTAGGGAAATCTTACTTTATAAACCAGTTAAGAGAGGTGATATTCGCATGAGCGGGTCGTGATCAAAAAGTCGAATATTGTAAAGCTAATAAAGGTTCGCTGCAAACAAGGAGTTATCGGATCCACGCTTTTGGACGACCCTCGGTCAAAATTAAGGAAATTATTACGACATCCACTGACCTGGCCAGTCAAACTTTTGCTCGTGTTGCAAGCCAAATAATAAAAAGGTATGAAGAATTGTAAGATGTTACAAATGTCACAATTTGGAAATCAAACGCAAATCACTTGTAATCACGAGTAATGATAAAGCCCGGCCAAAATTCGATGTTGCGTTACCTTCAACGTTGAAATGGCTTAATATTTTGTTTCGAAATAATGCATGGTCTAGCAACAGTAGGTAACCTATTTATTTATTTTTTGGTACCAATTTAAAATGACACAGGATTACTACATTACTCGTTCTATCCTTCAACTTTTACTCTGTATTGACAATTTGACAGGTTAGGAGGGTCTTCTGTTTCTACAGCTGTCAGATCAATGACATTGAAAACATAATTTTAGCCTACCTTCGCCCTTTGTCAAGTAAAAGCTTTAATTTTAATTCTCATAAAACGTCTTTACCTAAATCAATTCACGAAATGAATCAGAGCGCAATAATAATAGAATTGCCATCTTCTCAGTAAAAAAATCTTTGATCTGCATTGAAAAACAAATGAAGGACCTTTCCTCGCCTTTCTCGCCCAATTAGGCACACCTTCGGGTGAAATCAAAAAGGCACAATACCCGTTATATCGCGAGTTAAAATACTCCCAAAGGCTGGGGTCTGGGTGAAAGCTGGTTATCCCTTAAATTACCGCAAACGAAATTTGGGTAGAAGTAATTTCAATTCTCCAAAATAAGTTTGTATTTCACTTTAAGAATAAAAGTAATAAATAGGATTTGGGAATATTTTTCAAGTCACGTTATCTAAATGTTTTTTTTTCTCTTAAAATTAGCTACCAATAATGGCTCTAATGTGATTTTTTCTCACAAAAATGACGCGGCTAGAGATGGGTGGCAGATCCCCATCTCTCAAGCTGAAATGATTGCTATCTTCAGTGAGTCACAGTTTAATTTCTTCAGTCATAACAACCCGCTCACACTTCAGGCTGCATCTCAGAAGCTGCGACTACATAGTGAAGCTGTAATTTTCCTACTAAGAAATGATACGGCCTACAAACTTTAGATCTCAATCTGAAGTTATTGCTATTTTCACACACACAGTTAAATTTTTTGGACATGGGTACTAAAAACCGCTCATAGTCAGGCCCCGTCTCGGATGCTGCGGGTACATACACGGAGCCTCAGCAAGCTTGAAATACAGCGCCAATTAAGGCCGACACCTAACGCCGATGTTCTGTTCGCGCCTCGGTATACAGTCAGCTCACGGTTCAGCCTTTGAGGCTTCTCTTTTACCTGCTTTTGATTTTACTATTTACTTACCTGTTTGTTTGTAGATAGGTGTCTTTATCAATCATCAAAAAAACATTTATTGATAGCCCGGTAGCCATGAACGTATGTACATAGAATGTAATATTTAGGTATATGGGGCTCTACATAGAGCGTAGAGCGGCAGCGGTATCTTTCTTTATTTATGGCCATTTTTTAATACCACAGTCTAAATTGTATTCTCATAATAAAACGAACAAAGCATTTTTATCTGATCATCGAATTGTTCCGTTGTCGTTATCTCTCATTATTGGTCTAGTAAATGTTTTTGTCAAAATAACAAGCCCAATTAGAGTGTACGTAGAGTAGAAGTTTCAATCACTAAAATTCCAACCAATGCTTAAAAGATAAGTGATTTTTAGTCCCTCCATTCCTGCCACCACTGTGCAGCTTGCCACGTGCGCAAGCGCACTGGAGACGACACGCCACGCGCTACAGACAAGATCCATTCTGCTCACGACGCTGCCACTTTCTGTGTGTGTCACGCTTTAATTGCCCCGTCTGGATGTCCTGGAAGACGCTTGAGGCAAAAATTTGCTGTCTGGTTTCTGGTCCTTTGGGAATGTGGCAATTGGTCTGTTGTCTAATAATATGGACACATTACTTAACTCTATCTTGACTGTTTGTAGAGTATTTCTAGTTTTTATAAAAAATAAGTGCCTAATGACTTAGAGTAAAACTTTCTTATTTAAGTGTACACACTTTACCAATAATAGAGCGATTTTGTTAAACAAAGTATGTAGTTGAATTTCATCCACTTTATAGTAAACACCTTTAAAGGTTTCATTTTTGCACCAAACCTTTAGTCAAATCATTTTATAGTATTTCTTTCATAATATTACTCGTGGCCACAGAAACATTGTCGACAGGAAGCCATACCCTTCAAAGCAGGGAGAAACCAGCCATGGGGCACGTTTAGTTTTCGCTGCTTTTGTGTTTTAACTTCATTTTTACCTTATTCACAATTTTCTTCCTTCAAGAGTTCAAGTCTTACAAAATAATCACTAAAAAGACCGAAACCAGTCAGCTGGCAGCCGATAGATGCGTCTTTTATAAAAAATATAATTAAATAAAATTAATAAACCTTAGTAATATTTAGATTCAAGAAATTCCGTAACTTAATAACCATAGCTGGGCACCGTTAATCAAATAGTTAACTTCGTTAATCGTTAAACCGTTAATAAAAAAATTAACTTCGTTAAACGTTAAAACGTTACATTTCGCAAGATTTAACGGAAGTTAACGTTAATCGTTAATCCGTTAACACATGATAATAAAACACAAAAAAAAATGTTGTCAAGGTTCAAATCATTTCGAAAGCTTGTATCGCGCATGGAATTTATTCCTCTTTTATGTTTGCGCTACAATAGTCCAGTCAATAAAGCATTATAGATGGAAATCCGTGGAACACAATTTCTGACTTCGGGACTTTATTTAGACTAGTTAGGAGGTGAACATAGCAAAAGTCCCCGCCCTTAGCCCTTGAGCCGGCGGGGAGAGGGGGGTTTAAAGGTACCACTTTTCGGTTTTTCGCTTAATCTTCGGAAACTATGCATCCTTGTGACATGACTACTATGAACCAAAAAAAGCTTATTCAATTTGCTACAGGTGAGATAGTCAAGTTTTTCTATATCTTGTATAGTTTTCGCGGCATCTGCTCTAGAAGGTCTGTAATAATGGAAATTTTATTTTTGTCTTACATGTTCCCATCAGGAGAAAATCGACTAAATCAACATTGAGCAAATATTCTAGACATGCGAGAGTATGTAAAGCCTAGTTCCAGGGAGGGGACTGCGCCGTGCGTATATTTAGACGAACCACTTGGAGCCACTTTTGACTCCTCGTCACTCAAAAACTACTGTGCATTAACACTTTAAATTTGGCTCATGTGTTGAGACTTGCAAGAATAAACATCAGCTTCAAATTTCATAAATATACCTCAAACGGTTCTTTAGGTATTGACGTCCAAAAATCTACATGTCTGACCTATATTAGACCAAATTCTGAAGGTTCAAATTTGGCATCCAGATAGGTAGTTGTGTAAATACAAAGGAACAAATAAAAAACCAGTAAATTTTAACATTTCACAGGTGATAGAAGATTTTAGTGTTCTAAATGTCGATTTTTTAACTTCAATACCTAAATAACCGTTTGAGGTATATTTATGAAATTTGAAGCTGATGTTTATCTTGCAATTCTCAACACATAGGCCAATTTGAAGTGTTAATGCACAGTAGTTTTTGAGTGATGAGGAGTCAAAAGTGGCTCCAATTGGTTCGTCTAAATATACGCACGGTGCAGTCCCCTCCCTGGAACTAGGCTTAACATGATCCCGCATGTTTAGAATATTTGTTCAATGTTGATTTAGTCGATTTTCTCCTGATGGGAACATGTAAGACAAAAATAAAATTTCTATTATTACAGACCTTCTAGAGCAGATGCCGCGAAAACTATACAAGATATAGAAAAACTTGACTATCTCATCTATAGCAAATTGAATAAGCTTTTTTTGGTTCATAATAGTCATGTCACAAGGACGCATAGTTTCCGAGGATTAAGCGAAAAACTGAAAAGTGGCACCTTTAAACCCCCCTCTCCCCGCCGGCTCAAGGGCTAAGGGCGGGACTTTTGCTATGTTTACCTCCTAACTAGTCTAAATAAAGTCCCGAGGTCAGAAATTGTGTTCCACGGATTTCTCTCTACACCGTCGTTAAAGCATTCATTGACTGGAATACAAGCTTTCGAAATTATTTGAACCTTGCATAAGTAGCTACAATTATTTTTTTCGTTTTAGTACAACTGCATTTCAGAATAAAAGCTTGTTTTTAAAAAAGTTTTTTAATTATTATAATTTTATTTTACACTTTTTAGTAGTATCGTATCTCAATCTCAGAGCCTTGGTTCAATTACAATACAATTTAGCACCAAACTTCACCAAAGTGCTCGAAAAGACAAATCCAGCAAACCCAAACTCGATAAGTTTCCACCGTTTCGTTTAGGAATTCCTATGGCCACCTCCTGACCCCATCATCAGGACCCTGGACATCATCTAGTACTAAATTGCTCGAAAAGACAAATCCAACGAACCCAAGTTCGATGCGATGCCGCCATTTCATTTAGGAGTTCCTATGGCCACCTCATGACTCCATCATCAGACCAGCTCAATGGTACCATGACATTGCATTGTCATCGTACTTACATAAGTATACCAAACAGCTCAATCGGGTCAGGAAAAATGGTCTTAAATTCAATTGCAAGAGTTGTCCCACACATACTAACAAGTGTCGTTAGTGATCTGGTTACAAAAACTGTTGCTTTGGCTTCTGGAAGTTCTGGAAGCCCGAACGTACTTGTCAGAACGATCTTTTTGGTAAATAGTAGGTGTACTGGATTAACGATTAACGGACTTAGGATAATTTAACGGAAGTTAACGAGTCCGTTAACATTTTTTAAAGTTAACTTAAAAGTTAATCCGTTAATAGAAATGTTAACTTCGTTAATTAACGATTAACGGATTAACGAGTTAATGCCCAGCTATGTTAATAACAATACAAAGCTGTATTTCTTGCGAAACTTACAGAATACAATTCTCAAAGTCATTTAATTTGAATTCATAAATCTGATTTATTTCGTATTCTACGTCGCAATATACTTTTGCATAAATACTGGCACAAAAATAACGAGTTTTACTTGCAAAATGCCATATGTATCGTCTGCGTGCCGTCTAGTAATGCCATTCTGGCCACGAATCCATACGCTCGTACTATTTCAATATATTGTCTCTAATATACCTTTAATAGTATCTCTATACAGTAAACTGTAAATCTAAATCAGGCTTGCTGCCTTAGGCTAAAAATTAACTCAGTAGGCTCGGTCTTTACAAAACGTTATGAGCATCACCTCTTCTCTTGTATATTTTTATTTATTATATCTGCAATCGACTTGGGTCATAATCAGATTTTTTGTCTTGCTTTTTTGTTTGTGTTCATGAGGGGTATTTCAGTAAATTCTCTCCCTCGGTCTTCACTCATTCACGTAGCAATCCAGTCCAGTTTTCCAATATTCAGTCCAAGCCACTAGCATCTTTGGTCCAACTGTAATTATTTGCCATCTTTTCAGTCTTGTGGTGGTCTTGTAGGTTTGTTCCACTATTTCTCTAGCGAGTTGGTTTGTGTGATGTTTCAGCCTTTCCTTATATTATACTAGCTTTCCGCCCGCGGCTTCGCCCGCGTGGAATTTTGTCTGTCACAGAAAAACTTTATCGCGCGCGTCCCTGTTTCAAAAACCGGGATAAAAACTATCCTATGTTCTTTCCCGGGACTCAAACTATCTCTATGCCAAATTTCATCAAAATCGGTTGCGAGGTTTAAGCGGGAAAGCGTAACAGACAGACAGACAGACAGAGTTACTTTCGCATTTATAATATTAGTTGGGATTGTATATTGGATTTTTTTTATGTTATCCATACGTACTCTTCACAGTCATCATCCTACCAGCCATAGGACGTCAACTGCTGAACAGGAACAATGATTTCCATAATGACCGGTTGGTAGCGGCCTGCATCCAGCGCCTTTCTGCTACCTTTTCTTACTTGCTACACAGTACTTCATAACTCAGTTCGCATTTCGTCCATATTATTATGAATAGTCTGCGTTCGCCATATTTTTTTTGAAAGATTGCTTTGATAAGTTTATTGAGTGTATTTAGGTAATTAGTCTGTCAAGATTATTGTGTTTTAAATGCCAGAAAGATGGTTTTATACAGAACTAGCAGATGTCACTCAAGTCTACGTTGCTTTATTAACCAGTCTTGCTTATTGTTGTAGTTGCTTTAACAAGACTAGAATTTAAATAAATGTAATTAGTAATTTACTTTCGCATTGCCAAAGAAATGACTATTCGAAAATGGATCTTCTGTTCATTTACACTTTATGTCTGTGGGGTGAAAATGGCGTGTCGTAAAGAATGCTTTCGTGCAAAGTGGATTCGAAAGTTTTCGCCTGAAATAATATTTGAATTTGTAATTTTAACGTCGCAACGTACTTTGTTAAGATAGATGTTGTCTGGCGAGGGTGCATGTGGGGAATTGATAAATAAGGTAATTAACGTGATTGCGGTGTCTGGGAATAAACAGTGGGTGCTAATAAACAGTTTAGGGCAGGACTTTTGTGTTTTAACAGAAGAATAAGTTTTGGTTTTCGCATGAGTTGCAGTGGTTGGATGATATTAGATGTTAGAGTTATGGGATAACTTATGGATGATATTATGTTTGTTTACCTGTAGTTGAGATTTTTTTTCGAAATTACTTTAATTGCTGTTCGAAAATTAAGTTAACTTATTAGCCTTCAGTACGCTTAATTACAGTGATATGTAACGCGTAACGTTCAGTACGTTTTTGAATCGTTGCTCAACACCAAGCAACATCACATTAACAATGACCAATAATGAAAGGAATTTACAAGTTTTTTATGACCAAAATCCCGTTACACAAAATCTACAATCCGATCCGATACTCATTAGAAATTAAATACTCGATTTACTTGCAAACTAACCAATAACAAGACCAATCAGGATCGGCTTGATAATAACCAATTGATTGGAGCCCGCAATAATAGATTTTGCTCGTTATCTATTCTAACGGAGAGCCAATTGAAATTGCGTGAATGAGGCGCGGGGAAGACCATCACATAAGCGATGGAATGAGAAAACGATGTAGATATTGGAAGTATCTTAAAAAGGTGATGTTGTATTGTTAACACGATGACTTCACGGTGAATTATATTTTAAGATTTTTTTAAATCTACAATTTATATTTGGTTTATCTATACATTATTTTATTACAGCAGACACTTTTTGCCATAGGAACATTTTAAAACCATTAGAGAGAACCTGAAGCACAAACCTGAAGTGTTTCAAATAAGAAATCCATATTTTAAATTGGCCAAAGATTGATCGGTGAGGCTTGTTAGCTCGTCAGTCCTTAGAACTGTAAATTGTATCCTCCTTAAACCCTTTGACCAAAGCTTAAAATATGTTTAATTCATTTTGAATCTTATGTCACCGGCATATGGCTGAAAAGAGACTGAAGACTAGTCGACTAGTAAAACTAATATTGTGTGACCTAACTTAAAGTTGCTCATCAATATTTTTCTGTATACATAGACCTGACGGATGTCCCAGGACAAGGTTACAAAGGTGAGTGCAAAAGGTACTCCGCCTAGATAAACAAGGGTCGGGACGCCTAAAGGCACCTTAGGGAACCTAATACGATGTCTGGTTCACCACTCTTGCCGATCTATTTTGGTTCATAAGTCCAGTATTCTAAAGTTGATGTTCGTTTACAAATTGCTCGTAAATAATAGTAAAATATGATGACTGGTCTGAGTGCTGTTGCCGAAACATTTTACCTGTCTGGGAAGTGAGGGTCTATCTATATTATATTGAGGAGTTCCACAAGGAAGGTTCGTTACCCAACTACCCTTTGTATTTAAACTAACTTTAATTCAATGCGATGTCATATAAATTGCTAATACTTTTAAGTGCTATAGAGTTATAGAGTTACAGGCTAATCAAAAACAAACGAGTAAGAACTTTTAAGGCGGTAGAAAAATAATAGACTAGCATTTAAAACTGCGACATGTTTCACCACTTGTCCATGTTTGAAACTAACAACCAACGACGTCTAGGTGTTATTATTTACGATGAAAACAAATTCTTATTTAATCAGCACACGTTTTATCTTCGCCACTAATTGCTAACTAGATCCAGAATAACTTTTTTCAGCCAACAAAAAACGGAGCCAATTTGTAATTGAATTACCTGACAAAAACTTACATAACTAATGTGGAGCTTGGAACATACATGCATGGAGTGGCAGTATTAACAGAGTAAATACAAATGAGTAGGTCACTTTCATAGAAACGCAACAAGCACAGTAGATAAATCAAACAGTACGGAAGCTTCATACAAACGCTCGAAATCAGACTCACGCACACAGACGCACGCTTTACACGAGCTCTAAGCGAACCTCGCAGTCCATCCGTCGCGAGTGTCACGCGCGTTGTGTTTTTTTTTAATAATAATTTTATTGCATGCGCTGTCCGCTGTATTTTTAAAAACATGCCACGAGTGTATTGCGTAGTATACGGCTGCTTGAACTCGGCATCTTCAAAACCAGAACTTTTATTTTTTAAACTTCGTAATAACTCTGAATTGTAAAAATGATTAAATATTACTTTTTAAATAAAGTGCTTATATACATCTGATTTTGTAATAGTTCTTTTTAAATTACGTAATTACGCTTTTTAACAATTTATGTGTTCTATTTGATAAAGTAATTTGCTCCGCACCACGCTTTTGTACTAAGTGATGAACGGTATTTAAAATGAGGCAATAGGTATGTGAAAGTAAGTACCCGGTATTTTATTTATGAGAATAGATCTTCTAACGGCCTCTAATAGTACTTAATCAATTTATTCGATTATGTATTCGATCATTATAGAACCTAATTACCGTTTTATTTTTTTGTTAACTACTTAGTCAATTAATTTATTCCATTAGGTATTTGATAATTAAAAAACCTAAATAAACGTTTTAATAAATAAGTAAGTATGAACCCTATTAATTTTATAAAGATTAAGAGTGCCAACCCTAACACTCAGTTGAAGTGTAGGTATTTAACTCGCCGAAAGGGCTAAGTTTCCGTACTGCTTTAGCTCATATATATATTGTGCAACAAGCGCGGTTTCGTGCGCGCACGCACACACTGACAAAATTTAGCGTGGATTAGCGGGGTGTGCGCCGAATTTTGTCAGTGTGTGCGTGCGCGCCGCATACGTATATTGGCGCGCTCACATACAAACCGCGCTCGGTGCGTTTCTATGAAGATGACCTACTCATTTGTATTTACTCTGGTATTAATGGAAGTAATGTTAAACTAATTAAAACCCGGGCTCAATGCAGCAGGAGATGTGACAAGATACAATCCTCGTACCAAGTACGTGACGGTGGTTATCTGCGTTCCACTTTAATTGAACACGGACGGGGCAGTTGACCGCTAAGTGTGGGGCCATAGGACGGGAGAATTGTAAGGGTGGATTGTAAAGGTGGAGATTTGTATGGAGATTAGAAGTGAATTCTATTTTCTGCCCTTTTTTTAGCACAACTCACATAATTAACTTTTTTTTTTTGGGATAGAAGGAATTCGAAATAAGTTATCTGACAATTTTTTGAAACAAAACATTCAAATATAGTAAAATATTCTGAGAAATATTCCTTAAATTGGCTTTTGCAGAATTTGTAGACCTACGTCTATTAGGGCTCTACAATTTGACTGAAATTATTACGTACCTTACGAAGATTTCAGGAGAGTAAGTACCACTTACCTACCTACTTTAGTTAGCATTGTCTCACTATCGCGGTAAATTTCTTCACACAAACAGCCATAGGAAGTCTGTAAGTTATCACAAGAAATGAGCTTTTTAAACATCAATAATTATGACATGCTACAACTATAAGCAATGAGGCTACACATGCCGCTCAATATTTTGGCTCATTATCTGTGAACATAAAGTGCTGACACAACAATACAATAAGCAGGTACTTATACTTTTACACGCAACTGTCATTTGGCAACGCACCACTCGGTTTTTTTTCCGAAAGTGTCGATTGTGCACCGTAATTATTGCAGCCATGTGTTCATGGCTTTAACAGCAGTAAAAAAAAAGAAAGTATTTCAGTTAAACTAGTACTAAAACCGCCAATTTCATGGCCCCATTCCTATTCGAAACTCAAATATAAGTCGAAGAGCCGTGTAGACTATCGATAGCTATTCCGAATAGTATTGATCGAGAAGATATAATTACTACAACACACAGGAAGTGATGATATACGCCACATCGAATGCGAAATTTTTTAATTAAAAAAGTCTTAGAAAATATGCGATGGGAATTCTCGACTTCGACAGACTTCGAAAAAAAAGGTACAAATTTTTATCTACACTAATATTATAAAGAGGAAAACTTTGTTTGTTTGTTTGTTTGTTTAGTTGTAATGGATAGGCTCAAAAACTACTGGACCGATTTTAAAAATTCTTTCACCATTCGAAAGCTACATAACTCACGAGTAACATAGGCTAAATTTTATTTTGGAAAACAATAGGGTCCCGTAAAATATTTGGGATTTTCATAAGACGTGGAAAAGCGCCATCTATCGTCATTGCTTAAAATCTTCTTGCGTCTGACAAAAATTTTTGAGGTACGTAAATATTCATGAAGGCAAAGCTGTCAAACGCCATCTATCGACATCATTAGTAAATTAGTAACTAAATATTACATGTGCTATGAAGAGCGCTGTTCGTAAATAATAATGAAAATTTAATAAATAAAGATATTTTATGTAATTGAACCATTCACTGTATGAACCTACTTGAATCATTCACTGTGTTTAAACGAGCAAGTCAAAGTGTTAATTAGTGACTTTTTACAAACTTCCTTGCAAATTCTTACTATGTGCCGCCATCTACCGAGATGAATATTAGGGTACGGTTCAGCGGCGGACAAATGGGATGGGCGCGTGGGCGATTGTAGTTAAATAGGATAAGAATTACTTCGTTTTTATTTTCTGTATGTAATTTGTTAATTTTTTGGTAGGGTCTTTATTTTAATTACTTAGGTTGGTAGGTACTTACTTATTTGATTTTAATGATAATTACTATAGGTACGTATAATTTTAGTAGAAAGAAAGGTAATTGAATGACTATTTGACTAAGTGACTCACTCACTCATCACGAAGTCTCAGAAACTACAAGTCTCAAAAGAGTTCTCATAGGGGTTAATGGTCTATTCCACCTGGCTTTGACCACCAAGATGATCAAAGTGGACTCCAGTTAAATTATTTTTTTAGTGTTCTTTGATCACCTATAAATAAATCATACCTCTGAATTGTCACATACATGTCCAATTTGTTTATTGCGGTTTTTAGAAAATATCAAAAATGTTACAAATCAAAATATGTAGTACAGCAATTGGACATGTGACTATTCAGAGGAGGTGAATTTTTGTTTGTAGATGATTAAAGGACACTAAAATAATAATTTAACTAGAGTCCACTTGGCTCACCCAGGACATTGTATCCGTGGGTGATCAAAGGCACAGAATAAATTCAAAGGTCACTAAATTGTCGCTGTAAGTCCACTTTGATCACCTGGCTGATCAAAGCCAGGTGATCAAAGTGGAATACACCTCCTTTTAGAACGTAGGTAGTCACTAAGACGAAATTTTGCAAAATTCAACCCGTATGGGAGTTAAAAAGGGGGTTGGAAGTCTGTATTGCAGTCCTCGGTTTTTAAAGTAAGAGACTTGAAAGTTAAAATGTATGCTCATATAATATGATCTCTAGATATTGTGGAGGTGTACATATACTGTTCGGTACACTGTGGTACTGTGTACACATCGGTTTGCCGACGATATTATGGTCATGGCAGAATCGTTGGAAGATCTTGGAACAATGCTCGAAGACCTTAATCGATTTTCCCAACAGGTAGGCCTGAGGATGAACATGGACAAAACGAAGCTTATGTCGAATGTCCATGTTGCGCCCTACCCAGTTTCAGTTGGGAGCTCAATTCTCGAGATTGTCGACAAGTAGGTATGTCTACCTCGGACAAACGATCCAGCTAGGTAGGTCCAATTTCGAGAAGGAGGTCAATCGTCGAATCCAACTCGGCTGGGCAGCATTCGGGAAACTACGCAACATATTTTTGTCCAAAATACCTCAATGCCTGAAGACTAGAGTGTATAACCAATGTGTGTTACCAGTGATAACTTATGGCTCGGAAACGTGGCCTCTCACTATAGGCCTTATACAGAAGCTCAGTTGCACAGCGTGCTATGGAGAGGGCTATGCTTGGTGTTTCTTTGCGAGATCGAATCAGAAATGTGGAGATCCGTAAACGAACCAAAGTCGCTGACATAGCCCAACGGATTAGCAAGCTGAAGTGGCAATGGGCAGGGCACATAGTACGCAGAACTGATGGCCGATGGGACAGAATGGTTCTGGAATGGAGGCCGCGTACCGGAAAACGTAGCGTGGGACTTCCACCTACAAGGTGGACCGACGACATCGTAAAGGTAGCAGGGAAGCGCTGGACGCAGGCCGCTTCCAATCGATCAACATGGAAAGCATTGGGGGAGGCCTATGTTCAGCAGTGGACGTCCTATGGCTGAAATGGTGGTGGTGGTGGTGGTGGTACATATACTGAAAATGTATCATTCGAAATCAACCACGGGGGCTAAGGAGATAAAAGGAGGGTTGGAAGTTATATGTATTATGAAAGTCCTATGTGTTTAAAGTAAGAGAGTTGAAATTTAAAATGTATGCGCTATAGATGCTAAGAGCGGATTTTACGAAACTCCACCCCTAATGGAGTAAAACGAGGTCCACGCGTACGAAGTCGCGGGCGGCCGCTAGTAACATGTAAATTAATTAAAAGTTTAATGTAAAAGTTTCGAACTTTCAATTTGTTCAAGGATAGTTGAAAATAATTGAACAAATCCTCCTTCCAACGGCGAATATTCCAATTATTTAAAACTAGCGGCCGCCCGCGACTTCGTACGCGTGGACCTCGTTTTACTCCATTAGGGGTGGAGTTTCGTAAAATCCGCTCTTAGCATCTATAGCGCATACATTTTAAATTTCAACTCTCTTACTTTAAACACATAGGACTTTCATAATACATATAACTTCCAACCCTCCTTTTATCTCCTTAGCCCCCGTGGTTGATTTCGAATGATACATTTTCAGTATATGTACCACCACCACCACCACCACCATTTCAGCCATAGGACGTCCACTGCTGAACATAGGCCTCCCCCAATGCTTTCCATGTTGATCGATTGGAAGCGGCCTGCGTCCAGCGCTTCCCTGCTACCTTTACGATGTCGTCGGTCCACCTTGTAGGTGGAAGTCCCACGCTACGTTTTCCGGTACGCGGCCTCCATTCCAGAACCATTCTGTCCCATCGGCCATCAGTTCTGCGTACTATGTGCCCTGCCCATTGCCACTTCAGCTTGCTAATCCGTTGGGCTATGTCAGCGACTTTGGTTCGTTTACGGATCTCCACATTTCTGATTCGATCTCGCAAAGAAACACCAAGCATAGCCCTCTCCATAGCACGCTGTGCAACTGAGCTTCTGTATAAGGCCTATAGTGAGAGGCCACGTTTCCGAGCCATAAGTTATCACTGGTAACACACATTGGTTATACACTCTAGTCTTCAGGCATTGAGGTATTTTGGACAAAAATATGTTGCGTAGTTTCCCGAATGCTGCCCAGCCGAGTTGGATTCGACGATT
The DNA here is from genome assembly GCF_963855985.1 of Ostrinia nubilalis. Classification (NCBI taxonomy): domain Eukaryota; kingdom Metazoa; phylum Arthropoda; class Insecta; order Lepidoptera; family Crambidae; genus Ostrinia; species Ostrinia nubilalis. The sequence goes on from NC_087098.1 coordinate 12,272,172, forward strand.
GACCTCCTTCTCGAAATTGGACCTACCTAGCTGGATCGTTTGTCCGAGGTAGACATACCTACTTGTCGACAATCTCGAGAATTGAGCTCCCAACTGAAACTGGGTAGGGCGCAACATGGACATTCGACATAAGCTTCGTTTTGTCCATGTTCATCCTCAGGCCTACCTGTTGGGAAAATCGATTAAGGTCTTCGAGCATTGTTCCAAGATCTTCCAACGATTCTGCCATGACCATAATATCGTCGGCAAACCGATGTGTACACAGTACCACAGTGTACCGAACAGTATATGTACACCTCCACAATATCTAGAGATCATATTATATGAGCATACATTTTAACTTTCAAGTCTCTTACTTTAAAAACCGAGGACTGCAATACAGACTTCCAACCCCCTTTTTAACTCCCATACGGGTTGAATTTTGCAAAATTTCGTCTTAGTGACTACCTACGTTCTAAAAGGAGGTGTATTCCACTTTGATCACCTGGCTTTGATCAGCCAGGTGATCAAAGTGGACTTACAGCGACAATTTAGTGACCTTTGAATTTATTCTGTGCCTTTGATCACCCACGGATACAATGTCCTGGGTGAGCCAAGTGGACTCTAGTTAAATTATTATTTTAGTGTCCTTTAATCATCTACAAACAAAAATTCACCTCCTCTGAATAGTCACATGTCCAATTGCTGTACTACATATTTTGATTTGTAACATTTTTGATATTTTCTAAAAACCGCAATAAACAAATTGGACATGTATGTGACAATTCAGAGGTATGATTTATTTATAGGTGATCAAAGAACACTAAAAAAATAATTTAACTGGAGTCCACTTTGATCATCTTGGTGGTCAAAGCCAGGTGGAATAGACCATTAACCCCTATGAGAACTCTTTTGAGACTTGTAGTTTCTGAGACTTCGTGATGAGTGAGTGAGTCACTTAGTCAAATAGTCATTCAATTACCTTTCTTTCTACTAAAATTATACGTACCTATAGTAATTATCATTAAAATCAAATAAGTAAGTACCTACCAACCTAAGTAATTAAAATAAAGACCCTACCAAAAAATTAACAAATTACATACAGAAAATAAAAACGAAGTAATTCTTATCCTATTTAACTACAATCGCCCACGCGCCCATCCCATTTGTCCGCCGCTGAACCGTACCCTAATATTCATCTCGGTAGATGGCGGCACATAGTAAGAATTTGCAAGGAAGTTTGTAAAAAGTCACTAATTAACACTTTGACTTGCTCGTTTAAACACAGTGAATGATTCAAGTAGGTTCATACAGTGAATGGTTCAATTACATAAAATATCTTTATTTATTAAATTTTCATTATTATTTACGAACAGCGCTCTTCATAGCACATGTAATATTTAGTTACTAATTTACTAATGATGTCGATAGATGGCGTTTGACAGCTTTGCCTTCATGAATATTTACGTACCTCAAAAATTTTTGTCAGACGCAAGAAGATTTTAAGCAATGACGATAGATGGCGCTTTTCCACGTCTTATGAAAATCCCAAATATTTTACGGGACCCTATTGTTTTCCAAAATAAAATTTAGCCTATGTTACTCGTGAGTTATGTAGCTTTCGAATGGTGAAAGAATTTTTAAAATCGGTCCAGTAGTTTTTGAGCCTATCCATTACAACTAAACAAACAAACAAACAAACAAAGTTTTCCTCTTTATAATATTAGTGTAGATAAAACGCTTCTCAAGAGTATGAAACAAAAATACTTTTATAAATAGTAAATTTTAATAACTAATTGTTATTTCTGGTGCCGTTTGGTGTAGTGGTTCAGAACGAATTACTGTGCCGAGAGGTCCCGGGTTCGATTTCCGGCCGGGCAAAAATTGAAATGATGAATTTTAATTTCTGTGACGGGTCTGGGTGTTACTATGTATAATATGTATGTATTTACAAAAAAAAGTATTTAAGTATGTTTATATCCATTGTCTAGTACCCATACTTAGTACAAGCTTTGCTAAGTTTGGGACTAGAGGCGCAGAAGTATTATTATTTATGAAGAGACGACGGCAGTTTAAGCTTAACCGTGTGGATTTTTATGTAGTTGTATTTAACAGTTTACAATATTAGGCACTGCATTTATGTTACCGACATACCATGATAGGTAGTAAAAATTAATATCGTTTCTAAGCTAATAATGTAACATGATTATAATTTTATATTTAGAAAGACTATCTTTTCTATTCTTACTATCCATTATATTCGTAATTATTTTGCTTTCTTATGTTCTAATTATTAAAAGAAGAAATCATTTTTTTGTAGTATTTTAGTCTGTAATTAAGTAAATCCAATTTCTGGCCAATACAGACAATGCAGTGTGTTATTAAAATAAAGTGGCTTTATAACTTAATTAAAAACCGCATTATAATTACATTCCAACAATACAACGACAAATAAGTTCATTCCAATAATCGACCTTTGATCAAAATCGCGTTGCGATACGATTAAACTAATAACCTGTCAGAAAAATGGCGGCGAACTCGAGTTGTGATTGTTCGTGATAATAAAATAATTTAAGCCTCAAAGACTGTGTAAGACCAGTATACACAGATCTCCTTTGTATGCTATTGACTCATTGATGATGGAAAGTTTTACAATAGATCATAGTCAAGGTTTTAGAAGCAAATTATTAGTGTGAAGTTAATAATCAGTTATAATAACAGTTAATACTCAGTAGGAGTTGGTAATTAAAACCGATTATTACCTATTATTAGTTTTGGTGTAGAATTAATATGATTATGTGGACTGAAACTGGCAGTAAAACCGTTAGGATATACCTATACATTTGCTTTATAAATAACTTTACATAACTTATTAGTAGGTAGTATTCAATAGCAGATTTATTTGTTAATCTTAAATCCAAGTAAGGACTCGAACACACCATTCATTTATTCTGAGTAAACTCTAAAGACACAAACAATTACATTGAGAAACTTCTTCGTATTATTTTTGGATCGTTTTCATAGCTAGAACAAGCTGTTACAACATGCTATGATATCCTATTAGTACAAGACAATAAAGAAGAAACTATTATTCAAAAATATCATTCTTCAAAAACAGTATTGAGTAACATGCTTGGTCCTGCCCTTCCTTATGCCTATACAATAAAAAATACCCTTTAATCCCTGGGGTCATTTAAATACGGTCACTCAGCAATAGCCATGAGAATACGACTTGTATGAGGCATTTTTTAATTACATTCTGTCAATACCACACACAATCATCAATCAATAAGTCAAGGAGATTGATGAATGGACCGGTAAAATCAATTTAGCGTCGATGATGTGTTTTGCCGCTTAATTTGACACTAAACATGTTTGATGGGGACAGATTTGAAGTCTTCTGACCCTGTGTAATTGGATTTTTTTATGGTGTCAACGTTTTAGAAGTTTGTAACGACAAACATGAACTCAAATAAGTAGGTTTTATTTAGTTTTTTATTTTCACTTTAAGGCGAAGCACCGATTAATTAGTGCCTACATGCATTGGATTAAGCCAGACGTGTGAAACTCATCATCATCATCATTTCAGCCACAGGACGTCCATTGCTGAACTTAGGCCTACCCGAGTTCCATAATGACCCGTTGGTGGCCTGCATCCACTCTTTTACCAAATCAATTGTGTATTTTAATTTACCATTTTTGTATCCACAACGAGGTAGTTCTTTTCCTGCATCTCACCTGATGGAAAGTGATTAAGCCCAATGTGGAAGCGAGCTTCACCCTGAATCCTTAGAACACAACAATGCTGCTAACATTTTTGCTCAATTTAAACGTTATTCATGACTACTGCTTTGGCTATTTGGATTTGGCTGCAAACATCAAAGGAATTTGTTAGCAGTCTAAACTCATGTTTCAATTGAGCTTACACACTGTAAATTCTAAGCCTTTTGGTTTGCATCTTCGTTTTGATTCCTTAAAGGGTTAATGCGACGCGCCATCAGTCGAAAGCATCACTTATCAGTAGTCAAATCTCGATCTGAATGGCACAATGAAGCCCTAAATAACGTCTACGGCCGTCGGGCAGGCGCCTCAGAGGACGGCCGAGGTCGCGCCGCCCTGAGTCTGGAGTGACGGACAATGCTGCCTCGCTGACTGCTCCGCCGCTGGCTCTCATTCAAATAAGCCGCAGGGTTAAGGAGGCGCGCACACTTCGATTTGGCTGATTGAATGTGTCATTAAGCTTACTGTAGCAGAATTCATTAATTTAAAAATAATCGTAAAAATCGTGTCGATGTGTCTTATAATTATAAAGCCCATATTCACTAAATTTGAAGGAAGCATTACCTACTTAGAACGAGGACTAACTTAAAAACTTAGTGTAGGCATCGCCTTAGGATTCATTGTTTTTGGTTTTCATTCAAATAAGCTGCAGAGGTAAAGAGACTGGAAAGTCTTTTTGTTATTTAATTACGATATTGGTAATGTACTAGTTTAATTACCAGATCGTCGGTCCACCTAGTAGGAGGCCTGCCCACGCTACGTCTTCCAGCCCGTGGTCGCCACTCGAGAACTGTTCTGCCCCAACGGCCATCGTCTCTACGAGCTATGTGCCCGCCCAGGTATCCTTCCGTTTGGCCAAATTACTTTTCGCCAAATTTCACTTCGCAAACAACTTATCGCCAAAGTTTCATTTCCCAAATAAACTTTTAGCAACTGTACTTTTCGCAACTAATTCATTTGGTCAAATTAACATTTGGCCAAATATTACTTGGCAAATGTTTTTATAGCAAATGTTTTATTTTTCCAAATATTATATCCCAAATAATTTGCTTGGTCAAATTGACACTTCACATACTTACGAGTACCCACCGTTACCCACAAATCAAAGCATAAGGCACATGGTCATGGTTTTCACAATAATTTTATTTAAAACAGAGAGATTGCAGAAAATAGTATGGTTGCAAAAAGTAGGTATTGTAGAAAATAGTAGGTTAGGTTAGGTTAGAACAGTGACCCTTAATGCGCGAAGGCGAGCGAAGCGTGCCGCGGCAGCGGCCGCCGAGCGCTAGAATCATCTCTATCCCAACTAATATTATAAATGCGAAAGTAACTCTGTCTGTCTGTCTGTCTGTTACGCTTTCCCGCTTAAACCTCGCAACCGATTTTGATGAAATTTGGCATAGAGATAGTTTGAGTCCCGGGAAAGAACATAGGATAGTTTTTATCCCGGTTTTTGAAACAGGGACGCGCGCGATAAAGTTTTTCTGTGACAGACAAAATTCCACGCGGGCGAAGCCGCGGGCGGAAAGCTAGTTGTTAATGAATCATTTGGAAATTTCGATAAAAAGAATGAAATATGATTTAGTTAGAAAAAATTTTATATTAACTACCCACTAAACAAAATAATAACCACAAGCTAATTTGTATTCCAATAGACACCAATTGTTTTGTAAATAGTTTATCGTGAAATATTTTTGCCAAATGAAACATTTGGCAAAACATACTTTGCCAAACAATAATTTGCTAAACAATAATATGCCAAAAACGACATTTGCGAATAAAAAGTTTGCAATAAGTTGTTTTGCCAAATGAGAATTTGCCAAATGAAAATTTGCGAAACGTTGTTTGCGATGTGATAATTTGGGAAACGTTTTTTGGCCAAACATTAGTAATCCGCCCGCCCACGATCTGGTAAAGGTCGCGGGAAGAGCCTGGATGCGGGCAGCGCAGGACCGTGCATTGTGGAAAACCTTGGAGGAGGCCTTTGTCCAGCAGTGGACGTCATTTGGCTGAAACGAACGAACGAACTAGTTTAATAATGGGCCATAATATTATAATAACAGTGTATGAATTACATTATTAGTTTAAATAATAAAGACCTCATCTGAAGAAACTAATGACAGTTGCAGTTACATTTTGAGTTCTAGCGCCCATGCAGGTCTTGTTTTGATGAACTGGTCCATGTTAAAAACATCGCTTAAAGCTCAAAACCTCTGAAATTCGACCAAAGTTTCAATCTATGCTTCAAATTGAATAGAGTTTTGAGCTTCGTCTTTACTACTCTTTATGTCACGGGTTAGTCTGAACCTTAATACTCCCCGCAGACTACAGACTTTTAGTCGGCCGATAGTTTGACCCGATTCTAATTTGTATGAAGAATCGGCCGATACCAAATCAGTGTAATATGCGCATTTCATACAGTCATGCCATACTGATTAAAAGCCCGACCCAACTATCGGCCGACAAAAAGTCAACGGTCTGCGCTTAGGCTAAGGCTTTTGCTCTAATTGTCCCTGAATGTGTCTGGGGTTTCATCAATAGGCGTCTGTGCTTAAAACTGTAGTAACTTCAGTGTTAATCTACATTGATATTGATTTAGTTGATTTATAAATCCACGCTAAAGGATTTTGTTTGAATTAACATTGGATCTTAAAAGGAAAAAAAAATTATAATAGTGGAAACTTTTGCAGTTGCAGTGAGTGTTATTTTAGAACATAAAATTTAGCCTATCTTGACGTACTAGGTTCTGTCATGCACCTTACCTATACTACTTAACAATGGCTTTTGATTGTGTGTCTTATATCTTCATTATAATAAATTGTGTGTCATCTTTTGACAATGGTTAGTGAAAACAAAATATTTCGTTTGCAAGTTACATAATAAAAATAAACAAGTTTTAATTAAATTCGTTATAACTTATAACAGTGTCATGTCTTAAGAAACGTTACTTTATTTTGTCATCTATATTAAAGACGTATTTGCATATTCTGGAATTATAAAGCTTTTGTTACACTGAAGTTTAACTTTACAAAATAAAGTCAAAAAATGAAATAAAGTGCAAAACATCTTAATAACATTATCTTTTTAAATACTTAGATGCGTCTGTATGGTTTATCAGAAGATTAAAAACGAATAATTAAGGTCACGTATCAACTAAGGTACGTAAAGCGAAAAAAATAAATATCCCTCCACATTAAAATTAGGCTTATGGCATATTATTTAAGGACAGAAAACCCTTCCTAAACAACAGAACATACCGACTCTTTTACATAATTTACTGCGAGCATTATGTTCTGCCCCTATGTAACCAAGCCTTTAGTGCAGTGCGTCATTTCACGTCACACTAATTGACGTTGAAAAATGTCACCTCGCGGTACCCGTCATAACATGATTATATTTTGTTGATAACATGACATTATACATTATACGTTGGGAGGTTTGATGCATATAATGATAGTAGACTTCCAGAAGTAATGATTGATTTAACTTTATCATTTACTGAGTTCACTCTGCGTTCGTTAAATAAATATTAAAAGAAATTCTCGCTTTTTTAACCGACTTCAAAAAAGGAGGAGGTTATATGTTCGACTGTATGTATTTTTTTTTTCTATGTATGTTCACCGATTACTCCGTCAATTGTGGACCGATTTTCAAAATTCTTTTTTTGTTCGATAGGGTACACTTCTGAGGTGGTCCCATTGTCACCAAGTCAGGATCTGATGATGGGATCCTAGGGAAATCAAGGGCAACCCTCAAATTTTATAGGCACGTATATCGTTTTTCAAACTTTTTCTTAAGTTATTCAAGTATTTGCTTCTGGAAATCATCATCTCATATTGATGAGCTGATGATAGAAGGTAAAACTCCTTAATGCTTAGGAGTTGGAGGATAATTCTTTTAATTTTATAGATAAGTATAGTTTCTAAAGTTACTCAAGTGTTTACATCAGATATTCATCATCTCATCATGATGAATTGGTCATGGTAGGTACAACTCCTTAATGCTTTGGAGTTGGAGGATAATTCTTTAAATATTATAAGTACAAAATTAGACCAACAGTTGTATTCTTTCATGTTTTTAAGGTGGGCTGACGGTTTAACCCTCCGTGTACGAGGTGACTAAAAGTTACGTCCCGTACCAGGTGGGGTATGACATACCCCAATATACAAAGTGATAAAAATTTTATTGAACATTTCTTTAGGTGGAATTTTATATTTAATATTGATTATTCACGTATGCTAATTAGGTGTAAGAAAAGCTCTGAGTTGAAAATGTGTATTATAACATTTTTATCATAAAATAACCAAAAGTCACAATTTCCGTTGTTCTTGTAATTGAGGAATCAGTTTCTTATGTATAATTTTTAATTAGTGCCTTTAATTATGACAACCGTTTTATTTTACAAAGTACAAGATATTTACTTATAATTTAAAAGTAAATTAAAAACTGGAAGGGTATAAATTTATCTTGATTATAGGTTTTTAATTTACTACAATTCTGATGAAAGAAAATGAGTATGCTCAATGCATAAAATGGGAGCGTAACAATTTTATTTATTTATAAAATATGCTATTCCATTTCAGTAACCCATAAATTGTATCACCAAGTATAAATTGTAGCCCATAAGTGTATATTCACATACATCTTCGGATCTCAGTACCAAACTTCCAGATTCGCACTAAAAGTCATCTCATTTGACTAAAAGTGCTTGAAAATTTCAGATTCCGTGAAAATCACGAAAAATATTTTTTGTATTGAATTTTATTCAATTAACAAAGCTAAAAATATGTAAATTATACCAAAACTGTTATATTATTTTTTAACTTTTTTAACAACGTCCCGTACCAGGTGGGGTGTGTGACACCCACACGCACTTTAAAGGCATGTAACTCAGTTGGTATTCACCGCTGGACTGATTTTGTAACGCTGATCGAAGCAGCAGCGCCATAATTCCAGCTAATGAGAATTTCAAATTCAGTACTTGCAAATTTTTAAAATTATGGCGATTTTTGAAGGCCTGGGGTGTGTCACACCCCACCTCGTACAGCGAGGGTTAAGGTCTTTTTAGGTTTCCTATATTATGGTAACCTGTATTTTGTAGGGAATATTATTTACACTAGACATGAAGAATATGGTGTCAATGTACTGCCTACCTTCAGTGGTAACATCAAGGTAATAATTAGTTAACTAAAAAGCAAGAAATAAGTAAAATTTTATAAAAAAAAATAAAACCGACTCCAAAAAACCTACACTAAAAAGTAGAAAAATAATTACTAATTTCCTACTTATTTATTAGGACGAATTAATATTTATGTAGGTATACCATGATTGATACTTTTGGAGTCGGTGCAGGCAAACTTTACATGTTTCATAATTTTGGCACCGACTCCAGAAGTATCAATCATGGTATACCTACATAATTATTAATTCGTCCTAATAAATAAGTAGGAAATTAGTAATTATTTTTCTACTTTTTAGTGTAGGTTTTTTGGAGTCGGTTTTATTTTATACCTAGTCCTGACAAAAATAAAAACAAAAATATCCATATTCTCCGTGGGTGTCAATAAGTATTTTAGTTTGTTACTTAAATCCAAATAAACAAACTGAAACGTTATAAACTCGATTTGTCACTCGAAACTAGGACTTCCTAAAAAAATTAAGTCCGTTTCTATTACGGTACTATTCACGGTATTTTTGTAACAAATTAAATTTCGTTTCAACAGAATCACTGGAAAACCGACTATCGTATTTTTTACAAAAGACTAATAATCTGCGTTTGATTTAGAAATCTGTCAGATGATACGAAGCGAATTGAGACTTAAGGCATAAGGAATGAATGAAAATGTCACCGTCAAAAGGCAATCTATGTTCTGAAGACTTAATAATTATCCCCAGGAAACTCCAAAACATGGCGTCAAGAATAATGAGAATAGTTTTACAGTACTGCCAACAGTAGGCAAAGTGCGCTGTTAACAAGAAACGTCAAGCAACAAAGCAACTGTGGGCTGACACCGCGAGACACGGCGTGATTGCGCGCGCTGTCGGGACGCTCTGAGATATTACACTTGCTCTTGCGCTCGCGAGATATAAGTGCGGATCTCAGAAACTTGGCTAGATGTGGCTTGTACGTAATACAAGGGATTGACACGTCAGGGTACGGGAACTGTGGTCTGACAACACAAGACGTGCGCTGTTGGAACGCTCCGAAATATTTCACTTGCTCTTGCGCTCGAGAGATATTAGTGCGGATCTCAGATACTTCACTAGAAGAGCCCAATGACATTTTCGTCATTTTGTCAAACATCATGGGGTACTGAAACCAGCCTAGCTCAGTCAAGCAACAAAGCTACTTTACTAGATGTGGCCGATGATGCTTAGTACGTAACTACGTAATTCATGAGATGAATACGTCAAGCAACAAAGCAACTGTGGGCTGACACCGCGAGTCGCGGCGTGATTGCGCGCGCTGTCGGGACGCCCTGAGATATTTCACTTGCTCTTGCGCTCGCGAGATATTAGTGCGGATCTCAGATACTTCACTAGAAGAGCCCAATGACATTTTTGTCATTTTGTCAAACATCATGGGGTACTGAAACCAGCCTAGCTCAGTCAAGCAACAAAGCAACTTTACTAGATGTGGCCGATGATGCTTAGTACGTAACTACGTAATACATGAGATTGATACGTCAAGAAATAAAGCAACTGTAGGCTGACACCACGAGATGCGGCGTGACTGCGCGCGCTGTCGGGACGCTCTGAGATATTACACTTGCTCTTGCGCTCGCGAGATATAACTAAGTACGGATCTCAGAAACGTACTAGAAGAGCCCAGTGATATTTTCGGCATTTCATCAAGCATCATCAGGCACTAAAACCAGCATAGCTCAGTCAAGCAACAAAGCAACTGTGGGCTAACACCGCGAGACGCGGCGTGATTGCGCGCGCTTTCGGGACGCTCTGAGATATTACACTTGCTCGTGTGCTCGCGAGATATAAGTGCGGATCTCAGAAACTTCGCTAGATGTGGCTGAAGGTGTTTAGTATGTAATATAAAGGATTGATAATTCAGGGTACAGCAATGGCGCTGACACCGCGAGACGCGGCGTGATTGCGCGCGCTGTCGGGATGCTCTGAGATATTACGACTTGCTCTTGCGCTCGCGAGATATAAGTGCGGATCTCAGAAACGTGCTAGAAGAGCCCAGTGATATTTTCGTCATTTCGTCAAACATCTACGGGACTAAAATCAACCAAAGGGATACGATGGGATGCAAGCGTTAATCTCGAAAAATTGGCCAATGCCCAGTGCCAATGTATTTTCACACTTTTTGAAATGAAAATCACATACCTACCCATTTTAATAACCAACTTTTAAACACTATTTTCTTTCAAATTGTAGAAATGTAGATACGTATCGCAACAAGTATTAGCAAACTTTTCCTTAACTGTTCTTCGCAAGTTACTTACATAGATCCCGTACAGCGAAGTCCGCTCAAGTTTGACAACATTGATGTCACTTAGGGCCCTTGCCAACGGCGACTTTTTGTAGCGATGCAGTCGCGCTGTTGTAGCGCGTTGGCATCACTTCTTTAGTGCGCTGCAAATGGGACTAACGCGCGTTAGTAGCGATGTAGTTGCGCGTTGGCATCACTTCTGTAGTGCGTTGCAACTGCGACTAACGCGCGTTAGTAGCGATGCAGTCGCGCGTTGGCATCACATCTGTAGTGCGTTGCAACTGTGACTAACGCGCGTTAGTAGCGATGCTGTCGCGCGTTGGCATCACTTCTGTAGTGCGTTGCAACTGCGACTAACGCGCGTTAGTAGCGATGCAGTCGCGCGTTGGCATCACTTCTGTAGTGCGCTGCAAATACGACTAACGCGCGTTAGTAGCAATGCAATCGCCCGTTAGTAGCGCGTTGGCATCACTTCTGTAGTGCGTTGCAACTGCGACTAACGCGCGTTAGTAGCGATGCAGTCGCGCGTTGGCATCACTTCTGTAGTGCGCTGCAAATACGACTAACGCGCGTTAGTAGCAATGCAATCGCCCGTTAGTAGCGATGCTGTCGCCCATTTTGGAAACGGGTCGCACCAAATGCTCGAAAAAGTCGCTGTTGGCGAAGGCCCTTAGCCACATCCAGCAAGACTTTATACTTGCGTCTGAAACTTTAAAGTCCGAGATTGTCTCCCGTCTTCCTCCGCAGGTTATTAATGTAGTTTTAAAATGTGAGCTTTAAATGACTTTATCTAAGTTAAAACCACGTTTAAGCTTGTCTTTGTGCTTTTGACGGAATCATTTAACTGAGTTTATGAAGAATAGCAATGAAATATTAGCACAAGGGGCTTTGTTTTAAAGTGGAATGGCGGAGATCTTCTATGCATTTTGTCGCTACTTGACAGTTATTTTCATTGTTCGTAACTTATTTAAGTCTCTGCACACCCTTTACTGAATGGAGCTTATGAGATATTTTAAAATTTCTTTAAAGAGAACAACAGTTGAACGTAACTTCAGTACTGTATGAATCAATTAAGTAAGATACACTTGGGGCATTCACCAAACTTATTTCATCGTTTTGCCAAAGATGACTATTACTAAACCTTACCCGCAGAATTACGATCTATAATCAATATCATGACCTATGGTCCACGGAAGGCATATTACTCCGTTCCTGGCCAATTAAAACCAATAAACATCTACGTCAGCTCTTAAAGGGCTATATGCACTAGTTTTCTGTCTCCTCCTACACACAAGACTGAAAAAGAAGAATGGTATGCACTTGGTTTTACATCATTATACAAAAATAATAGTCCCCGAAATCATCCATTTCGCCAGACATGCTCCGCCCAGCGTTATTCCTAAGCGAAATTTATGGGCAAATATTTTGAAAGTCTATACATTAGTTAATGAATGCAGCCTGGCAAGGCAATGTGTACGCAGTCTCCCGCGGATCTATTCTGGGAACAATATAACTTTGGAACGCGAATAAACATATCTTTCAATGTTTGTGTATGTACTTTAGTGGAAATCTACACTAATATTATAAAGAGGAAAACTTTGTTTGTTTGTTTGTTTGTTTGTTTGTTTAGTTGTAATGGATAGGCTCAAAAACTACTGGACCGATTTTAAAAATTCTTTCACCATTCGAAAGCTACATAACTCACGAGTAACATAGGCTAAATTTTATTTTGGAAAACAATAGGGTCCCGTAAAATATTTGGGATTTTCATAAGACGTGGAAAAGCGCCATCTATCGTCATTGCTTAAAATCTTCTTGCGTCTGACAAAAATTTTTGAGGTACGTAAATATTCATGAAGGCAAAGCTGTCAAACGCCATCTATCGACATCATTAGTAAATTAGTAACTAAATATTACATGTGCTATGAAGAGCGCTGTTCGTAAATAATAATGAAAATTTAATAAATAAAGATATTTTATGTAATTGAACCATTCACTGTATGAACCTACTTGAATCATTCACTGTGTTTAAACGAGCAAGTCAAAGTGTTAATTAGTGACTTTTTACAAACTTCCTTGCAAATTCTTACTATGTGCCGCCATCTACCGAGATGAATATTAGGGTACGGTTCAGCGGCGGACAAATGGGATGGGCGCGTGGGCGATTGTAGTTAAATAGGATAAGAATTACTTCGTTTTTATTTTCTGTATGTAATTTGTTAATTTTTTGGTAGGGTCTTTATTTTAATTACTTAGGTTGGTAGGTACTTACTTATTTGATTTTAATGATAATTACTATAGGTACGTATAATTTTAGTAGAAAGAAAGGTAATTGAATGACTATTTGACTAAGTGACTCACTCACTCATCACGAAGTCTCAGAAACTACAAGTCTCAAAAGAGTTCTCATAGGGGTTAATGGTCTATTCCACCTGGCTTTGACCACCAAGATGATCAAAGTGGACTCCAGTTAAATTATTTTTTTAGTGTTCTTTGATCACCTATAAATAAATCATACCTCTGAATTGTCACATACATGTCCAATTTGTTTATTGCGGTTTTTAGAAAATATCAAAAATGTTACAAATCAAAATATGTAGTACAGCAATTGGACATGTGACTATTCAGAGGAGGTGAATTTTTGTTTGTAGATGATTAAAGGACACTAAAATAATAATTTAACTAGAGTCCACTTGGCTCACCCAGGACATTGTATCCGTGGGTGATCAAAGGCACAGAATAAATTCAAAGGTCACTAAATTGTCGCTGTAAGTCCACTTTGATCACCTGGCTGATCAAAGCCAGGTGATCAAAGTGGAATACACCTCCTTTTAGAACGTAGGTAGTCACTAAGACGAAATTTTGCAAAATTCAACCCGTATGGGAGTTAAAAAGGGGGTTGGAAGTCTGTATTGCAGTCCTCGGTTTTTAAAGTAAGAGACTTGAAAGTTAAAATGTATGCTCATATAATATGATCTCTAGATATTGTGGAGGTGTACATATACTGTTCGGTACACTGTGGTACTGTGTACACATCGGTTTGCCGACGATATTATGGTCATGGCAGAATCGTTGGAAGATCTTGGAACAATGCTCGAAGACCTTAATCGATTTTCCCAACAGGTAGGCCTGAGGATGAACATGGACAAAACGAAGCTTATGTCGAATGTCCATGTTGCGCCCTACCCAGTTTCAGTTGGGAGCTCAATTCTCGAGATTGTCGACAAGTAGGTATGTCTACCTCGGACAAACGATCCAGCTAGGTAGGTCCAATTTCGAGAAGGAGGTCAATCGTCGAATCCAACTCGGCTGGGCAGCATTCGGGAAACTACGCAACATATTTTTGTCCAAAATACCTCAATGCCTGAAGACTAGAGTGTATAACCAATGTGTGTTACCAGTGATAACTTATGGCTCGGAAACGTGGCCTCTCACTATAGGCCTTATACAGAAGCTCAGTTGCACAGCGTGCTATGGAGAGGGCTATGCTTGGTGTTTCTTTGCGAGATCGAATCAGAAATGTGGAGATCCGTAAACGAACCAAAGTCGCTGACATAGCCCAACGGATTAGCAAGCTGAAGTGGCAATGGGCAGGGCACATAGTACGCAGAACTGATGGCCGATGGGACAGAATGGTTCTGGAATGGAGGCCGCGTACCGGAAAACGTAGCGTGGGACTTCCACCTACAAGGTGGACCGACGACATCGTAAAGGTAGCAGGGAAGCGCTGGACGCAGGCCGCTTCCAATCGATCAACATGGAAAGCATTGGGGGAGGCCTATGTTCAGCAGTGGACGTCCTATGGCTGAAATGGTGGTGGTGGTGGTGGTGGTACATATACTGAAAATGTATCATTCGAAATCAACCACGGGGGCTAAGGAGATAAAAGGAGGGTTGGAAGTTATATGTATTATGAAAGTCCTATGTGTTTAAAGTAAGAGAGTTGAAATTTAAAATGTATGCGCTATAGATGCTAAGAGCGGATTTTACGAAACTCCACCCCTAATGGAGTAAAACGAGGTCCACGCGTACGAAGTCGCGGGCGGCCGCTAGTTAAGAAATAAATGTGAAATGAATAGTAGAATAGAAGAAGTTCTTAGAATACCTAATTTAATGGAAATGAATTCACGAGCAAAATATGATTTGAGATGTTTTTGGTTTATTTATGTATTCTCTATAATTAAAGTTACTCATTTCAAGTAAGCCCTTGAGGTACAATTTGAAGCTTGCACATAAAAAAAATCTAATAAAAAATCGCATCAATCAAAAACTTCGGTAGTCAATAAATAAGCCTTTGAGGTACAATTTGAAGCTTGCACATAAAAAAAAATCTAATTGAAAAAATTGCATGAATCAAAAATTCGGTAGTCAATAATTTGCATTTATCAAAAAATATCGATTATTGAAATTCTTACATTTTTAGAAGTTACATCGAAATTCGATAAGTCAAATCGACTTACCAGAATACGGCCACGTCATAATGGATGGTGCTGTGACACACACTTGACGCACCCCACCGCCATTACAAGTCATCCTGCAGTCTTACCGCACCCTAACGAAGTTCATCATAAAAATCGTCTTAAGAAAATAATTCGTTGAAAAATTCAGAATACTAATTTAGATTAGGGTGAATATTAAGAGTCTGGAATGACGTAAGATTTTTATTCATTAGGTACTACTGTTGCTGGAGTGTTTTTTAAAGTAGGATTTTAAGGCACGAATCAGAAGTTTTCTTTAATTTTTTTTTTTTTTAACGATATCATAAATAATAATAAAAAAACGTTTACTAATAAATATTTTTTGTGACTGTCATTAACTTGTTTGTTTTGTGAATAAAGTGAAGTTTATCCAGTTAAGGAAGGATGTATAAAATAAAGCAATACACAAAACGTCGTAATTTCCCGGACTTTTATTCATTAGCAATGAATGAACATTCAAGCTGCATAATAGTGAAAAGGGGTAATTCTTCAGTGGAAAATAGCGGGAACGCAAAAACGCCCTTTGTAGTGTAATACGGCCCTGATACCATTTCCCTTAGTACGACCTCGGCAGTTATTCTTCTTCAAGCTAATCTGGACGACGAAAAACACCTTGATAGGCTAAACACGCCACAGACTTACGGTTGGACGCTTAACACGTTCACTGTCCATGAGGAAAATATTGAATAGGTATAGTGCGATTTTCACTGAAAACCTTAGGATTGGAAATAAAACTGTTTATTTGTTTAAAAATACATAATAAATAAAATTTGAGACAGACTTCTTCTTGTAAGTGCAAAAATTAGAACCAGATTGAGGGTTTAAGGATGAGTTACCATCTTGTGGAAGTTATAAATAATAACTCATAGTCTTATAGACAGTGTTTAGCGTGATAATATGCCGTTATTCAAGAGATTTTAAGCGCATTTTTTTTCACACCCAATAGTTTTAGAACTTCTAGTCAAGCGTTTTAAACGCTACTGTGATAGTGACACAAGAATGCCACATAACGTTCGCATTTCTGTTTCAGCGTCCTAAGGTGGCCACTTTAAATGCAAACATGCACTATAACAGTCATTAGAAAAACAACGGCAATAAAAACACATACCATTATGTTTATTCGTATTACTCGTAGACTGCGAGACGCGAGTTGGTGTACCTGGTCTATTTAGAAAGTAATTATTAAATAATATCACACTATTGCAGCACAATCAAATTAATACAATTGATTGTTTGAAAAATAAATAAAAGTCCGTACATTCCAATGAAATGTTAAAGGATATTTTTTAAATAAAAAAAAAATTATGGTACTTTTACCCGACTGCACTAGAAAGAGGGTTAATGCCCGTTTTCACCATCAATCCCTAATTTTTAAGTGACCTCCTATGGTAACACATAACAGGAATTTTGTTTTCAGGGGTCACTTAAAAATTAGGGATTGATGGTGAAAACGGGCATAAGTTCACTAGCTCTTGTATTTACCTCTACCCGTTTCACTCTTACGCTTGTCGAATAGATGCTGATAAACATAACCCCGCTTTCCACGTTATTCTTCACTGTCACAATGAGCCTTTTCTTCCCGGGGGAAAAATGAGAAAATTTAAATTTTTCTATCAAACTCAACCCCCCCGTGACTGCACCGTTTTCCCACACGTAACGTGTTATGTCACGTTATTGCAAATAATGCATTATCCATTCACAATGTGACGGGGCTAATGACGTTGAAAAATAAACCAGGCTTAGTATGCACGCGGTGTTGGGCATATAAGCTTGGGGCAAATAGAACAGCCAGTTCATCGCCAATAGAACAGTGTTTCTTAAAATATTATATTATACAGTGTTTCCTTGTTTAAAAGTTTACGTCGACGATATAATATCCTTCTTTAGGATGCCTTTAAATTAGAGGCGTGAGGAAGCACTGCGGTTGCAGCGTCACTATCGTAACAAACGCAAACATGGCGCTGCAACTGCGCTTCTAGAAATCGTATGAAAACTAATAGTGGTGCGGCAAACACGCCACAGTGGTACCAAAAAAATTAATACTGTCAAACATGGTGAACTTAATAAACTGTTATTGTTCTATTGGGCCGATAGTAGATATTCAGATAAAGCTTTTAATCAGTTACTGTTTGAGTGCTATCTCTGATAGTTATTTAAATGTGCTTGCTGAAGTCGCTGTTCTGTGGTATAGGGGTGCGTTCTGATGTATCGTACGTCATATTTTCCGCATTACGCTTACAGGAGCGTAATGGTGACTTTTAATTTTGAGCAAAACACTGATGGAGTTGAGTAGTATATTATTTGATTTACGCCTAGTATTTGTTATAAGCAAAATTAATATTACAATAAAAGTAATCTTCTGATAAATAAATACTTATTTGGACTGTTCTGTAGTGATTTTTTGGTACATGTAATATTTCAGTATTACCTATCCGCGTATCACGTTAAAACCTGTTTAAATTACTTTAAAAATGTACCTAATCTAAAAACCCTAACAAATGGAATCCACCATGACTAAGCGGTGTCACTTTGACATCACTTAGGTACGTGACAAAAGTTCATCTTTAACTCACACGTATTTTTGTGCAAAGTTCAAAGACCTAACTGCAAAGGCAAGCGAAATTATTAACCTTTACGTTTATTAACTTCACACATGAACACATCACATTGTCTACATTTCTAGATTCGTTAGAGGTTAAAAACCTCGAGTTTCAATGGTAATAATATCTAATTTAAATCCTCACTGACTTGCTCGTCACCAATTAGTGCTATTTTTCGGACAATATTTAAATGTGCATTTAAATAAATAATAAATAAATAAATATCCTTGGACATTTTACACTGCGCCGCTAGCCTCAAACTAAGCAAAGCTTGTACTATGGGTACTAGACAACGGATATAAACAAACATACTTATATACTTTTTTTTTGTAAATACATACATATTATACATAGAAAACACCCAGTCCAATACAAACAAATATGTTCATGCACACATATGTTTGTACTGTGCGGGAATCGAACCCGCAACCTCTTTCGAACCTTTTTAACCACATTTAAGATCGATATCGATTTATTCAAAGTTACATTTTCTCTTGGCTGCTACAAGAATATAATTAGGATTTTTAGGAAAATGAGGTATTTTTTTGGATTCTTTGAATCTAAACTAAGGTTTTCTTTTATATTTTGCTGTCTCACACCACTTTCACAATTTTTGCAATCTCAATGACAGTTACTACCACTTGCATTTTTTAAAAATGGAAATCAGCAATTTAAACTATGGACTCTATTGGAAAACCCAATTTAAAAAGCTCTTTAAACTAGCGTGTTTCTGTTGGAAAATTTGACTTTAGGAGTTCAGGCTTAAACGAAATATTCAGAAATTTTCACAAGTTTCCCGCAAACCTTTGCCGTAATGTTTTCAGAACATGCAACGCAATATATCTCAGTATCTAACAAGCAAGGTGTCAACCTTCATGTTTTATTCTGCAATAAAAGTATGCTGATTCGTGAATTTATTCCAAGTTTGCAGTTGCAGATAACGTACGTGTTCCTGCAATATGTAATAAATAATATTATCAACGATCAAACGGTAGAACTTATTTTTAATAGCAAATCCTACATTGCTAATAGTTTTTCATTAAGCACTCAAAATTTATACGAGTAATAGCTTTCCACCCGCGGCTTCGCCCGTGTAAAAACCGGGATAAAAACTATCCTATGTCCTTTCCCGGAACTCAAACTATCTCTATGCCAAATTTCATCAAAATCGGTTTAGTGGTTTAGGCTTGAAAGCAAGACAGACAGTGTTATTTTCACATTTATAATATTAGTATAGAAGTATAGATTTTACCTACTTACTTTTACGACATCCATAAGAGATGAAAGAAACGAGAACCTACAAAAATAACGTCACACGAGAACTTTGTTCTATCTACATAATTATTACATTATTATTTAGTTAATTTGGCGTTAATTATAGGGTCCTCAGTATGACTTAAATAAATTAGATCTTGATTATAACTAAGTCAATGCTTTGTGAGGTTAAAATTTTCATTCGTCAGATCATAAACTTCACGTAAGGCTCGAAATACACCAGACTTTATTCCACTAAGTATAGACTACTTTTATAAAGGTTGCAACGAAAAACCGTATAAAGGCAAGTCAAATAAACTCTAGCCAAATTAATACGTTTCCTAGTAAAGCCCACTTCCGTGTCCCCGGCACTGTCCGATCGAATTTGGTCTGTGAAACAACACGTCAGAGTTTAACGAAAAGCCGTATCACGCGAGCACTAGTGTTGTAACTTGTAGGACTTTGGAGGTAGTCTTAAATCGATATCGATGGGCTTAGATTTAATTTCTAAATGAGCAAACATGTAAGAGATAATCCAGCAAACAATAGAGCTGACGATGAGTTCTCTTTCTAATTTATAGTCATAAATGGACACTTTTTAATTTTATGTGTGTAATTAGAATGAAAACTCTCTTTCTGGGTCAGCTTAATGACTCTAGATGATGATAATAGGCCTAGCAGTAAATTCTGTAAAAAATAAGTTGTCATCGCACTTCGTTATCACCTGCTTGAGGGAGATACAAGCTGATTCTAGATTAGTTAATACTGAATTACATCGCAGTATTTTTATTATGAATGGCGATCCTAAGTCATGACAGATTATCGATATTATAATTTTAATTTCAGCTATCGATATGAGACGTCACGTCACGCGATGTGTTTTATTTTCGTTACCTCACTTATTTGGTTCACTATCTCACCCTCCGCGATTGTGAGCATAATGCATCGTCCCAAAAATGTTTTTAATTCAGTTACGACTTTTTATGATATTGTAACTCTATATTTAAAGTTACAATACAAATTAAGAATAAGTAGGTCAAGACTGAAACTCCTAACTAGGTATGTATATAGTTTTGAAACCAAAGAATAATGTTTCTTGCCGATTACTTTTCCCTTATCTACTTTTATAAGGTAAGGATTTCACATTATTTTTTCAGACAACGTAAGTTAAGATTTTTGTTTTTAATTAGTAAATGATATGTTCCTCAACCAATAAAAACACCAGAAATTATTTAAGAGATAAATACGAAAAACACTTAGATAGAATCTAAACATGTTAGCTGAGAGCTTAAAAACAAAGTGCACTCACAAGTTGAGGCATTATCAGCTCGGAGTTTCGATCTCCGCTCACTGCAGATAAGTGATCTTGGGACACTATTTCGTATTTGTGGAAAGAATGTCGTTGCGATATCGAAGATTTTTAGGTGATTCTGAATAAGTTAATTTTATTAGCACAAAAAACGATTTCTGTGTCTTTAAAAATATTGCACATAGCTTTTAATATTTATTTTTAATATTTGTTTTACAATGTTTCAACAGCATTATTTTGAAATTATGATTTTATCGGTTTTTTTATTAGTTGCCAAAAGCGCCTATTCTACTACAGTATTTACTTTAAAGTGCCGACGTGCGTGAGTTAGTACTTAAGCGTACCTACATTATGACCTGGTTGTCAAATTATCTGAAGTAAAAGTTATGTAAAATTCATCTGTTATCGTGTAGCTGCTTCAATATTCTACCATCTAACCTGTTAATATATGTATAGGTGAACTTTAGTTTACAATGTTCTATGCAATGGTTTTTTTTTTTGTATGTAGGTACCATTTTTCTATGCAATTTATTTGAACAAATGTGGGACTTCCTCAGAATACGGATTTCAGATTCCAAGTTTAACACGATTCGTAGAATTTGCTACTAGCCGTCCTTTAGACAGTTGAAAACTGCCACGTGTGGACTTTTCAACCGACTTCAAAAAAGGAGGAGGTTCTCAATTCGACCCGTATGTTTTTTTTTTTTCTATGTTTGTTACGCGATAACTCCGCCAATTATGAACCGATTTGAACAAATCTTTTTTCTGCGTATAGGTGATACCTCAAGGGTGGTCCCATTTAAATTTAATAATAGAAAAAACAATCCCCAGGGGTGGAAAATTGGGGATGAACTTTTTTATACGCAATATCTCCGCCGATTATAAATCAATTTGAACGATTATTTTTTTGTTGAATAGGTATTATCAAAAGGGTGGTTTCATGCGAATTTGAAGAATATATTTCACCCCCAAGGGTGGAAAATTGGGGATGAACTTTTTTATACGCAATATTTTCAATTTTTAGTTTTTTTTGTGTTCACGCATTTGAAGTCGGTTTTATTTTTTTTAAAAGTTAATTATTCTAAGGAAAAATAGAGCATTTTACTTGTTGCCTTGAATTTATTAACAGCCAAAGAAAACCTGAGTTTGAGAATATATTTTTTTGCAATCAAGAAAAAGACTTACTCACCAGTGAGACCACGAAGAGTTTCTGAAAAGAAAAAAAAACACATTGATTTGATAAGAAACATAGCTCTATATTGGATCGGTGTACATAATACATTGTTCTCTTTTCTAATTTTATAAATGAGTTCTAAAACGCACATACACTTGTTCAGATCATTCCTTGGGCGTTGGTTGAAAAATTGAATGCATATCGAGCTTTACCACACTTCTACAGTCAATATAAAAAAATGTCATAGAGACTCACTTACTACTGACATTTGTAAAGATTAACATTAATATACCCGAAACATTGTCACTATCCATCTTTTTGTGTTGTTATTTGAGTGACCTCTCAACCAAACCTTTAAAACAAATCGGATCAATCTTCAGGAGTTTATTCTCAAACTCATTCTACCGTCTCGTCCACGCTTTCGGACGCGCCGAAAGCGCACGAATTAATGACACTAATAAAATAAATGTGCGACATTCGTTTACACGTCGCTGTGTTTATGTCTCATTTAAGACGACATATACTTTTACAACTGAGTCGTAAAACGTTCCATGTGGCGCGCTTTATCAAGCAGCTTTAAGAAGCTATACGCTCTAATGATCCGGTTGAGTGAATTCTGATGTCTGCATTAGGTTGTCTTTGGTGACTATTTTAATTGGCTTACAGCAACCATCATAACTCCCTTGTGGCTCTAGAGTTCACTGTACGTCACTAACATAGACTTTATGGTCTAATCTAAGTCTGAATATTGTCTTTGTTTACTTAGCTTCATAATCCTTTGATGCCTCTTTGTTTTGGCGGCCAGAGAGATGAGGTGATCTAGAGGTCATGGCACTTATTAGTACTTAATCTATGGACGTGAGTTCATTTCCACACATATTTTAGTTTAAATGGTTTTTATAGCGACTTAGCAGGTTAAATATATTTTGACTGTTTGAAAAAATGATTAAAATAGCACAAAATATGCTTAGTTATACGTTACGTTATAGGAACTTCCAAAGTTCTAATTAAACATTATCGAACTCGAATCATGATATTTTCGCCAAAATGCGATTTGTTCAACCTACCCTATGGAACCAGCGCAGGACCGTTCATTATGGAAAACCTTGGGGGAGGCCTTTGTCCAGCAGTGGACGTCATTTGGCTGAAACGATGACGACGACCCTATGGAAAGACAGAAAATTTGAAAATATTTATTACGTTCATAATAATATCTTTTTGTCACAATGCACGCTAATCCAATATTCAAAGCTATGTGAAGTAATTAAACAGAAGAGCTTAAGTTTTAAATCACATTAGTTAGAATATGAATATGAATAGCGTGACAAATGTCTCCAAGCCTTTTAAGATTATAAACGGGAGACGCAACCACATCCATCTCTTTTATGATCAAAGAATGCAAATAAACTATCGCTTTCTAAAGTCACGCCTTCTATTTTAACAGTCTAAATACATTTCGCCACAAACAGAATGAAACCTCAGTTAGTCCCGATGATTTATAATGAACAATTAGGGCGATTTAGGAGAATCACTTTCGGATTAACGATGGAATTATTCGTTACGGGAGACATAAATATTTCTACGGCCCATTGCAGTCGCGGTGGTGTTCGATGTTTGAAATAAAAAACCGGCCAAGTGCGAGTCGGACTCGCGCACCGAGGGTTCCGTACAAACCTGCAAGGTTTACAAAGTTCGTTCATTACGACAATCGAGTCATAACTATGGTATTTTTATTGCAAAATGAAATTCATAACATTACAATGGGGAAAGATGGAGGAGCATAAATTTAAGACAAAGATCTCTTTATCGTTTAAGTAATCCTTTATTTTATAGTATTTGATATGAATTTCAACTTGATAGCTCTACGCGTTCATGAGGAAAAAAGTAATAAGTTTATATTTATTAAAAAATATATATTTTGTAATGTAACTAAAAATTTAAGGTTTTCGGAATTTTTCCTTTATGTGTGCTATAAAACGTTGCTTCATGCCAAATTTCAAGATTCTAGGTCGACTGGAAGTACCCTTTAGGTTTTGATTCCCTTGCGAGTACTTGCGAGTTTCAAAATATGCAGCTTAAATTGCTGTTTCTTTTGATTGCGTTGACATAGAAGTTTGATTTTGTTACAGCTTAAAGGTATTATAGACCTGAGTATTTGGTATGAATTTCAATTTAATACCTCTACGCGTTTATGAGGAAATGGGTAGTAAGTTTAAAATTATTAAAAAAAAAAATATTATGTGATGTAACTAAAAATTTATGGTTTTCGTAATTTTTCCTTTATCTATGCTATAAGACGTTGCTTCGTACCAAATTTCAAGATTCTGAGTTCACGGGAAGCACCCTGTAGGTTTTGATTCCCTTGCAAGTGTCGAAAATTTGCGGCATAAACGGCTGTATCTTTTGATTGCGTTGGCTTAGAAGTTTGATTTTTTCACAGCTTCAAGGGACAGTAGACCTGAGTAATTGATATAAATTTCAGCTTCATACCTCCACGCGTTCCTGAGAAAAAGGGTCTTGACAGACGGACGGACGGACAACAAAGTGATCCTATAAGGGTTCCGTTTTTTCCTTTTGAGGTACGGAACCCTAAAAAGATTGTCATTTGTTTTTTGTCACTTTTTATGCCGTTTTGATGCTAGATTTGTTAACTGCCAGTATTTTGTCAGACTTTGAAAGGCTTGAACAGTTGCATTATGTGTAGATTAAAACAAAGAAAATAATTATAAAAAAAAAACATTTTTCTATCATTAGTCGCACGATAATTTTTTTATGCTGTATAGGTACAGAATTTTATAATCAAAGCTTTTCATTCTTTAATATTCTTTTAATTAAAATAACTCTCAAAGGTTACTTCAAACCTTGTCAAAGGCATTTCAAATAAGAAAAAGATATTCAAGTGCACCAAACTGAACTTTAAAGAAATTTCAAATACTAAAATCAAAAATCCCAGAACGTGATTGCCATCATCACTCAAAACTTTTACCTTTTTATTGACGTAATTAATTGAGTCTCAGCAAAAATATAAAGCACTCTCGAGGTTAGTGGACACGAACCCTATTATTTCTGGCATTGTTATGAGATGAAAGGGAGAGTGTACAAGAGCGAATTCTTAACAGTTATTGACATTATTTTTGATGTTGCCGTCACGAACAGCTCGGATTGGGGCGCGTAAGATTGTAATGGTGGTGTTGTGTAATCTTAGCTTTATTATTATACTCATCTTACTTGGACATTGCATAAAGATAATAAAAATTTAAAAACATTCTGTTCATAATTTGACATTCTTATAATGTCTGATCAATAATTGATCATTATGATTGTCCTTAGTTGAACTGACTTTGATATTTTTATCGGACATCAGGTTGTTTCAAGGCTACATACGACGCGTACGGCCTAAACAATCTAAAATAAGTACACGTGCTTGACTTATTTGACTTAGGCGGGATTTGAAGCCGGACCTGCCGCTGGTTTCAACCGCTGGTTTAAGTACATTATTAAGAGACATGAACTACTTTTATTAGAAAACTATATTAAGTAGGTATCCTAGCTAAGCTAGTTAAAATGTTCAGTACGTAAATAAGTAGGTAACCTAAAGTTATAGATTAGGTACGTAAATACGCTCATTTATTGGCCAACGATCACAAAAATTTCACAATCCGCAGATATTATAACAAACGGTCTACAAACATACTGCCATTATGCAAACGTCTCTACAGGTAACAATGAACCGGGGCTACCGTGTGAAACCGGGTGCACAGCTAGTTTATCGCGATCAAATCGGATCCAGCGCATCGATATGGCACAAATTTCCATTTTAGAATGTAGCAAGAAGCTATTGTTTGCATATGAACTCTATAGGAAGATCAGATTCGACTTTTTTGGATTGTATAGCATTTTGATCCTTAAGATAAAAGCGGATGTATCGTATTTTATTGCAAATATTGAAGCAATTGGTCTTTTTCTATTTAGTATTCTGAAATAACAGAGCTTACGAGTTACAGCACAACAGTTACATACCAGTTAGCTTCAACTGATATTCAAAGATTGGAATGAATCAAGCCCATAATGTCCTAAATGAACTGGGGATCGAACTCAAACCGACCCTAAATTGCTTAATATTAGCCAACCCGTAAAATTGGATTACGGTACGCAACGCAAAGCTTCAACAAGGTTTTATAATAATTTACTTTGACAAAATTAGTATCAAAAATTAATGTGCAGACAAAGTGCAACATATGTAGACGTAACCTTCTCAATTTCTTATTAAAATCTCTGTCAACATGTAAGTTGACCTGAAGATCATTTAAAGATTTTGCTTAATTTAATAATTAAGGTATATTTACGTTTAATATACGTTGTCCCAAAAAGAGCGTGAAAATTTTAGGGAGGAGATAGATAGAGCTTCCTCGTTGTGGATAAAAAAAAAAGATGGTCATCCATTATTAATTTGGGACACAACACACCATATTATGTATTAGAAAACATGACTTGTTAAGAGAAAATCCTTAACTAAAAGAAAACTGAAATAGTTCGGTTTCTTGGAAGTAACAAAACCAAATGAACCCCTATTTATTCTTATGTACATAAGTTATTATACTGGGAAACTATTTCCCACACGCAATTCATAAGTCTATCACAAACCAATCGACAGCTACCCCATGACAATGCGGCAAACCAAACAAACACTTATAATGACATGTCATTAACACCTACACGTATTTACTAAGGGGATGTGTATAATAAACCGAATTTTGTTATAATTTGAAGTCAGGCTGTGATGTTCGTGGTATAAGGTAAAGAGGTTGGTACAATTTTGTCACCGTTTTGTTTTTAACACTTAGTTATGACTGCTTTTAGGCCAGGCTTATACATAGAAGCTTAATGTTTTCATTGTAAAGAATGAAGAATTTAAAGAAATTCAGGTTTCTTGAGTGGACTTACACAATAGGAGCCGAAGACTGACTTTAATAATTACCACAAAACTTTTTTTTTAAATTGAATTACCTAATTATGAAATTCTATGTAATGATAACACACACGCTTAAAATGATGTTAGCGTTACAACTTTTGAAGAACAGTTTATGCAAAATGAATGATTAAAAGTCAATAACTTTCGCCACATACTAACACCCCCATGTGAATCTATTGGAGTGTTCAAACATCTTACATCACCAGCTCTTCTTACTTAGTGATTAAGGTTTACATTCGAGTAGCAATGTGGACTACTAACGACACATTTAGCGACGTACACGTGTTGTAGCCATTAATGAGATAATCCCTCCTGGGATACTATAGAAAATGGAATAATCATGGCGGTCGAATTGCAAATGTCGTTATTTGCACAGTATAGGAGAAGAAACGGTAGGTTTAGTCATAACTGCGTGACTATTCCCATCTCTTGTTTCCACTGCTGCATCTCCTGTGTAGCCAGGATCTACAGCTTGACCGCCAATAATAACCCAAATAGTGCAGATCACGTTTTTCCCGGGGAAAATTTTAACTGTCATTGGATTCGCAACGAAATTAATTAGAAAAACATACGAGTGAAAATGGTCCGTTTTTAATTACTTATCAAAATGATGTAGCTGCTAATTGTGCATTATTGTTATCATCACAATCATCAGTTTATAGCAGTCCACTGTTAGACATGGGACACCTCCAATGAATGCAATGATAGAGTACTATCTTTAGCTTGTTGCATGTAGCTTCTGCCAGCGACTTTTTACAAGCCGTCACTACAAAAAGCCAAGTACATAATGACAAAAAATCCCAACCGGAATAAGAAACTCTTCCTTTTAGAAATCGTATACAAAGACTTCGCAATATCTGTCTATGGATAGATTCTTTTAACAAGTCTACTGACTCTACCACCCACAATACTATACTGTGTTATTTGTGTCACAAAGCTGAGCGAAACTATTTTCGTTGTCCAAATGTGGAAATAAATTCGGCACTGTTGTCTCGTTATTTATTTGTTGTGCTCTAACAGTTAGATTGCATGGAAACTGAAGCAAACATAATTATCTGAGCGGATAGCTGTTCCGTAACATGTAAAACGAACATATGTTTTGGTACGTTTATAAACATCTGTGCAAAGTTTAATCGTTCTAAGCTTTGTATTTTATCGTGCGGATTTATGGTTGAAGAACGTTGAATTTATTTCATGAGTTTATTGTTGCTGTGCTTGTTTCAGTCACTCTCTCTTCTGAACAACTAAGGCTGAGTTGCACCACCTGACTTTGACCGTAACTATAACGATAACTGGTGTTTTTGTATGGAGTTTGACAGATTTTGACGGTTGTTGAAGTTAAAGTAAGATGGTGCAACCCAACCTAAGACTGCGTTAAGGAATTGCTTTTTTCCATCATGTGACTTGTAGAGTCTCATAATAGAACACAAAACCCCTGATTTACGATCCGCGATAGACATCATTTACATACTTAATGGGTTCAGCTGCTTTTCGTGCAAGCACATACTCTTTTCTGCCAATCAGTTTGATACAAGCCTACAATATCCGTATTAATTACATTTTCAATTTCCTTTATCCATGTAGTCATCAATAGTTATTATTTTTAAGAACCATCTCATATAACAATTAATTCAGTCGAACAACACTCTACTATTTTCATACTAGCCTCTTTTCTTTTGTATTGTTTTCTACTTAAATTCCCTAGCGAATGCAAAGCCAGTAATTCAAAAGAATTTCATTTGCAACTTTCGGAACACGACTGTTGCAATAATTACGGAAACAACATTTCGCATTTTCTGAGAGCATTACAATATTTACACTCGAAAGAACAGAGAGGAGAAACAAACTTCACGTGGCTAACCTTCTGTGTATAATAAATGAACGACTTTCAAAAGAATACTAAATTTATTCACAAGGAACGAAGGAAATGCACAAACGTTGGGTACAATTAAAAACTGCAGCCAAGTAACGCTGCGATTATCAACTGCAATAGCAGCTAAGTTCTTTGCTGCATAATATTATTTATTCATAGTACTTTGTACGTATGAGTACACTAATATTTTCACCTACAAAGTTTAGTTACATTTATTATTTATTATTATTATTTATTATTTTATAATTATGAAGCAAATTAATTATGAAATATCTAAAAAGTTTGTTTCTCAAATACCTACAATTAGTTTTTTTTCCTATTATCTCGCAAAAACGTAATTTTTCTAAATAAACTGGGTCAAGTTTTGATTAATAACATCAAAACAAGTCTCAGTACGCAAAATCTACAGTCAAGAAACAAGAAACATACATTTGCAATCCACTTGGAGTTACATAAAATTGAAAACACCATGAATGAAACTAAAGAACACCTTCAGTCTCTATAGAAGTCCATATTCCATACCTCGTGACATAACAAAGTGTGCTAGCGGCAAAAGAATCGTGTTTGTTGCCAAACAAAAGGGATATCAGACTTTTGTTTGCCTCGAACAAATGTTAGACAATTGCAGACGTGAGAAAAAGGTGGCGGAAGAGCCGGCCTATTCACAGCCATATCACCTTCGCGATTATTGAAATGGTTATTGCAATTGCGTAATGGAGAAACATAATGATCGTACTTAGGTATTCTTATGAGAAAAGTGTGGTGCTTATCAGCTACCACTTCTTATCGGGTCACGAGAATCACAATTTGCAAGACAATTTTTAAACTAAGTAGCGTAAACTACACAACAAAGGTAACACCTTTGATAGAGGTTTAAAGAATGCCTTTTGAACTCTACGAAATATTTATTTAGTTTACCAAAATAATGTAACGTCATTTTTCTATTTAGGTACCCTTGAACGTAACATTTGTTTTTGTACAGGATTCAAAATAGGTATGACACTAATGCCAAATGACCCAAACCCCTTACTGAATAATATTTTTGACTCTTTTGACTCTTTTTACTCAAGCTGTTAAAGATGCATTCCACTACTCTAACTGCTTGCTTGCTGCAATGTTCTGTAAAATCTAGTCTATTCTTATTGGCACTCAAATCAATTAAAAATACACCTTACATTTTTAGAACTTTGTCATAAACAAGTAGTAAGAGTACCTTGAGCCAACCTAATTGGTAACCAGAGGGGCGTCACAAGTTTGCATAAGCTGCCCTGAGGCGCCTTTATTTTTGCACGTACTCAATTTCTCGCCCCACTGGATGTCTCGCAGAATAGATATTAATTTACATGTATAAATAAAATTTGCATTAAAAGCGTCCAAGACGCCAGCAAAGAAAACTGTAAGTTACTTAAGTGCACTATGCTTTTTGGAGTACTATTCTGGTGGCATGCGGGACTCTAATGAATTCATATTTCCTTTCTGTTGTTTACGTTTTCCGTAGTACAATTGTTGGGTTAGCACGTAATGATATCAGGTTTTGTGATGTAACTTGGAGTTTTTAGTTTATTTTTTTATATTCAGCGCATAATTTATAACAACATAGTACTTACATCAAATTTTCTTTTTGTAGTATGTGAGTTGTATCACCATGGAAACATTGAATGAGCCGTCATTTACTCAGTGTCTTAAACGTGTCTCATCTGTGATTCGCACCTAAACCTTTAGTCAGAAGTCTTAACCTAAAACCCAAGGGAGCCGTTTAGTTGAGTACTAATTAGGAGTATACTAATTATAATCTGAGCCTTTTTATAAGAAAACCCTGTGCATTCAAGCAAATCCTTGCAAAGATTCATAATGATTTAGTATTTTTTCATTGGAGTGTTATGATGAGACTTACCTGTGTCTCTCTGACTGACGATAACATTCGCCTCTACAACAAAACTAGATCATGAATCCAATATTATTCTAAGACTCTACCTTTGCACAAAACGGTACTATAAATGCACATTTTCTTTAGAGAGGTTTAAGAATACACCCGTGGCCATCTAAAAATTGCACCCAGCATTGCCAGCGATGTTCCAGTGTAAAATTTCGTTATTTCCTAGCATGCCGTCTGAACGCAATCTCTCCTTCCATTTTGGCGTTTCTTAAAACGGGGCATACATCAGGAAAAACAGGAATTCGCAATTTCGTGCCGCAAAAATCCAGCGCTTTGTGAATATTCTGAATAAGTAGACATACCTACTCGGTGGCATTGCGCAGGTATTTTGGTATGCGCAAAATTTACGAGAGGACTTTATTTTGTGACCTGGATTACGTATTTTTAAATAAACAACTAAAATAACTTCAGTTTTTATATTCTTGTCGTTTCAACCAAAGGACGTCCACTGCTGGACAAAGGTCTTCAAGGATTTCCAAAACGGCCTGCACTGCCCGTATCCTGTTGCTTCCATCGACATGGACACGAGTGGCAATTATTGCTTGTACTATGTCTTTTGATTCTCCTACATCTTCGACTATAAAAATGAAAAAACCCTACTAATATTATAAATGTGAAAGTTTGGATGTCTGGACGTCTGGATGGATGTTTGTTACTCTTTCACCCAAAAACTACTGAACGGATTTTGATGAAACTTCACAGTATTAATATTTACTAGCGGCCGCCCGCGACTTCGGACGCGTGGATCAAGTTTTACCCCCATGGGGGTGGAGTTTTGTAAAATCCTTTCTTAGAGGATGCCTACGTCATAACATCTACCTGCATGCCAAATTTCAGCCCGATCCGTCCAGTGGTTTGGGCTGTGCGTTGATAGATCACTATATCAATCAGTCAGTCAGTCACCTTTGAGTTATATTTTAGATAACCTAGAATAACATATTATAGGCTATGATTTATCTGATCTGTGACACTAAATTTCACCCGGGTTAATCCGCGGGAAAAAGCTAGTACTTCTATATTATAAGAACTGTAATGTTAGATGCAAGATTGAGTTCCTCTTTATGTCGTACAAAACCCGGTTGAGACAGGAAATAATATTTCCTTATTATGACCTCGTTCCAGCGGCTTCAGCACACCGTCAAAGAAATGTTCTAGGAATTCTTTAAGATCTACATCAACATTTCCATTCTGAACTTATTTAGCGAGACAGCTTTATGTGTTTTCTCTCAGAAATATACAATTCAATGATTCCTAGACGGAATTTGTAATAAGTTATTATTATTTTATATTCATAGAAAAGCCTAGACGGCTTTAGACTTGTATTTTGGCCTAAGTATCAAAAGAGAGCGTAAGAATAAAGTTATTTAAATCTGTATTTTTTTAAACATGCAAAAAAATTTAAAATGTAAAAGCTGTTTAAGTTTCCTTCCTACATTGGTATTTCTTTAGAATATTAACATATTGTTATCATACTAATAATATCTAATCTCATATCAGTCTGATATCATTGACTCAAGGTCCTATTAATGTCGTTTTACAGTCAACAGCACATAAAACTCCTTATTTTGTTGCAAAAGGACTCCTATTTCTATTAAATAACGGGTTATAACCGGGTCTTTACCTTGATTTCCCGTACAAACTTTTAACGTCGTCGTATTTCTTATAACTTGAGCTCAAGCGTAATCAAGTAGGACTTCAATTTGTCATAAAATGTATAACGAAACCACTTCAAAGGGATTGGAAAATTTCAAATCCTTCATGTTTGACCAACTGGCCCTTTGTTGGGCACTAATAACGGTATTTAGGGAGCCATTTATTCTATTACTAATTGAGACATTGTATTTGTTGAAATAAAGTCCTTGTATGATATTGTTAGGACCTTTGATTGACTTTGGTATAGTCGGCTGAAGTAATCTATAGAATTTTCCGTTAAATTATTATGCAGAGTATATTTTGTAACGTCCAATATTATGCCTCATGACGTAGGTCTGTGACTAGACATCATTTGGCTTGGAAAAAATATCATGGAATTTTTTACTGCCGCGGCTGCTGACCTAAAAATTAGTCACCATTGTGTTTACATTTAATTATTTACAGTCTGAATGAAAAGAACAGACAAAATTCAAGAAAAACACAAAAATTTTCCAGTAGCTTTCTATTTTAAGCTCTTCGTCACAAAAGCTGTGGATTTCATAAAAAAATTAGACTTGCTTGTTTAAGGCCGAGTTGCACCACCTAACTTTGACCGTAACTATAATGATAACCGGTGTTTTATGTAAGGAGTTTGACAGATTTTTGACGTTTGTCAAAGTTATAGTAAGTTGGTGCAACACATAGCCTTAGATTATGAAATGACGACTTTGCGAACCAGTAAAATACTAGTTTTACTATAGTCTGGTCCGTGAGCACGTAGAATTTTGACCAAATGACCCCAAGCTATCCATCCTTATCGCTCGCGCGTAATTATGTTGCTATCACGCTCGCACACTCACTGCGGGTGCCAGTCGCACAGTCGCGACAGCAATATAATTACGCGCGAGCGATAAGGATGGATAGCTAGGGGTCATTGGACAAAATTCTACGTGCTCACGGACCAGGCTTTATTTACTTCTAAGAATCTATATATACTAGTCACATACTTCCAAACGCCATCAGATAACCTTTGCCTCACCCAAGTCTAAAAAAATCTACTTGAAAGGAGTTACTCGAATTTCGATCGGTTTTCACGACTTTACCTGCCCCACTGAAATCCTCCCGATCGTACGATGTTTTACAACGGTAATAAAAGGTCCCAGGGTCTCCGCGAATGGAGGCTTAAGACAGCCTGCGGATCTCTGATACGAATTGCGAGGTGGAAAAGCATAGAAGGA
This sequence comes from Ostrinia nubilalis, assembly GCF_963855985.1. Taxonomy (NCBI): domain Eukaryota; kingdom Metazoa; phylum Arthropoda; class Insecta; order Lepidoptera; family Crambidae; genus Ostrinia; species Ostrinia nubilalis. Next base: position 12,305,850 of record NC_087098.1, read on the forward strand.
TGTTGGAATTAGGAGACGACATCGAAGTGTAAAATGGAAACTATATTATCATATACATTATATCTATGTGGTAAACCGAACCTCTTTGTTTTTGATATTTTTTATTTTTCTTTAAGAATTCTGTTTTGACTGCTGTCTAGTTTGTAGTGTCTTAGCAACGGTACTAAATAAACGCGAAGTAAATTTACTTGGATATTTTTCACTCTTTTTCACGGCCAAACCTCTGATCCCTCACTGTCCTCAACAATCTAAATCATAGACCTACTTGGCACGACTAGCAAATTGGTATATTTCTCGTACCATATACACTAGGTGAAAAGGCGTAAAAGGAGGCTTTAAACTGTGAGTCAAAATCGGGCTGTGGAATGGAAACCATAAAGCGTCGTCATCTACCTATACAAAGAAGTAGCAGCCGATTAGCAAATTGGCATGTTTTTCATTCTACTACATAAGTAGTTTTTTTTTTTTTGCAAATTGTTCCTTTTGTTTTTAGATATCGAATTTATTAAATCGCAAGAACAGTAACTCTTATCGGGAGTGTGAAACTCAGAAGTTTTTTGAACTGATGACTAGAATTTCGCACATTATCAGATAATTCTTTCACAAGGCAGCGCCTGCAGAGGCTTCCTTTGCAAGGCAATATCTATGCTTTGATCATTAACAAGACATGGGTTAACACCGTATAAGGTATTTGTACGAGGGAAAACACCGCAAAAATGACACTTTCACGATGTAATGGAGATTGATTCTAAAGCCCTAAACGATTCCGGTGGCCATGGAAGTCTGAGATAGTTTGGATACAAGTAAGTGGCACTAAAACTTGGTATTCGAATAGAGGTTCTAATTTTAGTGGCTATTTTCCTCTTTGGACGGTGTTAGAGGTAGTTTTCAAACTAACGAAAAGCCTTGGGTTTCTACGAACCTAATTTCATTTAAGTGTAGTCGACTGCAGGAAGTCAAATTATATTAAAATAATTATAAATCTTTTCACAAGCTTATCATCTCAAACTTATGTTGACAAGGATTTATTAAAAACCTTAGACTGAGTTGCACTACCTAACTTTGACCGTAACTATAACGATATTTTTTGTATGGAGTTTGATAGATTTCTGACGTTGGTCAAGGTTAAAATAAGATAAACTATCTTACTTTACCTTTGACAAAAATCAAAAATCTGTCAAACTCCATACAAAAAACACCAGTTAACCTCATAGTTACGATCAAAGTTAGGTGGTGCAACTCAGCCTTAAACTTTCACGTCAGGGACAGAATCAAATTATGTTTAATAGTTAATGAATTCTTTCAGCGCAAATGAAGCTAATGATAACTTTATGTACCTACTCGTAATTAGCATAATAAGCTTCCGTAATTATGAGATACTCGTACAAAGCTCCACACATTTCAGGACAGGTTATAGACGCGTTTTTCTTTTAATATTAAAACATCATCCTAAAGCTTATAAGCAATAATCGATTAATTTATCACTATGTAATTTTCTAGTGGAAGGTACTATCCAACTATGTATATTATTGTTCTTTTGTTTCTCATTTGGAAGCTTTAAATCTTGAAATCATAAGGCATATTTTCCTACAAAATAAAGAAAAACAAATCCACACCATTCACTTGTAATTTTCTTGACCTTTCAAATGTGGAGCAGACCTTTTCTAACAACCTTAGTTTACTCTAAGTCCGCAAACATGTAAAACGAATAAAACCAATTTTTAAAGGGCCGGGTCCAAAGGATTTGTGACCCATTTATTTGGGTTTTCTTTACAGGGCTTTGGGCATCGACTACTGTGATAGATTGCCTCGCCGACATCCGATTTTCAATAAGCCTGAATAATTTGTGCAAAAAATACTGCAATAAACACGGGGAGATCCCAAAGAACAAAGGCGGGGGAAATACCCTGCTCGGTTTTTAATTAAAAAGAATTCGATAGATAATCTCCTTGGATAAGGTTTGTTTGCTTGAACCCAATGATGTGTATATTATTAAATATATCTATACTTATATTATAAATGCGGAAGTAACTCCGTCTGTCTGTCTGTCTTGCTTTCACGCCTGAACTACTGAAGCGACTTTGATAAAATTTAGCATAAAGATAGTTTGAGTTCCGGAAAAGGACATAGGATAGTTCTTATCCCGGTTTTTGAAACAGGAACGCGCGCGGTGTGTGTGTTTATATGTACTTAATGTACTTCCATATTTAGTTACTTTTACATTCATGTTTTTCAAGAATGTCACATCGACAGACAAAGCTTTTATCCAAATGTATTGATGTCTTGGAAAATTCCCCGAACAATGGCGAAGCTATAAATAATTATCTTTTCACGATAATAATATGATAATGTACATTTAAGCGTAGGTGTTGTAACCTTTGAGATTTGCGGATTCTGAAAGGGATTAATTTGTAAAAGCAAGCATGTCGTCTTAGGTAATACTTAAAAGATATTAGGTTACCGTGGATTATATTATACTAGCTTTCCGCCCGCGGCTTCGCCTGCGTGGAATTTTGTCCGTCACAGAAAAACTTTACCGCGGCGTCCCTGTTTCAAAAACCGGGATTAAAACTATCCTATGTCCTTTCCTGGGACTGAATGTATATTTATGCCAAATTTCATCAAAATCAGTTCAGTGGTTTAGGCGTGAAAGCGAGACAGACACACAGATAGACAGACAGAGTTACTTTCGCATTTATAATATTAAGTATAGATAGTATAAATAGTATAGATATAGGACTCGTGTAATTCTATGTGGTGCTTTCAGGACGAGCATAATAGGCTAAGTTAGGCCTTGCCTAATATTTTTTAACTATTAGACATAATATTTTTACTTTCAGTGCTATAGAGGACTAGTCCTCTAAGGCTGGGTTGCACCATCTTACTTTAACTTTGACAAACGGCAAAAATCTGTCAACTCTATACAAAACACACTGGTTATCGTCAAAGTTATGGTCAAAGTTAGGTGGTGCAACTCAGCCTAAGTAAATGTAATGCATGCCATTGGGTTCTAACTCGCACCGCAAATTTTTAACCACGTTTTAACAAGGTGAATAACAATCAACCCCCTACAACGCAACGTAACGAGTCTTACCGAGTTAATGTAAAAGCAAACATAATAAAAATGCAGCATCTTCACAATATGGTAATGTTCCACTCGACAAATCTCGCCGAATGCTACCCCAAATAATGGCTGGTATACTATAACCTGGTTTTCCACCTCGTATTTTCCGTATTAAGTATTTTGTTGAAAGCCCTTTCCTTGCCGACCCCTCTTTGTGCTGTATCCGATATCATCCCCTCAAAATTATGAAAGTGTATAAACATTTTCACGCCCCTACCTCGCCCCCAGATTCCACATTTCCGCCAGTAAGTTATTATTATCAAATCAAGCTAAAGATACCTACGTAGATAACGGTTGCATGACTCCCCTCCCCAAAGTTAATGGAAAAATGAGAATTCGAGAATCCAAATCATTGTTTTACGATACTATAATTTGGTTTCGGGCCCTGCTTGTTATTGTGAGGACTCAAGAGATTTGCTTGATAACCGCACTTGAAAATTGTTTTCTGATCCAATGAAGATACACGAGTCAATTATTTTCAGTAATAAACTTGAGATTTTCAAGGATGTACCGAAGGCGGCTTGTTAAAATTAACGCTTTGGTATCTTACGTACTTGTGATAGATGCTATTTTTGCTGATGCGTGGGCGACTGTATAAATTATATTATCAGAAAGTAATTTGAAACTTATAAATTTTAAAATGAATAGCAAATAAGTAGTTTTACAACTTGATTAAAAATGTTCACTCATAGACTATTATAGTAATGACGTGATAGTTCATGCCGCTTCTCATTATCGATGTAATCTTCATGCTTGTAGACACGAACACTTATAATACATTAGAAATAAAAAACTTACTCATCTCCATAATTACGACTTCATCTAAAAACCTTGCAAGTCCAGAATTCAATATTCATGCCGCAATAAATGCTCCCAATATGAATCAGAAACTAAAAGACGGGGCAAAACAAACAGCGCATATTTACCGTAAACTGTCGAACCCCTAACAGAATTAATTAACGAAGTAGCAAAATACTGAATTTCGCTAAACAACTACTTTCAACAAATTGTGTTGTCAACGCGATCAAAACTCCTTTAGCGGCGTAACAAGACCATTCGAAAAGCGTCTTTATTTGTAACAGAATAGATAGGGGATTCGAGGGGTAGTGTGTTAGTGTACGTGATGGTAAGGAGCCTTGGTGGATATGCCTCGATTTGCATAATCCATGCATCAAATTCCGTTAATTTTCTTTTAATGCGCAGTCTGGTGCAACGCAAACAATGTCTTCCGTCACTCGTTAAGCGCGCTTATACGAGTTTTTGTCGCACTCGCTTTTCACAATGCTGTGAAAAAGTGGTTGCAAGTTTAAATCTGCTGAGGAAATGTTTGCTTAGAAGTTGGGGAAAAACAATTGGCACTCGTGTGTTGAGTGGCATTTAATTTTGTTTTTTTGTGTTCTATAAGCATGTAGGGGTTGTTATTCTCTTAACGTAGTAGGTACCAATAACATGGATGATCGAAGTTATATTTAGAGAGTTTTTTATACATACAAAGCATAATTAATTATATTCCATGAAAATTATTGTAAGTTTTTTTTACAACGTTTAGTAACATTTTTCTTCAGGTAGGCACTTAAACTTTAACAAACTTGATTGATGATAACGATGTCAACAAATCTTTGTTTGCTCATTAAACAAATAAAACATTAATGTTTGGAATATTTTTGTCTCAAACGATTTCTTCGCTTGCATCAAATCGATTGGCATAGGTAAGTAAGTGTAAGTGTCATTTATTGTCACACGACTATGAGAAAAAGGGAGAAGTCGAACTTTAGCCCTTATTAAAATTTATCGAGTGAATCATGTCCTAGATGTAAAATTATGATACCATCTCTACTAGTCGATACCTCTCTAATGCCTATACAAAACGACGCACCAATGAGTCATAGCTCCCGTATAATTATACTCATTCTAGGCTAGCGTTATTCACCCCCCGAGGCTAGCGTAATGAATATTAACATCCGAAGATCCAGCTGTGAAGGCTAGACTTTAGCCGTTAGACTATAGGCAATATTGGTTGTGTGCGTGGAATTACGGATCTGATTCATCTGTTGGAGCTGAAAAAGATTTGAAAAATTACCTTTAGCTGTTAGAAATAAACTTTTAAGCTGAGTTGCACCACCTAACTTTGACCGTAACTAGAACGATAACCGGTGTTTTTTGAATCGATTTTAACAGATTTTTGACGTTTGTTAAAGTTTTGGGGTTGATGAAATTTCCGAACGCCACAAAGTCAAAGTAATACCTATATGTGCAACCCAGCCTAACTTTTCTCCAGGACAAACTTGACCTTCATTTAATGGATTTTTTTGGTGAGAAAGCTGTAGATCCGACTACACAGTTCTTAATTTAATCACAAACTTTTATTTATTTGTAAGAAAGCACTGAAGTATTTACATAATTTTAGTTTGAACAATTATATTTTTAGGCACTAACTAAATAAAGTAAATCCAAAACTTTTCTTACAAAATGCCAAATGGCTTTAACCAGAATTAGAACAATCATCAGTCATGAATATTAAAATGTCTACTTTAGTTCTAAACCAACCTAAAATAATTTAGACTAAAGTTGGTCTTTCTAAAGTTTTGCACAATGGTTAGGTACTTAGCTTACTTAGGCTGGGTTACACCATCTTACTTTAACTTTGACAAACGTCAAAAATCTGTCAAAATTCATACAAAAACACCGGTTATCGTTATAGTTACGGTCAAAATTAAATTAGGTGGTGTACCTCAGCCTTAGCGTATTCAACCAAAAACTTAGCAGTTATTTACAGTCGAATACTAGTTAATATATTCCCAACGGGATCCATCTCGAGTTTACAAATGTATCTAGCTAGAGCGAAGTTGGAGGCATCCGATAGATAATTTACCGTCACACGGTTTGGTTCTGAATTAATATTCATTACCGCCAGTCTTGGATAAACCGTCTCAGCCTTGGAAGGTAAACGCACAGCACAAATAGAACAGCCCATTTATTTGGATCGGTTGTTTTAGTGGACCTTGTTAGGGTATTTGCTGCGCGAGGCGGGTCTCACTCTATTGATGCGGTAGAGGTTTTCGTTTGTTGACGAAAGTATAATTTGTAGCCAATTTGCAAATAAGCTACAAATTATTTGTAGCCAATTTGCAAATAAGCTACAAATTATAGCGCTTTTAAAAATTATATACATTGTGTCTGGGCATGTAGTGATCAAACGTTAAGGGCGTAATCTATGGACAATTTTATCGATGAAAATACTTCAAATTTGGGACCTGACCCATTTCTCGAAAAATTACATGGATTAAGTTTTGAATTTTTTAGTTTTCATCTCTTCCTTCAAAAACAAGTGAAAGCGTGGGTAGCTTAAATAAGCAAGTATTTTATATCATGCGATAGCCAATAAAATTATCTATTAGTAGAAGTAGAAAACAGACACAAGTTTCATAAATTTTATGGGAGTAAGAATGGATTTAATTAGAAAAATGCATGACTTTTTTGACTTCTTTTTCAGTTATTTTCCAACACAAGAAAAACCAGGTCATTAAAGTATGTTTTACTTGCATTGTATTATTAGTATTTGGGCTATTCTACAAAATGAATGTAAATTTATTAGTCTACGTCTATTAGTTTCGACGTAATTGAGCGGTTTCAAACGGTAAACTAAAAAGGCTTACACCTACACTGTTTATAGTGATGAAAATATTGTTTCAATAAATTAAATTGCGAGAGCTAAAAATCTAATTTTGCTTTCGGAAGGTATTCTAAAGTACGTTATAGCAAGTCTTTAAACAGACTTCGGAAGCAGGTTGGCCGTAGTAAGGACAATCTGGTCAGGTTGGGATTCTTGGATGGCTCAAACATGGAGTGCAGGTGCGGTTTTGTTCCCCAGTCGATGAAACACATGATGTCGTGCCCTCAGTGCCCGAGCAACTGCACTCAGGAGGATTTAACGAATGCTGCTGACAACACTCTTGTAGCGGAGTTTTGGGCTGACACTGTGTAGGTTTGTTGTCGACACGATAAGAAGAAGATAGTAAGGCTTGTAGCGTTGCAGTTTTGGCTGTTTTTCACAAATTGTTTTTCTTACTCGATATTTGGATTTGGGATACCACTAGCGACATCTATTGGCGTGATTTGGAATTAATTTGCAATAGATGGCGCTTTTTGCTCAGTCAATTCAAATATATTTTATTGAAACATTTCCTAATGTTTTTGTTTTGACTATTCTATTTTTTAATAGAATATTTTCAGTGTTCAGGAGATTGTTTTCATCATGGTTTTTATTAGTATTTGCTTTTCTAAGCGGCGAAACGAAACGTCTTGCGATGTCAATGACTCGCAGCTGTCAGTTGAGCTGTCAAATCACTTTGGAATTTTGGTCGATCTTGCGCGGCCGCAGTTTTATTATTTTCTGGGATGTGATTCCCTGTGTTTCGAATCGTGTGATGCAGAGTGCATCCACGATAATTTCTTAATATATTTTTAAAATGAACACACATGAGGTAAGTTCCCGTCGGAGAATTTATTTATTTTTTCGTGATTGATATTTTTCGTATTCCAGTACGTGGTATTTCATGTGATCGTTTCTTTCAGAAATTCCCTAAATCCTATTCGGATGAGGGTATTGGGTTGCTGAAGACTGCGAGTGAAGTTCGAATTAGCGAGCGGTCTTCGTAAGTATTTATTTCCCATTGCTGGTTTTTTTCATAACCTAATGCCACGTTCCACATGTGATGCTGACACTCGTATTTTTCGTTTCAGATGCGGGATTTTATAATTTAAACATGATATTTTGATGATATTTCATATATTTTAATTTCTCTTCATTTCGTATGAATTGTTTCTCCTTTCTAAACTGCTGATCTCTTCGCATTTCCTCCTTGTCATCAAACCTCTGTCTCTGCAAGAGTGTGAACGCTTTCCTGCCGAGGAGATGCAAGAGCTTCATCTGGCACTGTGCGCTTGAGGCCGTGGAGGACGCTGCTTGTAGCCTAAAAGTGTGCGAGACCCGTTGGACCCCGGAAGAAGAGAGGAACGTTCAGGGTAACGGCTTATAACCGCATGGCTTCCAAGGTACCCACTTTTCCATCCTTCAAGTAGGAGTCTTTCCGACCTGACTTCGCGCAGTTATCTTAACTAGTAGAGTCTTTTAATATTTAGGCTGAGTTTTAAGAAATTTGTAGTGGCGATAATATTCACCAAACCGAACCTATTTAACGACCCTGAATCCCTTGAGGTTGGCACTATCTATTACAGTGGTTGTAATATCTTAATTGTCAACTGTATATGAGCATACGAGATAAAAATAAATTGTGTCAATTGAGAGGGAGCTGTTTTATTTACATTTTTTTAATTTCATACAAGGAACGGTAACTTATATAAATTTCTGCAAGCCGGACAACCTCTTTTTCACGTGCAGATAATTCACCATCTTCTCAGTCTGCACCGGTGGCGGTTCAATTCCAGTCACCAAGCCGCCAGGGAAAAATCCCTTTCTTGCAGGCTGTTCTCCTCGTGCTATGTATACAGTCTCAAGAGGTCTTCTGTTGAGAAGTGAGATGCGGTACCTGACACATTCGGGGACGGGTTCAATGAATAGCATATGTTATATGAAGCAGTAGCTGATCAGCAACGCGAATACAGCTTGATTAAGGATTCCCTTTTGTGGTGTATTTAATATTATATCAGTAATATTTCATTAAGTATAATGAGAAATAAGTATAGAAACGATAAAAATAAATAGGATATAGTAGTAGTTGTGGTTTTGGATTTTTTTCATAGCAAATTGTTTAAGGCACGATTCGACCAAACTTTTTTCCGATAATAATTCCTGGTGTAACTGGCACATTGACAGCTCAGTATGGGAAATATGTCAAAATATGGAATAACTGACGATTTATTCTGAGATCAATATTTACTCTTGTTTGGTCGAATCCATCCTGAGTAACACAATTATTTTTCTATATTGTTATTGACGCACCTAAAAACGTTGGCTAAGAAATTAAACACAATATTTACTATCTCTCTAAAGTACTAAAAACAAAGAAACATATTATAAAGCTAAGTAAGTAAATTAAAATTTTCTAACTGTAATAAGCCAAGATGGTTTCTTACTTTGAATAAACCAGAACTACTGTACAAACTTTTACACCGCCAAGAATCTGATTCAAGATAATTTGCCGTCACACGGCTAGGTTGATTCTGAATTAGTATTCATTACTTGGATGAACCGCCTCTGCCTCAGGTAGGTAAGCTTCGAGTCTCAAGAGAACGACTGGTCTGAGGTGGAATGTGGTAACTAACATTTTGAGTAAGCTACTGGTAATGCGTCACGTGATGGATTAATTCTTTCTTTTATACAGTAATTAGTGAACTTCACTTTGAATTATTAAGGATCATCTTATTTTATATGCCTTTCAGACTGTAATAAATTGTTTTAATTTTTCACACCAATTATTTACCTACTCGCCGCTTTAAAGAACTTGTACTCTAGCTAGCGTCTAAGTTTTCGAACAGAATTACTGTACATACATTGAAGATTCTTAATAAATCAATTTTAATTTTAATTCTCTGTTCATGCTCATAACACTAATTTCTCCCCAGCAAGATTAAAACCAGTTAGTTCAGCTAGCATTATAGTTTGGTACTAGTATCATCACAATCACTACACAATAAAAAAATTACTCTTCACTCTTCACTCAATCAAAATACAGAAGCACTTACCCCTTTCCACCCCAGCTCACCCGTTGCCAGCACTCGCAGTTGTAATAATATGATATGGGGCCGTATAATTTGCAATCTCTTTTTGCTCCGGCTTATCTACCGCGTCATTTCGCGACCGCGGCGGGATCAAGTGTTGCGAATATTATTTTAATATTTGCGTTCGACGGTTTCGCGGAGCTGGATAACGTTACTGTGTTATAAAAATGGCAGTTACCGCGTGTTAGATTTTGTTGCGAACCTACATATTGTTATTATGATGATTTACGCCCGTGTTCACAAACATGAGGTCTCACAGAGCTCTATTCAACGCTATGCGTTCGCTTTGCTGCTTCACTTAGGCAAGCATCGTTTGTGAATACGGGCATTTGTTTACGGAATGGTAACTAGCAGGGAATGGATTTTAGTATGTTCAAAGTCAATTCACGGTCAGTTAGAGATATTACTTATATCTCTTAGCGTATGTATGTAGTCCTCTGAAACCGACTTATAACTAGATAGATACAACATACATGCAGTCGGTTAGTGGTTTGTAATAAAGTTTTTCTGAAATATTTGCATTATTTAAAACTTAAGATCTTTTAAAATGAGTACAAAAGTCAGCAGCTTCCACTGTGTGCCCATCCAAAAATATCTTCATGCGACAATTTTTATGGTAATCCTTAAATATCCGGTTATCGTGTTGATTTTGATCTCCACCCTATTTCGCCATTGAGGAAGATAAAAGCTAATTAATCCTCTCCCGAAATATCCCAACGAATAATGCTGGTAAAAGTAAATAACCACGAAAAAGTCCGTGCCCGCCTACCGCACTTGAAAACTGCAAAACTCCGGCGATATTCAGTGCACTCCAATTACGGCAGTAGAGTCGAGAGGGGAGTGACGACTGCAACTACGATCGCTGTCTAATCGAATCGTTGTGCCTTTTTTTTTCGAATTGCAATGAATGTAAATGGCTACACGATGTTCTTTTGTCATTGGGCGTTGCGCGATTGCTTCTGTCTTAACCACCGTCAAAAATATAGAGACAAGACACACCTCTGGTGTTGTATGTTTTCTGTAACTTAACTAATCAAGTTGTTACAGCGAGTGACAACTACAACTATAGTTGTCTAATCCAATCGTTGCCCTTTTTTTTCGAATTTTCATTGAATGTAAATGGCTACACGACGTTCTTTTGTCATTGGCGTTGCGCGTTCGCTTGTTTTTATCTGCCGTCAAAAATTATGATAAGCAAGTTGGCTAGAGGTATGTAATTTGGTCTGTAATATTCCTGTACTGTACTAGGTTAGTAGGTACCCTATAGATGAGAAAGGTAGGGATATCTTATTATTGTTTTAATTTTTTGGACTGTGACTTTTGTGATGACAAAAGTAAGGGGAATGTTTTATTCCCTGTTTTAGGGTCTTATTTCATAGATTGTTACATATGTATGTATAGTATATGCATTTTTTTCGACAAAATGTTTAGAAGAAGTAGGTTCGTCATTTATAATGCCCTTTTGTAGGGGTTCCTAGGACCTTTATACATATACCCTCAGTGAAATAAGTCATTGTTATTTGACAAAAAATGTTCTTAGATATAAGTATTATTTACATAGAGTCGACAGTTGAAAGTCTACGTGAATCTTTGTACCAAGTAATTAGTTTACATCAAAATTGAAACCATTAATGCAATCAATATTTTCAAAGAACTTTAATTAAGACCTTAATATAATTTGATGCGAATCCTTACAAATATTTAAGTTCATTAGCCGAGGTAATTAGAAACTACTCACTTCAAACATCATAGAATTTGAGGTTAATTTATTTGCTAATAAATAATGTTTGAAATGTCTGGCCTCGTATTCAACCCCAAAACATATTTTGGGATATAACTGCAGCATGTATAATAATTGAATTATTATGATTCTACGACAAAGACTGCTTAATTTGGGTAAATAATAAATAAATAATAAATAATAAAATCGTTTATTGCAAGAAAAACAATTACATTTTTCATATTAATCTTGGACTCCACACTAGGCAAGCCTGTCTCGTGGAGGCCAGGAGATAACTTTACAATATTTTGGGTACTTAACCCTTAACACCACTTGGTATTTTCAGCTTACACATCTACACTCGTGGGGGACCTAAGTCCCCACTATTTGTATTCAATATTTAAGTAATTTAGTATGAAATATCTTAGGATAATTTTTCATAAAATAAACAAGAAACATATATTTAAGTGAAAAAACAGGTTTAATCGTACTTTAAACATAAAAAGAATATTATTTCTAGCTAGAAACAAAAAAGTTACCAAAAAACTAGTTACATTTATAGTGCTTTCTTCACAACCCCAAATAATATTGAAAATTCGAATATCAAAAGAAAAAATAACTTTTTTCTAATAAACCAATATACCTATGAACAAAATCAAACATAAACTTTTCAATAAGTTTAAGAACTTGAAAAATCACAATAGGAATAGTTGGCCCATATTTTTTTATCTTATTCTAAAAATGTCTTAGCAGTCTCAATAATAATTAGTCTCAACATTATGATTATAATCTAAAATAAACTTATTGCTGACATTTGGTATATATTTTTACATCAATAGAGTGGATATGACAGACATTTTTCATACATTTGGAGCAAACTCTGGGAGTGTTGCTATCTTTACTTCGTGGGCACATGACACCTAGATTTCTTTCTTTTTTTTATTTTGACTAGGTCCTTGTGTTGGTAGATCTTCAGGTAAGTCAACACATCTGCTGGGGATTCAAATCTTTAGCCATATTGCAGCAAAACCAATTAAAAATACAAATTTATAAAAAATCTAATCTGGAAAAATACCTACATAACTACACTCGTGGGGGACTTAGGTCCCGCAACGGCATGTACCTCACAAACCACAAACGTGAACAGCGCACACGTCCGTCCCCTGCTAGCTCTCGGGCATCACTTGGAATACACCGGACCGCAACCGCTTCGCATTTTAAATAATTATTTTATTTGCAAAAAAGTAGGCGGTGGGGGAGCTAGGTCCCCCACGAGTGGTGTTAAGGGTTAAAACTATTAAAACTATTAAAACTATTATTAGAACATAAAAACAATAAAAAAATCAATAATTGTGCTGTATGTTTTATAAGTATGGGTTATGTATGTGTCGTGTATTAAGTAATTAGTGATTGATGATAAAATATTATGAAGTGTAGGTATGTCGTAGGTTTCACATTTTGTTTATTGTACTATTCTTATGAAATGCTCTGTGTTTTCGTAATTTAGTGAGGTAAGCCATGTTCCTATTTTGTGTTTAGCCTCTCTAGTAGGTTTGTCTTTTATGTTGCAGAATTTTACTATTTTATTATAAATAAATGGGCTGAGAAACGTGTTGAATCGATGGGCAAATGAAGTTTTAGTTAATGGGACTGGGATTGTAAAAAATCTTTTTTGACAGGAGTTGTTTAAATCGGAGTTTAATACAGATTTGTGGACTGAGGTAGAGGTTAGTTGTATAAAGAGTTGTCTGACGCTAAGCAGGTTACATTCTCGGTAAAGAAAATCTGTTGGAAATAGGCGGTTTTTAAATAGCATCACCTTTAGAACTGAGCGCTGAGATCTTTCTAGTTGTAGTAGTGTAGAAGTTGCTGTACCACCCCAAGCTGTGATGCAGTACGTAATAAGCGATTGGCATAGGGCGGTGTATACGGACTTGAGCAGTTCTTTATCAGCCGAGGACCTCAGTAGCCTCATAATACTTACAATCTTCCTAACCCTTGCAGATACGAGGTCAATGTGCTTTTTAAAATTTAACTTTTCATCAATAATGATACCAAGATATCTAATAAATTCGGTTCTAGAAATCGTGTTGCAGTTACACGGCTTATTGATATCGGGACTACAATTTAGAAAGAGAGGACTGTTTGGGCAGTGATCGGAGTGGATTTTTATAGGCATTGTATTTGTGGGTGCAGAAGCTAGGGTTTTGTGAAAACTAATAAATTTTGTTTTAGAGGTATTAAGTGAGAGAAGATTGTTGTTGAGCCAATTGCTTAGGGTAGCTATACCAGCTTCTGCACTACGATGAACGGTCTCCCAGGATTTGTCATGGAAAACGATAGCAGTATCGTCTGCGTAACAGATTACGTCGGCATTCTTAAGGTCAAGGGAGGTGATATCTTAAATAATGATTAATTTCATTACAATCTTGCAAACAGAATGTGCATTTATTATGTAAAGTAGTAAAACGAGATCCATTATTTTTAAATCATAATTAAACTTTTCTATAATACATTTTTAATAATATTAAATCCGTTATAAGAACAAGATAAATACCAAGATTGTAACCGCATCTAGCGCTTAATTCTCACTGTATCATTTTCTCTCATAATCAAGCATCACCCGCAAAACTAATTCCTGACATTCACTCAGACGGCATGGGCTCAGGTTTGGTATAAGGCATAGAAGATTTCCAGTTAAAAGTATCGCGATAGATGTATTTTTCCCTCTCTATAGAGAAGCCAAGTTTTTGTGATCTTAGCCAAAATAGCGTAAAACCTTCCATTAAGATGGAGCGACGTCATACGAGGTGGCTGATCGAAGTTGAAATAGAATAGTTAAAGATTTGGCGTCGTACATTGGATATCCAATTATCCATCTCAATCGCGAGATTGATTTATTTATTATACTGGTACCTAATTATAATTGCGTAGGTACCTAAGTACCTTAAGTTTAGGAAATTATGAGAAGTTTCTACTTACCATTTGAAACCTGATTGTGGGTGACTGCTCTCCCAACTTCTGTTACGTTTCCACGCCAAAGCCACTGAAGAGGAATATATTTTTGAAGTAATTAATAAGAAATTGAAAAATTATAAGTACCTATAGGCTACCTTTTTGCAAAAAGTATCGATATGGTGAAACAGTTTTTCTATGGAAACCTATCATTTCTTATAAGGATTTATGAAGATTTTGTGAGAAAGAAAGAAACAAAGTTTAAAATCATTATTAAACACACGAAGACTATGAAAAACCTAAATCCACCTAGGTAAAACCAAACGTAATAAGACATAATGATTAGAGAGTGCTGCATAGAATAACGCTGTAGTGTTTGACCAACATTACATCTCACAAGATGAATTTACTGAGGAAATAGCACCTTGTTTATCATAATTAGATCAACTCATCAAAGGGCTTGCACTTTTAGCTTGCACCGTCAGTAATGAGATTTCCGTCGCCACCACTGTTACCCTGTATTTGATACACCTGCCATGAGCTGCTATAAAACTGTAATAACACTAATGGCATTCGCATGTCCTTATTTATATAGTGTCTCGTAAACGTAATTTATTAACGTTAGCTGCTTTGTTTTAATTTCTAATGGGCATTATTGTTCGTTTCGTTAATTTGGTTTTTGTCCTTTTATTAATTCGGCCGGATTGGATTTACTCAGTATTTGCAGAGCACAAATAATTATACAAATGATTTTGCTCAATTGTACTTCACATTGTACCGAATGAATTGAGTAGGACTGCATAAAACTCCTGAACAATAAGGAGTAAGTACTAAGACTGTTCGTTCGTTCGTTTCAGCTGAAAGACATCCACTGCTGGACAAAGGCGTCCCCCAAGGATTTCCACAAAGACCGGTCCTGCGCCGCTCGCATCCAGGCACCTCCCGCGACCTTCACCGGATCGTCGGTCCACCTAGTGGGAGGCCTGCCCACGCTACGTCTTCACTCAAGAACTTTCCTGCCCCAGCGGCCATCAGCTCTACGAGCTCTACTAAGACTGTACTGTACAGTAATGTTAAGACTGTGAGCCATAAATCTATAATATATAAAGCTCGTCTATCTATACAACTCACGGAACTGAGGTGGAATTGTGTAAAGCAATCGTAATCATTTGACAGTTTATAACGTACGATAAAGTCAGTTAAACAAAGCGTTTGACAGAATAATCGTACGTTATTAACTGTCAAATGATAACGATTGCTTTACACAATTCCACCTCTGATTTGAGCGTGTAAAATCTGTTAGCGGTTGATAGTACGTCCCTGTCAAAAGCATCATGTCTTACGTGACACTACATTTCCAACCAATCTGCAGCTATTTTTATACTTCTGAAACTTATTACCCTGTCACTGAACTCATCCGCGCCTCCAAAATTGACTGTCCCGTTTAAAATTCCACAATGCATATTTATATTCATAGTCACCTTACTCCCGTGAAGCCAGAGATCAATACAGCAAAGCTAGTAAACTGTCACTGGATCGTTTTAAGCTATTGTGCCTCGAATTGCGTTATTTAGGGAACCATTGACATGTAAATGCCTCAGGCTATTAAATTTGCATACTAATTAAAGCGGATACGGTAGTAAGACTCTCAGTCACCTGAGTTTTTGTCTTTGAATGTTAATTTGAGTTTCGGGCAATCAGCGTTGATGCTCGCTATTTTGTGGAAGAATGTCTGGACAATGTTGTTTTAGGGAAATAGGAATTGAGAACGGGAATAAAAAATCACGAATCACAAGATTTAAAAACATGAAGACTAATAAAATTGTGACGATACAAAAATTGCACTAAAATTTTAAGGATCAGCTTTCCAAATATTGAAATATGGATACCTCCATATTATTTTCATTGTTATGTTTGCGTTTTGTACGAGATAAAACGCTTTTGCAAGTTTTTTGTGGGGTGACTAATAGAAACATCATTTATACAAATATTTGAGTCATGACAGTGCAATTGGAGGGTGAATTTCTCTGCTTTAAACTTAAAAAACATGTGCGTGACGATTTGAGCGTGCATCAAATCGGTCATAAGTGCTAAATCGAGTATCGCTACGCGACCGACCGGCCGGCGTGGCGACCCCGAGCGTGATAATGCATTATTTATACTACTTAAGGCTTGGTATTTCTTCTAAAGTAGGTATTTCGCGCTGTCAAAATCTGCGCGCGCAATTCTTCGCCGAAAACAGCGCGTCAAAGAGCTCCCGCCACAATTTCCAGCTACACAGTATAGAAATACGCAGTTGGTTAGGTTAGGTTGACTTCCTTCCCTTCAAGCGTCACACTCACAACACTTTCTAATACAAATCATATCCAAGTGATACAAATTAAAACACCTTTCAGACTTTTTGGGAATATATTCTAGAATCTAATAAATATAAAATATAACTGCAGAAGTAAACACGGTTCAAAGTGGCCGTGGCGTCGCCCGACCTTCTGGAAGTTCTGCGCCGGCTTAAAGAATTTCAAGATTACGTCACCCGACCTATCGGTAGGCCCTTGGGAGCTTGAGCGATTGGAATTTTTTTTTATGATAAGTTACTCTTAGTAGCGATTATTTAGAGCTTGGATAATAAATTTAATTATAGTTGTTGCAATTCACGAAGCTTTGCATGTGGTTAATAACATTAATCAGTATAGGTACGCATCAATTTTGTTCAGTCTCTTTGTTTATTAATAAATAAAAATATCATACTAAAATTGCAGAAACATATTTGTTTGTATTAGTCTGGGTGTTTTCTTTCTATAATATGTATGACGTATGTACGGGGTTCTGTACCTATCGAAAATTGCTATGAGCATCACACGCGGTTACCTGTGTACCTTAGTGCACTCATGGGAGTTTAAGCAGAGGTCCCTAGAGTTTGACTTTGAGCTTTGTTTATAGTCATTACGAAGCAGACTGATGGGAAACTGCACTGTCTTGAATTCGAAAGGGTAATTTGACGGTGTTTGGGGAATTCTAGGAATAAATACAGAGTCTCCTCATTGAGATTGAGACATTTCAATTTGAGATTTCACTTGACATTGAACACAATCTGAAATGGAGTTTTCAAACACTTGTAAAAATAAAAAGTAATTAAATCAAAGGCACTAAGTAGTACCTATATATTGATATCAACTTCGAAGAAAATGACTGCCAAAATTACTTTCTACCCGTTCCACACGTCTTTCATGAATTATATTAAGGTATTGTTAAACTAAATTTCAAGTAGATTGAACCAAGGAATCACTTTGTCCCATACAAACTTTGCCCCCTTTTTTCACCCCCTTCATTTCATGACCCCATTTCGGAAAATCTTTTCTTATGAGATGTCTACGTCTTAAAAAGAACACACCTTCCAACTTTCAGGTCTCTACGATATCCGTCAGTCATTTAGGACAAACCATTTTTATTAGTTGTTCAAAACTCTATCGTTCCAGGTATGTCATTGACAGGAGGGCGCTACTATCTTAATGGGTTATTCATTAGTCCACTTGACATTTCAGAATCGTTTGACTGTAGATACCTAAGCGATTTGATATTCGGAGTCTTTTAATGAAATCAAGTTCTGAAATAACTTGAGGTGTTGTACCCGATCAAGCTTTTCATTGCAGGACAGTTAAATAGTTTTATTATTAGTTTCTTCTCTAAGTCTTAATTTGTCAGAGTAGGTAAAGGCTCCATGAGAGCAAAATTTAGCTTTATAATAGTTTTTAATTTTTTTCTTGAAATATTTGACGCCTTGTAATCTTTTGTAATCTCTCGTTAATATAGGTCCACACAAATAAAGAATGTTTGACTTCGACTTTAATAATTATGCTCTTACATAATTATAAATAAACTAGCTTTCCGCCCGCCGCTTCGCCCGCGTGGAATTTTTTGGTTTTTATAATAACCTATTACACTCAGATATAATGTGGCTTTCAATTGGTGAAAGATTTTTTAAAATCAGTTCAGTAGATCCCGAGATTACCCCTTACAATTTAACAAATATACAAACACACAAACTTTACCTCTTTATAATATTAGATTATAGATAGGTAATTTGAAACCCTATTTTGTTTTATTCTTTTTTTTATTTTAAATATTTCACGATCCAAACTAATATTTACTGTAAGTAAATGCTAAATAGTAAATATTAGTTTGGATTGTGAAATATCCTACTAATATTATAAAGGCGAAAGTTTGGATGTCTGGATGTCATGATGTCTGGATGTCTGGATGTTTGTTACTCTTTCACGCAAAAACTACTGAACGGATTTTGTTGAAACTTTACAGTATTATTGTTTTAACCCAGATTAACATTATGACGATATGTGGCAAATAAATTTCAATAAATAAATAAAACGTGTCTAAAAGCGCCATCTATCGTCATTGGTTAAAATCTACAGCACTGGACAAACTACGGTATGACGTTCGTAAATATTGATTCGGGGGAAACCGTGAAACGCCATCTATCAACATGGGTAAAATGAGGTAAAACATCATATCTAACGGGGGTAAAACGAGGTCCACGCGAACGAAGTCGCGGGCGGCCGCTAGTTTATAATAGGTAGCTTTCCCTCCGCAACCTTATTGGTATTCCATGTATGTGTCTTTTAACTGAGTTCTGTTAAACATTTCATGTAAAATTTGTTCAATTATAACTCTATTTACATCTGCATCTGTAAGCAAGGATTCATGTTCTCCAGCCCAGATGCCGAGTAAACAGAATCGTCTTTCAGTGACGTGCAGCTGCCCCTATATTTGACCCACTGACCTAATTTTTTATTATTTATTTGTGTCAGTGTGCTCTTCTAAAGAGTGAAGACGATTGTATGTAGGTACTATTAAAATGTAATTTTAACTCATTGGTTTTGTCTCATATTTGAGGAATGTATCATGAGTAGAGTCTTAGTTTAAAAGGATGCCAACGATTAAATTTCAATAGGTAGACAAAATTCAGAATTCTTAATTATCAAAAATTTTAGCTTTCTCCAGTAACACTGGTATTATTATACTGTGACTCATCAAAGTCATCATTGTCAAAAATATTGACAAATCGAGAACTGTCACGGCCAAAAAACTGGCACGCGTCCGTCCTCCGTAAGCGCCACCGCGCGACTGATTGAGATTGTCCAAGCCGTCATGGGCGATTTTTTCCACATTTTTTAACATAGTAACTAAATAAGACGCAATATAAAAATTTCATCCGTTAAAAGCCCTCAAGTTATTTCTGAACTTTAGTTTAGTAAAAGATTCAGAATCTCAAATCGCTTATTTTAAAAATAAAACCATAATTAGAAAACGAATAGAGGTAACTTTGGGAATTTATTCTATCGAGTCAACTTCATCAAATCGTGTTTCCATCCGTTAATAGCCCTAGAAAATATCCTCAACTATGCCCAAAAAAAATCTTAGCCTTTTATTTTACTGTTTAGTACCTCAAAAATGAAAAATGAAAACATCATTTTCGCCATTTTCTCTGTTACCCGGCCTTAATAAGACTAAAACAAATGCAGATACTAACGAAAAATAAGCTGGAGGAGCGTAGACTCCCTTTGTCTCAACAACGAAACGTGCCCCTTGAATAAATAACACAAATAAAATTCCTATAAATATTGAACGTCCGTATATTTCACACTTTACGTAGAGCCTGTAACTGAGATATATTATGACGCGGTTTTGTGTCGATGCCGGTTTTTTGGGAGCTGTTGTTTTACGTATCTTTGTTTGTAAACGGATTGGGACAATGCGACGGTTTTTTTCGTTAATTTTTTTACTGGTTGGATTATTCCGGGGCGAACGCGGCTGCAAAAACCAACGGGAATGTAGTTTAAGAGATGAGAACTCTAGATACAAACACCATGCTTTTTTAGCCCTACCAATGTCGCGTATAATGCCTACTGTTTTGGAAATCAGACAATTTTAAATCTGGAAAACACAACGAACGGCTAAAAATTGGCCTGTAATTCCAATGATAATCATCATTGACGTTGATTAATCATGAGTTCATTTAGTCTCTCTACACCACAGGAGCGACCCTCTAGGATTTACATGGGGTAAATCAAAGAGGCCTATTCTCTCCACGCTGGCGAGACAAGTTGGGTCTTCCCAATCTGATGTTCGCATAATAAGATACGAAGAAGAAAGATTTATTTAAGAAATAAAAACTGAATACAAACACCATAGAGTTTTTTAGTCCCAATCGCGTATGCTGTTAACAGCGCTTTTTGAGTTAGCATTTTCGGTGGGATAAAAAATGTATGAAATCCAGGGAGAGTCCTGTAGCTGAGGCAGCAAAAAAACGGGGAATCCTGATGAGGTGGTGTGTTCAGAGCTTGTGTAGATTTGTATGGGACTCGATCAATATTTCATCGTCACTGGCAGCCGGTCACCATGCAACGTCAGTGCTCGTGCGGGTGGACAGGACCTTGTATGGAGAGGGTTAGGGTTTATTATTAAACAAAAAACTATTTGTTACGTTGTTTAAAATATCATTTTAAAATAGTTTTTGTTGCATAGGCTAATTAATCTTTGATATAATTAATATCTATTGTTACGTATCGATCAGCTCAAAAATCTTAATATTTCTATGTCCATGTAGCAGGTAATCATTAAAAATTATAATGAAAATTAGACAATGATTAATAGTTACATTTTATTAGTATTAATGGAAGAAAATAAGTCAAGAATAGCGTCAAATATAACATTTGCTTCTCTTAAATTTATTGCGCTCTACAATTTTGTACTTACTCTGACCACTAAAACAAATACATTTAACTACTCCACATCTTTCTCTAACTCAAACGTCACAGTACAAATATGAATAGTGCATGTTTTGACTGAAAACTGGCAATGCAGTAGCTCAGTGATTCTCAACCTTGTTCTATGGGGCGACAAAGACGTCAAAACGTATGAGTCAACTGAAAATAGTTGGGTACTACTCGTATCCAATAGCATGGGAACGGATAGAAGAAGTTCTTGAGTGGCGACCACGAGCCGGAAGACGCAGCGTGGGCACTTGGGCAGGCCTCCCACTAGGTGGACCGACGATCTGGTGAAGGTCGCGGAAGGTGCCTGGATGCGAGCGGCGCAAGACCGGTCTTTGTGGAAATCCTTGGGGGAGGCCTTTGTCCAGCAGTGGACGTCTTTCGGCTGAAACGACGACGACGATAGGCATAGGTGAGCTATATTTATTGTTCAGGAAGCAGAATCTTTTCTATAGTTTGAACATCATAGCTTTAACTGCACAGCGTTAATACATGCATTTCTAACGATACAGCTCAGCTGCACCCGTGACAGATTGAATGATTTCATACGCTTTTTGAAACAAAATTGTTGGACTTACATTGTTAAAAAAACATTTGTAAAACTCGGCACATGCAGTTTGGAGCATTGATTGATAACTTTGATAGTCCAATGCACACGTAGGTAGCTTGTTCTTAATTACTCAATATTTCACATTATGTGACCTGAAAGTGTATTATTCAAATTATCCCTACAATAGTACACTCGACCACATCATTAATAGATTAATATTGTGTCCCATCTAAATGATGTTTGTACCTACTTTTGATGATGATCTCGCTTTGAATCAGAAGAAATATTGACACTAATTAAAGCTTCTAATTTTTGCCCCATCTGCGAATCGAACCCTTAAGCTTGTAAAAGCATAGGGCGCGTGTTTTCTCATAATTCCTATCTACCTCCCACGCTGGATACAAGAGGGAAACAAACTATTTGTTTGCCCAACATAGCCTCTGCAAACGCAGAATTGCCTGCTGAAGCACCACTCAGCATTTCCCAACTGAATCTAATTGAACTTTGTATTATGCCTATTTGTAACACCAACATATCTGCACCCAAACCAAACCAGTTACCTTTGAAAATGATCCTTGCTTATTGGACGATAAGGGTCATGAGATTGGCATGGGTTGGTAGTTAAAGTTGGTACCATTATTGCCAATATTAGTGCAAAGTTTACCCGAGCGATTGGGTGCACAAAACATTAACCAATCTCATTGGAATAAGGACGATATGCTCGATTACGCAAACGTATTTTGAGAACACATACTTAGTTGTGGAATTTATGATGTTTTGTATAATAAATAAAAGTTTCGTGCCTTAACTCTACATCTAATACTTTGCGAAAAGGTTTAAAACTTAGGTATATATTTACCTTAAATTATTCTTAAGTTAGTAAGTATACCCACCTCTTACTAACTTACGGTACTTCAGAAACAATTTTCTAATCACAACTATTTGAGCAAAAACTAATCAAGACTCATAGTTTCCATTTCCAACTACCTTTATCTAACCCTCCCCTGCCCACGGATTCCTGGCTCCTAATTTCTGATCCCGATATCAGTATAACTCGTACCCGTCGGCTAGAATTCCGATTAACGTACGCCTTATGTCTGTTGAAATAAGGATCAGGGCGGGCAGAGGTAGATTGTATCTGCAGGACCCGTGTTTTGTGAATTAGTACCATAATCTGTGCCCAATTGCCTATTATCTCGTGTGCCCGTACTACAATTGGAGTTTTTGATCCGGCTAAACTCAAGTTGTTAATTAAAGCCTTCCCGTAGTACCGGTTACCTTTGTTACTTCAATCGATAACACTCCACAGTAATGAAGTGCGTTTGTATTGTTCCGATACGAATCGTTTTGTTTGTGTTAGTTTATTAACAGTAAAGGTCATTGAGGATAGTAAAAGAGGAAAATGTTGGTGGAGCGTAAATCAACGAGGCGAAAAGGACATATCTTTTACTTTCACTTAATTGGTTTTATTGGCCTATAAGGAAGATGAGACTGGATTACTTATTAATTTACTTTTATTTTAAAACTCGGTACTTAATTTAATTTCCTTTATGTTATGCTCTTTCACATTATTGATTTAATCATCCTATACTGGTCATTACTTTACCAATTATTTATTTGATAAGCAAATTGAATTTATACCAAGTATTTTATGTCATTTTTATTTTGCGACAGATGGATGGATGGTCTGTCGGCGCTCTATACTCGGGTAGCAGGGTTCGTAGGTTCTTATAAATAAAAGTTCATATAGACTGGTAAGACGGTAACTGTATTGTGTAAGCGCGAGGATGGGCCTTCAAGGCGTCCGACCGGTGCCGAGGTTGCGTACTGACTGACTAAACTAAACATTGGTTTTTCTCTCGACGGTCGGCGGCCTTTTCAGGTAACAATCGTAAAACAAAGTGAAAATAACACGAAGGTACAAACAAAACAATTAGTATGAAACACATGGCAAAGGTTGGCTCGAACATAATACAAAGTAAACAACAAACAATAGAAAGACATTACAAAGGTTGGTGTTGCTTGATACACAGACACCTGCAATCATTGCATAGATCAACAATGGACCACATGTTACCTCGGCGAAACACTAAAAAGATTTGAGTTAAACATTCCGACAATAAAATCCTAAAATTGCAGGTGCGTGAGAAACTAAAATTACCATGCTCTAAAATTAACACGCTATAACTAACAAAGCATTTACATCTTAAGTTTGTACAAGAAGTATTACAATTAAGTATATTTTAATTAATTGGTATGAGGCGTAAGTGGGACGTAGTCGCCACAGTACCCCCCTACCAGTGATTTAGATCACGAGAACAAAAGAGAACGAAAACAACATTCGCGATAAGTAAGCTACAAGTGATCTAAATAACAAAATTACAAAATTACAAAAAAGAAGATATAATTACGTTTGATTATCACAAGCCTGCTTGGTAGTAGTCTGGAAAACGAACGCGTCTACCAGAACGGCGAGGGAAGTCATGTCCGTCAGAGGCTGGCGGTAAAGCTGCAGGTGGAGAACCTGAACTAACATTAGAACCTGTAGTTTGACCTAGACCACTCCCAAGAGTTATCTCCAATGGTATACTGCTGTCAGGATGGTTGTTTGGGTGGTGTTCTGCATCTCTCAGAATATAGGCAGGTTTCAGTCTTTCGATCGATACCGTGACTTCGCGTCCACGTATATCGAGTACGAACGTTTTGTTTGTCCTGCTTATTACCTTATATGGCCCATCGTAGGGTTGTTGCAAAGGAGCTTTAACAGCGTCATTCCTTACAAATACGTGACTGGACGACAGCAAATCTTTAAAACAGAAAGTACTCTTAATGCCATGGCGCGTGCCGTCGATTGGCTGTAACTTATTAAACTGCTGTCGTAGATGGTTGACGTAATCGCTAGGCACTGGGTTGGGCGTAACACTCTTACACAAAAACTCACCTGGGAGGCGCAAGCTCTGTCCGTATAGAAGTTCAGCAGATGTAGCTTGTAAATCCTCCTTCCAGGATGCCCTAATGCCTAACAATACTGTTGGTAATACCCGCGTCCAACTCTCGTCGGCATGACATTTAATTGCGCTCTTAAGTTGCCGATGAAAGCGTTCTACCATACCATTTGAAGACGGATGATAAGCAGTGGTGCGTAGGTGGTTCGAACCTAGTAGAGCGTTCAGATCTCTAAATAGGTGCGACTCAAACTGCCTGCCTTGGTCCGTTGTGATTCTGCTTGGAATGCCGAAACGTGCAATCCAATTTGAATAGAACGCGCGTGCTACTGTTTCTGCCTCTTGGTTGGGTATCGGTATCGCCTCAGGCCATCTTGAAAAGCGGTCGACGCACGTGAGGCAGTATCGATATCCCTCAGAGTAAGGCATAACGATAATGTCCAAATGAACGTGGTCAAACCGAGAAGATGGTGGTGCGAAAGTGCCAGGAAGAGTGATAACGTGTCGTGACACTTTAGAACGCTGGCAGCCCAAGCACGCTCTCGTCCATTTTTTGCAGTCAGAATTCATTGAGGGCCACACGAATCGTTGTGAAACGAGTTTCGTCGTTGCACGTGCCCCGGGGTGTGAATTCTGATGAAGTATGTTAAACGCTACCTTTCTGAAAGGCTCTGTAAGGTAGGGTCTGGCGCGTTGAGTTGATACATCGCAATAGACTGGTGTGTCGCTATCTGGCAAACTAAGAAGTCGTAATTGCAATGACGAATTATTTGAATCTAACAAAGACTTAAGATGAGTGTCATTGTTCTGTGACTTCGCAAGAGATTCCCAATCAAGGCCTTTACGAACGCTCTCTATACGCGAAAGTGCGTCGGCCGGCACGTTGTCTTCGCCATTCACATGACGTATGTCTGTTGAGAATTGACCGATTAAATCCAGGTATCTAAACTGCCTGGGTGAACATTGTTGCTCTTTTTTACTAAATGCATAGGTTATCGGCTTATGGTCAGTAAAAATTACAAACTGTCGTGCTTCAACATAATGCCTAAAATGTTTGACTGCAGCATAGATAGCGAAAAGTTCGCGGTCGTACGCTGAGTACTTTTGTTCGGCCGTAGTAAGCTTTTTAGAAAAGAATGCGATAGGGTGCCAATCGTTACCTACTTTTTGTTGCAGAGCTGCTCCAATGCTATTGTTTGATGCGTCACAAAAGAGGCCTAACTCGGCGTCGTCCCGAGGATGGGCTAACAAAGCTGCCTGGGCTAGACTCTCCTTACAAACATCAAAATCTTTTCTCGCCTGATCCGTCCACGCAATTGGAGTTTTACCTTTTATGTTACCATGCAGCAGCTCGTTAAGACTAGATTGGCTAGCGGCTGCGTTAGGTATGCACCTTCTATAAAAGTTTAGCATACCTAGGAACCGTCGTAGCTGCTTTGCTGTGGTCGGAAGTGGGTACGTCCGTATTGCTTCAACCTTTTCAGGGAGCGGACGAGTACCGTCGGCGGACACTAAATAACCTAGGAATTCGATCTCTGATTGGCCAAATACACATTTCTTAGGATTAATCACTACACCATATTTTCTTAACCTATTAAATACTGTCTCTAAGTGTTTTAAATGTTCATTTTCATCACTGGATGCAATTAAAATATCGTCTATGTAGCAGTAACAAAAGTCTAATTCACTTAACACTTCGTCCATAAACCGCTGAAACGTTTGAGCTGCGTTGCGCAAGCCGAACGTCATGAACTTGAACTCGAATAAACCGAACGGCGTTGTGATGGCAGTCTTTGGAATGTCTTCTTCAGCGATAGGGATTTGATTGAATGCACGCACTAGATCTAATTTTGAGAACACTTTACTACCACTTAAACACTGTGCGAAGTCTTGAATGTGACGCACTGGATACTGATCGGGCACTGTTCTTGCATTCAAAGCTCGGTAGTCACCGCATGGACGATGTTTTTCTTCAGTCTCCTTTTCACTTCCGGGAATCGGTGATGAACTGGATTCTGGCGTGGAGGATGTGGTCGTCTTGGTTACCATAACTAACGGCGCTGCCCACGGGCTTTTCGATGGACGAGCGATGCCAAGTTTTACCATCGAATCAAACTCTTTCTTGGCAGCTCTAAGACGATCGGGAGCGAGCCTTCGCGGTTTGAGTGCTACAGGAGGTCCTGGCGTCACCAGTATGTGGTGTTTCGTTCCGTGCTTTACCTCCTGCATGGCTCCGTCTGGTCGTGTTATCGCAACATACTTGGACAGTAGATCGAGGTAAGGTGATGTTCCACTTAAAGTTTTCACAGTGAGTTGCTCACACTCAGCTACATGTCCATTGACCGTAAGATGAGTGATCGCGTCTACCAACCTCTTATTTTTCGCATCTACCATCAGGTTGTAGTGAGCGAGGAAATCTACACCTATAATGGGTTTCTGTACATCCGCTACCACGAAAATCCATGGGAAGTCTCTTCGAAGCCCGAGGTTCAAGGTCAATGCGATAGTACCGTACGTAGCTATTGGAGTTCCATTGGCGGCTACTAATCCGTAGGCAGAAGCTTTGCAAGCCGTAGGGACTAGTGCTTTAGGGTATACGCAAATCAAACTCTTTCTTGGCAGCTCTAAGACGATCGGGAGCGAGCCTTCGCGGTTTGAGTGCTACAGGAGGTCCTGGCGTCACCAGTATGTGGTGTTTCGTTCCGTGCTTTACCTCCTGCATGGCTCCGTCTGGTCGTGTTATCGCAACATACTTGGACAGTAGATCGAGGTAAGGTGATGTTCCACTTAAAGTTTTCACAGTGAGTTGCTCACACTCAGCTACATGTCCATTGACCGTAAGATGAGTGATCGCGTCTACCAACCTCTTATTTTTCGCATCTACCATCAGGTTGTAGTGAGCGAGGAAATCTACACCTATAATGGGTTTCTGTACATCCGCTACCACGAAAATCCATGGGAAGTCTCTTCGAAGCCCGAGGTTCAAGGTCAATGCGATAGTACCGTACGTAGCTATTGGAGTTCCATTGGCGGCTACTAATCCGTAGGCAGAAGCTTTGCAAGCCGTAGGGACTAGTGCTTTAGGGTATACGCAAAGGTCGGCCCCTGTATCAATGAGGAACGTTACATTATTGGCCTTGTCGGTAACGAAGATGCGGCGTGTAGGTGTATGGGAAATTGCGTCACCCGCCGTTAATGACTCCCGCTGGCGTTTCCCTGCTGTGGTTTGTTGTAGGAACAAGGTCCAATGCACTTCTTCGCTCGTGAACCGTAACGATGATGGTCCCAACATAGCCAGTCTGTCAGTCTAGTTCTAGACCGTGAAGAGGTACACGAGCGTGAGTTTGAACGACCGCGTGGCCTGCTACTTCTCGTGTCTACCTTGCTTACTTGCGCCTGTTGCAAATTCTTCATGAGAAGCGCCATGTTCTCCTCCAGCCGGCGTAATCGTTCGTCAGTTATGTGTGTGGAGATCGCCGCTGCTGGGGGCGATGGCCTCGTGCACCGTAGCCTGGCGTTTTCAGCTAATAAGTCGGCGATGTCGGCGAATGTGTCGAGTGGCGTATCCCTCTTGACGGGACTATTAACCATTTTAACGACACGTTGATTACACTCACACAAAAAACTGTCAGAAAGTCTATAAATTATCACTGCGCGAAATTATCCACTGCGCGGCGCGAACCTGAACCCTGATAAAACCCTAAGCGCACAATAAAACACGTAAGATCACGTCGGGGTCACCACTGTCGGCGCTCTATACTCGGGTAGCAGGGTTCGTAGGTTCTTATAAATAAAAGTTCATATAGACTGGTAAGACGGTAACTGTATTGTGTAAGCGCGAGGATGGGCCTTCAAGGCGTCCGACCGGTGCCGAGGTTGCGTACTGACTGACTAAACTAAACATTGGTTTTTCTCTCGACGGTCGGCGGCCTTTTCAGGTAACAATCGTAAAACAAAGTGAAAATAACACGAAGGTACAAACAAAACAATTAGTATGAAACACATGGCAAAGGTTGGCTCGAACATAATACAAAGTAAACAACAAACAATAGAAAGACATTACAAAGGTTGGTGTTGCTTGATACACAGACACCTGCAATCATTGCATAGATCAACAATGGACCACATGTTACCTCGGCGAAACACTAAAAAGATTTGAGTTAAACATTCCGACAATAAAATCCTAAAATTGCAGGTGCGTGAGAAACTAAAATTACCATGCTCTAAAATTAACACGCTATAACTAACAAAGCATTTACATCTTAAGTTTGTACAAGAAGTATTACAATTAAGTATATTTTAATTAATTGGTATGAGGCGTAAGTGGGACGTATTAATTGGTATGAGGCGTAAGTGGGACGTAGTCGCCACAGGTCTTAAAATAAAATGTTACAAAAATACGTTTAAAATATCACCACTATTGCACCCAAAGTATTCGCATTCATAAATCGCAGACGTATTAACTCAGGCCACATAACAATGCCATTGGGAAGTTATTGATAAATGCACGAGCTAATTCATTTCGACTCCATTATGCCCAAAGGTAAAAAGAGAACAGCACATATTTTCAATACACGTCAAACAGCCGCCATCAATACAAAACTTCATCGCCAAAAGGCAAGCGAGTATTTCACCTCTTGCGCTAGCTCATTCATCACAATTCATTTTGCGTTCCACATCTCCACGTTCAAATTGAACTGACTTCGTGCCAATAAGTGCCACACGCTAGCAACGCTAGTACGGGTCGGTTTAACCACCGCCGGCAGGCGAAGGGTTGGTAACGACGTTACAGTGCTCTGTGGCTGCGTCCCGAGCGGAAAATATCGTTGGCCAGGTAAGTGAAATAGATGACCACCGTGAAATATGACCTATGAAATGAATTAAGGAATGAAATGGCTTAAGATGAATTTATTTCTGTTTTATAAACGGAATATTAGTCACGACTCATGAACTGTGGTTTTGCATTTACGATTTGGAATATCAACTGATGGTACAGTGTAAAACATACATACAGAATCAACTCTTACAAAACTTATATTTTATGAACAAAGTATGGAAATTTTTATACGTAGGTTACATCCTACAGTTTTATATTTTTATTAATAAATACCGTACATTTGGTTGGAATTTTATGTTGATATCATAGCAATAGGTCTCTATTCCAGTCTAGTACCTATATCCTAAGTTCAAAGTAAGTAGCCCAAATCTATTGTTTTCTTCTCAGTTGTTACACTTTTGACAGTATTGTCGTGGTCGTCATGAGTTGTGATTAGTTGTGAGCGTTTTCCTAAATTCTATGCGTGGAAACCCATAGTTTAGTCCAAGTTTAAATCAAATATTGTAATAAGACGGATATTGTTTTAATAATTTAACCCTTAAGTAACACCGTGGGGTAATTTTTTACCCCAGGCGCATAAAAATCGACATATCTTTTTTTCTAGCGAAGCTAGTGCAATGTCGTTTTGTGTATTCTCAATGCAGAACGTGCGCTTTAAGCTCATAGACGCGGGATGTGAAAAAAATCATCCGTTTGGCTTTTACAGATAGGTGGGGTAGAAATTTACCCCAGGGTGTTAGTTACGCATGCTTTAATTTATCATCACCTAACATGTTATTAATAGGTTTTTATAATATTTAAACAAAATGAGTAAATATTAATATGACAATCAATTAGCACGTTGTCTCGAGAATGTAGAGAGATAAATAGAGCTTGATTTACATGATACTTTTCGAACTTTGAAGACATCTCCTCAGAACAGAGCGTTCATATATTCGACACAGAAATAGAGCTCGAAACTGATAATTACGCAATAATTCAGTGTGTTTGATGTGTTTTGCAAATAATAATTAGAATTAGAATAAAATAAAAAATACTTTCTCATAATTTTATTTAAAAAAAAGTTTTTTATTTTGATTTGTTATAAGTTTTGAAATTTTCGTTTATTTAACTTTGAGTTTAAAATGTTTATAAAGCATCTATTCGATGTCCGATTAGTGTAAGTTTTTGGTTCCCACAATAACTTTCCAAGATTTTCCTAGAAGAGCATTGTGGAAACTATTAGTTGCAAATGAAAAATTCTTTATTTTTTGTTATGATTGATTTAAGATGTTTTTTTACGCTAGATAGTCGTTTTTTTTTTAAAGAAATCGTATAATTTAGTGAGCCCGCTAATACATATAAATCACGAATTGAATTGATTTGAAATATTTACTAAAAATTTTTCAATTTCCCATTGGGGTAATTTTTTTACCCCAGGGTGTTCCAAGTGTAACCAAAAATAAGGATGTTACTTAAGGGTTAAATAGTTACTTAAATTATGGACTTAACAAGACCAAAACTGGATTGATTTGCCATCCAGCGTAACTTGCAGCACACATTGCTAGGAAGGCCAACTGTTTGGATTGCAGTCCATTAACATAATTAAGCGCAAACAGCGCTGCAGTGACAACTCAAACAGCGCGGTATCAGTTAAATATGCAATCAAATAACATCTACCTGAAAGTTATATTTACCACTAAGACTCCATTCAGGAAATTGAGAGCGACAAATTGAATTAGCAAAGATAATGCTTTGAAAATATTTAGATCCAAAACATTAGTTAATCTTTCACAGATGTCATAACATAAATATTATCACTTTTGTATGAGACTGATTCACACAACCCTTAAAGTACCAGCGAATCGAGATAAAATAAAATTGTTGTTAAGGCTCCAAAAGTAAGCGTCTGATAGATACTTATACAAGAAAACATTTCTTATTGGAAAATCAACATTACAGATTTTGCGCCATATTTTTATAAACTTGGACCTGCAGTTCATATTTGAAAACGATAATTTTTCATTTGCATCAATATTCCAATTCAGGAAACAGATTCCGAGTTATCAAATGAGATATCTGAAACTTTTAACGAAGATTAAATCGATGGAGTTAAATAAGTCAAATACCAAATGTTGCTGAGCTCTCAAAGGAAAGGATCTACACACAAAAAGTTGGAGGAAACACGATCTTCCCGTATTCAAAGTAAACCTAAAGAAATTCGTGCGTAAACTCAAATCCTAAATAAGCAGCCATTTTCATCTGTAGTTCATGGTAATAAGATTGAAAGTTGATATCACAAAGTAATATTTCATTCCATAATTCTTATTAGTAGAAAAGGAAATTAATTAATCCAAAAGCAATTTAAAAGATCTACGTAATCTGTTTGTTCTTAAAAAATATTGGACATAGAAACTCAGTTCGTTAGGAAAAGGGAGAGAAGACAATGGACCAATTTTTAAAGTATCCAAGTATTAATTTTACTAAAATAAACGTAACATAGCAATTAGTGCGATAGATTAATTTGTTTTAAGATTGAAATCTCACGCGACTAGAACAAAAGGAATAAACTTAAGAAATAATAATAATAATAATAATAATTCTTTATTTCTCACCATAGAACACAAATATTAACAATTATAATTGTAGGTATATACAAAATGCAACTATAGCTATGGTGGGTTGACACCTGAACTAGGATGAATCCTGTATCTCAGGTTATCAACCCTCCACCCCATAAAATGGTCTTATGTTAAGCCAATTACAATATCTGATAAAAATTTAAAGAATTTACAATAATTGAATTTAAGAGGTAGATAACAAAAACGTCCGCAACCGGGCGTCCAGGTAAGTGGTGTATTCGAAAGTTAGTGTGTGGTACAAGTTATGGGTTGCTGACTATTTAACAATAAGTTGCTTAAGTAACAAATCAATGCACTTACTAACTAATAAACCTATGGTATATTGTGTTGTGTGGTTTTGTTGCGTTGGAATGTGTAGTGTGTGGTATGGTTTGTAAATGTAAAATAAATTATTGTTATAAAGGTGTTTGTGACTAACAAGCGTTTGATGTGTGGATGTATTATGTCGGTTATGTGTCGTGAATTTATGTGGTGTAGTGTGTTTAGTGACAGTGTGTGATGTTGTGTGCATGAAAGAAAAGGATTTAATTTCATGGTAAGGGAAAAATATATTAAAATAACAATTACTGCAAAAGTAAGGAATATGTCAACCTGTTTAGGCAATCATTTTAAGTATATTTTCTGTTGCGTCATAACTAAGAGAAGTAAGAATATGTTTTAATTTTACCTTTAGACTCGTTCTGTTCATTTTATAAATTTGGTTTGTGTCACTAAAGTGTCTATACAGGGATGGTCCAGTATAGAATAGTTGTCGTCGTGCGAATATGGAGTTGAAAATAGGCACAGGGGTACGTTTTCTTCTTTTGTATTGGAGCGACTGGGAGGGAACAAATGTCTTATGGTAACGAAGTACTGAGTGAAGAATAAAGAGTTGTCTGACCGTTAAAAGGTTGGCTTCCGTATACAGAGTATTCGTAGGGTATAGTCTTGGTTTACGTAACATCACTTTGATAACAGCTCTTTGCGCTCTCTCCAGCTCCAGAAGATGCGTTGCAGCAGCTCCGCCCCACACTGGTATACAATATGTTAAGAGAGATTGGCAAAGAGCAAGGTATATTTTAGTAATGAGTACCGTGTCTGCTGATTCTCTAAGATTTTTAAAAATATGTAAAAGTTTGCGAACGCGATTACTGAGTGCTGTAATATGTGGTTTCCAATTCAAGTTTTTATCTATTGTAACTCCTAAGTATTTGTGTGTTTCAGTTTGTATAATATCGGGACAATTGCAAGGCGTGATCCTATCATTCGAACAATTAACTACGTGGGCTTTGATATTGAATTCAGGGGGTGGTTTATTGACCTCAGAGATTCTAAAAGTAATAAATTTTGTTTTCGGGACATTTATGGTTAGGAGGTTGTGATCAAGCCATTTAATTACTTTTACCAGACCACTTTCGGTTGATTTTTTTACCTGCGACCATGTTGCACCCCAGAAGATTAGGGCCGTGTCATCTGCGAAAGCTAATGTACTACCACTATCAATTTTGAGTTTGCACAGACTATTAACATAAGCCAGAAAAAGAGTGGGCCCTAGCGTGCTTCCCTGTGGGATGCCGTACGTAACAGGAAGGCTAGAGCTGAGAACGTCGGATACCTTCACAACTTGGCTTCTATTTGACAGGTAGTTACGGAACCACTCAAGTGCAACTCCACGTATTCCCAGATCCTCCAACTTAAGCAAAAGCAGCGGAATGGACACAGTGTCGAATGCTTTTTTGAGATCTAAAAAGACAGCTAAACATTTTTCTCCTCTGTCTAAAGCATTTGTGACTGTTTGTGAGAGATTGGCAACAGCGTCCTCCGTGTTCCTACCCGATCGGAACCCGTATTGATTATCGACTAACAGTTGCTTATTTTCCAAGAAGCTAGTTAATCGGATGTTAACAACTTTTTCAATAACCTTGCTGACAGTGCTAAGAAGTGAAATTGGTCGGTAGTTCGTCACCGCGTCTTCACCTCCACCCTTGTATACAGGAACGACTACAGCCCTCTTAAAAATAGCTGGAAAAATGCCAGAAGAGATACTAAGATTGCAGAGGTGGGCAATCATTGAACATAGTATAGAGTGCGAATTTTTAAGAATAGTACTAGTAATGCTATCTAAACCTGGTGCGCTATGTGTTCTGAGGTTAAGGATGATTTTATCTATTTCCCAAAAGTCTGTAGGGTATAGGCACATTGAATTGACATTTCCGGTAGATGGGATTTTTTTTAATAACTCGTCCTCGTTAGAATCTAATTTTGCTAGTATATCTGTTGCAAGTACTTTGCCAACTGACGTGAAATAAGTGTTGACTTGGTCAAGGGATTGTTTTTGAGATGGTAAAAGATTTAATAAAGCAGTTGATTGCATGTGTTTACTTTTAATGTTACACAGCTCTTTAACTGTATCCCAAGTGCCTTTATTGTTTTTGTAGTTCTGGCTAATTTTTTTCTTATAATAGTCAATTTTAAGGGTTTTTGCTGTCTGATTACATATATTGCGATATTTGATATATGTCTCTCTTAAAGTAGTGTCATCAGGGTTCTTTTTTACAAGTTGGTGTAAACGGTTTCTCCTTTGAAAGCATTTAACAATACCCGCTGTAATCCATGGTTTAATGGGTCTCTTTCTTTTGGTGAAAGTAATAGTACTCGTATTAATACTTATTAAATGTTGAAGGGTGTCAATTAGAACTTTTGCGGCATGTTCTGTCTCTGTAATAGCTAGGTATGGCTTCCAATCATGTGTTTTAATAGCAATTTGAAGGCATTCATAGTTTATTTTGGTTCTGGTCAGCGAAGAGATTACGCTAGAATTTTGAGCAAGAGGAGTGGACATGGAAAGAAAGAGTGGATAGTGGTCGGTAATATCAGATAAGAGTACATAACTTTTAAATTGCCCTGTAAATTTGCACATGAAATGGTCTAGGCAAGTATGTCCGTGAGTAGGAATATCGATTGTATTTTGTAAGCCATGTGAACCCATAATTTCCAAATAATCTCTTGTATATGAATTATTAGTATCCAATGTATTTATATTAATGTCTCCTGTAATTACGATATTTCGAGATCTAGTTGTAAGTAAAACTGTATCCAATGAATTGAGAAATTTACTTGGGTTTTTAAATGTGTAGGGGCGATAAACACCAAGGACAGTTAAATCACCTATTTTAGCGGCAAGACAATTAGCTTCATCTATCACAATTTCTTGGACTGAAGCGGAAATAGAATCATTAATATACATTATAACACCATCATTTTGGTTATAGCTTCTTTTACTATGGAAAAGAGAGTAGCCATCAAGTATTGGGGGAATAGAGTTTTCGTCACACCAACATTCCGATAGGACTATAACGTGTATATTTGTTTTTAACCTAGTGAGATATACCAAAAAGCTGTCCAGGTTCTTGCTTACACTTCTTATGTTCATAGAAATAATATTGAGTTTATTTTTACCTCTAGGTGCAAAACTGTCAAGATCAGCAGCAAGGTTGTTAGGGTCTTCTATGAACGTACAGGAAGAAGAGCAGGCTGCGTCAATTTCTTCAAATAAATCTGAACTATTCATTCTTGTAGCTAATGGTAAGAATGGTCTCCAGGAGGCTTAGTTTCCGAAAATTTGTACATCTTACTGGTAAAGCAGTGTGGTTAGTAAGGCTTAATTTTGTGTAATGGAGTGTATAAATATGAGAGTGAGAAAGTGTGGCATATTTAGTGGTACTATCAATAATTTTTAAGTATGTGCTATGAGACTTGTGTACAATTATGGGTAATAACAGGTTAACGATTTTTAAAGCATCGTAATTAGTACGGCTGAATTTTGTGTAATGAAATGTGTAAATAAAGGTGAGTGACAGTGAGTATTGCTTTGTGGTTGCGTTAGTAATAATTTGTACGTTTGTGATTGGTGTTTTGTGATCTTTGACGTGTGTAAATAGGATAACAATTTTTAATTTAAAGATTTCGATTTGCTCTAAATTAGAGTGAGGATATTTTTGCAATGTAAACATTATTAATATTACGACTAGTCACTTTGTTCTTAAAAGTTGAAATTGAGCTTCATTTTTAATCAATATGTAGGGCTCGCCTTGCCTTTTTCGCAGGTAAACTGAACCGTTTGAGGTCCAACAATAGTCATACCCCATGGTTTTGCGGAAATCCCGGGCGAGGAAGTATAAGCGCGCTGCACGCGGGGTAAGGTGCTCGGAGATGAATATGTCTGTTTTAGGCCCTTCTAGCCCCAAGTGCGATGAATTCAGTTGTTCCGTCTTGAATCGGATTGAGTTGAGTTTGTGGTTTTTAGCTGCAGTTAGAATGTTTCCTTTTAGAATGGTCGAAGAGAACTCGGCTACTATTCCCGTATTGTTCTGATCTGGTTTAGATGGCATGCGGTAAACGTCTCGCATCTCGCAATCCTCTATCTTGATACCGAGGGTGGAAGTTAGTTTTTTAACCATGTCAAAAAGATCTGCTTTATTTTCGGTATTCCGTTTTGGTATATTTCGGATTTGGATGCTAGTTTTGCGAGAAAGCCTTTCAAGTGTTTCACATTTCTCCTCAATAACGGTCATTTGCGATGCAATTTGCTTCCGCTGTTCCTCTAAATTTTTTATACTGAGTTGGACATCGTCTAATTTTGCAGTTACAAACTCAATTGACTTTTCGATGTCCAAATTCTTCTTGAGCGTGATATCATTTTGTGTTTTGATGTCTGATATATGTTTTTCTAACACATCCAGCCGCGAGTTTTGTTGAGATTGTAAAGCACTTATCATATCATGTAGTTCTTCTCGTATCAATGTCCTTAAATCATTCGATTCGCAGCACGCGCCAGTCACCTCTTTTGTCTCTCTTGTCACCCGTCGGCGCTTGTGTTCTCTTTGGGTGATGTGCTCAGATTCTTCTGATGGGGTGGCGTAAGATGTCATCTTGTCAACGTCTGTTTCCGACATGCTGTGGATTTTGTTTGGGGAACGTGCCAGGTTGGGCATTGTAGTTATGGTAGATTTATACGAGTTAATATTTTATGTGTGCTGTATAATAGATTTAGAATCGAGTAGTAACTCGATACTGCTTTTCGCATTCTAAAATCGATTCGCTCAGATAGGTTCGCCAAATCGATTTGCATCTAAGAGACAGAAGACAATAGATTGAAACGGAAAGTGTATAGCACTCGAAAAGGCCATTACATTCGATGCACGGCGACACGTCTGTATCGACCGTGCTCGTCAGTGTCACAAAATAGATCCGGACAGAATGTCCTCTTTTATACGAATTATGATAAAAATGATGACTTAGTACACTTTAATAATGTCCAGTAAAGCGTTATTATTTTCGTCCGTCCAGAATTGCTAAATCCCATCAAAAACAATACTTGTCAAAAAAACCAAGTCTCGCAACTCAGTTGTTCTACGGTAAAAAGTTGTGAGATCTATGTAATACCAAGTCCAGGCCAGGAAATCTTTAACGTTTTACATAAATTATTGACTTGGCCATCGCACTAAATAATTTAATTTACACGTGTTTTCATGCGATGGCCAAGTCAATATATTTATGTAAAACGTTAAAGATTTCCTGGCCTGGACTTGGTATTACATGGATCTCACAACTTTTTACCGTAGAACAACTGAGTTGCGAGACTTGGTTTTTTTGACAAGTATTGTTTTTGATGGGATCTCATTTCTTTTTGTATTTTGTAGACAGCAGTTATGTATCTAGAAAACTGGACCGAAATTGAAAAATTTTACTCGACTTGGCGGTTGCACTACCGTGCCCCCAAATATCATTTCTTTTTGTATTTTGTAGATAGCAGTTATGTATCTAGAAAACTGGACCGAAATTGAAAAATTTTACTCGACTTGGCGGTTGCACTACCGTGCCCCCAAATATTTTAGTTTTTCCTTGATTCATACACCAAACACTACTTATATTCCAAATTTGAAGCTTCTAGGTCTGCTAGAAGTGCCTTAGAGTTTTGATGATCGGTGAGTCAGTGAGTCAGTCAGTGAGTGACAAAATTAAGTAACTTTGACCCGTTATAATTCTTAAACTACTGGTTCAAATTGAATGAAATTTTAAATATACCGTGTCTTTACAATGCCTGCATAGCTAATGAAAATTCAGCCTTCTAGTTTTATCCACAACGAAGTTACAGGCGGTCGAAAATGGCCTGAATTGCTTCGAGAAAAGGATGGTACGGCCGTGCCGCTTTTTTGCTCGACTTGGTGGGGGCACTGCCGTGCCCCCAGATAAAGTGGCAGTATAGCATAGCTCGTAGAGCTGATGGCCGCAACGGTAGAAAAGTTCTCGAGTGGCGTCCACGGGCCGGAAGACGTAGCGTGGGCAGGAACTGAGTGGACCGAAGATCTGGTGAAGGTTGCTGGAAGAACCTGGATGCGGACAGCGCTGGACAGGTCGTTATGGAAATCCAGCAGTGGACGTCAATTAGCTGATACGGACAAAAGAAGAAAAACTTGATATTTTTCTGCAGTCTCGTTAAAAAAAGGCAGCAGATAATCCAGCAGTCCTACTGCTTATCTATTACATCACCAGTGTCCCACTGAACTGATTCTGTTTAATCAACGCCCGCACAGGAATGGAAACTATTCGTGATCGAAGCGAGGGCAGGTTGACGAGCAATCTTCAACTAATATCCTCGCGAACTCAATTACAATAGTACGGAGGCCTTTAATTTCCTCATGTAGTTCTGTTTTCAGTTTTGTACTTTGGGTTCAATCGAGCGGTGTTAAGATGTTGGACTTTATTGGAAGAATTTTGCTCATAGTCGCAAGATGTTTCGATGGTCGCGAATTGTGATTTATTTAGGTATCCTTTGTTATCAGAACTACAATTACGGGATAAACTTAACCTTCACTGGTTGGGTTTTTATTGACGGTCAGCTGTAGATCCTGGCTACATAGGAGTTGTAGCAAGGGGAACGAGGGATGGAAGTAGCCCCATTCAGTATTACAAAATCTACTTCAAAACTACGTCGTAATACTAAGCATAATACTGTAGGTAAACATGCAAACGAACGAGATTCCTGTAATCTAGAGCAACATTAGCAGAATTGTTGTATTTCCATACAGACAATACGTTGTACCTTAACGATAAATGATAATGAAGCAACAATATTATATTATTTTAAAGAGTGTAAAAGGTGTGAATATAGTTTAAAAAAGTGTTTCGAACCTCATAAAAATATTTTAATGGCCTTGGGCCAAACATAGTGATACCGACTTAATTTTTAACACCTGTAATATGTTATTTACCTATGTTCCACGAATAAACGAATTTGATTTGATTTGATTTGATTTGAAAAAAAAAAATGAAACAATATCCTGCCTAACACTTGACATTTTGAAAACTTAACAAGAAAAGAATCTTCAATTATTTTCAATTAATCGAAATCTAAAATAATCTAGTAACGAGGTAAACTGATAATAACGAAGTAATGTTTGACATTTAGAACATACATAGAAAAAAAACATAATATATACATAGAACCTCCTCCTTTTTTTAAATCGGTTAAAAAGCAACACACTTTTGTGCAAAAACATACCGGACGTACTTAATTCCGCACGTTTCCTTGGAGTTATTAAATAAATAATATTCCATACAAAATTCATATCCATCGCTAAGGAACGTCTAGACAGGAACCCGAGTCACAGCTTATTACTCGTGTTGAGTGCAGTTAATATTAAACACGCTGTAACTGAATCATAGCCTTGTGAATTTGTGAGAGCCACTTTATTAATGGGACTTTGGGCCAAGAAGTTACATTTCTCGTATAAAAATAAAGACAAACGAATGTATACATTATTAAAATTTTCATACAAATCGGAATTTATAAAATTTATTTTGTATGAAAATTAAAAAAATTTAAATGATGATATCAAATTTCTGACTTCACCATACCATTTATATGACCATGTTAACATGGGCTAGTGTCGGCTCATATACCCATTTACCTAACACCCTGTATAATCTTTCCAAAAAATAATCTACAATATAAAAATGAATTGCAATATGTGTTGGTAAGCGCATAACTCTACAACGCCTGGACCAATTTTATCAATTCTTTTTTATTATGCTCGTTGAAGTCCAAGGATGGTTTTTACGACGAGAAAAATTCGAATAATTTCCGGGAAACAGAAATTTTCCTAAAAACAGCCCTTTTTTCACGCGGGCGAAGCCGCGGCCGGAAAGCTACTAATATGATAAAAGCAATTAAACGATATTCGAATATATCTCTAAGAGAAATCTCAAAACGCTTACGTTCTGCTTACGTTCAATTGCCATAGATTTCTCTAACAGTATTATAATTTGACGATGTCATATTCCCACAAATAAGCGCAATATCCATTGCCTACTTACCATAACGATGCACCGAGACACAGTAGCGGCCCTATAAAAGCTATTAGCTATAAAACGGTTACCCTTATCGCTACAGGCATCTTCATTTGAATAGATTCGGCTCTAAATTTCGCCGCTTTGTCTATTTTACTGTCGATCGATATCGACGTGTTATGGTATCGCCTTAAGCAGTCGACTGTTTCAATAGCTTTACATAGTTCGAGGCTGGTGTGGGCTCAACTATTCTTGATATGTGTGGAGAAAGGGATGCGACAGTCAGTGCTATCGATTTGTATCGGTAGAACCATTTCCATGCGACAATTGATACTGATCTATGACCAGAGCTAGTAAGGTTAATGACGTATGCCCTGTATTGTCATAATTTCCCAGTACTAGAAATACAGGCTAAATTCTCAGATTTCAAAATTCATGGAATGATTTTTAAAAATAGCTCTGGAAATTCGTTCAGGCAAACTGTGAAAATCAAATAACTCATATAACAACAATACCAGGAAAAACTAGGAGTACCCATCGTAGCTAAAAAAAGTCCGTAATATTACTGAAAAATCAGTTTAGTCAATATTAAAAATAAAACAGCCAATAATTATTCTTATAGAGAAGAACCTCCTCTTAACTCTATCTTATAAGATACCTCTTAAGTTTCAGGAAGTCCAATATAATTTATTCGCGGGACGGCGAACGTAAAGGCGATCCCTACGATTTGAATGGAACACGCAATCGGCCGTTGTCGCCACTCGCCAGTCGGCTGGATACAGGTGCCGATTAGACCTGAATCGGTATCAGATGGGACGGCCAGCACGCAACGCAGACGAATGGCCCAAGAGTAGGAAGGAGGCAATGGGAACATTAATATAATTAAATGTGTATTTATTATACGAATTTTGAACAACAATGATAACGATTGATACAAATGTCAATGTTAGATGGGACGACCAGTACCTACGTAAAACTCTTATAAACTCTTAAAACTCATTTATTTCTGTAAATAGGCTTTAAAAAAGCACTTTTACACGTCCCAGTAACGTAGAAGAATGGCTAAAGATTAGAAAGCAATCAGAATATTATAAATCTATAAGTATTTATTCAATGAAAGTGTTTATTGACTACTAATTTGGAGAATCTTAGGCTGACTTACCTTTGACAAACGTCAAAAATCTGTCAAACTCCATACAAAAACACCGGTTGTCGTTATAGTTACGGTCAAAGTTAGGTGGTGCAACTCAGCCTTAGAGAACGAAAAAAAGTAGCCAACTTTAGTTGCGT
Source organism: Ostrinia nubilalis (assembly GCF_963855985.1). NCBI lineage: Eukaryota > Metazoa > Arthropoda > Insecta > Lepidoptera > Crambidae > Ostrinia > Ostrinia nubilalis. Next base: position 12,347,752 of record NC_087098.1, read on the forward strand.
TGTTTCGTAGCTATTGCCTCAGAAATTAATATTTTCTTGAAAATGGTTAAAGTTCCTTGTTAGCATTTACAGAATACAAAACAATAAGCAAGGGTAAGTAATATGGCCATTAATATACAAAAATAGCATTTCGCTTTTAAAGAGGCTCATTAAGCAACAAAAGGCAAAAGTCCTTAAAACACCACTTACCATCTGTCTTTAGTCCTTAACTTTCAAACTTAAGTGAAACGATCTACAAAGGAATAACTCATGCGCTTCAAACCATTAAAACGCTCGGAATAAACAAGGAACACTGATATACGGTAGCAATGCGTTAATACCCTCAGATAGCGCTACCAATAACAGGATCCCAATACATATTCTGTGGATGCAATTTGATCACAGATAACAATAGAATAAACTTCGCCTAGAGGTGCAAAATAACGTGCATTTTAATTACACTTCCGTGCTTTTAAATTATGCATGGAGTCATGTCGTTATCCTTAATAGCCGAGATAAAACCTAAATGGTTGCTTCGCTATTGGAGATTCTCTAATGCTTTAGAAAGGACATCACTTTATTTTTACTACCATCAATTACCACAATTGTATAGTCAACAAACGAGACGGTTAAATATTCAACAATTTAAATTAACTCTTAGCAAAAATATCATTTTCATTAAACTTTGCAAATAAAGCATAATGCGCTCTTTGTCCTACTGTATTTACAAACAGTACAGCATACGTTAAAACACGTCCGTCGGATTTAAATATCACCGTGCGGAATAATTAAAATGAAAACGAGGTGAAACATCAAACAAGATTATGTAAATCAAACAATATTCGCAAACATTACCTCGAAAGGAAATAAAAAGGTGGGCGGACACCGATCCGAATAATCCGGGAGATGATATGGTGTCGCGTTAGCGAGACGTCATCGGCAGTCGTAGCACGTTCTCCCCAGCCTGCGACATCAGGCCTCAAGATACAGAAAAAAATACACGACGCAACTTTCACAAAAGTGGGAGAAGTCATTTATCAAGCCACCGCTAAGAACTCGCGACAGCCAGAACTTTTGATACAGGATACCGCCACCAGACATTAATAACAAGGATATCATAGCACTCCCGTTTTTTAGGATGTCCTCAACGTGTTTTATCACTTAAGCCGCGAAACTTTGCTCTCAACATCATAGAGTTTTTGCGCTGGTAGCGTTAACCGCGACCTAGATAGAGGAACTTTTAGTTTTTCTATTGTGCATCGAGCAACCACTTTGTTGTTGGGAAACCGTTTTCTTTAACGAGACTTTCTTGTGAAGATCTCTAACAATTTTTATTCTTATTTAAATTTAAATTCCTTGCTTCCATTTATGACTTTGTAGTTTCCTGGTTCAGCGCTTTGTGGTTTGCGGTCAACTATTTTCTAGTTATATCATCCTGACGTTTAGGTTTGGAACTTGTTAATGAATCTAACAAGTTTGCACTCCCGAAGTACCACAAACAAAGCGTGCGACGTATCTTTATTCCCGGCGTCGGCTACCAAAACTTTGGCCGTATTCTGAACACAACTAACTTCCAGTTAGTCTCGTAAACGACTTTACGTGTCGAACAAGGAAATCAAATTATCAACTCCCACGAACTTCGCACCTCTTCCAGTCCGAGAGATACCGGAACACGTCCCCCAAAAACGTTGCCAGCCCCTGTTTGAAAATTCTGTACAATTCTTTAGACAAAAATGTGTGGGGCACGCGACGCCAAACAAGCTTTATTGGGTATCTTCACCAAAGTATGTGAGTAGGGAATTCAATAAGTGACAGCAAAAAGGAATTAAAGGAACCCATGTAAACACGGGTGCAGTTTATTTATGATTGCTTCCAGGATTTCATTGTTAGTAGTTACTTACTTACGTATTAATAACACTGACCATAATCTAGAGTACAAACAAGTTGAAAAAGGCAACAGTTAATCAGTGGAAATCAATTCCCGTCCGGATTGCATTCATAAAAATTCAGTAGCTCACTACCGATTCGAGGAACAGGACAACAACGTATCTATAATAATTCCTGAGACAGCGCAAGTTTCCTTTTTTAACTCGCTGTGGTGGCTCGATTAAGAAAACATTACATAATTGTGCGAGAGCGGTCGGGCGCGCTAGTGGCGCCATGCGAGGGAACGTGTAACTATGTAGGGGCGAGGGCGGTAGAACGGCGGAGGGGGGCGAACGAAGGGGCAGCAATGAGCGAACCACTCTCGCCGAACTGGCGAGCCGAGAACGTTAGTCGCAAACGAACCACGATGAGGCAAGCACGCGTCAGCGTCGCCTCCGACACCCGACGTACGTGCGCCGCGACGTAAACACGAGTGAAGTGAACTATTAACGATAATGTCTCAATAATAACCGACTGACTCGATCCCAGTGAATAAGTGACTGTTAATTACTGTCTCGATTTGATAGTTAGAGACAAATGTGTTTGGAAAATGTTTCAATTGCTGACTCTTTTGTTAGTGAGTTTGAGTGTTAATGCCGCATATGCACCGAGAGGCGTGGATAATTGCAGCCGATTGCCGAAAGGTGACCAAGGTGGCACCTTATGCCGGGTGCGGACACTCGATGCCGATGGATCCAGTTTGGCATCTGCGCCCGCGGAACACACGAAGCGGCTTACCGTGGAGTGCAACCAGCTGCTGCTCTTTGAAAGTTACCTGGAAGCAAACTATTTCCAAAGGTTCTCGTCGCTCTCCGAGTTGATTGTTCGCAACTGCAAACTACTTCGAGTGCCAGGCAATGCATTCGAAGGACTTCGCGACCTGAAAAAGTTATCGATACGCTCTAAAAACAGTGACTGGAGCCCGAACAAGAATTTAGAGCTATCTCTTGGAACTTTTAACGGGTTAAGAGAACTACAACACCTGGATTTGGGCGATAATAACTTGAAATCTATTCCATCAGATGTTTTCTGTCCCTTGGATAATCTTCAGGCGTTAAACCTTACGAATAACAAAATCAAAAGTGTAGACCGCCTCGGTTTCGGGAAAAGCTGCGGTTCCGGCCTTCGAAGTTTAGACTTAAGCCACAATGAACTTAAGTCCTTAACAGAGGAGTCGGAAATTACGGTATTAAGAAGACTTCAAGAACTACGGCTCCAGCATAATAATATCAGCGATATTTCAAGTGAAACGTTTAATGGACTTATTCCGTTACGAATATTAAACATTTCCTACAATAACCTTCAGTCGATACCTGAGGGCACGTTCGCGAACACGAAAGAGTTGCGAGAAGTGTATTTGAATAATAACCAGCTATTTGAGTTGGCCAGAGGCGTATTCCACCGATTAGAGCAGCTGCTTGTCTTAGATTTATCGAATAATCAGCTTTCTAGCGCTCATATAGACGGCGGGACGTTTATTGGCCTTATACGCTTAGTCATTCTGAATTTATCCAATAATGCTTTGACGAGGATAGATGGTAAGACGTTCAAAGATTTATTCTTTCTCCAGATACTAGATTTAAGAAACAACTCAATTGGATACATTGAAGAGAATACTTTCCTTCCTTTGTACAATTTGCATACATTAAATTTAGCTGAGAACCGTTTACATACGATAGACGAATATTTGTTCAATGGTTTGTTTGTATTGAGTAAATTGAATTTGAATAATAACTTATTGATAAACATAGATCCTAAAGCTTTTAAAAATTGTTCAGACTTAAAAGAATTAGATTTAAGTTCTAATCAACTTCATGAAGTACCGTCAGCAATATGGGAACTATCTCTTTTGAAAACTTTAGATCTAGGCGAGAACTTAATTACTGATATTAAAAATGGTTCGTTTAGGAATTTAGATCAGTTAACCGGGCTAAGACTAATTGATAATCAGATTGGTAATCTCACCATCGGCATGTTTTGGGATTTGCCAAGTTTACAAGTTCTGAACTTAGCTAAAAATAAGGTACAAGCTGTTGAGAGAGGAAGTTTTCAAAGGAATAAGCAACTGGAAGCAATCAGATTAGACGGGAATTTTGTGTCAGATATAAATGGAGTATTTTCAACGTTGCTAAGTTTGTTATGGCTTAATTTATCTGAAAATCATCTTGTTTGGTTTGATTACGCATTTATACCTAGCAATTTGAAATGGCTTGATGTACACGGCAACTTCATAGAGCACTTGGGCAACTATTACAAACTCCAAGATGAAATTCATATAAAAACATTAGACGTAAGCCACAATCGTATCGTAGAAATATCCCCCTTAGCCATTCCCAATAGCGTCGAATTGTTGTTCATAAACAATAACCACATAAATAACATCCAAGTAAACACGTTTATGGAGAAACGCAATCTCACAAGAGTTGATATTTACGCAAATGAGATATCTCATTTAGATATAAACAGCCTCCGGTTGTCCCCAGTTCCTTCGAACAAGTCTCTGCCAGAGTTCTATATAGGAGGAAATCCGTTTAACTGTGATTGCTCGATGGAATGGTTGCCATTGATAAACAATATGACTGCAATGAGGCAACACCCGCGCATAATGGATCTAGAGAATGTTTTGTGCAAAATGACGCATGCAAGAGGCGTCACCCATATCCCATTGAGCAATTTGAAGTCGACAGACTTCTTGTGTACATACGAAACGCATTGTTTCACACTCTGCCATTGTTGCGACTATGTAGCTTGCGATTGCCAAATGACGTGCCCAAATAATTGTTCCTGTTATCACGACCCCACTTGGCACACCAACGTGGTGGATTGCTCCAGCCAACGAGCTGTTGAAATACCAGAAAAGATACCTATGGACGCTACCGAGGTCTACTTAGACGGGAATGACTTTAAAGAATTGCAAAATTATGCATTCATCGGCAGAAAAAATATGAGATCACTTTATGTAAATTCGAGTGAAGTTGAAAACATACAGAATAGGACGTTCGCCGGTTTATCCTCCCTCATTATTTTGCATCTCGGAAACAATAAACTGAAACATTTAAATGGCTTTGAGTTTGAACATTTGACGCAGCTTAATGAATTGTATTTGCAAGATAACTTCATCAGTCACATAGCGAATTCAACTTTTTCCACTTTGCATTCGCTTAAAATTTTGAGGCTAGACGGAAATAGATTAGTCGATTTTGCCGTTTGGACCTTAAATAGTAAGCCAAATTTAAATGCAATCGCTTTAGGAAATAATATTTGGTCGTGTAAATGTAGATATTTGCAAAGATTCACTGCGTTTATATCTGATAATGTCCCTAAGATAATTGACGTAGCCGACGTGTGGTGCTGGAATACTGACTCCCCGACGCCACAAAAGAAAGAACTCAATCTAAATGGCACAATATGCAGCGACTATTACGCGGGAGATTCTGTTATAGATAACATGTTGGTCTCAAATTACATGCCCATGATGGTAACTACGCTCACTGGATTCATGTTGATCATGCTAGTCATCCTTTTGATTTTCTTGTTTAGAGACACGATTCGCATATGGCTTTATACAAGCTGCGGAATAAGATTGTTCCCATTCACTGGAGCGTACGACGACACTGATAAATTATACGATGCTTATGTCTGCTACAGCCCAAAGGATGATGATTTTGTTATTCAAACGTTAGCCGCTGAGTTGGAAAATGGGAGACCTCTATACAAACTCTGTTTACATTACAGAGATATACCTCAACACGGCTCCGCGTACATGCAGTATACGTTACCTATACCTGAAGCTGCGGAGGCGTCTAAAAGAATTATTTTAGTTGTCACAAGAAATTTCCTAGAAACGGAATGGTCTCGATTAGATTACCGGCAAGCTCTACACAACATTTTAAAATCTCGAATTTACACCTTAGTCATAATAGAGGAGAGTTCAATATTCCCAGAAGCTGAGTGTGATCCAGATCTGAGGCCATACTTGAAAACCGGTTTGCGGATAAGGTGGGGCCAAAATAAGTTTTGGGAGAATTTGCGATATGCGATGCCGAACAGGAAGTTAAAGTCGAAGTCGTCTAGTTATAGGAACAATATAAACTCATATACGATGAGAAGTGGTATGCAGAATGGTACAATGAGATCATTTTCGTTTACCGAGAAAATGCGAGGGTCCGCAGATGGCGTTAGTGCGACGCCTGAGTTTAGTGAAGATAGAGGGCAGCAGTTGCAATCTCATATTATTCCTGCTTATGGACCTGATGGGAGACCTCCCTCAGATCATATTTATTCCTCGATAGATTCAGATTACTCGTCGTTAGAGTTAGGAGGTAATAATCCGAATAGAAGAAGGGATTTTCGGCAATGGCCGCCCCCGCCGCCCCTCATTGACACCCAATCGTCAGGCCAAGCCTATCTCGTCTAGTCTATGTGCTTACAAACTCATTGATACCTAAATTATAGAACTCATTTAGTCAAGCTTCATGTGAATATTGTACCTATTATTGCGACGCGCGCTTTACCAAAAAATTTAATCTATTTTTGTATTTTCTCGCCGTTCCAAAGGGCGTTTGTTTCATAATTTTGGTGTAAATACATTCTATAAGACTGCTGTAGTATATTATGATTGTGAATTTGTATATAATGTGTAAATAAATGTCCATATAAGTCACGAGTATACTATTTATATACTTTAATAAAGCCATTGTGATAATTTTTGCATATTTGCATCTTTTATTTATACCTAAATCTTTAATTACTAAGATGGAATTTGAATCAACATTAAATTAAAAATAACATTTAAAATGAGAACTTACACTACTTACATCATATTTTTTTAATTGTAACCATGTTTAACTAATTTATTAGTCATGATTAAATAATAGAGTATTACATAATATTTCATTAGTCCACTTACAAATTGTCATGACACGAGTAAAAAATAATTAAGCAATCCAAGTTTTTTAACTCAAGTTCGTCAACTTTAACTCAGTTGTTGTGAACTTTTAATTTCATGTGTTTCATATAATTTGATAACAAAATAGTAATTTTACACATCACAATCCAAACTAATATTATAAATGCGAAAGTAACTCTGTCTGTCTGTCTGTCTGTTACGCTTTCCCGCTTAAACCTCGCAACCGATTTTGATGAAATTTGGCATAGAGATAGTTTGAGTCCCGGGAAAGAACATAGGATAGTTTTTATCCCGGTTTTTGAAACAGGGACGCGCGCGATAAAGTTTTTCTGTGACAGACAAAATTCCACGCGGGCGAAGCCGCGGGCGGAAAGCTAGTATCTCATAATTCCATCACCTAATAACCTGAGATAAAATTAGAATACAAATAATTTTTTTCTTTATTTCTAAAAAAAAACTTGGCTACAGAGCCCACACAGGGCAAAAAACTATGTCACCTCTGTTCCTAGTCCAAAAACGTAATGGTGGCAGATTACGAAAAAAGGTCTCCAGATACCTGCAGACTAAATCTGACAAAGCATAGGATACGGTACGTGATCGAAATACATAACAAAACACCGGTTCATAACATGCAGTGCCTACTGAATTTCAAAGCGCTATTTTCAAAAGGAATAACGGTTGTACACGACAATAGTATTATAAATTGGGATATTCTCTGTTTATGGAAGGGTCTTAATGATGTGGAGATGTGGTTTTGTTTGAATACGGAAATATGAAATCTAATTTAAATAAAATGTATTGTTGTTTTGACTAGGCCACCATCAAACGTGCTAGCATTAAAATTTGTGTTGTGTTTGATACACACCATTACAAATAACTGTAAACTCTCTACCATGGTCATGACACTGAAGTCACTAGCGTCCTATGAAAATTTTGCATGATACGCTATTTGTGCTATATGCCATAAATCAGTAAGAATTTCCACAGCTAGGATATCAAATAATTTAATGCTTGCTCGTGATCCAACCAACCACACAATCAATCAATCGAAGAAGATGCTTTGGAGACTTCATTCATTACACAAGAGGATCTAAGTTTGTGGTAAGTATAGTAAGTATTTAAAAGGATTTATTGTGACATCTTAAACAGTTTTTTAATATTTAAAAGTCGACTGTATTATTGCTCGACATTTTAGAAATTAAGTAAGGTGCTTCGCTATAATATTTTCATGGTATTTTACCTACAATGTACATTTTTATATCAATTTTATGAGTAGGTAAGTATTTGTTTCGAGTATGAATCATCAAAACGATAGAGATTACTCAGAGAATTCATTCGTAATCACATTTTTCCAACTAGTCTAGACATTGTTATCTCTTTGGTCTCGTATTTACTTTTAATTTTAACTTGCAAATCTCTTTTTTCACGACTTTTTTACACATATTTAAGTCTCCTGCCGCATTTGTCTGTGTCCTTTCCTGTCTAAGGGCTAATCTCAGGATGTCTGCAGGACTTTAGATAAGTGATTCACGAGGAACATATTCCAACAAGCTATTATTGTTTACGAATTTGTTATTTAGTAAGTAGGACGTCCGCGCTGGATGGGGCGCTACCAACCGCGCGATATGGAAACCATTGTGAAGGCCTACGTTCAGTGGACGTCCTGTGATTGAAATGATGATGATGGTGATTATTATTTACGAAAACAAAGGACGTGTAGGAATAGCTGAATCAATAGCTGTAGCGTCTCATTCGATAAATATATTAAGGCAAATAACCTTAATTGATGCGACTCCCGCTGCGAACGGAGTAGCCCACTGTGAGCTTAATAGACATGACCTAATCATGCTACTTAATACAAGCCGTGAACATTGGCTTTTCTATTGTTTATGAGTGACTAAAAACATACCTAAAAATAAGCCGTGAAAAATATATACTTTTGTATTATGAGCTTTTGTATTATACTTATTTTTCTAACCAACTTAAAAAAAGTTTGTAGTTAGAGTAACATGTGACTCATTTGGAACTATTACTTTATTATTGACTTTCATTTGCTCGGTCTTATAGTCGTAGTTTGGTTAGGATATTGATTGCATTTTGGTTCAGATCAGCTAGATTGGATATCTCGTAGTACATACATGGATACATAGATAAATAATGGAGAGCATATAATTAAGGCTATCAGATACTTAATGACTGTTCAAAAAGTGAAATAATGATAATAAATTATGACATTATTATGTTGGGTGATAACTCAAACCCAAAATAGAAGAAGGTAAATACATAATGTCCAAAGATAAAAAAATACAGCATTAACTATCACAAACACACAACATGCGCTTTAGACAAAACAATTTACACAGTTAACATGCAACCCCCTGGGAACCAAACCCACGATTTCGGGGGTGGAGAATGCACTAAATTAATTACCGGGGTCACAGAACGTAAGCAATTAATTAATTTAAGGTTTCCAGGTTTTGGTTTCTACTTTTCATAAAAATATGTTGCAAGTACAAAAAGTAGGTCAAATTTTAATAGGTGGAAAAAAGTTGTCAACGCGACCTTATTTCAATTGCAACAAAGACTTACGAATTTTTTGGCTACTTTGGGTCAAACTATTGACGCTGACTGTACCTCCTAAGCTTCTGTAAGAAAAAAATGTCCTATCAACCTGTCAATGCTCCATAGAAAACCATCAATTGTTACAATCGTAAAATGGCGAATGTTTATTTTAGAGCTGCAGTGTTACAAAGAGTTATGACTGGGTGGTAAAAAAAGCCTTTGTTTTTTCTACAACGAACACTAGTAGCTGTCTTCGACAAACAAAAAAGAAAGACATCATAAAGTACAAGAAACGTTATGAGTCATTGTTGACTCTTTTGACACAAATGCGAGAGGCAATAAAATTGTCTTCATGGGACGTAAAGTAAATACGCCTAAATACCTTGGGGCATTGTTCGTTTCAGGGTTCTTTATACGCAACTACTGGATTGACAGACAGACTTCAATTTGGTACAAAGATGTAGCTTTTATTCAGTTTATAAAAATTATGTGTTAGGAATTTGGGAGGCAAGTTTGCAGCCGATTATGTAAAAAAATAACTTAAAGTTTTGTCACATTATGAAACGAGCTTAGTGTATTTACTTACATTATTATTAGGTATTTTATTGATATCTAAATATTATGTAAAAATTATTATATTCCTTTGAGTTTACGTATGTTTTTTTTATCGTAATACTAGATATTGGGAAATTAACGATTAAAGATCCTAATGTACGCAAGTGTAATTGGCACTTATTCTCAAACATTACTATGAGCTCTCAAAGTTTGCGTGGACGCACAGGGTGACACACAAACCAATCACCGAGCTCTATTCAACGCTGTGCTTTCGATTTGCTGCTTCACTAAAACAACCATTGTTTGTGAATACGGGCGCTAGTTACTTTTTTTTCACGGAAGGTAAATAAATCAGCTGTGTAGAACTGTACCTCTTAATTTTGTGCTAAAATCGTGCACCGCATTGTTCGTGGTCCCGTAAGAGATAACTTTGACAATTTGTATTATGACTTGGGATTAATGCCTAAACTTACTCAATTTAAATGAGAAGTAACAATAAAATACCTAATTACAACATAATAGACACATCAGATTATTAAGTCGGTGGTTTACTTAATTATAATAATTTGTTAAGCAATTAACAGCCAATAATGAAGTTTTTAACAAAACAAATAAAATGCAACTTATTATAAGTTATAAGGCAGTGTAGTACAATTCTCACACTTTAATAAAAATGATATCAAATGCAATTATCTCCACCAGGAGCTTCATTATCGAAGAATAATTACGGATTATCGGCAACGTTTGTAATTCTACACATTATTTTGTTATAATTTTCTTCCCACAGGTTCTTAAACACAGTTGCAGTAAACATAGCTGTGCGTTTGCGCTGAAAGATTCAGATTTTTTTTATTAATTTCTAATGATAGATTCAATGAGTATCGAAGACCTATTAGGGGAGACCGAGGTGAGTTGTAACAAAGGAGAGTTGTGATATTGTAAATTTTTTGGAACTTTAAAACATTAGCGAGCTCGTAACAGCGCGCATTTTTGGTTCAAGTCTCGAGCTTACGAATACGCACTGTTGTGAGCTCGCTGATAGTTAATAGGTTTCCAAAAATAGACAATGTCATAACTTTCCTTGGTCTCCCCTGCTAGCCTGTTTGACACTGAGGAAATTCTACAAGTAAGTTGCGGTCAATTTTCCGCAATTATTTTTGTCGATTGCAAGCGAACGAGACTATCTGTCAAACTCTACACCTTGATTGACAGTTATATATTTGTTCTAACATAATAAACACACTTTGATAGTAACGCAATACAAAATTACGTTTTTGTTGGAGGGAACACTAATAGAATTCTTGATGAACTTTTTGTGTGGGTATCTTAAAAGGTCATATCACTAGCAGATCGTTAATATTACACGACTAATGATCGGTAACGTCTTTATTTTAATTAGTTACTACTCTTTAAACCCTTAAATGGTTTCTGTCCGTTATAAAGGACATATCAAACAATTGCCTACAGAATCTAAATTAAAGCAATTTATCGACTTTCAAGGGATATTTTATAAAAAGCATGATATTTTATGTGAAACACGGGGCAGTAGTTCCATAAAAAACCGCGAATTTTAAAAATTAAGACAGTTGAATAACTGCAACAGCAAGGTCAAGTTTTCGCTGTTGATAAATATGGCAACACTGTGGGTATTACACTTGTTCTTGTGCTTTATTGACTGATTTTAGAATATTAACTAATAAAACTGACGATTAGAGCCAAAACTGTAAAAAAATATCGATTTTTTTTCATTCATTTCAAGGTTACAAATGTTATGTCACTTAAAACGGACAACGCCATGTATCAGTAATAAATACTCATGTTGATTTTTAGACATTTTTACCCCATTTCCCCCTTTTAGGGGTTGAATTCTGAAATAACCTGAAACACGTGTTTATTAATTTATCCATAGTAGTACTCCTGTGAAGTTTCGAATTAAATAGTGCAACTAATTTTGTTTCGCCCTACAAACTTTGGACCCCCATTTCACCCCCTTAGGGGGTAATTTTGGAAAAATCCTTTCTGATAACACCCTTAGACCCTAATAAGGAACCTACATGCCAAAATTTGTGTCTTTATACCCACCGGTTTGGGATTTATGTTGATATATCAGGCAGTCAGTTTCTCTTTTTATATGTCTGGGTATTTTTTGATAAATTTATGTAAAATCAACAGTAAATAGTCCGGATGGATTGCAAAAGGCGCTGGATTAGCCAGAGGCTGATTATCAGGGATTCCTGTATTGTTATTAATAAAAGTTGTTTTACGTTTGTTTTCCTAAACTGGCAATGTCCGCCCTAAGTGACATGGATGTAATGCTAAATAATTGGCAATGTCCGTTTTGAGTGACATGTCATAACTTCTATACTAATTGAAATTTTTTCAAAAAGAAAATTTTTTTTTCTTAATCTATCAAAACAATACCTAAATCCCAAATTTGACCATTTTTGAAGCAAGGGTTCAATGAGTGCCAATTTAAGGGTTAATGGAGTTACGAGATGACCATAAGCTTTGAAGCGTTATTATAAAGTGTACCGCAGTTTCAAGGTTGTAATTATTTAACTGAATGCTGAAATCTAAACTTCTATGGCTATCTTTACTATAATACATTGAGATAAATATTAACATGATTTTTTAACCTTGTACATTATAATAGTACTTACATAATGAAAGGCAAATAAAAATTACATACAGCCGAACATAGAACCTCCTCCTTTTTTTAAGTCGGTTAAAAAGCAAGTCCACTTTCCTCACAATTATTTATCGCTAAATACATTAAGGGTGGGTTGCACCATCTACTTTTGAATTTAACAAACGTCAAAAATCTGTCAAACTCCATACAAAAAACACAGGTTATCATTAAAGTTACTGTTAAAGTTACCTGGTGCAACTCAGCCTAATTGTTCTATACGTTACCGCTGAATTTAACCAAAGCATACCAACCATATAATGCGAAACTACTCGTACATCTCTCGCGGTTACTAATACAAATCCATTTGCTTAATACCGTCATTAAGCACCGTACCCACACAGTTTATTCAGAACTGATTAATTACAGGGCTGATGGGTATTTGGTATGCGTTATTAGTTGGTTAAACCAAGATTTTGTACGTACAAATAACGGCGAATCAAGTTAAACATTGAAGCATCTATTTTAGTGGTAATAAGAGCGATTTTCCAACAAAATTGTATAGTCTGATATGCAGTCGATTTGTACTAATTGCCGTACCAATAAAGGGCGACTGTACTTGCTTTAATTTCACGAGTCGGCACAATGTTAATATTACGTAGATTTTGAATAATGCGGCACATTTAGTTTGATGTGTTGAATATTATTGAAATTGAAAACACTTGCAGTAACTAAGAATTGAAAAGATAATTAATTAATTTTATGGAAAACGCTCAACGCAATACTATTGTGTTTGTTCAAACAAACAGCTTGTGAATTAAGGTAATTTAAAGGTAGATTATGAAGCTTCGAGTAAGAGTTGTTGGAGTTATAATTACATTTTTATGCATTTCTGTTTTATTTTTACTTGAGACTGCATTTAACGAAATTCACAGAAAAGAAGGGAAATCTTAACAGGATTTTGAACATTTTAAAGTTCTTAAAATGAGATATAAATAAATTAATATTCAAACTTTTGCGATAAACGAGAAGTAGTTCATCAGCCTATAGGTAGAGTCCTTCTATGGACTCCATTCTATACCAAAATTCATTAAAATTAGTTCAGCTGCTTAAACGTAACAGACGAACAAAAGAGTTTTCGTATCAACACGAGTAACTGCAAAGATTTATAATGAAGGTGCAGCCCTTCTACAGTTGACATCTAAAGTAGGCGTAAGCGATCCAACCTTTGAAAGTTTATACGACCTTAGTGTAAGTATTATATACGATTACTTGAAGTAATTCCATTCAAAGTTCCGCGTGTAGGACGATTCAATCAACGCTAATGTTGGATGACGACATGCAAGTAAATCGTTTTGATGCGATCCGATCAAATTAATCGTTTTGGGTTAGCATCGAGATGTATCGGTGTGGCCACACGCGTCGCAGGCAAATCGAAGTCTTATTTTGAACACAACTAATATAATTGAACACTGTCATAAATGTAAAATATATTTTATTTTTATTAACCCTTGAAGCCCTGCGAATCAAGCTCATAAGCGACCGCTTGGGTATTGACGGGATAGTAAGTTCTATTTTTATGCAACAAATGTAAGTCTTATGCCCGTTTTCACCATCAATCCCTAATTTTTAAGTGACCCATATGAAAACAAAATTACTGTTATATGTTACTATAGGGGTCACTTAAAAATTAGGGATTGATTGTGAAAACGGGCGTTAATCTAATAGAAATTTAATCGATAGAGACGATCGGTAATTTCTCGACTGATTCGTATTTTTTCTCGATTTAAAATAAAATCTGCAGATTCTATACATCGCATATCAATGGCCTTAATAGAGAGCTGTTAATATTTGGCCCGTCACAAAAGTCATTTTATGTTTCACAACTATTCATTCATATCCATAAAATAAGTTTTTTTACGTGAACGAATAAGTCTATTATTTTTCTCAATGCAGAACCATCCGAACCAGAGCCAATACTTCAACATTAATTAGGCTTACAACATCCTCTTATTACGGCCCATTCATTAGTAGACCATTGCTTTTAATAACCTCTATAATTACACAATGGGGCAACTCTTCATCAAATTGTCACTCATGCAGCGATGCTCGTACTCGTATAATGACGAGTTACGTATTCGTAGTAACTGGTGAGGTTACGAAAATGAAGATGGGTTTTTGTTGCAAAGATATTCTGTATGTACCTAGTAAGGTTCTTTTTACTATTTCATTAGTTATAGTGATCCGTTTTCGTTGTTAGAAACATGTTTCCGTTCTTTTTCTTTTAAAATCTAAATATATAACTCAAAGGTGACTGACTGACTAACTGACATAGTGATCTATCAACGCACAGCCCAAACCACTGGATGGATCGGGCTGAAATTTGGCATGCAGGTAGATGTTGTGACGTAGGCATCCGCTAAAAAAGGATTTTACAAAACTCCACCCCTAAGGGGGTAAAACGGGATCCACGCGTACGAAGTCGCGGGCGGCCGCTAGTAATCTATATTTATAAAAGCGAGAGGTCACTGATTGACTGACTCACTCACTCATCACGAAATCTCAGAAACTACAGGTGCTGGGAGTCTTAAATTATGCTTGAGGATTCCTTTTAGAACGTAGGTGCTCACTAAGAACGGATTTTACGAAACTCCACCCCAAACGGGATCCACGCGTACGAAATCGTGGGCGGCCGCTAGGAATTGATAAAACGTAGAGTATTGAACGTGAAAGAAAACGATTGTATTACAAGTAAAATATTTTTTTAATACCTTATTTCAATTGTAATAAAGACGTGTTGCGATCTTGAGTATTTGCTACTTTAGGTGTCACGAACTAATGTATTTGACGATGATTGTACTAAAAATTTATGATTCAACATTCTAAGTACTACGTACAAGCTGTAAGATCTAATATAGACTGCGCTAAGTAACTTTGTATGTAACAAAGTTAAGTGTAAATAATAAAGGTGCTCTAGATTATTCAAAACTAGCTTTCCGCCCGCGGCTTCGCCCGCGTGGAATTTTGTCTGTCACAGAAAAACTTTATCGCGCGCGTCCCTGTTTCAAAAACCGGGATAAAAACTATCCTATGTTCTTTCCCGGGACTCAAACTATCTCTATGCCAAATTTCATCAAAATCGGTTGCGAGGTTTAAGCGGGAAAGCGTAACAGACAGACAGACAGACAGACAGACAGACAGACAGACAGAGTTACTTTCGCATTTATAATATTAGTTGGGATTCAAAAGAAGAACACATTACAACGTGGCGCAAGTCAACTCTAAGGCTGGGTTGCACCATCTTACTTTAACTTTGACAAACGTCAAAAATCTGTCAAACTCCATACAAAAGCACCGGTTATCGTTATAGTTACGGTCAAAGTTAGGTGGTGCAACTCAGCCTAAAAACCTAAATTGTTCTAACCTTTCTGTTCCAGACTGGATTGAAGCCTCATTAATAAATCAGCACAAAGTACACACATGCTTTTCACTCGCAGTTTTCAAGTCGATAAATTTTCTAAACTTTCCAACCGCAAGATCCACTCTCAAACTAATTATAAGTGTTTATACGAAGTTTAATAATTTCCACCCACGGCCAAGTAGGGCAGGGACTTTTACATAGTTCGCTTCCGGTCCAGTAGTGTGGGGGGAAGATAGTTTCGAGAAGCCACTGGGAGAAATTCTGAGAATACACGTAAGCCTGGCCATCGGACTTTATGCTCATGAAAAGGTACTTATTTATGTATTTTACGAAAAAGCAAGGTTATGCTTTAACATAACCGCAGGATATGGAGGTTTTGTGATAGTGATTTTATCAGAAAACTTATCTCAAAATTTTGACTGAAAATAAAACGTAGAATACTAAGGCTGGGTTGCACCATCTTACTTTAACTGTGACGAACGTCAAAAATCTGTTAAACTCCATACAAAATCACCGGTTATCGTCATAGTTACCGTCCAAATTAGGTGGTGCAACCCACCCTTAGGTTTCTGCTATATTAACCAGCCCAATCTTCTTTCATCGCCGATTTTAATTTACTTTTTTTTCATAATCATCAACCTATAACATTTGAGCTCAACTTCACCATGTTGGTCCTTGGATAATATACGTTTACTCAATGTAATTTACTATTAAGAACATAACAGTTATTAGAAGCGGTCTTAATATGCTTACCTCATAAACACCTTTATGCAAAGAGATTGTATCAAGTAGTCTCAAAGGCCATCAAACCCGCCCAATTCTCTAATTACTATTGAACTTTTATGAGATTGGCAGCCACTGTTCAGTTGCCAATATGTTGCGTAACCGCAGCCAGTTATAATAACTCATTACGGCATTTCATACTGGCATCAATATAATTCAATTCAAAAGCGAGAGTCGTTTTAATATTATAGTGCATTCAGTGTACAAAATTTTTGCTCATGAAATGTTTGAAGTCAAATGCAATTGGACGGCAAAAGCTTTACGACGACAAACGTTACGATTGCATGGAATGATTCCATGCAATCGTAACATTTGTCTCTCACCTCTTCACGGGTTAGCCAGTGAATCCATGTTAGACAGGATTTGCTATTTAGAGATAGATTAGACTTTGGAGAAAGCTTTTTGTTGCAAAAGTAGTCACTTGAAGGGTTTGAAATAGGGAAATAAATTTGAAATTTCTCATGTTTGCGATTTATAAATACATTAACAAAAGCTAGTTCTTTTAAAAGTCTTAGGCTGAGTTGCACCACCTAACTTTGACCGTAACTTTGACGTTAACCGGTGCTTTTTGTATGGATTTTGACAGATTTTTTACGTTTGTCGAAGTTAAAGTAAGATGGTGCAACCCAGCCTTAGGGTATAACCCTAAGTTTAGAAGCTTTTTGTTGCAAAAGTAGTTACTTGAAGGGTATGAAATAGGGGTTGAAATTCGAAATGTCTCATGTATGCGATATAGCAATAAATTAACAAAAGCTAGTTCTTTTTAAAATTCTAGGTATAACTCTAAGTTCTGCTAGATGTTTCCAAAAGAAAAAGAAAAAGAAAGGGAAACCTATGTTCCCCACGTTTCTAAAGGAATATTTGATAGTGTTTGGCACAAAACCATCGGTTTTCGCTGCGGAATAAAACTGACCAGTTCCACTTCGAATTTCAATTATGAACCGCTACCAACTGTTTGCGATGCGAATTAGTATTTGTTTTCGAAGTTCCGCCGATGCTTCGAACTGGAATGTTTTAGGTGTACTTTTTGATCGAGATTTATTGCATTGATTTTAGTTAGAGAGTTTGTTCAGTCTTTTCTGTAGTTTGTTAGTACCTAGTTTGTCAAAGCATTGTAAGCAGTTGTTTCGGAAACCTTGAAAACAACTTATTAACCTTTACCTTCAAGACATACTTGAAACTAAACTAAGAAATAAGACCCTGAATTTAGGTAGTCTATTTATTAAATTGTGGCCTTGTATAACCCATCTTTTCTTTTCGGAATATGGTTTATATTCCGTAATATACTTATACCAACACAATGGATAAACAAATGTAAGTAAGTAAGTAACATAATATTAGTTGCTAATTAATTGATGTATTGTTCAAATACCTATTATTCAGTAAATGTAGAGCTACATTTATAATGTAAGTATATTTTCACACGGCTCAACCAACGCTTGAGCCACTTCGCAATAAAATCTATGAAAACAAATAGTAGACAATATTGTCTGGGTACCATAAAACGGAGAAATGAAATAATACTCGTTAGAAGTGAAAATGTTATTTGATATTTTATTTAGTCGGTAGCTGTCGTGGCAAATTTAGTATGAAACTGCACTGCAGTGGACTCTCTAGTGTGCTTTTACTTAAAAGTGTCTTGGCATTTGGTTTCAACGTGAGAATTTGTAGGAGACAATAGAAATGTGAATGCTGACATATTTTGGTTAAGAATAGCTTGACTTACCAAGATGCCGTCGCTTTAAGATATGGGAGATGGCATCAGGGTAAGCATTGTAGATTCTTATGTAGTTATAAAAGGTCCGATATTGCATCAAAAATGTTTAGTCTAATGTGCTATTGGCTGTAACTACATTCACTTGAATCCTAGTGAAGTGTCAAACTTGTACGTCGACAGTTATTTTTATAACCAGTAGTACCTTTCTACTCTCATAAAAAGTCATATTATCTAAAAAGGAAACCAAACACATTCACCAAGACTGCGGATAAGCAAATGTTAATTTTATGCTTTTGTCATTTATTTCTTGTGATGTCTTCATCACTGTTCTTAATAAAACGAACTTCATTCTAGCCGTTAATTAAAATTAAACCTGGCCGCTTTTATCACCGGAAACTCGTCATTTTTCTTGACATAACCGTTGTCGCAGACATTTCTACATCAAGAATTACCTAAAGGCGAGGCAGAGTGTAATAAAAAGTCCAAATATTAGACAATGATAACATTTTACGCCCAAGACGATGAGATGAGAATAATTTTATGGCGTCAAAATGGGTCGTATCGCCGAAAAAGACGTAAGGCTACTTTTTATTTGGTTTCACTTGGGTGCGAACGAAAAAAATGTAGAGAACTATTCGTATTCTGAACCTCAATAAATGGTTAAGTGGGTTAATACGGCTTCCCTTTATTATATACTCAAACGTATGCAGTACATACATACAAATAAAAAACATAAATAATTTTAATCTATGATAATTTGTATGTGTATGGTAATTTGTGAGAAACCACCAAAAATAATTTTGCAACATAAAAAACAAAAGTACCTATTTGTTAAAATTGTTAACTACTTATTTATTTTTGGGATAACAACAGTCGACAAACTATTGTAAGGACTACCTAAAAATAGGTATTTCGGAAAAGTATAGTGTACGCATGGGATTCATACGATTCTAATTCACAGTAGACCGCATTTTTTGTTGAACACCTAAACGTTTTAATTTTCTTTAAAATAGTATTATTAATAAATGTCGCGTTCGAGTCCCGTTATTCTCAAATATATTTTTTTAATACACTTTTACGCTTTTTCCCTGCCCTGTCACTTGTCCTGTAATGGCTTCACCGGGCAGTTACCTGGAAGGGATGGTTGTAAATAAGGCGTGGACACCTTAAGGCTTAAAGTTTTGTTTAATCTTTTCGAAAAGAATTACGAGAACAGCTGTTGACACAGTTTTTGATTTGTTTACCCAAATGGTAAGTTGGCAAACAAAGTTTTATTGGGAGACTTTAAGAAGATAATAGAGTTGTGTTTTGTTTGCGTTTGTATTAAATTGACCTTTAAATAACGGATCGCGTGGGTTGTTCTAACATAAATAAGTACATTTTGTGTTTGCTATTAATTTGATATAAATATTTACCATCAAAGGAAAAGTTCTAAGAATAAGTAGCAGTTCCTAGAAACGTAACGTCGAGATTGTATCCGCTTCGTTATGTCCACAATTTACGTAATAAGACAGTAGGACGACAGTACATCAAGCTAAATATGATAGAGTCTTATCTCTTTGTAATACAGTCTATTTTGCAACAAAAATGTATGTAGCCTGATGTGCTATCGACTGTACGAGTACCTACCTAAAATACGTAACTATTCCCACCTCTCGTTCCTACCGCTGCAACTCCTATGTAGCCAGGATCTATAGCTTGACCTCCAATAAAAACCCAACCAGTGAAGGTCAAGTTTGTCCCGGGGGAAAGTTAAACTGTCATTGGACCCGCAACGAAGTTAATCAGAAGAACATAGGAGGAGTTCGAAGTACCATAGCATTATGTTGCATCGCATCGAAATTACAAACGAATCATTTTAGTCTTTGTTGCAAATTATTTTGTGTACAACAAGATAAATCATTAACAAAACCACTATCACTCACTCTCAATAAAGTCCTGCCACAAATTGTCATTTCCCGTACCAAAGAATCTCTGAACAAGGGAATCTACACCTCAACAATATAAATTACGGATTTAATGAACAATTTTATTCGGCTAATACTACCTTCTGCGAACGAACCGTCCGATACTTCTCCGCTCTATTCATTTCCACCGAAGGAGAGCGGAGTGGAGATGTAGAAATAATGAATCTGATTGGTTATTCAAAACATTCTCTTCTCCGCTCCGCTTTGGTGGAAACCGGGCCTTATTCAAAGCCATTGTTGCCAGAAACAATGTTAGGCGACAAAATTTTCTGGTAGTTTGCTCTTAATTACTATAATATTATTCGCGCTCTTCATTGCTGGAAGCACCTATTATTTTGCTTCACGGTTTGTTTAACACGTTAAATGGCAACATTATTTCTCCATCTTAATTTCACTGCGTAAAGGGACATGGCCAGATTTCGCTGAGGAAATAATGTAGGTATTTTTCAGGTAATAATAATGATAAATTCATAATGTTTACTCTTTACAGCCGAAAGCACATCAGACTATTATTTTTGTTGGAAAAAAAAAACTTTAACCGCTACATATTATTATTGCTTTTCTTGGTAGGCTTTCCACGGGAGAAATTAAGATAAGTAAGCTGCAGTAGGCTGACGCCCGTATTCACAAACGATGCTTGCTTAAGTGAACAGCGTTGAATAGAGCTCTGTGCTTGGTTCATGTGTGACCCGGTGCATCCACGCGCACTGTGAGACCTCGTAGTAATGTTTGTAAATAGGGGCGTGAATGTCTTTACTAAAATTTTGATGCGTGATTTTTTTATAGAATAAAAATCGGAGTTTTTAAGCTAGCTACAACACCAAAACGTTACACTTCGTTTTAATTTTATCGGAACAAAACATTCCTTTAAAAGTACAAAGCATTGTCTTTGAAACGCGTTCCAATCTGGAAGACACCACATATTAGCCGTTTCATGTTCGTTTCGGCGCAAATTACATGCTTTGCGATATCTTAATGAAGGCTTGTTCAACGTTTTCCTTAATTAGTTGGTAATTCCAACATTTCTTGTTTACTTCGTTAGGCTAATCGAAATTGTAGAGTGTTTTGAGTACGTCGCTGAATTCGTTTAAACAAAATTTAGTGGCGAATTAAATATTGTATAAGTTTTTCATGTTATTAGGCACTGAAAAAATATTTGGAGCCAACTTTTAGTTACTCCTTCTGATCTATATCAAAACCGATAAAAAAGAATCATTGAAATAATAACAAAACTTACAATTAAACCTTTCCTGTTTTTGTGTGCGTCTTTAAAAAAAATAGAAATAAGAAACACCAAAAATAAGATACCTACATTGATAACATTATATTGCAACAACTGGTAAAAACTTTGAATTAGTAACAACTTTTTTACAGTTATATTTTTGTCTGTTAAAAAATTATTCATTTCTTTTTTTTCCCTCCTAAGACCACACATTCAAAATAACTCATTTTTTTACCACAAGTTGAAACAATAAAACTACTAGAATACAAAAAGTGCCATCTAATAACATTACACTACGCAGAATTGCAATACACCAGCGATATATTTTTAGAAGCGACGACGGACATTTAATTTAATATAACAGATGCTCTCATCTCGAGTGGACACGCTTCGTGGCAATCCTTTGACTCAGTCACGGGCGGTCTCAAAAGAAAACTGTCAACAAAGGACTTGTTATTCCAAGTGTGTTCCAACTTGTATAAACAACTTTGACAATTGAGCGTGGCTTCCGAAGGAACCGCTTTGAGTCTGCTAAAATGATTATCTGCAATTGAATGGGACCTATTTTGTTGGCGTTCTGAAATATTGGATTTAAGGTTGAGCATTAGAAAAGAAAAAGTGTTATTGTGTGGATGCGTTCTACGAATTTTACAAAGATTATTGTGTATGTTCTTTTCAGGGCATCTATACGTCCCAAATATCCCTACCCTATCGTACAATACCCTGCCACCACTTCGGGACATACTGGCTGGTACTGAGAAGAAGTGTCAGAAGAAACTCACCTTCATAAGAATACCGTCCAACGACGTCAAAGACAAGTACTAGTAGTACTTCTTTTAATGAAGTCAAGTCCCAATAAAAACAACAAACCAAATTCCACACAGGTGCAAATTTTTTCTCCTTATAAGTTCTTACTTTTCCCAAATGTCCAATTATCAAATTAACCATTCACAAACTCCATCTCAAGCTCTCAATTATGAACAATCGCTGATTCCGCAACAAAATAAACTTTTATCCACCATCAAATGCATTTCTGTTAAACAAGCCAAGATAACAGGTAGCCGCAATTATTTCTGTGAAGTAGAAAGTATTAAATTACATGCCTGGAGTCCGGCCTAGATAAAACTTTTAGTTTGGGCGATTTTTCACACGATAAGTCTTTTCCGTTGCCATAGCTTTTACGCAATGGACGTGAGTGTAGTGGGTCCACTACAACTGCAATGCAATGGTACCAATGCAGTAACTGCTGCGCTACTTAGACGATTAGGTATCACACTGCACCGCGCTCCGCCGCGGTCCGCGTGAATTCATATAAAAAAATCCCGCGCGCAGACGCGTTGTCAGTGTGTTGTGCCGCGCGTGTTTTCTATACAAACTGAGGTACTTGCATACAATGATTAAATCTGTCGTCCCGCGTACCGCGGCGGAGCGCGGCGCAGTGTGATAATCACCTTAAGGTAAATAAGATAGATTTCATAAATGCTACTGACAACGCCACTCTTGTAGCAGAGTTTTGGGCTGACACTGTGTAGGATTGTTGTCACACGACAAGAAGAAGAAAAAGAAGATAGTTATGTGGCATCTCATGAACATTAGGGTAGACTGTTTAATGAATGAATTCGCTCTTTAAAATAATTCTGTCGCTCTCTCTATTACAGCTAATGATAATAAAAATAGTTAAGGAGTGTCCGATGTAAGATGGAAGGAACGTGTTTTTCTGTCTTTTTGTTTCTGTTTACTTACGAAAGACGTATGTTTTAACTCATAACTAAAAAAATGTATTGAATAAAATGAAAGTGCATAATATTTACTAAATCCTTCAATATCATGCAAATACACATAAACATAAATAATATATTACTTTGACCTTGTTTATTAAGATAAAATTTTGGAAGTAGGTATTCAGTGAATTTTACTACTCTTCATCTGCCTCCAGGAAATGAACACACTGAAACAACTTCTCCATTGTGTCTTTAATGTCTTTATTGTTTTAGATTTCAACAATCGCAAGGAATGGGGACGTTTTATTTGCCCAATTTAAAACGTTACTGTTAACTAGAGTTGCCGCGAATAGTGGTTATAGCGAATAGTCGAATACCGATTAATCGCCATTCACTTTGGCGAATAGTCGAATAACTCGACATTACTATTCGACATAAAAACATTAAAATTATTTCTTATTTCTTCTAAGGTTGTGAGAAAAGAAAACAATAAAGTTAAAGAAATCTGTTTCATGTTATACATACCTAGATAGTATGTAGTAAATTTTGGGCATGTTTTAAAGAATCATCTACAGGGTGGAAACAATAAGTGATCTCACTTGATTATTTCTAAACTACACAAGATATCGAAAAACTGGTTACTGATTCTAAATTTGCTTCACGAGCTCTTTCGAACAGTACCAATAATAGGTTACAAAATAAACTGGAACTATCCGAAAATTCAATGTTTCCAGCTTCCATAATAAATGTATGCCAACCACACAATATTAGAAATGTTTTTTCTTTTAATTAAATAATAAACTTAAAATAAACTCATAATTATGCATTCTTATCTAGAATTAGTTATGGCAAACATTAGTTTTAATCCTTACTTGCTATAATATTATCAAGAGATGAGTGCCTTGATTGTGGTAGTACTAAATTTATGGAAGATGGAAACATAGATTTTTTGGATAGATCCAGTTTATTCTGTAACCTATTGTTAGTACCGTTACGTAGTAGTTACCGGATAGAGCTCGTGAAACACTTTCAGGATCTGTAACCAGGTTTACGATATCTTGTGTAGTTTTTAATATTACGTGGC
Source organism: Ostrinia nubilalis (assembly GCF_963855985.1). Lineage (NCBI taxonomy): Eukaryota > Metazoa > Arthropoda > Insecta > Lepidoptera > Crambidae > Ostrinia > Ostrinia nubilalis. The sequence goes on from NC_087098.1 coordinate 12,372,224, forward strand.
TTTACCAAATGTATGGAACCTAACAATATACAATGTATCCATTATGTGCAATAAATAAATAAATAAATAAACATTGAATTTTCGGATAGATCCAGATTATTCTGTAACCTACAATCGATACCGTTTGATAGATCTCATGAAGCACTTTCAGGATCAATAACTAGTTTTTTTATATCTGGTATAATTTAGAAATAATCGAATGAGATCACTTATCGTTTCCACCCTGTATAGAGCAACCTACTAAAGAGCACCCCAAGAGTGCCACTGCTGAAGAAATCGCCCACTACATCGCATTAGCAAAGGCTGACAGAAAAATAAACCCATATGAATGGTGGACTTTGAGTACCAATAAGAATAGATTTCCTATATTAAGTAAGCTTGCTAAACGATACTTAATCACACCAGCAAGCTCTGTTTATTCAGAAAGACTATTTTCCGAGGCAGGTTTATTTACGAGGAAAAACGAAACCGACTTGCTCCCGAACGTGCAGAAAAAAATTTTTTTTTGCACCACAATCTGCCTGTGTTGGATTTAAAATATTAATTTAAAAGCCTAACTAATTTAATTTCATGAATATGATAGGCACAGGTACATTGTTTTATTAGGGAAATAATAAAAATATGATTGTTTTTAACTCATTAGTTTTTTTGTTCACTAAAAGTTTATTTTAGACGACTATTCGCCGAATGCCGAATAATACTAGGTATTATTCGGTATTCGACGAATATCAAAAAAATGACGAGTAATGCCGAATACCGAATAATAGCGAGTATTCGCGGCAACTGTACTGTTAACGTATTGTTTGTAATCGCATATATTATCTTAGCAATCTAGGACAATCTCTTTATACCCAAACTACTCTATAACTTGATTAAATTGTATCAACAAGTATAACACAGTTAACCCAATTAAACACGCTTTTTACCACGCTTTTTGTGAATGTACCCACTGCAAACTCGTTAGCTTTACATCAAACCCTAGTGGTTTTTAAAGCTATCTAAATGTAATTGTCTCAATGTAACTGTCTTTAAGTTGTTAAATAAATTAAAAAAAAAAAAAACCACCCAGTTCCAAAATAACAAAGTTTTAATCTTTAAAAAATTTGAATCTATGTAGATGAGGAAATTATAAATTGTCATGAACATTCTTTGATCTGCCGCAAACGTTTTTAATATTAACAAGACAATAGATCGTACATTAACCAAAAGGAGATTAAGTAGGTCCACTCCCTCAATTGTATAACAGCTATGGTCAGTGCGAGCGACGCTTTAGCTATAGCTTTTTCTATAATTCTGAATCATAAAGCGCTTTAGCAGGGTAAAATGAGAAGTTATTAATATAAAAGAGGATAAGGCAAGAGATCGATCTTGTGATAGCTATATTATTTTTCAAAGACATAGCAAACATACAACTTTATTGAATCGGTAATACTACTTAAAGTTTGTGAGGGATATAGGACTATCGTGAGCGATATCATGATCTTGTGAATGGATATGACACTAAAAATATTGAAGACATTCAGGGTTCGCAATCTTTTTGAGCCACTTAGGGCTGATTTTTGAATCGTCAGTTAACTTTTAACTGAAGAATAAATTTGGAGCAGTTTTAGTATGGGAAAAGTGTCAAAATAACAATTTTACTCTTCAGCTAAAAGATATCTGATGATTGTAAAATCAGCCCTTAGTTCATTAACATTAATATCAATAAACTTAGAAAATATCAATTTAATAAGAACATGAGTCACTTGGGTGTGGCTTCTGCATCAAGATCTATTACGCCGCTTACTTGGATCGGCGAAACAAAAACAAGAATCCGTTATTGTTCCTCAAATATGCATATTTCGTGGACTGCTTATGTAAATCAATTCATAATAAATATTTTGATTCCACGTTAACGAGTAGGTGAAGTTTGTATTCAGCTCGTTGGTGCCTCGTTATGGCAGAATATAGTGTTGTGTTTAACATAATATCGTTATTTATTGCAAAAACCCTTACATTTTGAACTTGGGTTCGATGACATTTGGATCCCATTTTATCGGTTTTAGAATGTCGTCGATCACATAAATTTGGATTATTGTATGGAAATCCTTGTTTTATAACTCAATCTTCGATTCCATATTTCTCAAAGCTGTCTATAAAACATTAATGTAACTTATCAAGATTTGAATATATTAAAAAATAACAACTTATTTTACCAGGTGGCCGAACAGACGTTATCCTATCATTGAAGATACCCGTAAAAAAAGAATAGAAAGTAGTAATTATACACAAAAAATCGGTAAACATCAAGTTTGATGCACAAACATCTTGCTTTAAAAATACACTTTGGACTGTTCTGATGATTTGAAACAAAAGATAGCCCAAATCGTTCTCTAGTTATGAACATACCCTTATTTTTGATTTATACAAACATTATTAAATTCAGATGGCATCTCAAGTAATTTCCATCCAGTATCTATCAGCAGTAACACATCCTTACGTCAAAAAACTGGATTCCATGACGGCAGGAGCTTAAAAAATAACGAGATACAGCGTGTTCTGATTGACAGGCTTGCTTGTTAAAACTTTACAATACTCGGTTCAAAAACTACACTATTGTATGTCAGGCCTGTAGTTTTCATTGCAATATGCACCTAGTGCTTAATAGAATAGAACTTACTCATGTTTAGTGTTGAAAAAGTCCATACAATTAAGTAGGAGTGTTTTCTGGAGCAATGCAGTTTGTATGTGTAGTATTTCATCATTTAAAGATTACATGCAAATCATGAAATGCATACATTTGCCCAAAAATGATATTGATTTTGCTAATAATAACTTTATTATAATGAGACTTACTCTTGATTATAATTACTTTGTATAATTAAGAATGAAGCTTTATCTTTGAATCGACCGGCACTTCGTTCATCAAAATCTGTCAATTATCAATTTGATTCAATAAATTAGTTGTCAGTTGTTACTCGTGGCTTGAACCCTTTAAATTAATTAGTATAGCCAACTCCAATTGACTGTAAATTCCTAATTGATTAAAATTGTATCAGTTTGCGGCCCAGTCGAGTTTGAAATAACAGTCGTTCTTCGATCTCGATGTATTTTGATTTAATTGTGAAGAGATGATATTATTGGAAGACTAAGTTTACAATTTAATGTTTAAAATTGGTTGAATGTGATGATGCTAAATACGCATAGCGTTTTTTGAATGATGATAATATAGAGCCGATGATGTTGTAGTTATTATATACTTTGGTGTTATTTCTCAACAGAAATGTATCTTCTGTCACTGAGATCTATTACATTAGGTACTACGTTACTTTTTTCATACGTAAGTACCTAATTTCCGGGAAAAAAGATTGATATTGAATTCAATAAGTGGAATGGGTGTTACAAGTGGAACACAGTGGAAATTTATGTTTACATCTCTAGAATAAAAAAAATACTTAATTTTTCATTACTATGTAAATCGTCTTAAGTCGATTGGTTTGGTATAGGCGTTTGACGTGGGTCAATAGTACTGAGAGCTTTAAGTTACGTATGTAAGTACCTACTGAATTATACAGGGTGTCCCGTAATGTAACGTCAAGCCGGAACTGGGTGTTGAGACAAGTTGTGCTGGTTATCAGAAAAATATAAAAAAAAATCTATGTGGCATATTTTAAAAATAATAGGCATTTAAAAAAATTCAAAAAATTCTACTCCAGGTGACGGTCCTTTTGCTCGTGTTGCCACAAATCTTCACTTTTTCCAAATTTTTTTTTTGTTATGTAACCCTGAATAATGCTTCTCTAAATTGTTATCAAAATTACAAAACCAGCTGCTCCAGCTTGGACGAAAAAAATACATTATTCCCAAAAAAATTTTCAAAATAAAAATTTTGCCTAGTTTAAACTGACTGTACTGAAAAAAAATTGTACTACGCGAGTATGGCAAGTGACGTCATAATTTGGCGCATTTAGTAAGGATTCCAAAATGGTATAACACTTGGTAAATTCTTGCTGTAATTGTCGACAATTTTTGGTTTTTTGGAAATAATCCCATTTTTAACTTTATCTACCTTGGTTAAAAATTATTATTCTAATGAAACCAAAATTCAAGTTTCTGTGACTGACTACCGTACAATCAGTCACAGAAACTTTTGTCACCATGACAGTAATTAGTAGTTGACATACTGTGACAAAAGTCACCCGTGCGCGCGCGCCTTTACTACCTGCCCTGCCTGCACTTGTACTTGGTAACAGGGATAATAAGGATATGAAGTTTCGGTTATGGATACGGTTACGGATATTAGAATAATATTATACCGGTTTCGGTTACGGTCACGGATATGAAATCATTTCAGATTATCCGAAAGTCTCGGATAATTTCGGTTACGGAATTATTAGAATTTCAAAAATGTAGGTATAATACAAATAGCAAGATGCTGCGTGAGCGTGACCCACATAGCTACTTTATGTACCAACTAAGACGACACCTATGTATGATAAAGGTAAAACAGGCTGGCATATTAGATGGTGCCAGCGAATGCCAGACAAGTTGGTAACAAATATTAAGATTTAAGGTACAATTCCAAGACGGGCCGCAGACCGCAAACTGCAACCGCAAACTGCAAAACTATGAAATCGGCAGCGCGGCATTGCAGCTGCGGCGTGTATACTGCAAATTTCATAGAGTTTTGCAGTTTCGCCTTTATCCGAAACTATCCGTAACTTTTGAATCAGTTTCGGTTACGGTTATGGACGTTTTTTTATTTCGGATATCCGATAGTTTCGGTTACGGTTACGGATATCCATAACATCCCTGCTTGGTAAGATGGCCCTCTCCGTCCCGCTCATACCTTTTAAAATGGCTTCTCCACCTCACTTAAGCCAGAAACTTAAATTTTGGGCACATTAGAATAATATTTTTAACCAAGGTAGATAAAGTTAAAAACGAAATTATTTCCAATAAACAAAAATTGTCGACAATTACAGCAAGATTTTACAAAGTGATAAACCATTTTGGAATCCTTACTAAATGAGCCAAATTATGACGTCACTTGCCACACTCGCGTAATACAATTTTTTTTCAGTACAGTCAGTTTAAACTAGGCAACATTTTTATTTTGATATTCTTTTTGGGAATAATGTATTTTTTTCATCCAAGTTGGAGCAGCTGGTTTTGTAATTTTGATAACAATTTAGAGAAGCACTATTCAGGGTTACATAACAAAAAAAAAATTTGGAAAAAGTGAAGATTTGTGGCAACACGAGTAAAAGGACCGTCACCTGGAGTAGAATTTTTTGATTTTTTTTAAATGCCTATTATTTTTAAAATATGCCACATAGATTTTTTTTTATATTTTTCTGATAACCAGCACAACTTGCCTCAACACCCAGTTCCGGCTTGACGTTACATTACGGGACACCCTGTATACCCTTTGTTAAATTTAAGTGTACAATGCCCTAACCAAACTGTAACAAAAGACTAAAACAAACACCGGATGTTAAGTGAAACAGAAATAAATTTACAGCTACTGAAAAAATCAATTAAACACCTAAAAAGCTGTTCGAATGCAAGAAATTGTGTCAAGCTCTCGCATATAGCAAAAACCAAACGTTTCTCTTAACGGATCGTCAACAACAAATAACGCTTGTGAATCCAAAGATTTGTTAAACCAGTCACTATTACTGAAGACTTAAAGTAAAATATCCCTAGAGAGCATGATTTGGCAGCGGCAAATAACTTTGAGGAATAAATCACAAGAAAGGATAAAAACGAAAGTGTGCGTTCGGGTAGAAAATTTATTTCTTTCCTCTACATTTCGGTGGTTCTTGTAAAAGTTTTAATTATTTGCCGGATATGGTGCGGGATGAACGCTCGGCTCGTCGTTCGTTTTTAGGTGACAGCGAATGAAGACGTTCTTTGTTTAAATTCGAGGGTTGTTTCGAATTTCGTACTGGCTGTTGGCAGTGGTATTGCTTGTGGAAATTCGTTTTTAGAAAAAAAATGATTTTTTTTCTTGGCAGACTTACTTCTTTCGTGCCAGTGTGATTAGTTTTTTTTTGTTTGCAAAGAAGATGGTAGCAATGACATTTTGGTAGTTTAAACTCTCGTACAAAGTCACTTAAGTCCAAGCACAGTTTAAAAACACCAAGTAAAATCCTGATAAAATCTCCAACTACCTTGAAGTCATCAAGAAAATATTACACAAAATGGTCACGTAGAGTCCGTTGGATCATCCGAGATTGCTCCATAACCACGGTCCTTCTTAAAGCACTGTCCGTGTACAGAATAAGGAATGGTGGCAGGGCAGATAAAAACGGCATCGGTCATTAGGGCGAAGCCCAGACATCTTCATTGCGTAGGTTTAATGCTATCAACCGGTACCTTAGGATGTAGTCAATGACCAGTTTAAAAGTATTTCTGAGTGTTTTCGTCGGTAGTATAAAAGGCAATGAAGAAAACCTAAATATCTATGGTGGTTTTATAATATCTTGTATAATATTGTACAATAAGATTAATATTATAAGAAGAGAATCGAGACACAAAAGAAATCAATTGTTACCGCGGTCTCATGCGACCACTTGGACGAGTTAGAAGTTAACTTGATTAGACCCTACACATTTTTGTTGAGTTGTATTATAAAACCATTTCAAAGAAATATCTACAAAAACAAATTTTAATCATGAATTAATTCGAATGATCTGTGTGCATGCAGCTTTAGAAGACAATGCCATACACAGCAGATTAAATTCAAAATTGAATTCAGCAGTGCCACGGATTCCTCTGGTTATTTGCACATATAGCAGTGAGCATATCGGACCGATGTAAAGCCATAAAAGCTTACGTTCTTATCGTCCTGTGAGTTAAGATGGCGACAATACTTCTTTATAAATATTTCTTGAGGGAATATTTTGTCCTCACAAACATGATGCCTCAAAAATTTTGAGGTGACACTAATTTCACTACCTTGGCATCGAACCTAAAAGGCCCTCCTATACAAGCGTACCTATATCAGTTTAAGGTGTTTACCACAGGAGTAAATTTTAGGTCACTACGAGAACAGGGTAGGTACTCGTATACTTAATACATAATATTAATGAAAACTATCACTTACCTCGTGACTATCACTTATCTTGTCTCGAGCTCGCGTCGCACTTATATTTCACTTGATCCACACTTTTCACCAATTTGTACACACTAATTAATGTATTTATTGTGCAATACTAATTGCTAATAATCTTTTTTTATAAGTATTAAAAAATATAAAGTATTTATTGGTTCCACAAACTGATTCACAATGATATTCCACCGAAAAACGCAAAAAAAATCCCAGTTAAACGGGAGCGTCGCGCGACCCGACCGACGACTTTTGACAACTGTCTAAAAACACAACTACCGTCCGAATTCTATTGTCTACTACGTACTGATCTGTTGTTAAAATAGATGCGATATTGCAATAAATTGAGTCATAATAATATGATGTTATTAACCACTGTATCTAAGTCATATTATGTATTATCTTTTTTTTACCCACAGCTTGAGCTTAGGCCAAAAGCTTCTCTTCTGGTAGTATGATCAAGCTGAAGGTGGAAGCGAGCTTTACGGAACTATTCTTACCTCTCATTGCCACCGTTGCAACTCCTGTGTAGCCAGGATAGCTCGACTGCCAATAAAAACCTAGCCAGTGAATGTGGAAGTGAGCTTCCTGAATCTTCAACCATAGAGGAGCCGGTTCTCTTACTCCAGCTGGTGAAACAGTGTTTGTTAAGATTTTGCCTCCACTAGGAATCGAACCCGGGAAATAATTTTAACTTCTTACTTTAATAACATGGATTACTCCGTAGCCCGATGTTTGCCCGATGTAATGGGTCCAGTGTTTGTACGCAGTGATTGATGCGCGGCAATCAATATCCCTTGGAACTCCCAACTTTGGTTAGACACAATTTAACTTTGCTTCGCGTATGGTTACGTTGGCCTAGCATTATTAAAACTGCTGTGCTTATATGTAAAATTGAGTGGACAATTTCACAAATGGTTTTGTACAAGCACCAGATGTCCAACACATTCCCAAAAAAGGATTGTTGACCAATTTCAAAAGAACAAACACAACAACTGGTTATTTTACTTACCGTAGATTACTTAGAAAAGCAATAAATAAATATCCTTGGACATTTTACACTGCGCTTCTAGTCCCAAACTAAGCAAAGCTTGTACTGTGGGTACTAGACAACGGATATAAACATACTTAAATACTTTTTTTGTAAATACATACTTATTATACACAGATAACACCCAGTCCAATACAAACAAATTATGTTCATGCACACAAATGTTTGTACTGCGCGGGAATCGAACCCGCTACCTCCGGAATAGTAGTCCGTTTCGAACCACTACACAAACTTACACAACTGAAGAAAAACTTGTCCATTTCCAATCAAACACGATGAAGAAGCTGCATCTTGACATGTCAAAAGAGACACTCTCTTGACTTGTAGTATCTGGTCCACTATTGAGGAAACAGAGCACAATTTTTAGTTAGTTACTTTTAGTTCAGTTTCATTCTAGGTTTGTGTTTGTTTATTGATTGCAAAGGCAATTTTGTGTTTTAACAAAGATCCTACATAATTAAAACAGGATTCCTTCAAAGATTAATGAGTGGGATTATATCATTTTCATGAATTTTCCTGGTCAAACCTAAGAGATTTGCTGTTGGCGGGAAATTGCTAAGGAATCACGGTGACTGCTCCCCAAAGCAAGACGAAGGCACAAATAGAGCGCTTTGATGTTCGAAATATATCAACAGCTATATTGACTGTAGGATACAAGACTGCTTGAAGTTTATTTGTAAATGAAATAACACCAGTTTATGTAACTACGAATGTAAATAACGTCATTGAAATAACACCAAAGTCCGGACTTAGGCAAAGTTGCACTATTTTACTTTAACTTTGAAAAACGTTAAAAATCTGTCAAACGGTTAAATAATATGGTGCAACTCAGCCTTAATTTAGACAATTGTTTTATATGTATTACAATTTCATGTATGCTTAGTGTTAGAAATGTTAATCAAAACTCATACATAGGTCTAATACTTTACACATTTTCATTTTATTAACCGACTTCATTTAATTGTTTTTCACATACACAAATCTAATAAAATATGAAATCTTCCATCTTAGATTTTCTTTAGGTACATTTCTATCATGGATCACTATAATCATTTGAAACGTAATATTAGTATTTATCCCAAAGAATATAAAATTATTACGTGATGATAAATAAGTTATTTATTTTTACCGCAACATTTCTGTTTGTGATATGTCTATCAAGTTCTTTTACCTGCGAACATAAAACCATTTGATATTTTTTTCTATTACCTTCAAAGGGGAAAATATTCTAATCGTTATATATTTGTAACTCAAAAGAGAAGCCTTGAACTCTGAATATTATTGTGGTGCAAATGGGAATTATTTTAGGTACATACCATGGCGTCAATGTTGAAATAAGTATTTTATTTACTTAGTTGTTAGATTGTTTACAACATTTTGTTATTGTTTATTGTGTTTGATGTATTAGTTACAAAATAAATTACTTTACTTACTATATTCATCAATTATAATAATAAGTTTATTCCATGGAGTCCATTTCAAAAATGAATACTTTAAAATAAATGTATACTAAAAATTATTGTTTTTACAGTTGGCAGTGTTCCTAAATTAGATATTTAGATGTTAAAATGAGTTAAAGTACATTATTATTATGTCTTTAGTTTTCTTTGTTGTCTCACAAATTCTGAATTTTTTTTATTATAAGAGTTAATTAGTAACACAATTAAGTATCCATTAACAACTACTTATGAGTTTGCACATCAGCTAACTTTTGTTTCGTAATTAATTGCAAAAGTTTGCGCTTGATCAAAACTTTATAATACTTGTATTTACATGTAACTATGTAACTTGAATTTCGATGAGCTCAATCATTTATTCCAAACAACTTCGCAAAGAAAAACGTAATTTTTACTAGCCTGAAAATTTTATACCAAGAACATGCAGTGCCTTTGAGAAATGAAATGAGAAATAAAATACCTAGAGAAGAAAGAACGCTGAAACGTCAAGCACCTTGTGGAATTTCAAGTTTTTTTTTTGCACTTTTGAATTCTTAGGATAGTCACAATGTGTTCACTGAAAAGAAAAGCAGTTAAAAGAGGTATTTTAGTGTTTGGTTCAATGTAGGTTTAATGTTTCAGTAATGAAGCAATTTGTGTTTAAAAACCGTACATGGAGCTACCATGGTCCTAGACGTAGTGTTAAATTAATTACCAGCTGTAGTGACCAAACGAAAACCTGCTATGCCCCTAGTTTCAAGTTGGGTGCTTTCATACATAAGGTGTTGGCGGAAATATTAACAGTGACGGTGCTTACCACTTCACATTCTTCGTAAGTCATATTCATAGTTAAGAAAAGAAGCTAGAAAATAACCCTCCTTCTGGCTCTGTTGGGCAATAATGGGAAAAATTACAGAAATCTTCTTAGATTAGCCATTGATTGATTTTGCGCGTTTGATTTATTTGCCTTGGGTTACACCACCTTACTTTAGCTACAGGTAACAAACGTCTAAAGTCTGTCAAACTACATACCTACAAAAACACCTGTTAAAGCTATTGTTATAGTTAAAGTATGGGTGATGCAACAGTCACATAAAATTATACAAATCTTTTGGTTTATGACGTCACGAAGTGATTACAATCTCGCATCGGATCCAAAATGCCTATGTTGCCTAGAAGTAGAATTTTGCCGTCACTTTTTTGTCACTCTTTTGTTTCATGAAATGACTCACTGATCACAATCGAATCGAATTAAACTCTTAGAGTAGGCGCACACCGTTGATTTTTCGTCGGCCGACAGTTTAGTCGGGCAGTTGATCAGTATGGGCATGTATGGGAGTGCGCACACTACGCCGATTCGATTTGGCCGATTCTTCATACAATTTAAAATCGGGCACAACTATCGGCCAACTAAAAATCAACGGTGTGCGCCTACTCTTATTGTCTACAAGTCGCTATCGCTTCTCTCTCACACCAGACTCCAACGTTCATAGACCGACGACACGCCGGCCTCCGGCCGACAAAGCAGCACCAATTTGCAGATTAGTTGATGCGTAAACTGTTGCATTAGCCACACGCTCGGCGTCGGCGCAGGCTCGCCCAATTATGGCTGTAACTTGATAAGGCAACACACCTTGCTTTGTTTTAAAAAAAAAGCTAGAGAATGTTCCAGGAAATGTGTAAAATAAAAAAAATAATTGGCAGTATCTTAGTTGGCTACTGGTAGAGATAAAAGAAAGGAAGGGATACATTACTCATCACATTTAGCGAAAAAAACATGCAGTCAAGTCCAAGGCTTATTTGTGTACTCACACTCTTATCAAAAGCCACTCAGCCGAAACGTCAAGATGTGAGCACTAATATAAGTAACTCGTACAAAAATTACGCGTGTTTCTTTATTTTAATTCTTATTTAATATTATTTTCTAGGTTCTCTATTTATAGGTTCAGCTACTACTTCTCAATACTGAATGAATTTATTCAGAGCTCAAAAGTTAGATCTCATGATATTTTTCCTTATAATAAATCCGTACCGCGCGGGAATAACTTGACATGTCATTTTTGCGTACTTTTCAGGGGAGCGATTTTAAAGTTTAGAGTTCCCTGGTAAATCGGAATTAATGATAATTGATATTTTTATGATTGAAATAAGCTAATTTGATGCATATCTTTCGATTGGCGTAAGAATTTGATTAAATTATCTTCTTAATCTAATAAAAAAAAGACTTGTCAAGTTGTGTACCGACGACTTGTCAAGTTATTCACCAAAGAAAAACAAATATTTAAGGTGTAAAAATTGAATTTAAGTTAATTATTTTGAATGAAGTTTAAGTAAAAAAACAAAACATAAAAATAGAACATATTTTTATCACTTTTGCAATGAAATAGTAGCAAATTTATTAGAAAAATCAAATATAATCGCAGATTATGATCGCTTTTGATCAGGTAATTGTACGTTTACTTAAAATTTAAAAAAAGACAAATAAAAGAACAAAAGCCATGCTTCATAACAAGCACAATTAATTTTAACTATTTTAAGCTTACCGTTAAGCTTAAAATAATTAAAATTAGCTGGATACATTTTTGCGTAAGGTCGACATGCCCTTTCGCGTTCACCGTCCAGTTCACGTCCAAATAACGGATCACTCTAGAACGAAAGCTATTGCTATGATTCCCTGAATGTATGACACGTAAACCCACATTAAAAAAATCTTATAGCATGCTACCGTTTTTGCCAAAAACAAATCCCACATGAGCAGGTGCGCGTTTCAAGGTAAGTTTTTAATATATTTAGGTCTAGTTTGGGATTTACCGCAGTCTATAAGCCTTAACCATGAACCATATAATACGGATAATGATATCGGTGATTGTACTTTATTAAATGACACTTAAAATAAGGTGGATGCGAATTTACTACAATGCAATTTCCACTTTGCGTCAGAAGTGATCGCGGTCTGGTCTAACTGAGTCTAAGATATTAAAATATACAAAACAATGCATGTTTTATATTATGTAAAACGTTATTTACATGACGTATCGAACACAAAGATTTTTTTCAGTACTTAGGCCTTTTCCTGGACGCTTATACACGCTCTTAATGTAGCTTACCCTTGTGATAGCCAATTTGCGTCCACATTATCACGACTATTTTCTAAATACAGACGTTGTAAATAATATTAAAAAGCAAACTGTGCCTAGAGAGGATACCATATTGCAAATTGAGCCATACTATTGAAATTTCAAAAAATGAAATAAACTAAAATATAAATGTATGTTTATAATTATTAAGTGTGATACCTAAATATTTTGAATACCAATTAGTAAGATTTTATTTATATTTTTTTATTTCCATTCTGTTATTAATAATTAGTGATTTTGAATGCATTTTTTCTATATTTTATTAATATTACAAAGATAATATTAAAACTTCTAATGGTTTAGAGCAAGTTTAATACTATACTTATAAAGACTAAAGGGAGCATAATGACAACAATTTTTCGTTCAAAATGATTACGAAAAATTGTATATTATTTTTATTCCTCAAATCTACCAACTCACTAAATGGACGAGATCTGGCGTATCGACCCTACTTACTTTTACCTCATCATTATTCCTAAATAATGTCATTGAAGTGAAATAGACTATAAAAATAAAATTATCCGGAACTTAAAATTGATCTAGAAGTTTATTAGTAGATTTTTTACTTAAATTCTGTTGTCAAACGAAATATTAGTCTGTTATGAAAAAACATTAGTAGATAGTACCTACCTATTGACTAAACTTATCCTTCTTCTTTCAACTTGCTATTTAAACGTTAATTTATTTTTAAATAATTGAAAATAGTAATAAAAGTAATAATTAACGTTTAAATATATTAAAAAAATATTTTCAGGGGTTGGTAAGTAAAAAATATTTAAAGACGCTCGAAATCCTGACAATGTTATATTTTAACAACTGCTAATGACACATATAAAAATATGATTATAGAAGAATAGCTGGATAACTCCAAATATCTAAACTCTTGACTACGTGCATAACAAGACAAATGGATGTGTTTAGTACTCAGAGTGGATCATAACTTGATAACTGTTTTTGTCAAATTAAAAACGAAAATCCATAAATGTATAAGTCGAGATATTAATAAATACATGTTCTGACATACATTGATAAATCGAAATATAAATGTTTGTAAGAATAATATTAATTGGATATATCGTTATGTCAAATATTTATTGCCTAAATTAGAGATATTTACTTATGAACAAGAGCTGTATTTCAAGTATTTTTGGGTATTTCGAGTTGAGTTTTTTATACCAGTAGGGTATAAGGTAGAGGAAGCGCTTAAGCTAATAAAAAAAAAAAAGTGCAGGTCGAGATGTCAAGTTATTCCCGCGCGGTACGGAAATTATACTTCATCGAAAATAAGTAGTTACTACTAGGTACCTATCTGTCATGTTTTATGAATAGGTAGATATAATGCAGTAAAACTTGTATCATACCTATAGTCGTACAAGAATTCAAATAGGCAGCAGAAAAGCCACTCGGTAAAGTTTTACAATGTTTTAATTAAAATACTAAACAAGCATAACATCGTAAATGAGAATAATCCGCAAAACCGCGCGTCGCTTCTATATGAAAGCTATTCAGACACCAAAGGCTTTGTAAAATTTAATAAAACTAAGGTACACACGTTTGTCTTGCGACCTTCCAGAGAAAGTTAAAAGGCGTCTAGCTTATTAATAAACATCTTAATTAAAATTATTCACGTTAGTAAATTAACTTAACGCCACCAACATTTAAACATGTGAAATTAATTAAGAACTCATATTTTTCTTAAATACAGGGTTCAAAGGATTTGTCCTTGAACAAAATTGATGAAGACTGCGGAATAAAGTTTTTATTTATTTAACGGCAAGGTTAAAACTTGCCATAAGTCTCGAGTTAGATCTCCACATCATGAGTACCATATTACATATTATGGTATGTAAGTATGGCTTCGTGCCATTCTTTGCCAATTAACCTTTATATCAAGTATGTGTACCTATGTCTCTATGTATACAGGGCAAATAACATTACCTTTACATAAAAATATTGCTGGACATCAAATAGTCATTCGCTTTCGTAATAAATAAAGCCTTACTTAGTCTTCTGACATCTTAGTCCTTTCCATGTCACTTAGTTTAAATGCTCGGCTAAAACCTTCCAGCCGTTACTAGCCCCTTCGTGTAATTCCCAAGACCCAAAACATCTCTTCAGCCTTCAAATTCTCCGGTTGCACTCAATTAAAACACACTTAAACATCATACACACCTGGCCGCGATAAACATCGCAACTATTGTGAAACCCGAGAATTTTGAACCTCAATTTTGACAACAAAAAGGCCATAATCGATTTTGGGCACACAAAGGGAGCATTATATTTGACAAGTCGACTGTGCAAACGTTGTTTGCGGTAGAGATTATTTTGGTTGGAATGAATGAAAGCAAAACACCAAAACGTGAATATGTTGCCCGTAATTGAAATCCGAACAGCCCTTAAGGACGATTTAATTTTTTTCCTATCACAAAACGCACAGGCTCGAGTGTCGCTCGAATTTGTCAAGAAACCAATTTCTCTTGATCGGAAACGTACTTTTTATTAACGTCTTTGTTATAAATATTGATAACAAAAACGCGACGAAATGATTTAAGTTACAATCAAAAAGCTTACCTGCTTCTCCCGAAAAACAATTTGAGCCTGTTGTGGTTTATTGATTAATAGCCAAAAGACCGACGGGCTCATACACACAGGAAATATAAAAACCCACCCGCGGGCATTCGTCATTATGGCCGTTGTTCTGTAATATAGAAGGGTTCAGTATTAAATAATGATTAATTATATAATTTAGAGCATGTCATCGGCCACATGCCGTAGACCCTCCCAACAGTTTAATCTTAGACCAGGTGACGGCGTATCTGATGTAACGCTTGACCACCCATAAACACACATCTAATTCTTATTCTCTGAGCTATAAAGACGTCATTAGAACGCCTAACCAGTGGCACATTGCAGCGAAACAATAAAAGGGTTTAAATGGACATCGCGATAAAAAAATTAGATGTTCCTCAAAGTTTTACCTCACGCAATATCCGATTGTAATTGTTTATGGAAGACAGACGTGTTCCGAAGTGAGAAACATTTTGTGAATAAATTACTAAAACTAGTTACCGTAACACGATATAAGTACCCATTGGTTGACTATTATTCTCACATGGGTCGGATCTAAGCTATTGGAATTGTTGTGTAGATTTGCTTCATTCATGATTAAAATAAATGAAAATAAGCATAAAATAGCTAATGTGGTCAACTAATACTACTTAAAATTTGGATTAAAATTCATGTAAATTTTGTCGTTAGTGGAATTTACTAACCACAACCCGGTAGAGCGCACACAGAACGAAATTTTTCACCAAAAGACCATCAACAAAAGCGCATCGTAATTAAAACTGTCCCATTCAATGCAAATTGCTGGCGAAATTAAATCGGCATGCCCTAAAATTTTAAAATTACCCCCGACATAGGTGGAATCGATGAAGCGCGAACGCAAAAAGCGTGCAATCCTGCCTGAACAATAGGCGGGCTTGGTGCACAAAGCGGAGACATACATCAAACAACAAAAACAGAGCTCTGAACAGTACGAGCGAGCGAACACTATCATTTACGCAACGATTTGTCATCGAGATTCGGCGGGAGCGGGGCGGGGACATTTTGAACGATGCTCCTACTATCGGCTTTGGTACAAGATTAGTTCGAGATGTGCAAATCGAGAAGTCATCGTATCGACTTTGTAGATTAGAGATGCTTAAGCAAGGTATCGATATTTGTTGCTGCTGACAATGAAGCTGAAAAAAGAGGTTGATCTTGATGTTAATAATTATTGAATGGGTCTTTTTTTACATAACGAGGATACAAGTTTCAAACATTCAAGTGAAGGACAGCAATATGAATATTGTTCAATTTAAAAATCGACCTATAGACACAACTAACGATAATAGGATAGTAACCAAAGGCCAAATTAGAAAAAGATAAATAGCTATCTCGAATGTAAGTAGACACGGGTAAGATACAGTACGCCCTCGGGCGGGAGACAGGTTGACTGTGCGTGATTAAAAAATCGTAATAGAGCACGTTGTTAGAATGAAATATTAAGCGAAGCAATCCTCAACAATAATATAATTTGAATATTTTTTGTTGTCTGCTAGCTACTTAAACTTTTGCTTTTCCATTTGAGCCTAGCATGCGTGTTATTAGCAGAAAAAATACTTCAGCAGTAATTCTTGAATACAACTGAGGTGAATGTACCTCTACGCACTCCAGGCAATGAGTGTACCACCACACACCATGTAGAATTTACACCTATCGATATGCCAGTTGCTATTTGTTTATGAGTCCCCAGTGAAATTGGCTAGCCGACCTGAGACGTAGCCGCGGGCTAGTTGCGTGGTACCTGTCGTAGAAACCATGCACCTTCGAGTGCCCATAGTACGGAACCCGGAAACTGGATTAACGCTTGTCAACTTGATGAACGATGTGCGTAAGTTACACGACAATGGAATGTGGGCATCGTCCCATTTGCCCCTGCTACGTCCGATACGCTTGACGACCGTTAATTAATTATGAATTGCTTGATTTTTTGAGTCTTCTGATGATCAAAGTGTCATATTTTTGATGATTGATTTGCGTGACGTGAAACATGGGGTGGGTAAAGTAGACAAATGTAAGAACGTTACGGTTCTTAGCTGTACCCGCGCAAAAGTGTCCATGTTCCTTGATTGTCTATCTCTCGTACTGATGGCGCCATTTCTGATTGGTCGAGTGAGACGATTAGTACCAATAAAGAGATATCTTGCCGATTGGATCCTCTTGGCCAGCCTTGATGGGGTGATTTGACTTGATGGATTGAGAGATCCACGAAGGACTAATACATGATGACTAGCGATAGTTGCGACATGACTTGCGTGATGTTGTAGTTTTTTAATCGCTGGTGAATAAAACCTATCGTTTAAAAGTTCCAAAGTTTAAAGGAATTTTGGAAAGATTTCGTAAATATACTCTAGTTATTCAACATTGCCGACAAAAAACAAAATGACACAGCTATTTCCTCTTTTTCAAGTTTTGGCGGACCGACCAAAAGAGCTGCAGGGGGCTTAAACTTAATGTACTGAATGGAACTGTTGTACACAAAAGACTTTATTGTATCTGTTTAATTGCTTTTACATGGATTTTAACAGTTCAAAATTCCATACAATACGTTTTGTTTGACAAATTACAATGACGATTAGATACAGTGCGTTGTTTTGCAAGAGTCCGTGAAGTCACTAATATGCTTTATTTACTAAGTAAAACCTGTTAAGTACCTATTTATAATCCCAACTAATATTATAAATGCGAAAGTAACTCTGTCTGTCTGTCTGTCTGTCTGTCTGTCTGTCTGTCTGTTACGCTTTCCCGCTTAAACCTCGCAACCGATTTTGATGAAATTTGGCATAGAGATAGTTTGAGTCCCGGGAAAGAACATAGGATAGTTTTTATCCCGGTTTTTGAAACAGGGACGCGCGCGATAAAGTTTTTCTGTGACAGACAAAATTCCACGCGGGCGAAGCCGCGGGCGGAAAGCTAGTAATTTATATGTATAACATTTAATACATTTTATGGATGTATTTATTTGAAGATCATTATATTCTGTATATTGTAAAAAGTGCTATTAAAAAACTTACTGACAGAAAATATTACTCTTCTCTTTTGCCCCAAAAACTTAAAATGCCTACTTCCAATAAGCTCAAAAATTTTCAAACTACACGAAAAAAAAACAAGCGCTATCAATCATATCAACGCGTTTCTCCAGCCTACTCGCGGCAAATTCTTTGACGTTACTGCACAGAAATTGGTCATCGATAAAAGCTGCGCTGCCTTGAGGCGAGACCCTACGACAATTTATTGTTTAATCACCAGCACTCAGCCGCCTAGTATTGCGTCGGTAAATTGTGGCAAACTCGGAATAACGGATTTAGTTGTGGCTCTGGAATCGACAATGAGTTGGTTTGCGCCGTTAATATTGAATGAGACATTTTAGTTAGTGCCTTTGACTATTATGTAGAACTCTACATAATAGTCAAAGGCACTTTTATTGATTTATATCCTTTCAAACCATTTTAATACACTTTCAGTACTGTATGTCTGGTACCTACATCATTAAGGAATCTACGAAATAATCTATACTTATAATAAATTTGTAGAGAGATCAATAAAATTCTGTACATGAAATAATATTTTCAAAATAACTATCAGGGGGTGGTTAGTGATCGACACTGATGCCAAAAATGCAATCAGTAAAGTTTTTGTCTGTCTGTCTGTCTGTCTGTCTGTATGTTCCTTATAGAAACGGATTTTAACGAAACTTGGTACAATTATTCTTCATACTCCTGGGCAGGTTATAGTATACTTAGAAATTCCCACGGGAACGGAAATTAGCGGGAAATCATTTTGTATGAAAAATCTAAACCACTTAAGTTAGACGCTTGAAATTTGGCATGCAGGTACCTTAGTAAACTTAAAGCTTAGTTACAACAGGAGTTAGCGGGAAAAAACATTTGTGTGAAAAATCTAAACCGCGTAAGATAGATGAAGGGAGTAAAACGGGATCCACGCGTACGAAGTCACGGGCGGCCGCTAGTTTATCATAAACCTCTGCAACCTCTGCAAAAAAGAAAAGATTAGTTTTATTATTACCTAGAACCTAGATGTTCTAGATTTCTTAGAGTTTTATCTGCTGTCAGTTCTTGTTACATGAAATGCGCAGGTTACCCTACATTGTCCTACGCCATTTCCAGTGAAATTCACACTAAGATTCAATACTACCGTCACGTCCCATGTTATTCAATGTTCATGTGACGCAATGAATTTTGCTGGAAGTGTAAACTTGAGTGCTGTACCTACGTAAAGATTAACGTAAACGCGTGGGTTAATACCACCTGTATTGTTAAAACTTGTTAAAATTTTAATATCTTGTTTCTAGACTTTGAAGTTAGTTCTGAATAATAACTGTATCTACCTAATACTTAAAAGTTGTATAGCCTTGAAAATGTGTAGTAACATTTTTAAACACTAGCGTACAACTCCATTTCTTTGGATTTTACTTTTCTTCATACCTAACATTTTTGTAATAACTCATGAAATATGAATGTTATAAAAACAAACAGCTTTATAACAATAAGACTTGATACAATCAACGCTAAAGTAACAGCTGCACTTGACGGAAGGGATAGAGGTGTCACAGATTTTATGGAATTAAAAATGTCAGATGAAAAATAAAAGGAACCGAATCCAACGGAGACAATGCCCTCCCTAATGCTCCCCCCGTTTTTAAGGCATTAGTCCCTGCCAGTGTGTGGTCTTGCCGTAGATTTTTTAGATTAGATCGTCACGTTGATAGTTTTGTACGAAGACACCTCAAAATTCCGAAGGGTCAAAACAGAACAAAACTTAACGTGTGTGACGGAATGTGACATTGGAAATTCGAATTATTTATATTCCATCACAGTAATCCTATTAAAGGGACGTACATCAAAGCGTTCGGGAAGTTTTAAGTACGATTCCTGGAGATTTATAATCGGCTTTGCTTGATCGACTCGATATTGTAGACGCACTCAATTGTTATTGATAGATTATTAACTTTCGAATATTTGAACGATGTTCAACGTAAGTCCTTAAAGTGTATCGAAGTTACTTGTTGTTAGTACAAAGAAACAAAAAGCTCGTTTTGAAGCAAGTCGTAAACAAACATATTCAAACAGCTACCATTGTAATAGGACAAACGACACATTTCACAGTGAATTCGGCGTGGAATCGCATCTCAACTGCTTGGATGTAAAAGAAAACGTACTCGTACTTGCGTCACAGCAAACATAAAAACTTATTACACGCTACGGAACAGAGGCAGCCGGTTTTCTTGCGCCTTTTTACAGCTTTCCTAGAACGCCTCGATGAGATCCCACAGGGTAAGACAATTGCTAGTTGTTGCATTTAGCTTAGTAAACGCCTCTTTTGTGAGTTGGAAGTGTGCCACGTTTATTGTGCCTTTTGTCAAATACAGTAGCAAATTGCTTTGTATCCATCCGAGAATTCGGTACCTGGGTGGTTCGAATCATTACGCCTCGGGAAGTGACGTATTCATTTGTGCTTATTGTCAGCCGAAAGATGTAACATAAGATTGATGGGATCCGTTCAAAGAGCTGTCAATGCGTATTGTTCGTATTAGATAATTTCAAGCTTATTATGATGCAACACTATACAGTGTTGAAGATGATTCCCTCTTTGTTTGAAATAGAAAGTTCAGGCGTCATTTAAAACGATAAATTGGTTTCTTTTTAGATTTTGATATTTCACAACTATTTCCCATAATATTTTATCACTCATTAATTACAAAAAGACAATTTTAGGAACAGCGTGGTAATTTATTCACAATATCAAAACCCGAACATGTTTTAAATCCGAAGGCAGTATATCTTTCCATTAATAAACTCAACGATGCTGCTAAATTAAATAATTAAGTTGCCATAAAACTATACCCCCAATGGGTACAAGTCGGAGAGAAACGACATAAACAAACAGAACATCTTAATATAAGGAGTTGGAGTAACGTATTAACATAAACATCAGTTCGATCGCGTTCCGTACAACTCGCTGGTCACAGTTTGAATACATTATAGGCAAGTTCTTTTTTATTGCGTCAATAATTTAAGAAATAAATTGCTCTTGCTATGTTTTTAGACGGTTTTCCAAAAGTAAGTACCTAAAAGTTCCTTGTAGACCATCTTCAGATAGTCACTCAACCTAAAATGGAGTCTTCGTCGTAAAATGGTATATTTTTTTCTTTTTCAAAACTATTATTAACAGAATAAAGTATGTACTTACTTACCAATTTAGTTTTATTAACAAACAAAATACTATTCTCGTGAATGTTTAGTATTCTTCAACTCTATCATAATGATCATGATTTCCAAACAAAAGTTGAACTAATGTCACGACCACGAGGCAAAAAAGCCCTTTGTGTGAAGGTTCACGGTCACGCCGAACGACATTCGTTAATGACCCATTAACGTTTTGTTTCACACCATCCATTAATACTAAAAGATACCACAATCAAAAGGAAACACCGCCCCAAATTCCCTACCCACTTAAAACTTACAAGTTAACTGCATTCGGACATCAGATAAAAAACTTGCCAAGTAAAAAAAATATTGCCATATTCGTCAGTTGCAGGTTCACTTGGGGTAACTGACAAAATACGGTTTTTGAGTTAAATATACAGTTTTTCTTAGTTTTTTCTGCTCTTTCGAATGGTATACGTAAAAAAATTCTAGCTTTAAAAAAAATACAATTACACGGACATTTTCAGGTGTGAACTTTTCAGATTTCCTTCACAATTTTGGTGTAACTGACATTGTAATAATTTTACCAGGTTGAATTGGTGTATCTGTAATAATGTAAAAATTTTGCTACAAAACTTTGCAATTACACTGATTTGCTAAGGTTTATAACATGAAATAAAATAGGAATTTAGAAAGTTTTAAGGCATATTACATTATTATTATACCAGCAGTATCAGTAAAGAAGTTAAAGTTAGCTCAACAAAAAAATAATTAAAATTGAGCAACTATCCAGCCAACTAGGCGTCACTGCGCGTTGCTAACATTAACCTGTTGTTACTCTGTTACTTTTACTGTTGTAGTACTCATGACCTTAATTCAACATTGCTATAAAGAGGTGGGAAATTAAATCCATTTTGTTTTCAGTTTAAGTTGCCCCGTAGAGCTAAATACGGTATTGGTAAGTCAAAGCTTAAAAAAATATTGAAATTACTTAGTTTCATAGTAATACTTTAGTTATTTCAATATTTCTGTCTTAAAAAAATTAAATACACATATTTTCTTGATTCCCATGGCTTTTTTAACATTTTTTAATGAATAAAATAAAAGTTACTTCTAATAAAATAAAATAAAAAACAAAGAAAACGACAAAATGTTATTTTTTTCATGAATTCTCTTATTGTTTAATACTTTTACATAAATTATACAGCAACTAAGTAAACAAATCTCAGCAAAAACATCAAATTATTTTAATTTGGGCAGTACTTACACCAATTTGACCTATGTTTTTTCCAAAAGTATGGTGTAAAATTAGTGTAACTGTCAAAAGTACAAAAATACATTGGTGTAACTGCAATTTATTTCCTTAACTAAGACATATTAGATAATTCTTTTTATTTAATCTAAAACCGCGTAGAATTCTAAGCATTTCTGTAAAAACAGATCCAAAAAAGGTTAAATAGGAAAAAAGTTATGTCCGATTTAAGACGAAAAAAAACTTTAAACGGCTCTACTGAAAAACTGTATTTTGTCAGTTACCCCAAGTGAACCTGCAACTGACGAATATAGCCTCGACGGTAGCATAAAGAATTTATAGACAGGGTCAATATCTCTATTTCGATTCGGTATCGCCATTTATCAGCGGCATCTAATGATCGGTCAGCTTATAATAGCCAGTGAGTGTCAAACTAATGAGAATATATACCGGCTAGGTACACGATAAATTAGAGAGGTTTCGAATAAAACGGCATATTAATTGGACATTAGTGTACGTCAACACCTCCAAAGCAAAGTGTGGCCGAGAAACGATTTAGTACGTGAAAGTATCTTTAAACATTCGAGGGCTATAAAATTAGGTGGGTGTAAATTTTTTAACGTTGCCCGGGGGCTATTTCTTGTAGTGCACTGTGAATATAAATTCGTTTTTTCAAACGGCCCGCTCCCGTATCAAATTATTGCGAATGTTACGAGAACTTGAGTTATGCGGTTAATTCCTGCGTTATTAGAAACTAATTTGTGGTCTCTGAAGTAATGGGACGGGACGAAGTTGTTGGATTTAAAAAATACGCTTTCAAAGTAATAATTTCTGTGGCTGCTTTAGAGAGAGACATTACTTTTGTCTTAGCAAATTGAATTCCGCAAAATCTCCTCGAGAAGATTGACTGACCACAAATTGGGGATTCGTTGTCAAGCGAGATAGCATCGGAGGAATCTCATTACAGTAGAACATTTGTCCGGAGTTTCCAGTTGCCTTTATATGTTGCGTCTAAGTTTGACTTTGGAATCTTGAGGACTTTCGACTCAGATTGTAGCAAGTTTCGGACGGTCCGAAACAACAACATACTTGGTCAAATTGGGGCTTTGGTAACCTTAATCTTAAAACAGATTGTTTGCGTGTTACAATAAACAACTTAAAACAAACACACTTAAAAAATTTCCGAAATGAATTTAGAATTCAAATTCTGACTAACGATAAGTGTTGAAGCAGAACCTCATAAGTAAAATGCCATCAATTAAAGAGCACTTGTTTTCCAGTAGCCTCATTACCACAACAATGATATCCTCAATATATCCGCGTGCAGAACTGGAGAGGATTGAATCCACCGCAAACTGTAAAAGCCCCAGCCGGCGGCGAACGGAAAATTAAAAAGCAAAGCTGAGACCTCTTCCTAGCCATTCTTTTTAATTTCTCGCTGTGTATCTAAAGAATAACAGTCAGCTCAGAATTGCTACAATAGCAATTCTCTTCCAATTAAAAAAATCGCCATCTACTAGAATTTTCAATTGTAATTTCCGATGTTGTGTATGTAGAGTTTAATGCCGGCCGTCATAACGAACATGCTATTTAATACATTATAGCAATATTCTACACTGAGGTAATATTACCTATCTACGAGTATTCAAGTGATTACTGTAACAATAAAATACAAATAGGTAATTAAAATGATAATATTATCGTGGGATAGAGAAAAACCTAAAAACATTATTGATCATTTATTTATTAACAGTGACATATTTCGCAGTAACTATGCTTACAAATAACCACAATAAACACCGCATTAATAATATGATCCCATTTTTGACAGTGCAATGACGTAGCTGTATTTCTGGGGCTGTTCTCACGGCGATAGACAGCGTGGAATCATTAAAATTTCCAACGCCCACCCTTGCAGATTCATTTAATATGGAATGATAAAGTTACTCGACTTATAGAATTCCCATTGAGCCTGCATAAATCAAAGACAATGGACAAATTGAGACTGAGAGAGTTTTTTTCCTAGATGAATCAAAAACTTGATTTTTGACGAAGTTCATAAAAAATTGGCAATTGATTTCGATGTCACATGACTAAGGTTCCTTTCTTTGCAGTTGATCCAGATATTAATATAATCAAACGATAAACATATCCCAAACAAGTCAATGTGGTATTAGAAAACGAAATATATCACGGAAACATTACTCCTCATAAATAAAACATAATCCGCTTAGCATAATGAAATAAATACGATTTTGGATGTGTGATCTTAATAAAGTATTAATACAAGAAATATCTAGGTATCTCGTAAAAAAAAAATAACAATCACCACAATATCTGTTTATCAATTTGTGCCTAAAATATTTTTGTTATGTGCAAAATACCTGAGGCCCATAAAACATACATAATCTCTTTCTATAACGTTCGCTATCCCGTTTCAACTTATGGTCATTTCTTTTTGTTGGTACAAAATGTGATCGCATAACTCCGTATTAAGTTTTTATTATTAGGAATCATTAAGCTATCTAGGATTATGTGCGTAGGTGACGGATAACAAATGTGAGGAATATATTAAATTTATTGTAGGATCGGAATATAAATTGCCAATTATCAGCGGGGAACTGTCATCGTCTTTTATTCATTCGCAAAAACATTTGAAACTGGTTTGGAGACTAATCTAGATAAGAATTGGAAGTAGTATTTCATTTTTGAGGTTAAACCTAAAATTTGCGAAGCTTAAAGGTATCTGTGAAGCATCTGGCTGATTTATTTTATTGCATACTTAACCTTGGTGTTCCTAACTGAAGCACAAAGCTTTTTTACCGCTTAGGTACGATTTTTTTGCACCTGACATGGTAAGCTCGGAATGTTCTGACTTGCAAATAACTTGGTAGCACACGGAAAAAGCTTATCAGAATATGGGAAATAACTAAGATAACATTAACCTAGTGTAATCAGAGCTATTGTTTTGAAACAAGGTTTATTGATACCGTAACCGCCCAGTTTTGGGCACGTTCCAGGGGAGTTAAACTACAGTAGAGCTTGTAAGAGTAGGATCAAGGATTCGAACACAAGGACAAATAACTAGATTAGTTATATTTTATCATAATGTTATGTAGAATAGCAATATATGAAATTTTATTTTTTGTGTGACTGTTCCTTCAAATTTAAAATTAGCGGTTAGTAATTCGTGGAGTCTTCATAATAATACACTTAAGTAGTTTTATTATTGTTATAATAACGAAGTGTTTCGTGTGACAGTGTCTGTAACTGAGTTTCTTTCGCCACTTCTGCTCAGCACCAGCCGATATGTTGTGCTGAAGTGTGAATATGAAGTAGTGTATGTTCCCTGAAAAGATTTATTTTGGCTTGATGTGCTTTGTGAAGTACTAAGTAGATAATAAGTCTACCGTAATTTGTCTCCGCTGTACCAGATACACCACTATTAGCGGTTGCAATATTCGCTACGATGGCGTCAGAGCGACATGTGCTTGGCAGATGGAACGGTGCCCCACTTCGATAACACATGTTTGTGGTTTCCCAAATATATGACCATTAAAAGTGTTGTTTGATTGTCATCAAACATTTTTAGACGTTATTAATGATCTTACACATGGTCTACAAGTAGGAGGGATTATAACTTTTTTGTGCTTTGATTGGATTGAGTAATACATTTTTGTTGTATGATTAATCCACATTCTCTACAAAACCCATTTATAATGTAGAGAGAGACATTTATGACAATTAAGTTTAGTTGAAGGCACATTTTTCATTACAGAAGACACATTCGCGTGATTTAACTAAAACAACATCAGTGTTTATTGCTAAAATATTTCAAGCGTTACATAGGAGTAAGCATGTGTAATTTATGAATGTATTCTAAGTAACCACTAATTACCAGTTAGGACAGGTCAATATCCCCATAAATTAAGGTTAATGACGTAACTGACCTGACATTGACATTGAAATTTTAACAAGTTTAAATTTGTTCATCGATTATGATAACTGACGAACAAAACACCAAAGAAACGTCGGTATGGTAAGAATGTTATCACTAAAATACCATGTATAACTTACAAAGAATTCATTAAGTGTTTGTTAATGAGTTTATTAATATAGGCTATTGTTGGTACACTTCACACTTTTTTGTTAAGGTGGCATGATTTAACTTTATCTTTGACACATTTCTCAAGACATGAATCCCTAATACATAATTATTCATCATCATTAATGACTTGATCAGTCAGAAGTAGATCTTACGATCTCCACTACACTAGATCCTAAGGCTAAGTTTCACCACTAAGTAGTCTTCAGTTATAATTTGCTACTAGATTTTGCGTTAATATGTGCTACACTTTGCTTAACGGACTTCCATGTCCAAAACATTATCTCCATGAAAAGATTATTTAAGTCATTTCCCATTGATTAAGTACCTACTCTGAACCATCTACTGCCACTCAGCTCTTAGCATATTGTGATTTTAATACATTATCATTTCAAACTCAAAAGGTGTCTGCCTAAATGCTAATAACTTTTACGCTATCAAATCGTCTCACCGGTGCATATAAAATTATACGCAAATTTAATTTCACTTCACAATTTAATCTAAGTTTATTACGTTGCAAATTAAATGTGACATCACAGAAATATTCCGTTACCAAAGGGAGTTCACACGACGTCTCGTAATTTAGCGCAAGGCGAAACTTCGGCACAATAAAGCACTGTGCTGCGACATTAATTGCGACTTATCGCAACACATGGAAGCGTCTAGCGGTGTACAGTGAGGGGAAAAATTTGCTGGCATCTTTTGATTTTCAGCTTGCAAAGTTTCGTTCAACCTAATTTTGTCTACAGCTGGACAAAGGCATCCCCACGGATTTGGGCAATATCGGTTACTTTGGTTCTCCTACGGATCTCCTGTTAGGTCTTTTGTCAGATCTAATTTAGCGTAGGGAAACTTCGGCACAGTAAAGCACTGTGCTGCAACATTAATTGCGACTTATCGCAACACATGGAAGCGTCTAGCGGTGTACAGTGAGGGGAAAAATTTGCTGGCATCTTTTGATTTTCAACTTGCAAATTTTCGTTTCATCAACCTTAGGTCGTCCACTGCTCAAAGTCCTCCCCACGATTTTCCAAAGCGACCAGTCCTGCGCTTCCCGTATCCAGGTGTTTTCTGCAACATTCATCAGATCATTGGTCCATCGAGTGGATAATACCACCTGCACTACGTTTTCTGGTCCGTAGTCGCCACTTGAGAACTTTTCTGCCCCAATATGGCCAAATTTTCCAAATCTGCGGACAATGTCTGTTAGTTTGGTTCTCATACGGATCTCCTCATAAGAACAGCTGAAAAAGTAAGGCTTAAATATTAACAAGATGCTTATACTTGATGACTGTACAAACATGCTCGTACCATCTTATTAAATAATAGCGTGTAATGGCTAGATTTTTTAACACTCTTGGTCATCATTTATCATCCGTTGTAATAATGTTTAATTGTAGTAGGTTAGATGTTACATTTTAATACTTTTTGATACATAATATTGAATCGGCTCGCCCTTGCCATGTGCTATTGAATTTGAAGATTTAATATAAAGGTAAGGTATGATTAAGGGATCATAACCTCACCGAAGGGTACATCTTAAATGTCTTAATAATTAAATCTAAAGTAAATTATTGCTTAAAACTCATCAACAGCATTAATGCCCAATGATTTATGCCATGTAAAACATAAAATAAGAGCTAATACATCAGCATCTGCTAAAGATTCGTCATTCATCACTCGCTAAGCCTCTCACATATTAACTGCCGCGCGGGAAAACATAAAGGCTACATAACGTACTGTGTGTACAAAACTTTCCGGAAAGTATCCGACTTCTGAATGAAAATTAAAAAAAGAAGAAATTAAACTTTGTGAAACAGTTAAAAAAGGAAAATATCAAAATATCTTTACTTTGAAGTAGAGAGTGTTAATAAAAACTTGTAAAGAGAAGACAATATTAAGGCCGAATTGCATCGCCTAACTTTAACTGTAAGAATAACGATAGCCAGTGTTTTGTATTGAGTTTGACAGATTTTTGACATTTCTTAAAGTTAAAGTAAGATGATGCAACCCAGCCCAAGATTATTAAAAAATATTTTATCTTTTAACTAGGCTCTCTTGTAAATTAACCTGATACAATTTGACTTACGAAGTCTTTATAATATATTTTTGCAAGTCTTTAATATTTTATTGAGACTTATACTGCGATGAAAAAAACAATTCTGTTACGTCTTCGCTTATCGCCATAAACACTCTTCAACAAACTTTAACAAAACTACAGTTAGAACATCTATTTCGTCTAGACATCGTCAAACTCTTCCCTATACTGTTGTAACTATAGTTACGAGTACAGCATTAACAGGAGTCGGATAAATTCCGGACATTCCCCGTTCATAATTCCTTACCGCCTCACTATAAATAAGTCCGCGAGACATTTGCATGCTTGGAAGCACAAAGAAGTCGATATCAGTAATTATGAATAGTTACAAGACACGATACGCCTGATTTATCGTGCCTTATGGTTGACTATAAATTTTAACGGGAACACTATTGTGTAAGACAACATTCGTCGTAATCTCTTTCGAAGGGATGGAGATTATGGTTGCGATAGCGACTGTGAGTTTGTTGTGTTTTGAAAAATATGTATGTAAATGAAGAATTAGAATAAAATTCTTTTATAACGTATTAAATCTAAACAATATTATTATAATAGGTAACTCTTTAAAGGCTTAACAATAAAAAATGTGCTCAATCGCTCTCTAACAAAGTAACTTGACATTGAGGCATTGTATAGAAAGTTAATGCGTTGTAATTTTTTTATTTGACTCTATAAGAAAATTTATTACTGATATTTAGCATTCAAGATTTATGCAGCATTGTATCCCAAAGCACAGAACAATAAAGTAATCATCTCAAAGTAAAAAGAGACAGTCATTATTTTGTTTTTAAATAAAATCCGTAGCTCTTATTAACAAACTATTTAGCGGCCGCCCACGACTTCGTACGCGTGGATCTCGTTTTACCCCCTTAGGGGTTAAAGGACAATGTTCGTTCTCCATACATTGTTCGCCTAAGAACCAACAATTTTGACATATTACTACCCGAAAGCGAAATAATACGATTCTGTGTGTAAGAACAATGATTCCTGATGGACACTTGCCATAAAATTAATGATTAAGAATATTAAATCACAGCGATTTTATAATATGTCGTTTATGACAACATGGCGTCTAATGTATTGTGTGAATGTATGAACACCGATTCGCGAAAAATGTTTTGTATTGTCGTCACGCCGAGTCGCAGCCAAATAGTATAAAATAATAGAACAAGTTTTAGAAATACAACTCGGCATTCCACTTTTATAATATGCCCACATATTGCACGTAAATAAACAACATGAATCGTAGGTTGTTTCCACCCTTGTCATCTGACACATGAAATAAACTCCTATTGTATTATAGATATCGAAGCCGAATCGTATATAATAATAGAATGGGTTTTGGAGATCACTCGGGGTTCCACTTTTATAAAATACCTACATATTGCATAAAAATAACACGAATCATGAGTTTTCTTTTCACCATTTACATCTGAGACGAGATAACAAACTCCTATCTCCATGACTACCGTCGTAGTCTATGCCAAAGACTACAATATTTTAAGCAAGAAGTTTCAAACCTTAGCGGCTACAGTAACCCCTGGGCCACATACATCATGATAACATTCGGTCGACACCGGAACGAAGTCTTGCGATTATGCAAAAAAGCACCGTATTCTAGTGCGGCTATATCACGTTCAACCGGGGTTTTAATTCGACTAAAGTCCTGACTAAAGACTGGAAGAAAATACGCCGCATTGTATGAGCACTTCGTGTTCGTTAAAGCGGCTTCAGATCTAGAGCCTACAAAGTTTTCTTTCCAATAATATCCGCAAGTAGCGCTGCATGATCTTTACAACAAAAACGGCAATAGTTATTAAGGTGCCAAAATTATATGATTACTTTGGCACGATATATACACGTTCGAAGATTTGTCATTTTCATTCATTTCATCATCATCATCATTTCAGCCACAGGACGTCCACTACTGAACATAGGCCTCCCCCAATGACTTCCACATCGCACGGTTGGTAGCGGCCTGCATCCAGCGCCTTCCCGCTACCTTTATCAGGTCGTCGGTCCACCTTGTGGTGGGTTGACATTGCAGAATATGACTTTTGATAGGTTCATCATAGAATTCGGCGGGGATATCCTCACGGAGGAAGTTCGAAAAAGGGCGGAACAAGATCTTATAATAATGCAAGGCCGAAGCTGTAACGCGCGTGCTCCTACGTGTAATCCGGCGAGTATACAATAAATAGTAATGTCTGGTAAATAGTGGTATAGCCTGACCAGGAACATAAAAACCCTGGCATAGAGGCGCGTCAATTGCATTTGATAGTGCAACACTGTGTACAGTCGTACCTGTGTTAAATTAATAGGCTAACTTTATGTATCAGGATATAGGATTACGGGCTAATTTTATATTTTCATAAATTAACGAAAAAATATTATTATAGGTAACCTAGTTTAAATAAATTAAATGAAACCATCCATCGAGCTAGTAGGATTTATTTTATTATTCATCAATAATCAAATTCAGAACTTGAATATTCAACTGCAATGTCTGCTCATGAACGCTTCAAACTCGGTACTTTTTTCCCAATTCCATAAAATTCAACACGAAAGTGACAAAAAAAATTAAAATAGGTAGTTGAAACAAACCACAGCTAATTTTCATAGTGGACTGTACCATACGATGAACATGTCAGTCAATTTAACAACCTTTGTCGGAAACATTATTCAATGAAAATATTGTCCGAACCCTTAGTATTTCTTTTCGACAAATACTTTAACACATTGTGAACCACTTTTCTTTCACGACTATAAAAAGATTTTAGCAATTTAATTCACAAAATCAATTGCGCACATTTAAAATAAAATTTGTTTACACTTTGACAGCAATAGACTGACATGCAAGGTGACATGACAATGAAGTTTTCAGTTACTGTTGCCATTAAAAGAAATTAGTACCATTAGTTTTCCGCAACATGGCGAGGGTTTTTATGTTCCTGGTCAGGCTATAATACCTATCGTTCGTTCGTTCGTTTCAGCCGAAAAGACGCCCACTGCTGGACAAAGGCCTCCCCCAAGGATTTCCACGAAGACCGATCCTGCACCGCTCGCATACAGGCACCTCCCGCGACCTTCACCAGATCGTCGGTCCACCTAGTGGGAGGCCTGCCCACGCTACGTCTTTCGGCTCGTGGTCGCCACTCAAGAACTTTCCTGCCCCAGCGGCCATCAGCTCTACGAGCTATGTGCCCCGCCCCGTCTATGTCTATATGCGCTACGATTACAGGGTATCATTTTGCATGCTCGCAAGACTTCACTCCGCTGCTGTCAAATCAATGTCGCATAATGTTATCGCAATGTGTGTGGCCCTTGGCCAAATCACAGAAGCCTATGCGAAGAAAGAGCACTTGAATGACAATGAAAATCAGGGTTACCATTTTATAAGATCTCCTCACTATTGAGGGTAACAAAGTAACATTAATAATCTAGCCATAATTACATTTATTACCTGTACGAGAAAGTAAAGCAACATGCGGTTTTATTTTAATTTGTAAAATATTTGTAACAGTTTGTTCTAAGTTTAGTTTTACAACAGTATTGCTGTTTCAGCTGTCACTGTGAAGCTTTGGGAAAATAAAAAAATAGAAAAAATATTAACATACATATTTATTTAAGTTTTTATGTTCATTATCATAATATGCCAATTTAAGTTACACTGTGTGACAGTCTTTGACACTAAACAAACTCTTCAGCTTAATAATACCTACCTACAGGGCGTTTTTATAGTTACTCTTGCTGATGAAACAAGAAGGGTTGATTCTACTACTGAAATACAACTACTTTTCATACAGGACCAATATCAAATTCTCAAAAAAAATTCACATCCTCGTGATGGTGATAATTTCTATGGAGAGGTTTTTTTTTTATATTCGGTCTCTTGGGATAAGTTATTCCATTTGAGCAGTAGAATTAATCCTTTTTATTTGATCACATATAAAAATAACACAAGTGTTTAGGAAAACTTCTTCTTTGGTATGGTATCACTACGGAGTTCTAATGGCGGCAACTCTGTATCACTGACTTGTAACTTTCAAACAGTATGAATAATAAGGGCACCACATTGGTTTTCTTTCTGAAAAAAGGCTTTCACTTTTAGTACTAACCCTTTAGCACTATTTCATTGAAATAAAAATACAATAAACGCACAGAAGACTGAAATTGAGTCAACTGACGTGACATTTATAATTTGTTGACATTATGACAGTTTGACAAGACTAGGGATTGAAAAAGTTTTAATTGAAAAAGTAAAATGACAATTTATTAAAACGATTCACAAGGATATAATCGATTAAAAATATTTATAAAATGTTCTGATACTTGCCTGTAGCGATTATCCAATCCTGGTTTCTACTGAAAAACTACCTCGTGGCAAGATTTTAATAAAATAATAAAATCTTTATTTTCTCTTTCACAATCTATAAAAGTTCATTTGGTCTATTATTATACATGTGCTATGAATGAGGGTTTTCGCGATTGAAAAATCCGCGAGATGCCAATACGTAGACGCGATCTGTCAATGTCATGTCAAAAATAACCAATCATGCAGCATTTGGACCTCACGTCTACGTATTGCCATCTGGTGGATTTTTCAATCGCGAAAACCCTCATTGGCATAGATTATGAGAGACTGGCAACTATACTAGGTTGATATATGTTTCTCTCACTTCAACTGGCATTGGATTCAACATCGGATTCTGACACTTTTACAGTATGATACCATGAATATCAGTTTATGGTCCTAATTATTTTTATTTTATTTACGACCTTCGACCAGTTGGACACTTTAGATAGCTTCTTGTAATAATGTCAATATCTTTTTAGCTTTTAACGCAAATCCAGTCTTCAAAGCAGTTTAATCGATTTATTTCATTTTCAAAATCGATATTTTATTGTCTATGATGGCCGCAGGAACATCACTATACATGGACTCCCAGCAATAAAGTACGGTAATGCCTCGTACAGATTTTATCGGCAAAAATTATGGAACTTGATAGGTTTTACACCATGCCACGCACCAAAACGTCCGGAAGTTGTAATAGTATTATAGAATAAACGTTAAAAGACTTATTTATTTAATTTTTCAATGCTTAAGTGTCCATTAGAATGAAAGGGTGCTTAATGTATTAAAAAAAATAGAAAATAATTATGATGGGTTAATGTTTTTGGGCGGTTTTTAGGCGGTTTCTGACAATGTCCTTTTGCAAAATCCCGTCTTAGTGAGCACATAAATACGTTCTAAAAGGAATCTCCATGCAAAATTTGAGACTCCTAGCAGAAACTACAAGTTTCTGAGATTTCGTGATGAGAGAGTGAGTGAGTCAGTCAATCAGTCAGTGACCTTTCGCTTATAAAGATGTAGAGCTCCTGCTCTAATCGACTAAATTATCTTTCGAATGTTTATAAAGTGATAGACATTGGAGATACATAATATGCCACCTGTTTTATTTAAGGACGGCTGATTGTAAACGCCATCGGCTGGTGTCGCGGCGTTTGACAAATAGGCGGATAATCCCAGATTATGTCCGGGTGTGGTTCTCTGATCGGTTCTAATATCGTTTGATCTGAATCTAGATTTTAATAATAAACTTATATTAAGTAATACAAGGAAGGAAATTTTCATACAACAGCTTACTTTTTTTTAGATCCCTTAACTTTTTACTAAAGCTATAAGTTGTGCTAAAATTTTTAATAAAAATTAACACACATAATATATTTGTTTTTCGATTATATCCTAAACTAATACTGCAGCAAGTGCATAATAAAAATAAGATAATGAAAGAATAATTACTAGCATACTTCATTTCAATCATTTGCTTCTGAACCAAAGAGATGGATACACAATGAAGGCAGGTATAGTAGTCCAACTTCGAAGTTGTCAAGATTTTTGTATAGTATTCGTATACAAAGTATAATTTCTCATTACTTTCTTAAATCCTATTATCATTTGTAAAAAATACAAGATTATGGTGTCAGACGCTCTGAGCCGTAGCCAGGCATGCCAAAGGTCATGAATTTCAGTTCCAGCTGACAAGGACTTTTCAAGTGAACAATTAGTTCACTGCGCCATTTGTCAATATTTTGCTTACTACATAAGCGTATACTGTAAAATATGCAGCCGCCAGCAAAATTAAATTGCACCGTATAAATGGGAATAAAAGAACATCTGATTGCTCTTGTGGCCGAGGGAATAATTGAAAAAATGTCCTTTGATTGTTGGGAGTGTAATATGATGGAGCTGGAGACTGTTATTACTGTCGGATGGTTCGAAGAAACCTTAGGGGTGATTGTTCTTAGGCACTGCTATTCCAGCTGTAGTATTAAGATTTTACTTAAGTTGAAAAATGGGAATGGGACGTAAAATTGGGATATACATACTTACTTAATCATGTCACAAATGTTTGTTAAATAAATGAAATGTAGCCTATTTTTTACAACAATAGAAACGTATTAGAATAGGATAAGTAACCCTTATTTGTGACCTTATTTTAATGTCAACAAGATAACTGGAAAAAATCACTCAAAAATCACAAAATTCCAACTCTTGCGCAACTATTACAAAAATTTTGCTATTAGGCTCGGTTTCCACAAATTCAAAGAGGAGCGGAGCAGGGCGGAGAGGTGTCGGGTCGTCAAATTTTTCTTTAGAATTTCGCGGCTCGGAGCGGAGAAGACGAGTGGAAATAATCTTATTGGTTATTCAAAACACTTCACCGCTCCGCTTCGGTGAAAACCGGGCCTTATACTCATTTATTATAGTCGCATGTTAACAATACCTTAGCACTAGAAGCATTATTTGCGTTTGATTTGAAACAAAGGGTATTCTATGAAAGCCACAATGCATATTCCAACATTCTTATTGCCAATGTACCAGAATCACCTGAACATCTTCTGCTGTACATTCCGCACACTCCCCGCATACTGATGCCCCAGATACTAGGAACTGTGCTGTCTTTTATTGTCCTCTTACAGAGACCATTTGCAACAATTAACAGTAGTTAGGCCTTAACGAACCAATTGTCTTCTCTGGATCCCTCAACGACTATAGCCTTTATTGTGTAAGTCGTAAAGCGAATTATAGCACTATTGGTGTTACTGTATACGAATACAGCGTTATCGGTAGGGTTGCCAACTCTTGAAAGGACCAACCCGGGAGAATTGTGGGGGGGGGGGGGCTTGCTCCATAGTTGCTCCATCATGCTGAATACGCGTTCGAATGAAGCATTAATAGAGACAGGACAGGAGACAGGAATGGAAAGAACAAACGTGACCATTTTTTTAAATTTAGGACAGGGATTTCTGTCTTTCGATTTCGTAAAGAAGTCAATTTTCTTCAATAAGATGTGGTTGCACCTCACGCAAAAGTCCAACCTCATCGTACAATTTGTCACTATCTATATCAATATTTAATAATTCCTGGAGTTTAGTAATGCTGGTCCATGTGATTGGTTCTTTTAAAGATAAAATTTATAAACAAGTACGAGCAGCAAAGGATGCATTAAATTTTTAGAAATACCGGAGAAAATATTGCTCTCCGGGAGGTCGGGAGGTTAACCATTATTTCCGGAGTCTCCCGGGCAATCCGGGAGGGTTGGGAACCCTAGTTATCGGTGTCTCCATCTGCATTTCAGATGTGGGGTTGATAAGATTAGTTTTCATTTAGCTATTGTGCAACGTTGGGTTATAACAATTTGAGGGTAGTAGTTGTTTGTGATTTTGATCAAAAACTTTTATTTTACTAACGAATACACAGTTGTGCAAATATTGATTACCTATTATAGTCCAAAATTTTGGCAACTTGGTGGTTGGTAAATTACGCTATATTATTGTTGAAATAACAACAAATCAACACAGTCTAAAAAATATAAGTAGAGTAATTTAATGTTCTTGTAAATGTTCGACGATTTGTTTGATGACATTTTTATGGTTCATCAACCTAAACAGGCGTAAGAGTTTAAAAATGAAGATCTGCAATGTTACATGTTTATGTAACATTGCAGATCTTCATTTTTAAACTCTTACGCCTACTCTACACATTATGTAGGTATTGGTCTTTTCTTTTCTCTTGCAATAATAAAATTGAAAGTAAATATAATATCAGCTGTAGAAGCGTAGAACTCAACGTTTGATTTGCCACATCATCTCAGACTTGTTATTCTTATTGGAAGGACATTTTACTCTCTCACCCACACTACTGTATTGATTTTGATGAAACTTTACAGTTGTATATTTACGAGTTTACTTCAGAATAACACATAACGTCGTTTAAGTTCTATCACCACGTAAGCAACTTTTCAGGAGATCGGACGAAAAGACGCGTCTTTCCATTCTCTATCGAATGACATCAAAATGGCAAAACCGCCAAAAATGACTTACGTGGTGATAGAACTTAAACAACGATAAGGCTCTAATTTATAAAGATACTGAGTTCATTGCCAAAATTATGACGATAAGTGTCAAGTAGGTCGATGTTTTTGTGACAAACAAAAGATAATATACCATACACTGATGAACATTATGTCCATTCTTGTATTCAGTTCCAATGTATCATAATTTGAAAGCATCGAAATGGCTTTATCGTCTACTCTTATAGCGCTCTTAGTCGTCCACGCGTCACCAGCTTAATAACGTTAATTAAACTCATTCGATCGTTAACCCATTTTAACTCTGACGGAAGAGTCATTTGTGAAATTGGTTCAAACATTTTGGTCTTTTGTCAGAACCCGTTGGGAATTTTATTAAGATTATGCTAAATGCTCTGTCGGCATTCAAAAACAACAGAAATAAATGACCCGACGAGTAAATCACGCATATAAAATTTAGAGGGCTTTAAAAAGTGACATGACATTAGACACACATTTAGGATGTACACAGGCACGAAATAAAGCAAATACCCCACAATAAGCGACTTTTACTTTTTAACTAAGTACATTTGTATATTATAGCTTAGATTGGTTGACAGTACATAATATTATTACTTAAAACTGGACGTTTTAAGAAGATCATATTT
The DNA here is from genome assembly GCF_963855985.1 of Ostrinia nubilalis. Lineage (NCBI taxonomy): Eukaryota > Metazoa > Arthropoda > Insecta > Lepidoptera > Crambidae > Ostrinia > Ostrinia nubilalis. Next base: position 12,410,189 of record NC_087098.1, read on the forward strand.
TGTAGAATACGCATTGTTGTACTTATTACAAGAGGCATGAACATTTTCATAAAATGGAAATATGTGATCTAGAATCTAGGTTCATATTTGCATAAGAGCATCTACGAATATACCAATTACTTTCTGTTTCTTATACGCATTATTACTTCAATTGCCGTGACAATATAAATCAATTGACAATAATATTATTATTATCGGCACAATAAAAGTTAAGAAGAATTAAGCCCTTGGTTTTGCTTTGCCTCACAGATACCTGACCTCACATGAACTAAGAGCAAAGAAGGCAAATCATAATTGCTGTGCTAATAGATAGTTATTTCGCAAAAGCCGTAAGTTATAAGATTCAACCTTTCTAGAGTACTTTAACACTTTGGAGGGGCTTTTGTGCCTAATGGGTTAAAAGAACCAAAGTGGACATTTTCTTTTGTAAATTATTTTAAAGGTCACCACCCTACCAAAAGGATTCCGTTGTATGTTGGCAAATATTTACTATAAATAAAAAATAAGTATTTTCAGTCAACGCCTACAGGCTATTGGAAATAAGCTCTCTCGTTATAATTTTGTGGATTTTTACAATCAATAACCCTTGACCTTATCAGGTTCGTATTGTTATAATGAATATTTACTTCCATCATCATTGTAATTTGTATGCCCTTTCCTTATTAGATTCTCAGTCAAATAATTTGTAGTATTTTCAGTCTTGTAAAATATATCTCTAGTCATTGACCCAATAATGATTTTTCTTACACTTGCCTTTCATATTTTATCTTTCCACTACGCATTGACTTGACACAAAATAAAACCTGTATTTTCTTTGAGTTGTCTCAAACGGGAAGCTTCATTGCGAGAAGAACTAAATTGTGCCGTTTAGATTTTGTATTTATTTTGTATGTTTGTATTGTACGGTCTGTCTATTAAACCATCAAGCACTTTAACACTATTCGATCAAGTTGCAAAATCTCTTCCACTCAACTTTTGCACCATAGGCCTAAAGGGCTGTTATTTGCCTTGCGTAAGACGGATAGTGTTCAGCAAAGAAAACGATTTAATGGAATATTCCTCGGTGGTCGACAACTCACTTAAGCGAAACCGGAGAGTTAACTGGATGGTTACGTGTTTACTCTGTAACCTAATACGACGGACAGAAGCTCCATAATGCTTTGTTCCAGTTTGTTCTATTTGTTTACAAGTCAAATAAGATTTTGCTTAAGACTTAGTGGGACGTGTAAACAAGTTTGCGAATTTGACGGCAAGTTAAATGTGAAGATAATGTTAATGGCATTCGAATATAAGTTGAGATAGATACTCAAATAAAATAACAGTTTTTTTAATCTATGATGGGTCTATAATTTAATTATAAAGCAGTTGGAAGATTGCATTCCTAATATTGCAATAAATAAGTTTCTAATGTCCCATAATCAAGTTTAAATTGTTTTCATTGAATGTGAGGCCACGCGACTAGGCGCATTAGTGATAACCAGAGACACATAAATAACTTTTTCTATTAGATTTCCTATTCACTAATCTCCTATGCGAGCTGTTATCTTTAGTGGCATAAATTATTCAGCTTAAATAAACTGCCCCACGCGGGTTTGAGGAATAATTTTATGCCTATCCGGATTATTTTCTTTTTATCTGAACCCCGCGTAACCGGGTTCCCGGGTCAGAAATCACATGGTTATTGAATTATCATTTGAATATGATATATAGGGTGATACGAAATCCGGGGTGTGAACAATTGCTGTAAAATTGTTGAGGGGCTTTTGATTAGATAATAATTTGAGTTATGGCTTTTGATTTACTATCAAGTGCACGTCTCGCCTATTAGACGTATTTTTTTTGTTTCCGTCGGGGATTTAGTAAGCACTGTCAGCTCACCTCCCGTCATCCTTGGGATTAAAATAGATTTTTTGTTGCTCCATCAGCAGAAGCAATTTGTCTTTAAATACCTCGTCGCGGTAGGCGCATCCCAGCTGCAAAGTTTCAGAAGGGTCTGCTTTAAAACAATTAAAATATCTTGCTAATGGAGTAAACGGAATTTCGAGTATGCTAATGAACATATCGCCGTCTTGTTCTTCATTTGCCGGCTTTAAGACTAGACAAAAAGTGTCATCAATTTAAAGTTAGTCAGCCAACTGTCGTCCGTCATTTCCTCGTTAAGAATTTTGCGTGCGCTCAGCGCTTATTAATCATTGGGTAATAAATTTTCCATCGAAACACCGTGCGGGGAAATAAATGACCGTAATTGTTTAATATTGAAAGAGGATTTTATAAATATGGCAAGATTTATAAGTGCACCGTGTGATGAAAAGAGCGTGCAATAAATTATTGAGTGGAATCAACCTGCAGATTATTATTACTTTACTTGTATTTTATTAAAGGCTGATTTACACGTGTTAAGTAGATAAGTAGGTAATTCAATTGCTAACTAAATTGGGCTTGTCACTTGACATGTTTTGACAAGCTGTTTCATAGTAAACAAGAGCTTGACGTTTGGAATAAAGTTAAAATTTAGTTACAATGCAATTTGATCAAGTAAAATTAAGTTAAAAATTTAGTTACCTACTTAACTACTTAATACGTGTAAACCAGCCATAATAGAGTGGAATTGTAATGTACTCTTTGTCTACTTAAAGTACACCCAATTTACATCAGACTATTCATTAGTTTCTAAAATAACCCCTTTTACAGTGCTTGACTCATATACCTATCTAATTTTTAAATAAACAACTTGAAAAAATCGAACTGCCTAAGGCGGGAATCGAACCCACGACCTTTCGCTTGCCGGGCGACTGCTCTTCCAACTGAGCTACTTAGACACTGGATGACCCGTCGAAATTTTCATTATTTTATATCTAAAATGATGTTTAAAACTATTTCATTATTTTGGCAACATTCATATTCCTAAACCAAACAGCCTGTAAAAGCAAATGAAAAGATTAACCTTGTAAATATGCGAGTAGGTGTAGGTTGAAACGAAATTCACAAATATAACAAGATCCTAAAATTTTATGAAAAGGTCCAACGAAGTAATGGCTTATCAAATACACCAAAATGGTTGAAACACCATTTCTTTTCTAATACGAAATGTTAAAATATTCATCTTCTATTTGAAAGACTTTTATGTTTTGCAAAGGCAAGAAAATACCGCGTGGTTTTTATTGGACCTTAGGATAATACAATTTGATCCATAATAGCGAGTCTGGCTATAACCCGTGACACAGTGAAAATAGACCAGTAGCATGTCTTCGCACCCATTCCAGGCTAGCTGTAAACAACCGCGTAACCCTCTCATGCCACTTGTCATGAGTATAGAGACGCCGTCTGTGAGCTCAGATGTTAATGTTTTTTTTTTATGCAGAAAAAGGCAGGTATTTGACTGCAATCGCACCCGATGTTAAGTGAGATGCAGTCTAGAGTGGTGCATACCTGCCTTGTAAGTGTCTATTTAGAATTTTAGACACCTTAATTAATCAAAGTTCTTAAATAGGCTCACCGAAAGCTACATTTCAATTCCTTTCTTCTGATTTTTTGGGTAGTTTCAATGTCACTTGATTTCTTTTTCTGGTATAACCCTACTCATTTATTTTGGCTGTGTCCATGTTGATTTTGGGACAAATGGGGGAGCTATGGCCCTGTAGGACAATAATAGAAATATGCAAATAGCTGCGGACACGCGAGATGATATTCAAACAAGATTACGTGTGTAAACGTTGCCAGATGAAATGCGGTTCATAAATGCAAAGTGAAAAGACCCCGAGAGATGTGAAGGGTTATAATTCCATTATGACTTATAGACTGGGAAAGAATTAAAAACTCATTGTATTGGTAATTTATTTTTTCATATTAAGTGAAAATCTTAATATTTTGCTTATTGAGTTGGATTTGATTATTTTTAAACTGCCAACAATACTTTGACTGTGGGATTTTTACACACGAAAATTGTGATATTCTTTTTTAAATGACCTTGGTCATTTGGAAGTAAGTGCATAGAAAAAATAATCTGTGAATTTATATATTTATTATTGGGATCATGGTTTAAAATATAAGAAAAAATAGAGAAACCGTGGCGTGCATTAAAATTATGAGACTTATTTTACTATTATGGTTTCCTTGCTTCGATAAAGTTATTAACAACCTTCCTGCTTTAAATAATATTAAAATTATGACTCGAAAGCATGCAAGTTTTGCAAATTAGGTGAAAGTTATGACCTCCGTGTAATCTATTTTTATTTTTTGCTGCAGCTTTAATCTTTTTCTTTACATTTTTCTTTATTAAACCTTAATAAATGTAGCGTTTTTAGAAACCTAGTTAGTGTGACCTCTTTCTTGGTGATAATATCTATATATCTATATATTGTATAAAAGAAAGTCGTGTTAGTTACTCCACTTAATAACTCAAGAACGGCTGAACCGATTTAGCTGAAAATTGTCAGGGAGGTAGTTTAGAGCCAGGAGAAGGACATAGGATACTTTTTATCCCGTTCGAAATTAAAAAAAGTCTGCTTATTTATTGCCATTAAGGCGGAACAAAGTTCGCCGGGTCAGCTAGTTAGTTATAAAAGAACACACTTATTTTTTTAATAGATACAGAAGTTGGAAATTAGTGCGTTAACACGAGTGACTAGAGTAACTCTGTGATATAGACTCTGCTTAGTTCAGGATTAGATTATGCCGTTAGATCAAACAGTTTATTAAGTTTCAACATAGCTTAACCGTATGACTTTGAAACTCAAATCCGATGAGTGACTCAACTTGTAACGGCTGAACTAATATTAGCCTAACCAGACCACTTAGAGGCGATTTTAATCTCCATGCCTTCGTATAGTAAATAATTAGCAGACTAAAGAGGACAGTACAGATATACAAGCTTATTTGCGTATGGGTGTTAACGAAAATGTATCTGTAAGCCGTCCGTAGAATCTCTTAATTTACGTCCCCGGGGGATTTGGTAAAGCCAAACATTGTTCGCTAATTATAACGGGACGCATATGTTGTATGTCCCACGAGGATCCGCCAACTTAACGGTACCGCCTTTGTTGCGTAGATTGGGTTTTACAATTTTAAAGGATTCCATCGAGTAAGTTTTGAGGAGTGCTTCCAGGCGGGGAAATTTTTGAACACATTCTTGTGAAGGTAATGCAAGGTAAAGTAATTAATATTTATTTACTTTCGGAAGAGCTTATAAGTTTCCACTTTTCTCCACTGAAGATCGTTGCTTATGATCTCTAGTGAACACTTCTCCTGTGACCTCCTGTAACAAAAAAATATGTATTTATTAGAGTTCAATAGAAAACTTTCACTGTTTATTGTAATCTCTCCAAGTTTTGATCAAAACCTAGAGACAAGTTACCGTAGTAAACTGTGTCCTTCTCTTAGGACCAATAAATTGCAAATACATCAAAGATGGTTTTGAGGTTTTTGCGCCTAAACGCAAAAATAAACAGAATTAGTGTCTCGTTTTCAACGTATAAATCTTCTTCATTATGCCTTTATTTTCATCAATTTTTTTCGCAAGTAATAAATTGCTATACTTATTTAGTACCTAGGTATCATTTTAATCACATCGAAACAAACAATAAACTACTGACATGTGAACTGGAACAATAGACCGTTCTCATTAATTTAAATTATTGCCAATGCACTGCTAATGGATTTGTCATTGAAGTCCATCTTCTTGTTTATTTGAATAATTTGTAAGTAGGTTTCCTGTTTACGTTATCTATTTTCAACACTTTTAATTAATCAGCCTTTTAAATATAGATCTATTACTCATCACCATTAATGAGGGCTATCGTTTTTATACTTAACAGTTGGCACCCCTGGCGATTGACAGGACCTTACTCTACAGTCGGCCGTTTGGTGTAGTGGTTCAGAACGGACTACTATGCCGAGAGGTCCCGGGTTCGATTCCCGGCCGGGCAGAAATTGAAATGATGAATTTTAATTTCTGTGACGGGTCTGGGTGTTACTATGTATAATATGTATGTATTTAAAAAAAAAGTATATAAGTAGTATATCCGTTAAGCTAGCACCCATAACACAAGCATATTAATTGCTTATTTGGGGCTAGATGGCGCTGTGTGAGATTGTCCAAAGATATTTATTATTATTTATTATTTATTACAGTGGCGCCATCTTGATGAGTGCAAATGCGATAGTCCTCCTACCACTTTAGCGCTCACAAGTTGATGCCACTGTCTTCGCTACTAGCAAGTGACAGGACCTTACTCTACATGGCGCTAACTGGTGAGCGCTAAAACGATAGCCCTCATTATATTGTTACCTTTTAAGCTATATACAAACCTTCAGCTTTGGCTAAATGGGATTAGCCCCAATCTCCATTAATCATAATCCTGAGATATTTATCTTTTCAATGTTCCATTCAAATCACCCTATAAATTAGGATATCCTTATCCTAGCATATAACAGTAACTACGCGTATTCCCTTAAATCTGTATACCATTAGGAGATAAAATCTTTCTCGCCGGCGGCCCCATTACCACGTGGTCCGATCGCACCCTCCACCCTTGGCTCATAATAGAAATATATGCAGTGGGCAGTCAGCCACATACCCTTTAAATTCTGTGCAAAATGTAATGAGAAATTTTATGATGGATGTTTGTTACTCCTTCACAAGAATATTATGCTGCATGCATTTTGATTAAACTCTACATTGTTTATTTATTGATTGCTTATAGTTTACATCAGAATTACATTACATCGAAGACCTCTGCGGCTGAAACTGCAGGTAAGTTATAAACACAGTTGGAATAATTACAGATAATTTTATTTTGACTTTACACCTATGTATAAGGCTGAGTTGCATCACCTTAACTTTAATCGTAATATAACTATAAAAACAGTGCTTTTGTGTGGAGTTTGACAGACTTTTGACGTTTATTATGGTTAAAGTTAAGATGGTGCAAGGGAGCTCGCCTTAAGGTTTTATTAATCGCAAAACCTTGTTAATTCAAATAAGTACAACTTAATCCAAATTAAAGAAAGTTTCTTATGGAACCTGTAACGGCGACGGCTTATAGAAGATTATCGTGACGAGTGACCCTATTGTATCTTCATCCACTGCGACCCTTTGGTCTGCTCAAAAACTCTATAAGCACCTATCGGATAAACCCATCTGCATACAGGCTAATGCGCTGCCAATATGAACCTTACATCTCTATCAATAAGAGTGACCGTAGAATATGTGGTAACTCCGTTGATAGGGCTGGCTAATCTGTCAGCTGAGCCACAGGAGATCGTTTAAAAGCTGTGTCCCTGTTATTGTTTATTTAGGATGCCGATTCGCGGTAAAAGCCGGTTTTTGAGGCGTGTATTAATGCGATTGTGAAGCGAAATGCGGAGTGGTGATACTTTAGATAGCACTCGTACGGTAATGAGGGGTGATCAGCAACGGCAGGATAGGGTTGTGTGCTAAACCGTTATGGTAAGTAAGGGCAATTTGGAAGCAAACAATATTTAAGTCTTTTGGACAGGCAGATAGAGACGAAATCATATCATGGGATGACACTCCAGGACCCTCATATTTCTATATAGTTGGAAACGTAAAATATGGACGTAAAATTTATAACAGACCAGATGATAGTCCTGAAAATATTTTCTCCGCAGTTTCTGTTTTGGTATTATTCTGTTTGGATTTTAGCTTAGAAAAAAAAACATATGTCCAAAATTAAGTTGAAAAGGTGACTTTTTGAGTAATTTACAATACCTTAGTTAAGTTACAGTGCACAGTTCTTTTTGTAAGCATTTCTGTTTAAAAATCACATAATATGCGAACAACTAAATTAAGAGCCATAGACTTTACCTTGACGTGGTGCTGTTGTATCTGTTTTTACTGCATCAATTTTAAAGGTCAATTTCAACAGTACAAACGCAAATTAATTTTTTATCGGTCTCATTTCATAACAGAACGTTAGGAAGTTATAAAATGTTCAATTACTTGAAATAACAGCGTTGGTCAACTAATTTTCGTTGACCTTTTGGAGGCATTGAACTCATTAACTTTTGGCAAGTAATTTACTTGCCCATGAAAAAGGTATCATTACTAATGTGTAGATAATTTTGAAACATCTTTTAATGTGTAATGTGTTTTAAAGGAATATCTCATATATTTTTAGCCTTTTAATTTATTCAATCATTCGATGATTAAAAAATGAAAAGAGAGTTTACAGATTTTTAAATTCTACCACACATGTGAATGCCGGCAAGTTATCTTACTAAAATATTAATGATACTCCCTAAGCTATTCAGTTTCAAATCCTATGGTAACAGTAATAGTAATTTTGCGGTAGGTATAATATCGTACTTCTCACGTATCCTAGGATTAACTAATGTAATCTATACTAATATTATAAATGCGAAAGTAACTCTGTCTGTCTGTCTGTCTCTCATTCACGCCAAAACCGATTTTGATGAAATTTGGCATAGAGATAATTTGAGTCCCGGAAAAGGACACAGGATAGTTTTTATCCCGATTTTTGAAACAAGAACGCGCGTAATAAATTTTTCTGTGAAAGACAAAATTACACGCGGGCGAAGCCGCGGGCGGAAAGCTAGTTATGACATATAGAAACCAATTAGATACCAACAGTCTTGTAAATGAAAGGAGGCAGCAGGATTTAATATCTTCAATAACGACAAGAATAATCAATTACGTACCATTCCGGGATGTGTATTATTTTAGTCTTGGGTCAGATCCTGAGTCGGCCAATAGGACCGACCCTAAACGGACAAAAGGACAATTAACTACAGCAGGGACGTATAACAAAAGGCGGAGAGCACACAATTTGTTGCAGACCATCTTTATCTGGCGCACTATTGACCCTTTACCCTAATTCGTTGATTGTTCGACTGTGGTTCGACCCTCTGTGTGCGGTGGGCAAAAACGTTCCGAAGAAAAAAATCACCCTCTGCATTTTTGGCATGATTTTGACTCTGACATTTTTAGTCTGTGGCGTGGATGTGGTGTGGGTAACAATTTATTATTATTCTTCTATGCGAACTGAACATGTGGGATGTTAACATTAGGTACGCTTTAGCGACATTTCGAGTGATTCGCTGCTCTGTATTCAAGCCTACCCTTAATACAGCGTAGCTAATGATACCCATCGTAAACGCACGTGTATTTTAAATAGATTTATTATTCGTCTACAATGATTTTTGCGAATTAACAATCATGGGGTGGTTTTTTTTCATTAGTATTTTTATTAAATGGATAATAAGGATTTTTGATAGGGATACGATTACGTACAAATTGCCTTTTTTCGCATTATCACTCTATTTTTAATCCTTAGTTGCATTCTCGTTTTTTTTGAAACAATATTTATTATGCAAAAAAGTGCGATAAGATACTTGTATAAAATGAAAGCAAGAGCATCCCTTAGAGAATTGTTTAAAGAAATTGGCATTCTCACGGCCGCTTCACAATACATCTTAAACTGTATTCTATTTATTCAAAAAAATATTACTGAATTCAAAAAGAAAAGTGATATTCACCAAATTAACACTAGAAATAAAAATAAATTGGCTATACCCGCTTTTAGACTTAATAAAGTGTTTGCCTCTTTTATGGGACAAGGTATCCATTTTTATAACAAAGTCCCTGATAAGAGCTACCGTATAATAAATTTAAAGATATAGTTAAAGATCACATGCTTAAAAAAGCCTATTATACAACTCGAGATTTTCTTAATGATAAGTCATCCTGGGAGTAGGATTATGGTCCTCTCATGCTCGCACTAAAAAGAATTAAAATGAAAAGTAATGTATAAACTCATAATAATTTCTCAAATGTTATAGTGTCATGCTTCTCAATCTGGACTGTTACTTAGCTTTATTATTAGTTTTTTATTTTAAAGAGATAACTTGGAATTGTCATTCTCACTAAAATGTCTCTGGGGTGGTGGCGTAGTGAGGCGGGTCGTTACATTCCCTCTAATATGGTCGAGTGAAGCGATGGCTGGTTCACTCGTCATGTCTGTGAACAGGCGCTGCTTTCGGGGACTGGTCAATCCAAGTTATTCAAATTATTGTATGCGAGTCATTTCTACTAGTATCTTAATATGTAAGTCTAGATATTAGCACGTCACTACCTTGTTTAATATACCACGCAATCTTGTATACCCATTCTTATAAGATACACCATACAAGAATGCATGGTAAATTCAGTGAACTGCTCCTGAATCGAATGTACCTACTACTACTATTTCTATTTATTTATATTAACCGGCAGACAGTGGTGACTGAGTTTGTTGCGGCGCTTCTTCTCAGCACTTGCCAAATGTTGGTCTCGAAGCGCTGGTAGGGTAAAAAGATTATGAGACATGTAGAGGCTCCTTAAGAGCAAAATGACGATTTGTAAGAACTATTTATTAGTCCAAACAAATAAAGAAATTTTGACTTTGACTTTGACTTTGTTAAATTATTAAGTTTTGACGAACGCTAACCCATCTTATAACATCAGTAGACTTTTGTGTATTTTTAATAATGTGTATGGACAAACTTGGCCTCCACTGTTTGGCTTTTTATTTGCGATCAAACTGTAGATCCTGGCTATACAGAACTTGCAGCGATATGAAAGAGAGGTGGGCATAGTATTGCCCATAGTTAATGTTTTAAAAAAAATTGTGGGAAATGGGTAAAATACAAATATTTAACACACATAACATTCTCCTGGCATGGTTATTTACCGTTACCAAAACAAAACCGTCCCCTAATTCCAAATTAAAAATATTTCGTAACGTGTCGATTTCACACCTGGCTTGCGCGCGCAGTTTCCTATGGGAGCTAGAGCGAGCGGTGTCGGGTGTCACTAATTAGTGTATGCGCCGGAGTGGAATGAGCAACGCTATTGCGCACAGCTACATGGATGTTCGTATTTTTTACATTTATCTTTTATCAGCTTCTAGAAGTTCACTGCTGGTCATAGACCAAGACACACCATAGATATAGCATCCAGTGACTTTGGGTGGCAACGGTTGTCAGCTTCAACTTTGCAATTCTCATGCCATTTCATCATATTCCAATAACGTAAGGAAACTCAACCCTACTAGTACTACTAGTACAGCAGACGCATTAAAATGTCAAAATTTATCATTTTATTGTAATTGTTTTACAAAAAGAAAGAAAATATTTTTTAAAGAAATGAGTGTCTGTCTCGTCGGAAATAAAACAAAAAAATAATGCTTTTCATGTATTTTAATGCAAGTATCACTTCGACTAATATCAATCAACGCATTTTTTTTCACGATAATTTTATAAGATTTCTATGGGAGCTACAACATGCAGTGTCGGCGGGTGTCAGTGTCACTAATTAGTGTATGCGCTGGCGCGGAAGAGCGAGACGACTGCGCCACAGTGAAATTCAGAATGGCCGGCCTTTCGGCCAAAAAGAAAAACCGAAACTCACTTTGTGCCTGGAAATGTCTTTTGGGGCTGCCATTTCAGAATTCATTTTGAATTTTTTGTCGCTGTATTTCTAGAATTTAGTTGCTAGTTAATAAATCAAGTGATTGTTTGATTGCCAAACTAAACTTTACGCCTACATTATAACTTTAAATCAATATTACTTTAAAATGCCTTTGTTGAAGTGGATGAATAATTGATTGAATTAATTATGATGTTAAAAGTAGTAGTTTACTCAAGTGATTAATCACTGACATTGCAATATTGACAGAACAAACTCTGAAATTCGTAGCCAAAAGCAATAAATTGATGAGCAAACTAAATTTAAAATAACAAAGACCGACTTGCGAAAGTCCCGTAAGTCACATTAAAACTTCCCCGTTCCAACGCACAGCTTATACTGGTTATAGTGACAATCGCAAACTTCGCCCTTTGTCCAGTGAATGTACTAATTAGTGTCCCACCCAGACTTATTTGCTGAGTGCAGCAAAAGTTGCCGGGTTGACCCGCGGCGCTAAAATGTTGCGGACCCCTGCCCGTCTGGAGTTGCTGCGGTTTTCTTTTGTTTTCGAATTTCGAAAACTACTAATTTAAATCTATGCTATTATTGAATAATTACACAATTTTTTTTCTTTTTGTCTTTGTTTGTGGCCAGACTTAATAACTCAATTTAATTTTTCTGATGTTTTTATAATCTGAATTTTAAAACTAGGACCTCGTTTGTTTTCATAAAAGATCCTTTTTGCTAACGTAATGCTTAATTAAAAACAATAATTTGCATTTATACGGTACATATTTTCATTACTAGCTTTGTCTATACGGTCTGTCTGGCTGGCTAAAAGGTATTAGGCAGCATAGACTACTCAAACAATAAAAGCAATTGAAACAGAAACTATTTGAATAAACTAACAAAGGTTGTAGGTAATATTTTTACTTATTCAGCCTAATATAACAGTATACTCTTCTTTCAGCAGTTAACGTTTGAACCTGAAGTGACGATGATAAAGGTCCCCTTTATAAAGTCCCTCAAATATGCATAATAGCTCAATAAATTTCCCAGTGCTTGGCTTTAGCAGGATTCGGGTCACAGTTTCAATGTTTCTAATTAAAGGTTGTCGCGTGCAGAGCGCTAGTTTGCAGTTCCAATGAGAAAGTTTTAGTTGAAATAGAACTATGGTTCAATGCAAAATTATACCTGGAAAGCAAATGTAGGCTTGTGTATTGAACTGTCAAGTGTTGAAACCTGAATTATAGTACATACCTATTTTTTTTTATGTTTAATGGTCTACTGAAGGCTGCTAGTAAGTATAGTCGACAATTAAAACTGGTGTTACAAAATTGAGTTTGCTTCCTTTTGCTTGAATCAAAAAAATGAAATTTCTTAGCAAAAACTATTGCCCGAGTTCTGAAACGAGAGTTTAAACTTGGGCGTTGTACGTATACTAGACCCGATGTACGTAATTATATCAATTTACGTTAATATTACTGTGATTAATGTGTACCTACAGGCGTGCTCATTGTCTACTTAAGTTACGAACTAAATAAGAAAAGTTCATACTTATGTAAAACCCAGGGTGAATACGGAACAACCTAAAAAAAGCATGCTCATGCTAAAAATCTCAATTCCGAAACTGGGCAAACTTTCGCGAAATAAAAATTAACACGTTCAAACCCATAAAATGCCATACTAACAAGCGAGTACCCAAGTTTAAATTTCCCACTTTAATTCAATTCCACCTTTCCAAGAAATTCTAATACATTTCCTCAATCGGAATGCTCACAGCCGGGATCAACATCGAGCATTGGCAAGTAATGAAAGAGATCCCGGGGGAAGTCTGGATTGGAACCGCAACAAATTTCATCAGCGCACTGTAAATAACAATAATGTGGAAGGGAATAGTGGAACACGTGGATTTAATTTAAAGGAAATTGTTTTACGCCCGTGTTCACAAACATCTCTATGTGGTCTAACAGTGCGCGTGGACGCGCAGGGTGACACACGAACCAATCACAGAGCTCTATTCAACGCTGTGCATTCGATAAGCTGCTTCACTTAAGCAAGCATCGTTTGTGAATACGGGCGTTAAGGTCGCATCAACAAAACTCCAGTTGTAAGAGAGAATAAGAAAAACCTACTCAGCGGATTTATCTACATATTTATACTTTTATACTAATATTATAAATGCGAAAGTAACTCTGTCAGTCTCTCTGTCTGTCTGTCTTGCTTTTACGCCTAAACCACTTAACCGATTTTGATCAAATTTGGCTTAGAGGTAGTTGGAGTCCCGGGAAAGGACATAGGATAGTTTTTATCCGGGTTTTTAAAACAGGGACGCGCGCGATAAAGGTTTTCTGTGACAGACAAAATTCCACGCGGGCGAAGCCACGGGCGGAAAGCTAGTTTATTATATGTATTTATATTCTTTTTCATTAGCGTCAAATTACTTTTTTCGGTTCGATATCAAATCGCGATAGTATTGCTAACTTCCAAGTAACCGCAAAAATAAAATTCAAAGTTCAACAACTTCTAAAACTCGAAATGAGATCAAACTCAATCTGATTTAACGATCTGCTATTGTCTGGTTCCCGAGATAGAATAAAAGTTTCTTTTAATTGTGATTTCGAGTGATTAGTATGCACTGAGCGTTTTACTTTCTGCTGTAATTAATTGTACATTAATGAAGACAACTGTCGTTTGTTTCAATTAGTGCTGTGCGAGTTGGGTGAGATATTTTTGTCGATAGGTATTTTAAATTGTTTAAAAAAAAATATTGAAAAAATCATCTTTAAAATAAGACTAGATTAAAGACAACGTTTCGTATTATTGATATAAGAATTTGTAATGGTACAGAACTTGTATGTGCAATTTAGTGAAATATGTAACCTTATTGTTGCCTAGACTTCAAACACGATATAGCGCATAATTTGTATTATACACAAAAACTTACCTAGTTCTATTTTAAATTGTAGAAAAACACTACTAGCGATAAGCAATTATGATAAAACTTAATATCACTGTACATAAAATATTCTTACATTAAAATAGATATAGACGACCCAGCTGACGGCTGTGCTAGCTACGTCTCTATTAATACATTGCAAGTACTTGTATTACGTCAGTAGAAAATATAAAAATGTACGAAAATCCTTAAAGGACTATAAGTATAGTCCCCGGATACTAAGTAATTGCTGTTTTCAAGGTCATCGACAACCAAAACCTCGATATTACTATAACTAGTCATTTATAAACGTCCCAAAGTAGTTTTTAATTGGTGATCCAGTCGCACGCAACAATTGGAGCGAATTTAGGTTACTCCACTGTCTCCGCTTAATTGGTGGAGGTAATAAACTTAATTTGCTTATTCATGCGCACTGGAGATGCACAATGCACATGATATACCTAGACGTCATTTGAGATAATAGTGATTAACATAATTATGTGTCAATAGATGGCTGGGGTATTCAAGTGGCTATGCCGGATAAACAATATTGGATATAGCGTGTCAATTGTCTCAATATTATAACGTGGATAGCCAAAGATGACAATGAAGATGATGATGATGATAATGGTGACGATGATGATTAATCACCTCTAATTACATTACTGTGTTTTTCTACTTAAAAAATAAGAGCCAAAGCAGTAGCATTGCGACGCCACACCGCAAATATTTATGTTATAATTTTACTAGCTTTCCGCCCGCGGCTTCGCCCGCGTGGAATTTTGTCTGTCACAGAAAAACTTTACGCGCGCGTCCCTGTTTCAAAAACCGGGATAAGAACTATCCTATGTCCTTTCCCGGGACTCAAATGCCAAATTTAATCAAAATCGGTTCAGTGGTTTAGGCGTGAAAGCAAGACAGACAGAGTTACTTTCGCATTTATAATATTAGTATAGATAGTATAGATTAGACACTTCTGCTTTGGATCTAACTTCGATAGGTACAGATGACAGTACCTACTTCAAGCT
This sequence comes from Ostrinia nubilalis, assembly GCF_963855985.1. NCBI lineage: Eukaryota > Metazoa > Arthropoda > Insecta > Lepidoptera > Crambidae > Ostrinia > Ostrinia nubilalis. The sequence continues at coordinate 12,425,580 of NC_087098.1, forward strand.
AAACACTGGGATCTTGTGCAGTTGTATTAGGATCGAATTTGCAACAAAAATGATTGTCTGATGTGATGAGATGTGCATCTGTACATATTAACAAATCACAATGAACTTTCTCATATCGACCGTCAACTCTGAATAACTCTCAATTCAATTAAAAATATTCGTATGGCTTCCATGATGCGGCTTAGTCGAGAGTCGCTAGCATTTGTTTTCAAACGTGCTAATTGTTTTCAATTGGTTCAATATAGAATTACGTGGTATTAATGTAGCCTAAGCCATTTTACTAAGTGCCTTGAACTTGATACACAGACGCTTGTTCTATTAAGTTTCTTGTCGACATCATTCATGCAAATCCTGGAGTAAAAATATACGGATTCTAATATTTAACTGGCTCGGTAACTATATACATAAAAAAATATTTTTTCATAACTTTCGATAATACATTATGTATTATGTAGATCCAATATGTAGGTATACCTATTATGATTCAGTCTGGTTTGATATCTTTCTATTTCTGCTACTAATACTTAGGTAATAATTACTTCTTAACCTTAATCATAAATACAAACCAATAACCAACAGTTAACCGTAACTGCAGTGGAAATCGAAATATACAGCCCACTTCAGCATAAACTACATAGCTGACACATAATTGGAAACCAGGAAATATTGTTTGAGTACCCCAAATGTTACAGTGCAACGTGTAGTTTGCGCCGAATGAAGAAAATTTAAAGGTCAATGCAAATTGTACCTCCAGGCCTACACTCATTGCCACATTGTTTACGTGAATCAACATTTATAATGGCATTTGTTGCAAAATGTAAAAATAAATTGGTCTACAAGTGTAGGCCGCAGGCTAAAAAGCAACATTATTAAGTATACATTAAGTAAAAAATATAATAAGTTAAACATCAGCAGAAACTGTAATAATACTTAAGACAGAGTATGACACACTGATAAAATTACAAGACAGTAAATTGTTAACTGGATTTCAAACCTACAAGATAGGAGACGAGAGAAGAGCGTGAGACGTCCACCCACAAGGTGGACCGACGACCAGATAAAGGTAGCAGGAAGGCGCTGGATGCAAGCCGCTACCAACCGTGCGATGTGGAAGTTATTGGGGGAAGCATATGTCCAGCAGTGGACGTCCTGAGGCTGAAATGATGATGATGATGATGAAGATAGGAGATTTCTGAACTTCTTTTAAATCCTAAAAGATCCATTTCTGTAAGATTCATCGTATTTTTTAATAGAACAAAGTTTGGTCGAAGATCAACTTATTTGAAAAGATAATAGAGCTCCTAGTTAATTATTTCAAAAGTTAACGTGTTCACTTCACTTAAAAGAATTATTATCTAACGAAAGTTTGTTACAAGATGATTCTCTTCATAAGGGTTGGTGGAGATCTTTCACGTAGGTAATATTAAGAGCATCTAAAATTATTACTTGGTGTTTGTGTACCCTTAAAACACGTATAAGAGTAACTAGTATTTTAAATTGATTAAAAACTTATCAAGGTATAAGGTAAGCGCTTATAATAATGATATGTTATTTTTTATTTTCTTTAGATTTTTTAAAAGGCACCCCACTTTGGTAGGTATGTAAAAAACTGACTGACATAGTGATCTATCAACGCACAGCCCAAACCGCTGGATGGATCGGGCTGAAATTTGGCACGCAGGTAGATGTTATGACGTAGGCATCCGCTTTTTCTGGTTCTTTTTACTTTTCGTAAGTTATGAATAATTGTTTTTACTTTGTTATATTAATTTGAAAATTAAATGTACGTGGAATCTTTGGGAGATCGTTGGGTTTTTATTGGCGGTCAAACTGTAGATCCTGGCTACACAGGAGTTGCAGCGGTGGAAACGAGAGGTGGGAATAGTCCCGTAATGTGACACTCACACTGTATAGTTTGAGGTTACAAACCTGGAATTTTCAGATACTCAACTCTCTAATCAATACAATGTCCAGATCAAGAGAGTTCTATTTTCTAACCAATAAGGCAGGGCAGGGCTGGGCACATAGTACGCAGAACTGACGGCCGATGGGGCAGCATGGTTCTGGAATGGAGGCGGCGTACCGGACAACGCAGCGTGGGACGTCCACCCATAAGGTGGACCGACGACCTGATAAAGGTAGCAGAAAGGCGCTGAATGCAGGCCGCTACCAACCGTGCGATATGGTGGAAGTCATTAGGGGGGGCCTATGTTAAGCAGTGGACGTCCTATGGCTGAAATGATGATGATTAAGGCAGAAAAAGGGTTAAATACGAGTAGAGTAGGTATGGTTAGATCTTAGCCAACCTGCATCTGTCTCATAACCCAGCTCATAAATCAGCTGCGCGGAGTGAGTTGCGCAAAGTTATCCATGCAGTAAAATATTTCAAGTTAAGATTAGATAGAACTTGTTAGGGCAAACTCTATATGGGGCAAACCCGCTTTGTACTGACTTTCTAAGGATGAATATAAGAGTAACTAGTATTTTAAATTGATTAAAAACTTATCAAGGTATAAGGTAAGCGCTTATAATAATTATTTATGTTATTTTTTATTTTCTTTAGATTTTTTAAAAGGCACCCCACTTTGGTAGGTATGTAAAAAACTGACTGATATAGTGATCTATCAACGCACAGCCCAAACCGCTGGATGGATCGGGCTGAAATTTGGCATGCAGGTAGATGTTATGACGTAGGCATCCGCTAAGAAAAGATTTAACGAAACTCCACCCCTAAGGGGTAAAAGGGGATCCACGCGTACGAAGTCGCGGGCGGCCGCTAGTAAATAATAAATGTTTCAAAATTACCTATCTATGTATGTTATAATTACAAATGGCGCATCAAATGGCAATGGTAGGAAAATAAATTAAACCTCTTAAGAGTTATGTACTAAAACTTGGCCGATAGAATAAAATATTTAGCTTTATTTCACTCTAAGAACAACATAAAAAGCCTGTAAGCTCAGCAAGCACCTATAACCGAAGATAAACGATCCTCAGCTAAAATTAAATCAACCCCCAATAAATTCCGAATCGATCTCTCATTACATCGATCATATAAAAAAACCTATTTGCGATTTTTACGACTTAGGCCCTTTGTGGGGCCATAACCAGATATGGTTCCCTTTTGTGATATGGGCAATACTTCAATTTTATAGTTCATAGTTCACACGGCCGGATCGCAAGTTAAAGAAAGGGGCTAAGTATGGGATGATTTAGTGCGGTCATATAATGTGGATAATCGGAGGTTAGCACTTAAAGTGAGCTTTAAACATCGCTGGGTTGCGGTGAGGTAAGTTGGTGGTTAAGCTATCTTCTACTGGGTGGAAACGATAAGTGATCTCACGCGATTATAATTTCTAAACTGTACAAGTTATCGAAAAACTGATTACTGATCCTGAAAGTGCTTCACGAGCTCTTTCAAACTATATCAGTAATAGGTTGCAAAATTAAGTGAATCTTTCCGAAAATTCAATGTTTTCAGCCTCCATACTAAATGTATGCCACTTTGCCAGCCACACAATATTAGAAGTGTTATTTTTTTATTTTAATTAATAAACACTTAAAATTAACTTGTAAATTGCATTCTAATTTAAAATTATTCATGGAAAACATTGGTTTTAGGCTTTACTTGCTATAATATTATCAAGACATGACTGCCATGACTGTGGCAGTACTAAATGTATGGAAGCTGGAAACATTGAATTTTCAGATAGATCCATTTTCTTTTATAACCTGTTATTGGTACCGTTGAATAGAGCTCGTGAAGCACTTAGCAGATGTAGTTTCAAGTGTAATAAGTAGGTACTTAGTGATCTTTTCGAAAGCTCTTACTAGGAAAATATTTTTTAATATATTGTCATTCGAAATCAAAGTTTCTGCAATTACAGTCTGCAAAACTAAATCAAAACTCGATATTATAATATCATTTTAAGAATTATTAAAGATTTTAAATTCCATTAAAATCAACAAAATAATAAATGAATACTCGGTGCCGTCTACTTACCACAACACTTCCCTGGCTTTTTCAAGTCACATAATATTTATGCTCGAGCGAACTCATCAGTGTACCAGGTATTTATGTCTATGGTTTTTTAGTTTTGTTACTACGTCTGATTAGTGGACATTAAACGATACTGCGTCAAGTTATGCGTCGAAGACAGTCGTAAATTCTGACGCTGTCATATTTGTGGCGTATTGATTCATGGCTTGAGGACTCTTTTGTATCTTAATAGCTAGCTAGAAATAGGTAGATACCAAAAATTTTAATACACATAAGCTAAAAGACGTATGTGACTGCTCCAGACAGTCTGCCAACAGAGAAAGATGGCGGGAGATCGTGCGGACTGCGGAGAGTTGTATCCGCCTCTACAACCGATGTGAACAACGCCTCAACCACTCTGCCAAGAGCGAAACGAATAAGAAGAAGAAGTAAAAGATTTTTAGGATGAATTTATCAAAATACTTAGTTCTCAATGTGGTGAAAAGAAAATGGTCGCCAGGCCTATTTATTCATGTACCGGACTACCGACTTACGGAGGTTCGATTCTCCCACACTAAAAATATTTTGTATGCCTGAAATAATCTGTTTGAAAACTTGTAATGATTCAGTGTTTTCTATTTAATTCACTTAAACTCACTTTTTGGATCAGTCCAAAATTTCAGCCTCAAGATATTTGTAAGTACCATTAAGTCACAACGTATTAAGACACAGATTTAATATTAATTTATAGATAACTGTGCCTAACAATAACGGCATATGACCGAAGTAAACTTTATGTAGGCTAATAAACATTACGACCCAATAATCGAGATTGTAAGCATTAAAATCTTATTAATATAGCCAATTATAGAAGATGAGCTGTCTATGGGATAGTTATGGGATTAATCGTGAAACTATGTTCGGTTTTCATAGATAATTCAAAAGTAATTGCATGTCCATGACATTTTCGCACATCGGTAGTGCTAATTTCGATTTTAATATTTGAGGTTCGTAAAATAATAGAGCAGGTTTTATTTGGGGATGAACATAGAAAATCTGATTATTCTTTACTTTCTTTAATATAGTAACCAAACTACTTATTCAAAATATTACGAACCTATTTGGATGTAACAAAACATTAGAAAAAACTTTGTTTATAAATTTATTCTTACACATTTTTAACATTTTACGTTAAACCATACCACGCCTCAAAATACTGCAACATAACAAAATTCAAGACGGGCTTTACATTATGATATCCCAAGTCGGCTTATTGAGTAAATGCCTAAACATAATTCGAGATCCGTGTCCAAAATTAAGTATCACAAAAAACCACTCGAATTACGTACCTACACAAATTAGTCATGGCTACGAGCGATCTTATTTTTGAGCTCCCTCATTATAATGTTGTTAAGGACAATCAACATGGAATATAATAATTTGTATTAGCATTTAATTTCATGGACCAACGATCGGCTGTCGAATTTGATGCGAACGTTCCCACAAACTATGAACTCGGTAACGAGGGATAATTATATTTTTTATTAAAATTATCTGTTACAAGATTGTACTGAAACTTTATTAAATCAATTACGGTATTACTCACTATTGTAAGACCTCTCGCATACAACACGCTATTGTGAGTGCTATACATTACAGCATATCTATATTAGGCCCGGTTTCCACTAAGACGGAGCGGAGCGGAGAATTGTTTTGAATAACCAATCAGGTCGTTGAGATGACAGCGCGAAAATCGTCGGTATCCACTAATTATGACCCTTATATACCACTATATTAACAAAGTTCTCCGTCTTCGTACGCGATATTGGAAATTTGACATCTACTATCGGCAGAATGATAGTAGGAACCTCCTGGCTTTGATATTCAATTTTAAAACAATTTTCAAATATTTAACCTTGACATTCAGTGCAAAATTGATTACTAAAAATTATTTGACAGGCGATTTCTACGATCGACAAATGCATTAGAATTAATCTACAGATTTCATTATTTCTACTTTTCTTCTCCGCTCCGCGCCGCGCCACGCCGCTGCCGCTGTCAAATTCTATGAAGATTTTTGACGGCCCGACACGACGTCTTCTCCGCTAAGCTCCGTCATAGTGGAAACTGAACCTAAAATGAAAGCCATACGTTGTGCGTGCTTTTGTAGGAGCGTGGCCCGGTGCTAGTCAAATTGTATGGAAATATTGCTCCGAGCTGATTTTGTGGTTGGTTATATGCTAGAGGCTGAATTTGTTTTTATTTATACATTATAGATATAAATGACTGACGGGAACATAAGGAAAGTCACCAGCAGAAAAGACGACATTTTCAAAGTAATCATTTATTTAGTATTTGTGGCAGTCGTCCTCTACCCATACCACCATTTCAGAGTTCTCAATGCCGAAACGATAGTCCTTGAGGTTCACTCTTTCAGGCTATTTCCCTATTTTCCGCCTCACTTCAACCTTTGCCGCATCTCATTTATAAATAAATAATCCTCTTATTGGCGTTCAATGGGCCTCGAAGCAGCTGTATTTATTTTCATATTTTACTGAAATAAATAATTTTGGTTACTTATAAATTCACTACATAAAGTACATGAATAAATCAACTCATGTTTCCAGAAATAAAAACGTTTATTTCTTTCCTTTCTACGTTACCTCTGAAGTACTTTTCTAGAAAACCCTCTCTTACCTTATATTTTTCTCGTAAAATTAATGTTCACTTAGAATACGGCCAATTTGTTGATTGCTTTTTACTTTTGCTTACTCAAAATAAATTAAAGTATTTAACAAACTTTAAGTAATTGAAATGGAATTTTAGAAGCATCAACGTGCAATTGATTTCGATTCCAAAAATTGCGAAAAATATTTTTGTACTTTGAAGTTTTTTCTGTTTATTTTCTTGGTAACTTAATTTAAGATCGTTTTCATGAGAGAAATATCTTTTAATTTAATTTATACTTGTACCTCGGCTGTAAATTATATCTTTACCCGATGCCTCAAATTAAACATCGCTCAAGCAAGATTATTTCGTTTTTCTTAGAATCCGATTTGGAAATGTTGTCTTAGTCATGATATTTTATGACTTTAAGCTTCAACATTAAACGTATAATAGCCAAAACGACAATACAAAAGAAGGAACGGTAAGACCGTCTCCATACTATCCCGTTTGATTTCTTAAAGACGCTTATTCATCTACTCATAATAATAATAATATCTACGATTGCAAATCCAGCTTAATAATTACGACACCTCGCTCTCTCTTTTGGTAAGTAGTAGGTATATGAATTGATGACATCGACAAACACCAACAAAAAAATCTATTTCATATCGGCCTGACAAAAACAAACAAAATGTAGAAATGAGTTGCAATTTCGTGCTAGATTTTGTTAGACCTTATTCTATACGCAATGTAACTTATATGTCATCGATACTTCTGTCCCCACCTACTTTGTACCCCAAGTGACCCAACGTAGTTGTTAAGTAAAGATTGTTAATGCTTATTACCACTAATCTCGAGGGTGTAGACCATGACGCGGCCCATTATGTTGAGACACTTAATTCGTATAATAAAGAATTTAGATTCATAAAATACTTGATGACATAATGGGCTAGGTAATTTGGGCCTGGCGAATGCCCATCACATGAGGATCGGCAAGACTCGCCTCATGAATAAATAATATGGCATCAAAATTAGGTTACTTGTACGAGCAAGTACATAGCATATAAGTTGTTCAGTAAATCTGCTGACATAGCGCCTGCGCGCGCGACCTACTTTCTGTTCATTTTACTTCATTTTTATAACTTACTTACAATTCAGTGTAATAAACGCTCTCTACGGAATCGGACACAGTTTTAATTACCACATCCCGTGACGTAGATAAAACTACAACTACATCCAACATCAACACTGTAGAGGCACACAAGACACACAGCCCCTACATTTTGGTCCTTCGAGCCGGATCAAAATGTAGGGGCTGTGTGTCTTGTGTGCCTCTACAGTGTTGATGTTGGATGTAGTTGTAGTTTTATCTACGTCACGGGATGTGGTAATTAAAACTGTGTCCGATTCCGTAGAGAGCGTTCATTTTACTTCATTTTTATAACTTACTTACAATTCAGTGTAATAAACGCTCTCTACGGAATCGGACACAGTTTTAATTACCACATCCCGTGACGTAGATAAAACTACAACTACATCCAACATCAACACTGTAGAGGCACACAAGACACACAGCCCCTACATTTTGGTCCTTCGACATTTGAACTACGACCTACAACAATTTACAACGTCAACTGGTCGCCAACGGAGTGTTTCAGTAAGTGTGATTCGTGGCTCTATCTGTGGTAGCAAATCGGTCTCGCCGGTCTCCCAGAAGCGGGTCGCCCCGGCTTGATTGAGAAGGTGCATATACCGCGGTAAGGGTTACATTCATACGAACCTGAAACTAGTTGTTCTACTAAAACCATGGAGCAACTCTATCAACAACAGAAATCGATCATTGAAGCCATCATCAAGATCGAAACCAACTTCAAAAAGGATTCTGATTCGCGCAAAACTTCAGCATACATCCAGAAAAGGTTAGACGCCCTCAACTCACAATGGGAGGTGTTTAACATGAATCATGGAATACTAGCTAAATCAAGAAGTGGGTCCGATGACGAATACTTTACAACTAACACCTACGCCTCAACAAAGGCTCGGTACGAGTCTATACTGAACATGTTGAAAAACTACGAGTACGTGAGAACGGAGGAAACTGGAGTACCATCGAAATCAGACGAGCTCATTAGTCAACAACACACTAATTTCCGAGCGCTATCCAGAGTGATCAAGAAGATTGACCTCAAGGAGCTAACAGAAAAGTGGGAAATAGTGGACAAACTAAACTCGCTGCAGTCCCGATGGAAACTGATCGATGAGCTACACTGGCAAATCGACAACATTATCTCTGGTAGTGATGTAAACTACGAACAAAGTTTTTCTGCATACGAAACCTTGTACGAGACCACAAAAAGGGGTTTGAATCGAAAACTCAACTCGACTTCACAACAATACCAACAGGTACCTACAATTGAAATCCCTACTTTCTCGGGCAACTACACACAGTGGCCAACCTTTATGGATCTCTACTGTGAAGCTATCCACAACAACAGCATGCTGACAAAAACACAGAAGATGCAGCACCTCAAGGGGAAACTGAGGGGTGAGGCGGAACGTATTGTACAGCATTTGACAGTATCATCTGAAAACTACGACACCTGTTGGGAGATATTGACCCACAGGTACAACAACCTACAACTTTTGTTTACCAAACAAATACAAGCCCTTATGGGACAACCAGCTCTACAAACACAGAATGCAAACGAGTTAAAGAAGTTACATGATACTAGTGTTGAGACCATACATGCTATTCACAACCTGGGCATCGACACAACCACTTGGGACCCAATTCTGGTGCATATTCTTACTGGAAAATTGGACCCCGACACGTATGCATCATACATGGAGGCCAGAAAGGCCCCTAGAGCACTACCTAGCTTAGATGAGCTCATAAACTTCTTGGAAAACAAGTTTACGGCCCTTGAACCAGTTCAGAAAAAGGGGCAAACATCAAACAAGTCATCCAACAAGGAAGCAACAGCGCAATCTAAGAAGGATTTTCACACCAATAGGCGTTTTTCTCCACGAACATATCATACAAATACCGAGAAAAATTGTCCTTTGTGTAAAACCAATCATATTTTACTCCAATGCAAGTCTTTTCATGACATGTCGCCGGAAGACAAAATGAGGTCGATTGCACAACTGCATATTTGTCGCAATTGCCTGTACTCACACAACGAAAATAATTGCAATTCCATCAAAAGGTGCCGAGTATGCAAAGATGCACACCACACAATATTGCATGATATTATTCGGAACGCTGAAAAACCAACTACATCGAAAAACGTGATGCCTAACAAGTCAACTACGTCACAACAAAAGGCAAATCACGTGTCCGGCAACTTTAACGAGGTACTACTTGCAACGGTACAACTGAAAATAATGGCAGCTGACGGAACATTCATCAACCTGAGATGTCTTCTCGATCAAGGGTCTCAAATTACCCTAATAACCGAAGATGCTGCTCAACGACTGGGATTACAACGACGAAACCTGAACGCAACTGTATCGGGTATCGGGACGTCGGCACATCATAGCAACGGAACCGTACGTTTGGACTGCGAGTCATTGTACGGAGGCCATTCATTCACTATCGAAGCAATGGTGATGGCAAACATGCTCAGCAACCTGCCCAACTATACTTTCGAAAAACAAGAGTGGCCTCACATCCAAAACATACAACTAGCTGATCCCGACTACAACATTTCAAGACCAGTCGACATTCTACTTGATGCGGGAGTGTTTGCCGACATCATCATGAGTGGCATCCTACGAGGCCCGTCACGTGCACTTATGGCCCAACAGACTAAGGTTGGTTGGGTGTTACTTGGCAATATTAACACCTTCAACTGTCATGTACTCATTAACATCGACGACGTCTCTCGATTTTGGGAAATGGAAGAGATATCAGATGAAAACCACAACTTAACCTCACAGGAAGAATATTGCGAATCTATCTACACAACTACAACTACAAGACAAGAAGATGGACGCTATATAGTCAGACTTCCTATGAAACCACAATACACAGAAAGCTTAGGCCCATCTAAGCCACAGGCAGTCGCACAATTTCGACAATTAGAAAAACGACTAGCCAAACATACACAGTTATCTACTGAGTACAAAAAATTCATTGATGAATATTTACAACTCGGTCATATGAAACCATGCACCGAAAGACGAGAGCCTAGCTATTTCTTACCTCATCACGGCGTTGAAAAACTGGACTCAACAACAACAAAACTACGTGTAGTTTTCAACGCCTCGGCTAAGACAAGGTCGGGAAATAGCTTAAACGATCTAATGGAGTGCGGTCCAAATCTTCAACAAGACCTACAATCTATGATACTGCGATGGAGAACATTTCAATACGTCTACACTGCCGATATTGAGAAATTCTACCGCCAAATACTGATACATGATGAGGACCAACACCTGCAACAAATCGTATGGCGTAACACAACCATAGATCTCATCAATGAATACCAACTTTGCACGATAACATATGGCACAAAAGCTGCGCCATATTTAGCTAGGCGCACTATAATACAGCTAGTCATCGACGATGGGCACCGCTATCCTCTAGCGGCTGAGATCCTTAGTCATCAGCTGTACGTGGATGACCTACTTGGTGGCAGCAACGACCTCATAGAAGCGCAAGAGGCACAACAACAGCTGATTGACCTGTTAAAAGGTGGTGGATTCAATCTACGCAAGTGGGCCAGCAATCATCCTACCATACTCAAAGCCTTACCTGAAGATCTTATAAGCCAAAACATGTTTGACTTCAAGGACGCAGAGAGTAACAAAACATTAGGCCTTTCATGGAATCCGCACAACGATCAGTTTACATTCAAGGTGCCACTTAGTAACAACATACGTGACGTCATTACGAAGCGAACATTACTGTCTGACTTATCAAAATTATATGACCCACTTGGCTGGCTGTCGCCAGTAACAAACAACAACGTATTCGCATCGTTGCTGATCTTCATGATGTGTTTAGCGCCATCTACATCGCAGCTAGTAAACGTGACTCAACTGGACCCCACCAAACTGATTTATATTGACAAAATCGCTGAGATGCAAATTGTTCAAGATGAATGGAGGCTAGTTGTGTATTACAACATGTCGACTTACTGGCAAAGTTTTAATAACATTGAGCGCTATGTCAGTCACCTCAACACTCTTTGTACAAAGGAAGCGTCCTTCGTAACAATATCTACACAATTCCAACACGAACTAAGAGAGCTGACACACTACAACGACATGCTACGATCGGAACATGGAAGACGTACTAAGCGAGGACTTATCGACGGCGTAGGCTACATTGCGAACTCACTTTTTGGGGTCCTTGATGAGAGATTCGCTGAAAAATATGACAAGGACATCAAACTCGTTCATGACAACGAAAACCATCTTCTCAATCTTTACAAAGAACACACGTCGATAATCGAAGGCGAATACAATTTGTTAAAGAGAAATGAAGAAGTCATGAACACACAATTTGCTGTTATCAACAAACATCTGGCAGAAACGGAAAGCCGGATACACCAGAGCCAAGACAATGCTATGTACATTACCGCTACTGCACTAGCAGCCAACATGATCCTTAATAATCTACGCCGCGTGCAACAAATGTTAATGGATTTGGTCACCGACGTGCGCAGTGGCAGGGTTGACACACATTTACTCAAGCCTGATGAGTTCGAAGATCAATTGAACATCATATCAGGCCAGGTGCCACAGGGCCTGTCACTACCATGCACCAACAGCTACAGTTGCACTAGGGAGATGTACAAGTTGTCAAGAGTTTACATCCGATTGACAGACAGCTTTATGATATTTGAAGTAAAGATACCTCTTATATCTACTGAACAATATGAATTGACGCGTGCCATACCAATTCATAACATTAAGGACAATACAATGATCAACATAGTGCCTACATCTGAATATTTCGCTGTGAGTCTCAGAAAAGATCTCTTAATGCCACTCGAATCAAGAGATTTATCTTCGTGCATACATTTACAAGAACATCAACTCATGTGTGCAATCAACCTACCGATTTACGACATCAAAACTACCGACTCGATTTGTGAAGCGCAAATTATAAACAATAGACCGATAAGCGCGTGCCACACGGTAGTATCAAGTTGCCGAGACGAGTGGATCAGGTTGCACACTCGAGGCACCTGGCTGTTTACATGTTGCGAAGAACGCGCAATGCGCATTTTTTGCCCAGCTGGTGTGACGACACAGACATTACATGACTCAGGGATCATCACACTCTCTGAAGGTTGTTTGCTTCGCGGGGATCACCATTTCATCCACTCGCATTACAAATTACAAAGCGAGGTCAAAATCCAAAACGATGAGTTGTACGTTCCTGACTCGGGCATCAACAAACTATTGACTATCAATAGTAACATCACCTTCCATCCTGAGAGTCATGACGACCAACTAAAAACGCTAAAGGAAAGAATTGAAGGAGTAAAAAAGGAACAAGAAACGCTGAACTTCAAAGCAGATTCCCATGAATATCATCAATACGCAATGTATGGAATCTCAATCCTGGGAGCTGTATTGATTGGAGTTATTAGCGCGCCACGGCAGCGCAACCTGACAACAGAGAAACCAACCGCAGTCACTCGGTCGTGGACAGCTGCATCGAGCTCAACGCCATCAGCACCAGGGTCGACGCGGCAACCTCTCCGTTCCCGGCTCGTGTTAACGATATTAAATAGTTTTTTCGTTTAATTACTTAAGTCTAATGTTTGTATTATTTCTTTCTTGAGATGGCAGGATGTACGAGCAAGTACATAGCATATAAGTTGTTCAGTAAATCTGCTGACATAGCGCCTGCGCGCGCGACCTACTTTCTGTTCATTTTACTTCATTTTTATAACTTACTTACAATTCAGTGTAATAAACGCTCTCTACGGAATCGGACACAGTTTTAATTACCACATCCCGTGACGTAGATAAAACTACAACTACATCCAACATCAACACTGTAGAGGCACACAAGACACACAGCCCCTAACCAATTAACCAATTATTCCGTTGTAACCATTATGATGTTTTGGAAATGCTTTTAATTTTTTATTAGAGCAAATTATCTTGGGCTAAGGTGTTCGAGACCAATGCCAATATAAACGGTCGGCCATTAAATATCAATCAGGTCTTGATCGCGTGTAACTTTGAACTCAAAATGTTTGGGACCAGCGTTTTGAAAACAAACAAAAAATTGGGTGGTTATCGATGTTTGTGAGTTATCTCATGATGATGAACATTTGCTTTTTAACTGAAGTGAACAAAAATTATAATATTCTTGTGAAACGAAAGAAGACAAGACCTTATACGGGGTTACTTTTATAGTCGACAGCATATCAGGCTACACATTTTTTAAATGACACTTTTAAACTAAAATAACTTCATATAATATTCATGCTATAGAGACCAACCAGCTTAATATACCTTTGTCCATACTACATAGATAGGCACTCTGAAATAATGAATTCCTTAAAGTTTTGTAAGAGTTTGAAAATAAAATAAAACACACGGCATACGCAAAATTGAGTGTAATATAACGTTCAAAACATGCGTGCAAATATATTTAACCCTCAAAATCTCGGGATCAACTGATCTAAATCCGAAAAATCCGAAAAATCTTTTCAGAATTCTTTCACCAATATGTAATGAAGCTTATTACGTATATCTGTGGATTACACGCTACATTTATGCCTTTTATATGCGTCTTTTTTATGAATCAATCTCTCTTTGATGAATGAATATTCGATTACTTATTTAACCCATATATGCCCAGAACTATTTAGGTCCCAGATTTTTATGTATATTGGCATATTTACTCTATATAGGCCCATAATCATGAACCAAGATGAGTTTTTGGATTTCAGGATTCGGAACTATTTTTTTTTCAGTCGGTCGAAAACGACCGCCTGGGCATATATGAGACTAGAATGTAGTAGTTCATAGTATAAAGTATTTCCAAATAATAGTCGTATTTATTATATAATTAGTTTACAAATTTGAACAGAATATAGCAGATAGTGTATAATAATCATATTTGGTTTATTTAGGAACTTGAATAATAATAAAGTTAGTATACAATTTAGGCCGCAAAACATTTGTCATGGAGATTTACACTACACTTGCTGCATTTCTTCACAGTTATGTGTTTGCATACTGCACAATTTCTACGAATCTGACCGCTGAGGATCAATCAAATGCTCAGCACCATATCGCCTTACATTTAGTGGTATATTAGACGGCACTGGGCGTGTTGAAGGTAGACTGAGTTCAAGGAGATCTATATTTTGGAAGCAAATTTCTAGCGTCAATTGCTTCGAAACTCCAGAGTTATTATTGACGGTGACATCAATCAACCATGTCAAAAACATTAGAACCATTTCTTTCCTTCCCATCAATAACTTTGCCATAATAGCGAGATCCCTTGGAGCATCTGTAGACACTTTGAAGTTTCGAAGGTAAATTACTAGAAATTCGCTTCTTACAAATGGATCTCCTCGAACTCAGCCTGGACCTTCAACACGCCCAGTGCCCTCTAATATACCTCTAGAAGGCTGTATGGTGTTGAGCATTTGATCCTCACCAGTCAGAATCTCAGGAATGGTCCAGTATGCAAAAACAAACAAGTGTTTTGCAGAATTTCGTGCCTAAATTGTACTAACTGTGTAATTATTCAAGGTCCTAAATTAACCAAATAACATTATTTTACACTATTTACTATAATTTGATGAAATTATAAACTAATTATATAATAAACACGACTTTTATTTGAAATATTTTATACTATGAAAATCTACATTCTGGTCTCATATATGCCCATGCGGTCGTTTTCGACCAACAGAACTTTTGCAAAAAATAACAAAGCACATATTTAAATTTTCATAACACTTCTTAGTTATTTACCTTGGAAATATATTCATTTCAATATTTCAATCGCAATAATCGTTTAAAACAGAATACATAAAAGAATATTTACATTTTTGTAAGACTGGGTGCACTAATTTTAACAACAAAAAAATCTGTGAAATTCAATTTCAAATTCTAAAAAAAGTGGCGGCGTACGAACTTAGTAACTGTTATATTTGATTAGGAAGTTCTTTCAACATTATATTTATAGCGTTAAAACAGAAAACAAACCTACAGTTTTTTTGTAATGGGCATCGCAAGAGAACATGTACCATTGGGTCGTTTTCGTGCCTCTGGGCATATATGGGTTAAAAAGATTAATTTACAATTTTTGTCCCGATTTACAGATAATAAGGAAATCACTATTACTTCATTAATTTATTTGTCATGTGCATTTTTCGAAGTTGGATCTACCTAACTGGACTGTTTGTCCCAGGTATACATAATTGTCAACAACTTCGAGTGTAGAGTCTCCAACCTTCAGAGGAGTGGGTGCAACACGGACATTAGACATGATTTTTGTCTTGTCCATGTTCATTCTGAGGCCCACTTGTTGAGAGGCTCTACTGAGGCCATCGAGCATAGCATCGAGGCCTGCGTGATCGAATCAGAAATGAGGAGATCCGCAGGAGAACCAAAGTAACCGACATAGCTCGCAGAATTGCTAAAATCAAGTGGCAGTGGGCGGGGCACATAGCTCGTAGAGACGATGGCCGTTGGGGCAGGAAAGTTCTCGAGTGGCGACCACGGGCTGGAAGACGTAGCGTGGGCAGGCCTCCTACTAGGTGGACCGACGATCTGGTGAAGGTCGCGGGAAGAGCCTGGATGCGGGCAGCGCAGGACCGTTCATTGTGGAAAACCTTGGGGGAGGCCTTTGTCCAGCAGTGGACGTCATTTGGCTGAAAACGAAAACGTGCATTTTTAAAGTGCTTAAGTACGTCACCCGAAATATTCAAAGCATTTTTGTTCAGTATGTCTACATAAAAAAAAAAAAATCCCACTGCTTATAAACATCATTATTGTATGCAAATGTTATTACAAAGATATAGCCCGTAAAAACTGAATTCACTAAATTAAATCCATTTTCGTGACGATCGATGCTCATAAGGTTGACCATCAATATAATGATAGTGTCCCGTGGTCTAGACACCAAATTTTGGTCCCAAGTTTTTTGGATATCGTAACCAAATGGGTACAATGAAAACAATATCAGTGGGTCTACAACTCAAAATATTGAAATTTGAAGTTATCGGCTCTTTATCTTTAAATTGATTTAAAGCATGACAACGTTCACCTTAATGTTATAGTAAGAAACAAAAAAATATCCGCGTTAAAATTATTTAACATGAAATTTTAAAAGACTGATTTTATCTACTTACGGCGCTGGAAGACGTTGCGTGGGCAGGCCTCCTACTAGGTGGACCGACGATCTGGTAATAGTAGCGGGAAGAGCCTGGATGCGGGCAGCGCAGGACCGTTCATTGTGGGAATAACGAAACAAAACCTTGGGAATAGGCCTTTGTCCAGCAGTGGACGTCATTTGGCTGAAACGAACGAACGAACTTACGGGAGTGAATAAAAAAGCTCAATTTTTTTAACCACTAATCAAAGAAGAGGCAGTCTCTATTCACTTATCCTCTATCAGAAGCTAGTAGGTAAAATCGAACACTGACTCGGATCGATAGTCGACACTGACACAGTTGAGTTATTACTAGCTTTGTTATTCTCAATAATGGCCCCACTGTATTCACCCCAACTGCGATGGGCATCAAAATAACTGCTTTCCGGCTTCAATCATTGGAACGTTTTGGAACATTTTCTTGATCACTATTCTTAGGGCGCGATCGTTTACGAAAACGCAACGTAAGTGCCGGTTACCTTTCCGATATTAATACGTTCACAGCATTAAATTCATAAGCCGCTCTCAGGCATAGCTGTTAGAGACTCGGTTTGACATTAGTGACGAAATTGAAAAATAAATTATAAGGCCACCTGTAAACCTTTATTACAATGAAAGTTTTGTTTTTAATTTTAAAAGGTATGTATAAAAAGTCTCGTTCATTTACGCCATCAAAATACAACTTTGAAATATAACGAAACACCATCCTTTACTGCGATTTTTATACTGTTTTATTAATTTTGTTTAAATATGATAAATAATAATAAAATGTTTTAATTTAATTTCTATCGATATTGTCCGGTCAATTTACGAGCACACAAAACAATTCGGAACGTGCGCGTGCATAAACAGACAAACCGTTCCACCCTTGATTTCTATTTTAAAAGTTCCTGCAGGGTACCATACCGAAATAATACAGTTTTATGTTCGCCCATAATCACATCCTTTCGTGTAAAATGTCTCAATTAGGTACGGGAGGATGTGTGGACACGGTTGCATTTAACGACCTTATACGAACGCTTTTGATGGTCGCGCCCAATCTGTGCCGGTGATGATGACTGCATTATCGCTTTGTGCGCTTGCGAAGCCAATATTGGCCAACCGTAAAGTTTGTCTGGCCAAACATTTGGCCATTAAGTAAATGTTGGTGATGTGAAGCGCAAATATTTCTTTAGCCAACAATAAAACTCGTCAAATAACCATCATTCTACGTAAAATCAGATTTTAATTTACATTGTAAAATCCAATTTTACAAAACTTAACTGAAGTATTTCTTTGTGAAATGAAAATCATAATACCTTTTATCTATTTGTCCATCAGTGACACCTGGATAAGTCAGACAGAAATCTTGAAATATCAATTTTCGTGAAGGTCACTAACCCGTCTGGAAATGTAAGTATTGTAACAATAAGCAATGATTTCGCCCCCGCATTCTATCAAGTCTTCAGATCGACACCTACGAGTGCATTGTGATAGAAATTAGATTCATAATCAAGTGCCATCATCAACGGTATCAATGGTTTGGTACGTCATACAATGACGGTGATATTCTTTGTAGATCAATTCAAAGTGTTGCTTATTAAGTGTTCCGATACCTTTAATATTTACAATGCAGATAGGCATTCCGATACTTGTGTGTACAATTTACAAGGTAGAATTGTTGTCTTTGTTGCCGTGGAAAATGCTAAGTTTGCTTTATCACCAAAGGCTTGTCAGACTTCAAGGAGTCAACAAAACAAGCCTTTAGAATTATTTGGTCACAAAAAATATAGTTACTAACTTATAATAATACAAGTATTAAGGTAAAGTCACCTGTTTAGTGCATTTGTATGCCTGTTATAATCATTTTCATTATCTATCTTAAAAAAATCTTTAAATTTTTCAGTTAATCTGTGCAAGAATATTGGCATTTCCGTATCTACTCTCGTGTTTACGTTGTCCTTATTAAGATTTAAATACCATCTGATATCTTTTATAAAATCGTCAAAACATTATAAATACAAGGGTCCAATGAATGGGATAATCTCGGCTCAGATCTGAGACCAGCGATAAAATTTATGAATATATAAAACGCCTTTTGTCTCTGCCTCCCACGTCGAACGCTAAATACGGGACTTAATGAAGTTAAGTTCACTTATCTGTTGCTTATTTATTTAAAGTATCTACTTGATATTTCCCTTATGGAGAGTATAACTGAAATTCATGAATCATGATCTTGTTATCAAGCTTTTATAGGTACTTATAGGATAAGTTTCCTATCATACCTAGTTTCATACGTGTTAATCAGAACTGCTCCATTCGTTAACTAATTCAACCAATGTAAAATTGTATTCGATTACATTATACAGGAAATATTCAATTTAAAAAATATATCCTTGTATTTTTTATTACAAAACATCACTTCTCGGCCGAATCAAAACAAAAATTATGGAAGCAATCAAAAACATTTCTGATCCCAAAAATAATGCTAAGATTCATTTATTCGACCCTCCAATACCTGCCTCGTTAAAACGCTTTTCATTACATCAATCGTTCCAGATGGAAAAATATACGTATAGGTGTACATTTACCCCATTTATATCGCCCCACATCGCACTCCGGGAAAACAAAGCAAAGAAAAATCCCGTCCGCGCTTCCGCGCTGCGAAGCCTTGTAGTGCAGGGGATGGCAAGTTTTATCACGACCTACAGCTCTAGTGCTCTGGCAACTCATTAGGGGCCGAGGTAGGGGCCTAAGGGGCCTCGGGCACGGCAAAAGGGGCCCTTCAGAACTTGAGAGCCATCCGCGAAATCCCGCGCGCAGTACGCCACTACTTACCACAGCATAATTTTGGAGCTACAGGCTTTGTTGATTTCTGGAATTTGAAAGGCGAGAGATGGTGGAAGTTTGCCAGCATGTGGTCTGCAAGAAAGAGACGTAGCGAATGTATGCAAGAATAACACCTGTCCGGGAGAACGTCGCAAGTTCGTACCTTCGTGTAATTTAAGAACGTTATGTGGGTAGGATTCTCGGCGAATATATTTCAGACTTTGCAGTCTCTGTTAATTTGAAATTGTCTTAATTTGTTTTGTTGGAGAGGCGCATTTATTTCTTGGCCTCTGGGGTGGTTGCGTTCGTTCACCATAACTTTGTTGTCTTACACTTTACGTGGAGCTGTTTGTTTGAGTAATACACTTTCTTTTGTTTCGTTATTTCAACTTGAATTTCTCTTCCGACATTATAAAAGATATTCCTGACTATTTTTGCAGGTAAGCACGTTAAAATATAACTGAAAATGTTGATAAAATCTGAAGTTTCATGATTTAAAAACGCCGAGTATTTTGGCCATCTTTCTACAGGATTAAGCGATTAATTTCGTTACTCCTGAAATAAACTGTAATATAATCTGATATTGCGTTGATAATTTGTATTTTGGTTAAATTCTTTAATTTCAAAGTCTAATTTGATAGCGAAATGATTACATTACAATTAGGCTAGCTTTGAGTGCCTTCTGGAGTGGGAAAATATTTTAATTTTAAGGATTTGTAAATCTCATAAAATATCAAAAGTATTTTGTGGTTAAGATTGAGTATTCTTTGAAGTGGTATAGAGTGCGACAAAACAATGGTATTTATTGTTTGATGTTCAATTATACTTTAAAAAATATAATTTAAAAACCAACGCTAAACCTAAACTTCAACATAAAACCAACTGTCCATACCAGGATTACTATGATTGGCTCTAATCCGTACTGTAAAGTTTTATTTATTTTAAACCGGTCTGCTCTCCTGTTCGGAGCTTGTATTTTAGTAGCCGCTTCGCTGAGCTTAATATATTGTGAAACATTGTCACATAAATTGTCACTTAAAATGCTCGTACGATTGCAGCTTAGACCCACAGTGTAACGAGATACAGTGAGCATATTTTGCACTGGATGCAATAATTTACAAAGAGACAGTTTGAGATTCTAAGGCTGAGTTGCACCACCTAACTTTGACCGAAACTATAACGATAACCGGCGTTTTTTGTTTGGAGTTTGACAGATTTTTGACGTTTGTCAAAGTTAAAGTAAGATGGTGCAACTCAGCCGAACTATTGCGATGGCAAATATACTTATACTCATTTAAGATCACTATTGTGGATCATTAAATATTATTTTCAAAATCAGCTTTACATATTTTTTTAGTAAAATATGTAGAGATACACTTACGCATATTATAACGATTTATTTTTTAGACATCTTGACTTTATTCTACGTGTAAACATTAATAACTAATTTCTGTAAACTCGTATTACGAGTATCATCATTAATATACTAAACTCTAATGATAATATCAACTAAACTATCGCCTACTTCAATTTGATCCTGGCATCAAAATTGTCACTCTTTTTTTATAAGTATATTTTTTTACAACTACAATTTCTTCACCTTAAAGGCCGGCAACGCACCTGTAACGCCCCTGGGTCTGCGGGTGTCTATGGGCGACGGTAATCACTTACCATCAGGTGATCCGTCTGCTCGTTTGTCTCCTGTCACATAAAAAAAAAGAAAAAAAACTCCTTTTATACTCCATTTTGTACATTTCGAGCTTTCTTCACACGTTTCTATTTGGCAGAACCCTCGTAAACACCCCAAAGGAAGTTATAAGGTTCTTCATAGACTTAGAATCAACGCATAAATAAACGGACTTTGTAACAAATTAAGCTTTATTTATATTGTGTGGATTTACCCAGGATAAGGAGGCTAGTGAAGGAGTTACTGGAATTTGAAATTGTGATCTGTGTTCTCAGACGTCTTAGGTGAACACTGGACAATGTTCGCTTCTAGATATTTAATACAATGTTTATTTTGTTCGGTGTTTGTTTAGGTGCAGGATTAAAGGAAATGCTCGGTAGTCTAGCCTGTAGTTGTATTTTTGTGTTGAGGGTTCTTTAAACCTACATGTGCAAACCGATTCCTCTTTGTATTTTATATCAGTGTAGCCTATTGGTATGTTTAGAAATATTTTCATTGTATAATAAATGTTTATTTAAACTAGGTATCTGTTCATTTACTTATTCAAGATACAGTCCTTTACTTTTGAGGCAATTATTCTCTCTCTGTAATTTATATCTTCTCTATCTACGTTTGTTTTTCAATAGACATAATTTCTGCGCGTCCACTTCATTAACCATCAATCCCTAAGTCGTCAATATGACCGCGTAACAATTGATTAATTTATTGTATCTTGATCGCGGGGTTTGATGAGTTAATACCTATATAACATTTAATTTTTATCTTAGATGTGATTAAATAGATTGTACCAATGTCCTGATATTTTGTAGGTATAGTTGTAGTAATTGTACGTCCACCCTTTGTATGCCACCGCAGTTTCACCTGCAGCAAA